>NW_027361741.1:11292500-11892500 GCF_039654945.1 Dendrobates tinctorius | reverse complement strand
GTGCCCTTGCCGGTCTGCGGACACAAGGGGAGCCAGGGGTGGTCAGTGGCGTAGCGGGGGCTGGGGCGGCGCGCAGCAATTCTTAAACTGCGTGTAGCGGCGGGCAGGGAGCGATCAAGCAGCTCCGCTGCCTGCAAGAGGGAATAGCAGGAGCGGAGCTGCAAGGACCCGTCCAGCTTCCTGCCCGCCACCCGCACTTCCTGTCTCTGACTGACACAGAGAGGAGTGCGCCGCTGCTGTGTCAGAGCGAGGAAGTGCGGGCGATGCTGCGGACAGGTGAGAGGTGGTGTGTGTATATATAATGTGTGTGTGTGTGTATGTATGTCTGTGTGTGTATATATATAATATGTCTGTGTGTGTACATGTCTGTCTGTGTGTGTGTGTGTGTGTGTGTGTGTTTGTTTGTTTGTCTGTGTTTATGTAGGTGGAGCCTGGCCCTGGAGGAGACCATGATGGGGAGAGAAGGCCATGAGAAGGTAATGGGAGAAGGCCATGATGCCTGGGGTGATGGGAGAAGGCCATGAGGGGGTAATGGGAGAAGGCCATGATGGGAGTGATGGAGAGACGTCAGTGATGGGGTGAAGGCAATGATGGGGAGAAGGGAGTGATGGGGTGATCTATTAGGGAATGTGAGAACAGGTTGCATTTTGTAGTATTCAGGTAGAAAAAGACTTTTTCCACCACAAGGAGCAAAACAGTAACAATGCAGTGACATGACAAGAATCTGCATAACTAATCACATGCTAAATAGTTGCAAGTCAAATTTATTTATCAGTTAGCCAAGATGACTGTCTATAAAATGACGGTAGTCTCACATTCAAAGCAGCATAGGATGGTGAAATATTGAACCTGAAAGTCAAAAGTTGAAAACATTGTTACCCATTTGCTCGTCCGTTTATATATTATACTGTAAAGGGATTATAAGTATAGGCCCTACTTTAAACAGGGTGATAGGCTCCCCTTTAATCAACATCAGTCTATCTACACTAAAAAGTTTTTTACATGGTTATATTATTCAATGAAGTTGGAGGATTTTTTTATTTTATCTGTTGCTCACTGAGTGTTGTTACCAGTTTCATTTAACCTTCTCCAAAACTGATGTCACTGCCACAAAAGCTGCTGAACGTTTTGCAAAAAGCTTGACCGGTCCATAAACCCATTACACACCACTTGAAATAGTGTGTAGTGTCCTTTTTCGAAAGCTCTTGACTTACAGCTATTCATTTCTACTTCAGAACGAAGACTCCATTACTGGCTGTATGCACTCTCGGTGCCGTCCACCACCTCCTACACAGTTAGTGGAATGTGCAGTTAACAAAAGCAAACTAAAACGTCTCTTCCATCTCCCTAACATTTTTACAACAAAGCAACCCTCAGTGTATCTTAACCCACATTGTTTCCGTAAACCCTATCATCTCGGGAAAGAAAGCAGGAAACGGTTTTATTAAACCACGTGAAATAATAAACTCAACATTTCAAACATCCTTTATTAATTAACCACAACCAAAAATATCCTGCAGCGAGAAATTTTCATTCCCGTGACCTCCATAAAGTATTCTCTTTAGTAAGTTCAAATGGATAAAGAAGAAATATATACCAAGGGTGAGCAATTTGGCTTGTAAACAAAAAACATTACCAGAATATTTAAGGGAGTTCACTTTGAAATAACTTTATAAACAGCAAGCAGACATAAAAGAAAACTAATGTATAATATACAGTGGTTTCTTGCTCTTTGTCTCATGCAGCACTAATGATTTGTCTGAGTAATCCCAACCAGGCCCGGTACAAGGGGTAGTCCGTGTAGGCACCTGCCTAGGACGCTATCTCTTGCCTACCCGAGGGGTCACACTTTGGGGGGAAAAAATGTTGAATGACTGTGGCCGCTCGACACCTTCCTTCTGCTGCAGGCACTCGCCAGTCGCCATATTGACGAACGGAGCACAGGCACACAGGGGAGCATTGTCGGTCACTGACACAGCTCACCCCTTTCTCTGCCTGCACCCCGTCTCTGCCGTCGCTCCCGCCCACACTCAATTGTACTCACGTCTATCAGACATGAATACAATTGCTCTGATCACCGCTCAGCACAAGAGCAGAGGAGCTGTAATCTCCCCAGGTCCGCCAGGATCTCCAGCAAGAAGCCGGCTATTTCCAGTCTGCTCCTTGTGGAAGAAGGCGCATGAAGGGGACACCTGATAGTGCGATGCTGTGACGTGGCTTGTGAGGAGTAGTTACCGTTTGAAGAGGGCAGCGTGGTGGGCAATATGAAGGCAAAGTTTGAAGAGGGGGAACAGAAAGGATATGCAGATGGCAAAGAGTGAAAAGGGGGGAACAAAATGGAGATGGATTACCATGGTAGGGGGGACTAGTGTGGAGATAAAGAAAGTACCGTATAATGGACAGAGGACCACAAAACGGCATAGGATCGATGGTGTGATGGTTATAGTGGATAAGGGTAGACAGGTGGAGGCCAGTTACCATAGGAGGCGTATTTAGGGTACAGTATGGAGAGGTATTTTCAGGCAGAGGGCATTTTAATAACACTTATTTTTACAGGCACTGTGTGGGGATGTGCAGCAAAAGATTGGATAAGAGGGAGGTCTGCAGAGACAAGCTGTGGCTCTGAAAAGACATCCTGGCACCTAGACAAGATGGAGCGAAAAAGAAAGACAACTCCAAAGAAGATGTATTCTTGAAAAGGTACATGTTTATTTGTGATACTGACTGCGTCTCATCAGTACGGTGGTTCCTGTATGGTCCGCAGTCTGATAATCGCTGATAACAACAACGCCCAGTATCTCCTTATCATTCTTAGGGTCCTGTTACATTTAGCGATGCACCAGCGATCCCGACAACGATACGAGCTGGTCAGGATTGCTGGTGCATCGCTAAATGGTCGCTAGTGAGCTGCCAAACAGGCAGATCTCACCAGCGACGCAGCAGCGATATGCGATCCGTCGGCGGTCGCTCTTACCTGTCACACCGCAGCGATGATGACTTCCGCCTGCGTCCATGCGTCGCTAGTCGGCGCCAGCGGGACGCCAACGAGGAAAAAATGGCCCAGGAAATTCGAGCGAGATCAGCGATATCCAGCAGGGGGGGGGCCCAGTCGCAGGTACGTGTCACACAAAGCGAGATCGCTTGCGATATCGCCATTGCGTCACAAAATCGGTGACACTTTAGCGATATCGCTAGCTATCTCACTATGTGTAAAAGGGCCTTTAAGAACATACTTGGAGTTGTAGGGCTTTAGGTTCAACCAACACAATTGTTTATGGGGCTGACTTGACATTACAATTGATCGTTCAAGTACTTTTGGTTCTGGTCATGTATTCAGGTACTAATGGTGGTTCTGGCGATGTACTTATTTACTGATGGTGTTTCTGGTGCCATATTCATATACTATTGATGGCTCTGGTGCTCCAATTATGTACTGATGATGATTTTAATTTTGTATTCATGAACAGATGATAGTTCTGGTGATGAATATATCACCAAAATCATCATCACTACAGAGCAAAATCAAAGGTCAAAGCTAGATGCACAACAGCATGGTCACATAAAGATTGCACGAATGTTGTTGTTGTTCTACTTTTCAGAGAATTGATGTGCAACACGTCACCTTGTAGCCCCAGCCTTAATGCAACTAACGCAGCATAAATGATGACTGGACACATCCTTTCATCAGGTTTACCTAATGAATGTACTTAGTCCGCTACCTGTCCCATCACAATGTGTCTCTCCAGAAAAGACTATCAGACAGACCTTTATTCTACAATGTAGTGTCCACAACACTTTGCACTTTACTTCAAGCAACATTACACAGCAGCCATGACGAGGAATCAGACCTAGGGCATCACATGGTGGAGGAGCAGCATTATGCCTCTGTATAACTAGAAGCAAAATTGTGGTTGCAAGCTGCACAGCATTTTCAAGTGACCAGTCCTTAACTGATAGTTTTATGCTTTAAAGGGAATCTGTCACCCAATTTTTCGACCTCTTACCTCTGTAATTGCAAACAAAGGTTTCTGCACCAAATATTAAAGGGAATCTGTCGCCTTTTTTTGCCCTATCACACCTGCCGGCACCGTCATCAGGGGCTTATCTACAGCATTCTGTAATGCTGTAGATAAGCCCCCGATGTAACCTGAAAGATAAGAAAAATGAGTTATATTATACTCACCCAGGGGTGATCCGGGTCCGATTTTGGTCCTATTGGTGTAGCGGTCCGCTGCCTCCCATCTTCTAACGGTGACGTCCTCTTCTTTGCTTCCCGCCGTGGCTCCTGCGCAGGCACACTCTGCTCTGCCCTGTTGAGGGCAGAGCAGAGTACTGGTCAGAGAGGTCCGGCGCCTGCGCACTGCAGTACTTTACTCTGCCCTCAACAGGGCAGGTAAAGTACGTATGCGCCAGAGCCGCGACGGGAAGCAAAGGAGAGGACGTCACCGCTACAAGATGGGAGGCGCCGGACCGCGACACCCATCGGACCGGACCACCGGTGAGTATAATAGAACTCATTTTTCTTATCTTTCCGGTTACATCAGGCGCTTATCTACAGCATTACAGAATGCTGTAGATAAGCCCCTGATGGCTGTGCCGGAAGCTGATAGTTGAAAAATGGGGTGACAGATTCCCTTTAAATGTTGAATGCAATAAATGTTGAATCCACCCATTGTGCTGTGTCATTAGGCCAACATAGGTAATTCTGTGAAGTGGGGGTAATTGTATGGGTAATTCTGTCATGTCAATACTATTATTAGCCCTTTACTAATGTTCTGCAATATGGAAGGTGTAGGTGAAGGTATATGCCCAAGTGTGGAGTTAGAGGATATCTTGGTCTGGTCAGAAAGACACAAAATTCAGCTAACAACCAGTTGCAATTTTCGTGTGGATGTGTGGCCTGTGTAATAAGGGATGCCACTTCCAGGTTGGAAAATAATTATGAGGCATTTGGCTCTATGATTCCATGAATGAGACCCCTAACTAGAAGCTAGGTATTGGGGCACCTTTAGGGCATGTTTATAACCACCCTTCTTATGTAACAAAGGTGGAACACAGATGTACCAGCACATCATGAACATATAGCATTTTTCAACTGTATGTGCAATAATAATATAGTAAAATGTTTTGATGTAGATATAGCAAACATAATATAATGATATACTGACTAGTGATAAGAATTACTAGCGTAAAAGTTTGGGGGTTCGCCTCCTCAAGCTGGATATAAATCTGAAATACTAACAAAAACAATTCTTGTGATATGTAAAAGTAAGGTCTCATCATAGACAACCCTTTTAATCTCAGAGATCCGCCACAAAATCAGCTATTTTAAACTACTATAGTGAACTGCATATGTAAGCCAACGGAAGACATGAGCTATACGTGCTGAGGATTCAGACATTCATGTATGACATCTTATGCCCCAATAAGGCAGATGGACAGTGGATGCCCTGATGGCCCAGCCACGTGAAAGCAGGAAGTGTGCTGCCGGACAAGAACTGCAGCTTGGGTTACAGTAAAAATCACGTAATACATGTACCTGTCTACTTCTTGGTTATGTCCATTGTGTAGAAGGATTCATACATATGTGCTGTTTATTGTTGGTGAAAATGGATCAGTCATAGACAACAATTATCGTTGATACAATTGTTTCCTGGAAATAGTCGCCCATCTTTTCCATCCAGTTGACATTGCAAATATAGGATTCTTACAATTGCTGATATCACTTACGAATGTAACAAGTGAGAGAATGGAATCGGAGGTTTAGGAGGACGGGAAAGATAGGCTGGCTTACGATCAGATGTTGCTAAACCAGAACACTTTATCAAAACTGCAGATACATTTTACAACTAATCTTTAGTGCTCCCTTTCACATACACAAAGGCAGAGGCTAATACTTCTTACCTTCTGAGCAATATATCCTTGAGAGGAAAAACTGCCCCTCCTTTCTTCATTTGGTTTCTCAGATTTCAAAGGGGAATTTGGAAACCTTTAAAGAAAAATAAAAAAAAATAGAAAATCACAATAAGAAAACAGAGAAATATTTAAGAAACTGATACTTAAACCATGCCATGTCTGTGCCGCCAAGTAAATGAAATGAGTTAGGCTATGTCCCCATGATCAGGACATAGCAGCGCTTTGGACGCATCGTATTGTCGCTGTATCGAAAATGCGGCATTCTAATCATGAAGGTGAATCCGTATGTGTTGAATGAACCATGCGGATTTACCTCATCTAGTGAATGGTTATGGGCGAGACCAGTGTCTCCGCTGCAGATAATTATCATGGTGCGGCTCGTAAAACGGCACTGCGGATGAGTTTACGCAGCGGTAAATAGAAGCACGGTGGGCATGAGGTTCCTATAAATGCTACCCACTGCGTTTCTAATATAGAACGGAGCGTTTTGGAAGCAGCGCAGGTGAGCTACGTCCAAACGCTGCAATTCCGGATCGCGGGCACATAGAAATACTGATCAAAAATACTGATGAGTGAATATAGTTTTAAGAGTTTTGTGAATCACTATCTCTGTATTGAAAAGACCAGATGTTACAAAAATGTGAATTAGGGCCCCGTCACACATAGCGATGCACCAGCGATCCCGACAATGATATGACCTTGTCAGGATCGCTAGTGTGTCGCTACATGATTACTGTTGAGTTGCCAAACAGGCAGCTTCACCAGTGATCAGCACCAGCGACACGCGAGTAACAAGCGACGCACGTCGCTTAGTTACCCACTGTGTACCTTAGTTACCAGCGCGCTGGCGCAGGGAGCTGGTAACCAAGGTACACATCGGGTTTCTAAGCGGCGCGCAGCAGTTGGAAACCCGATGTGTACCTTGGTTACCAGCTCCCTACACCAGCGCTGGTAACTAAGGTACACATCAGGTTTCTAAGCACTGTGCGCTGCTTAAAACCCCGATGTTTACCTTAGTTACCAGCTCCTGCTCGCTGATCGCTGGTCTCCCGCCTGTCACACACAGCAATGTGTGCTGGCCAGCGGGAGACCAGCGATCAAAAAAATGTCCTGGCCATTCCAGGACGATCAGCGATAACCGGCAGGGGGGCTGTTTGCTGTTAAGTGTCACACAAAACTTGTGACTCAGCAGCGATCTCGCTAGCGAGATCGCCATGTGTGACGGGGGCTTTAAACTCAGTCCAGGGTCAGTCACATTATTCACAGTAGAAATGGCTTGCTGAGGTTTATGTGCCACCCCGCAATGTAAACTGTGACTGTTCTCCAAAAGACTTTGTGTTACAATTAGGAATGTTACCACTAGATCTGAGTAAAGGAGTCCCTACTAATCCTCAGAATGGAGGAGCCATAGCGCTGGTGACTAATTCATAGTTTCTCCATTTTATTCAGTGCTACCACCCACTGGCTGGCAGGAAACAAACACAGTTCCTCTAACTCAGGGGTCTCAGGCACGCGGCCCCTTAGGCTGCTTTATGCGGTCCGCAGGCACGTGAGCTCCCGTAATGATGTGGCCCGGCCCAGAGGGAAAGCGACGCCAGCGCTACTCTTCAACTGAATGTGCGTCCTCGGATGGGGACCATGGCTGCCATTTGGGGACAATGATGGAGGACATTACTACAGGATAAGGTACAGGATAAGGACTAGGATGGGGACATTACTGCAATATGGGGACCAAGATCGAGGACCAAGATCGAGGTGCTAGTTGTAAGACAATATTATTGTGTAGTGCTAATTAATGGGCAAAAAAAATTGAAAATCAAAGTATGAAAAACTATTTTGTCACTAAAATGCTGCTTTATCTACAAACTAAAGTAAACAATAAAAGCGCACATTTTTTATCGCAGACCCAATCTTTAAAACTGTACTATCACCCATCCAATGTATTCCATTTAAAATAATTAAACATCATGCCAAAAATATTTTTAAAAAAAATCTCAAAAGGTGTAGAGAAAATTTTAAAAAATGACCCACATAGTCAGACGAGTTTGAGACCCCTGCTGAAATGTGAATTGATTAAAGTTGCCAGCCTGTTCACGATAGGTGTTGGCATATCCCAACTACCGTATTTTTCGGACTATAAGACGCACCCAGGTTTTAGAGGTGGAAAATAGGGAAAAAATATTTGAGGCAAAAAATGTGGTAAAATATTTAATAACAAATAACATACTATTATATGTGGTGTTATTAAATATAATAGTATGTTATTATGTTGGAAGCTCCTGGTAGAAGATGGTGCTGCGGGATCAGTGTGGTGTCTGTAAAGTACTATATGAAGACGCTGGAGGGTGAGTATAAGAATGGGGGCACAGGGCTTATATTTAAAGCACCACTACAGCACTAAAGAAATAACACTGGAGTGCCGCTTTAAGATACCATGGGAGAACTATAACTCCCAGCATATCCTGCAGATCCTATGGCATGCTGGGAGCTCTAGTTCACCAATGGAGTGGCAGAGTGCTTTTCAATTACTAAACTTTTAATTCATTCTTACTTGTACAAGCAGTGATCACATCAGTGCAGGTCCTGCAGCCAGCCACGCTTGAAAACCGAAATTCTCTCTCTACAGCTTACAGGACCTACGGTGAGGTAATGAAGGGCTGGAGCATCACATGACTGTACCGAGCCCTCCCTCTTACCACCTCACCACAGATCCTGAAAGAGGAAGCTGCATTGTTTCTAGTGCAGGGTCTGCAGGTCCTGTGGTGACATAATGAAGAGAGAGGGCTCGGTACTGTCATGTGATGCTCCAGTCCGCCCTCTTAATTACCTCACCACAGGTCCTATACGGGAGCACTCAGCATCCGCACAGCCCTCGCTGTGCTGTCAGGTATGCAACTGTGATCTCTCATGAGCACACTGCTCCTGCTGTCTCCTCCTAAACTGGACACACATCTCCCCAGTTGCTGCAGGAATTCGGCGCTGGGGAAACCATGCGGGTCTGCTGTTTAAGTGAAGGAATATTCATTTGCTGCTCTCCGCCCGCTGCTCGGCGCTGACAGGTGGGCGGGGAAGCAGCTAATCAATATTCCTTCACATTAAGCATCGGGACCATGTGGTTTCCCCACCGCCGGATTCCTGCAGCGGGGACATTTTTCTGCCTCCTGCCAGTGCAATCCCACTCTGCCGCTGCCCCCTCCCCACTTGTTACATTCGGAACATAATACGCACCCCACACTTTCCTCCCAAATTTGGAGAAAAAAAGTGCATCTTATGGTCCGAAAAATACGGTACATCTCATAACATTACAACATCCCAAGAAAAAAATGCCACTGCCAGATAAAGAATAGTCCAGACCTCTCTACAAGGTCTCAAAGGGAATGTCACCTCTAAAACATAATTTAAACAAAGCACATATTTATCCCATCTACAAATCATATCCTTACCGTATTACTTCTGTTACCCCGTGTGGAGCAAAAAATGCTCTTTAATCTCTTAAACTAGTTTAAGGGCTCGGTGCACCCTTGGCATGGGCGAGTAGCTTCTGTAAACTATTCCTCCTCTTTTTGGTGATCGACAGGGCAGATTTTCCCAGAGACCGAACAGTCATGGGAGAAAACTGGTGCCTGCCTTAACTGTATTAACTAATTGTTGGGAGTTCATAAATCTGAGCATACCTGCACACAGCTTCTCCTCTCTAATGCGGCTGCATACTCCACATTGGGGAAAGAGCGGTGTGCGTTCCGATCTAGGAACTCCAACAATGAGCAAGTGCGGGGGTCAGCTTTCTCCCGTGACAACACGGGCTCTGAGAAAGCCAAAGCTATCCATCACTAAAGCGAGATGAGGATACCCAAATTAAGGGCACAAAAATGTACTGAAGCTGGGTGGCCACAACAAGAGTGCACAGAGAACCCTAAATAACAAAGTTTCACCAAACACCTTAATATTTGCATGAGAGAGGGACAGATTTATACAATAAAAGGTATGGTTTTTATAGGGACTAAGTCCACTATAGGAGAATGTGCTGAGTATAAAATTGTGTTTTGTAGGGGAGACTCCCATTAAAACATGAACAGGTCATATATCAAAATGACTATACCAAAAAAAAAAAAAAAAAGAATTTCACAACTTTATTTTCTTCCAACATTTTTTAGGGATAAAATGTATGAAGAAATGCATTTTACCCGTACTCCTCAGAGGAGCATTGCATGGCCTACAGGACTCCTCACACTGGCACGTCATTCTCCACAAGGAGAGACGTTACCCCTTAAAACCCCTGCTCCAAAAAGAGTTTTTTATAAACTTCACATTATTGCAAGCCTCCAGAAACATATTAATGTCCACTAAACATGGATATCCATGAACCAAATGTTTGTTACACGGTTGTTAAGCTGTTAATATTTTTATTACCGCTTTAAGTTTATTTTTATGACTTGGCTAATGATTGACAGAAGCTTGTTTAGCTTATTGTATGTGAAGTGATTTGTCTCACCCCTACAACGTCAAGAAATGGATTGCAATGCAGGGACATGTTTCTATTGTCTTACTAGGATGCTTTGAACTAGGGGCCAGATATAAAAAATTGTTACCATCCCCATTTTTAAGCCAGCCTTTCATTGTTTCTCTTAAGCCAAACTAGGAGTGAAAGATTTTTTTCTCCATTTTAGGACAGAAAAATGTAAACATTGCTTTCACATTGAAAGACTTTTTCAGCTCCATTTCCGTATTGGGCATGCGGAGATATGCCAGGCAGGAAATTACCATTATGGGCATTCCTGAGAGAGAGATTCATGTAAATGTATACATTTCCTAAACATTTTTACACTTACTTTGTCAAATCTGTGCTCACTGTCGGAGATAGTGAGGTTGTCCATTCTGTTCCAGACTTTGCCCCCTTATCAGAGACCAGACCTCTAGATTTTCTCTCGGTGTTGGCAGTACTCTTGTCCTCTGTGTTTGAGGTCACTTCTGTATCCTCAGAAGAGCTGGTATTGGCAATAGAAAGACTAATTCGTCGGCTCATTATTCCAGGGGCAATTCTACTGTCATCTAATTTCTTTACGTCCCCAGATGAACCATCAGGGAGACATTTTGAATACTGATTATTAATATTTGCTGACAGCTTCATAACTCCTTCATTTTCACCAACGTCAGCGATTTGCTGCTGCTTCTTAGATGGCATTTCCATTGGTTTGTCTTTTTCCATGCGCACAGAATAGGTTTTTCTTATGGAACTTCCGCTTATGCCTGTTCTAGTGTCACTGGAAAAGCTTTTATCATTAGTGTAATCTCCTTCCTTGGTGTCAGGATTAGACGGCTCGTCTTTGACACTGTTAAGAAAACTTTTCTTGAAAGGTCTATTTTCCTTGGTTTCTTCAGAGGGTTTTTCTTTTTTGTTACCAGTGCCTCCGCTTTCAAACAATGAGGTAAGATCTTCAGAAAGAGGTCTTCTGTTCCATTTTCTGGGTTCATCAACTATTTTTTGGTCACTCGTGGGCTCATTTGAGTCTAGAAACACAGCAGACACTGGACGACGTTTTTGCCTTAGTTGAGCTCTGACAGTTAAGCTATCAATGTTATCAGGTTTACCTGCTTCTACAATTTTACCTCCAGACTCTCTCGTTTCCTCCACAGAATCTGAAAGAGTTCTTCTTGAGTAGCTCGAAAAGACTTTTTCCTGCTGAGAAAGCTCAGGTTTCCTGTACATGATCGGGGGCTTAGATGTGACTTTACCATCTTCAGTCTGTGGATTAGGCTTGGATTCACCTATACTGTTTGTTCCAAGAAGCCAACTAGTGTTCTGTCTTCTTCCTGCTGCAGATGACGAAAACATTTCCAACTTATTTCCTTGGTCTTCATCAGTGCTAGCTTGAGGGGGTGATGTGAATATGCGAAGACCTACTCTTTCACTTTCATTACTTTTTGGACTACCAGATAGAGATATGCTGGTAGTGGCTTGAAATGGCACATCACTGTGTTGCTTCACATCTCCAGGCAAAGTGAAGGGCATTCCTATTGACTTTCTGCTTTCTGGAGGTTTGTCCCTTGAAAAAGGCTTTGGTGACAGTCTCGGCTTCATACCAGTGTTAAGCATGCTTACTGTTTTGGAAATATTTCTTATATCATCAGTAATTAGGGAAGTGGATATATTTGTATCAGTGGCCTTATTGCTTGCATCTGATAGAGGACTAATATATGTCCTTGATGGTTTAGCCTCATTTAAAATATCACTCCGGGTAGTTCTGGTTGACAGTTCTACCTTTGTAGCCATGGCTGACATCAGTTAAATTGCAACATTTTTGAAGCAGGAAAGAGACCCAGGAACGATACTGTAAAACAAAATAGAGAAATTACATGGATTATTCTGTCATGACAAGTTCCTTTCCATTCTTCGTTGTGCATAGTTAATAAAAATTTTAAAAAATTTAAAAAAAAACAAAAAACATGCAGAATTAAAAAATATAACTCCATGAGAATAATTTATGTACCTTAAACAGCAGCTCTGCATAAAATTACTGTAGATGTTAACGTTTAACATTATACAAATGTGCCAAGCGCGATATAAGTATCCTGTGCGGCTGCTTAAATGACAAGCCACAATGAGAAGAAATACTAGTTTAATGTCAATGCGTTTTGGAGTCACTCCAACTCCTTGTTCAGGACCACCGCAATTGATTTTTGTGGTTGTCCTGAAGGAGACAGTGTCTCCGAAACGCGTTGACATTTAAACCAGCATTTCTTCATCTCATCGTGGCTTCTCATTTACCGTAATCAGCAGCACAGGATACTTCCTTCACCTTTGGCACATTTGTATAGATTTCATTTGAAGCTGCAGTGGTTGTAATTTATGCAATTTTAGGGGTTGTGTCTCACACAACCCCATAAGGTGAACATACCTATCCCTTGTTTTCTCTATTACTTGGATAAGACCCTATTGCACTTTTGCAATTTTTATTTAACTTTTAACATTAGGTGAAGGAACAAATATCCCCTTAACCCTAAGGCTGTGTGCACACGCTGCGGATTATTGTAAAATCCGCAGGTGAAACCGCAGGTCAAAATACCTGCGGTTTTACCTGCGGATTGCTCTGCGGTTTTGCCCTGCGGTTTTTCATCTCCTCAATGGAGGAGATGGCAAACCGCAGGAGAATCCGCAGAAAGAATTGACATGTCAATTCTTTCTGCGGATTGAAAACCGCGGAAAATTCCGCACCGTCTGCACTGCGGTTTTTGATTCCCATAGGGAATCATGGTACTGTACACCGCAGCAAAAACTGCTGCGGGTCCACAGCGGCCAAAACCGCTGCAGAACCGCAGCAAAATCCGCAGCGTGTGCACACAGCCTAACACTGCAAATCCCAGAAAGGCTTTTTTTTCTTTTTTTAAAGAGTGGTCAGAAAATTCGAAGACTGATAGCCAACCGCTATTCTTCCCAAGCCCCATAAACACAAATGTGTTCTCAGAAAAGATTGGGGTCTATAACTGGCCAGACACATTAGATGGCTGCCAGCCGAATGATGCTTCAGCTGATCATTTGGCCGACAGCCATCTCAGCCAACACTCCCATGCACAGGAGAGCACAATGAAAATGGACTCCAGTTGATATGTTGGCCAGCAGCTTATGTTATCTCTGGGAGAACAATGCAGTTGGCAGTCCGAAATCGGACATGCTTACATCTCCCCCGATCAGTCGGCCAGCGCCCTCATACACATCAGACTGTTAATTGAACCTGTCGATATTGGCAGGTTCAGACACAAGTAATTTAGAGTGCATAGGGCATTAAGTCAATGAAAATGCTCTCCATTAGGTTATGTTCACGCTGCAAGTTTTTCCACTTTGACCATTGGGTCTTGTGAAAAATTCTCATGTGAACTAGCACAATGTCCTGCTCTGTTCTGCTGCACTCCATTGTGCATATGGACAGACAGAGCAGAGACTGAAAGCATGCTCAACTGAACTGTCCTAAAAAAACATAAGAGGATAGCAAATACTGCAATCCAACAACCCGATCTGCCATCGAGGGAAAGCAAAGACGTGCAATGCATATTAGCAACAGTAGATTCAGCCAAAGAAATACTGTATATACAGGGCGTGGTATCTCCCATCATTACTACTTTATGTCCTTTGTGTGCAAATATAAAAATGATTTACGGTATTATAATTTAAAGAAAAATCCAAAGAACAATCTGGCTTCCAGCTAATATGAAAGGGTTGTTTGATTTGAATAAGAGAATCTTAGCCGTTTGTCTCCCAAGATCATTCTGATCTCACAGGGTCCCACTTCTGAGAGATTCTGTGATCAGCAGGAATAACCAGTAAAACCACTATGTCTGAACTCATTTTCTCTGAAGTGCAACTGCAAAAAAAGACAAAGCAATGCAGGAAACTCTCTGATATCAATACTACATACGTCTCAGCAAGACCTTTCAGGGCTTATAGAAAGGGGCCACCTAAACAAACAAAAAAGCAAGAAACAAAATGCCTGAAGGTTTAGTTATAACCTAAAGAACAAAGAAAGAAAATACAACAATCCACCAGGTATTACAACCCACGCATTCATTACAGTTTATACATTGCTAAACGCCATTTTTACAAGTTCACTTATTAAGGCAATATGGCCTGTAAATTATCATTATGCCCAACAGACAAACATTGTGTAATTTACATATAATTAACAAGGTAGATTTAAAATATTGTGACAAATAGACACATTACCTGTCTCAATCAGCAAGTATAAAGGCTAAAGTACAGGTGGAAACACATAAAGAAGCCACACCTAAGCCAGCAGCGAATAATGTACAGTGCACTTTTATGTCATTTTACCACAGCATGTAAAAAGACTTATGAATACGAGGACTCCAGTGACGCAGAAAGTAACTACGGATTGTATTAAAAATGGCTAAAACTAGAGATATCAGTACAATATTGCCCCATATATTCTACATTGCAACACCGAACTATAAAAGTCCCACCAGTGTCTGAGGCTTAGACGGCATTCACACCTTGTACATTTATAGCATATCCACAGGAAATGGCAGAAATGTGCAGTAGATGGAGATCCCACCAATGGGACCTGCATCTAACTTGAGTCCATCACACGCTCCATTCATTGTAGAGATGGTTGGAGTTTGCATCAAACAAATGACAATTCTGACAATGTCTCTCTCCATTCACTATGGTGAACACCAGGACCTTGTTCTCAGGATAGAGGCAGGTCATATTGGAGGTATCCACCACATCTACTATACATTTCTGGCATATTGTGAGAATGTGCCTCAAGTCTAGAGCGGTCAAAGCATTGCAGTACAGTATAAGTCAATGGGGTGTATTGAGACCCTGAGGATACTGCGACATTAACATGCAAGGCCATGAAGTCCAGTCACGTTGGATTTTTTGCAACTTGCTGTACCCTTGGTGACAGATTCACTTGTTTTGTGGCACCCCTAGAAACTTAGGCTGCATGACAAGTATCGCGCCCCAAGTTGCCATGCATCCCTTGCCTAAATTACAAAATGGTAATAACTCTTTGAGGGATCAAGAGATACTACCCAAAACTCATACCAATGTTGAATCTACAATTACGAATTCATCTGTCAAAACAATGCACCACATACCAACATTTTACATCCCATCACTTAATAGGGAGAAGTGGGCACGTACGATCTTAAAACATATTGGCTGCCTTAGGCTAAGTGCACTATTTATAATGGTAATTGATTTTCTTTCCCATTTCGAGGAAATTCAATCACGCTTAGTGTATGTAGAATAAAGCATCCTATGGACGTGACTCTGACATAAGGAGGCTCTGTAGATGAAAGCGTGATGATGGGATGAATCCAGTGCCGAAGATCACTACTGGCAAGCTCTTCAATTTACTCAGAAAACGTCATGAGAAAAGTGGTCCAGATTTTGGCCACAGAAGACTTTTTATGTTCGCTATCTTTATTGCGCTGTCACATCAGATCTCTAGTCTTTTACAGAGAATCTCTTCACCTCATCCAAATTTAATGTTAGATAATGCCAAATGCGTTCACTCATGCCATGCATAAAAAAAACTAACAAAAGGCAAAAGTGAGGCTGTGCCCAGCAATCAGTCAGGTGCCAGGATTGTGAATTATTTTTAATCCTGACCTTATTGTTGTGTTCTTATTATACAACCAAAGCTTTTCTGTTGCGTAAAGAAAAAGGAAACATTCTTATGAAGCTTTCTGGCAAGTTTCACATCGACATTGCAAGGTATAAAGCAAACACAAAATAATAAAAATTGAACAGCACTAAAATTAATGTTTAGTATTCGGTCTTTTATAATTACTATTTTTCTAATTCTTTCCTTTCTGTAACAGAAGTCAGTTCTCAATGCAGGGTTCCTGGTGAGTCGGGGACAGCCAATCTGATGAGGCAGAACTGCGGGGAGGAGCGAGAGCAGCAGCATGAATCAATCACGAGACAGGAGGCGTGTCTCTGACTACCACAGACTCCACATAGGAACTGCAGCTTTAATGTAGTACGTCAATGCAATAGCTTAATGCGGCATCATTTGAGAAAGATAAATCGTAGTTAACCTTCCCTATAACCAATTAATAACCAGTTTAATATTAAAGGAATTTTCCAACGCTTAAGAATTTTGACCTACCCTGAGAAAAGGTCAAGAGTGACAGATCAACTGTTACGGATCCAACCCCAATCAGCTGCTTGCAGTGTTGGCAGAGCGTGGTGTTGACAGTGTATGCTGCCAAACACCACTGCTTCATCAAATGTTTAGATTACACTGAAAGGTAGTGCAGATCAGCTCCTATTCAAATAACAGCAGCTGATGTGAAGTACCCAGCAGTGGTCACTGAACCGTGTGATGGAACGGCAGTGCACATTGCTCTGTACACCGTTTACATCTGGGTGCTGTAATCAGCTAATTCATGAAATTGCCAGGTATAGGACAACTACTGATCTCATACTGTTGACCTATCCTAGAGAGAGGGATCAAAATCAATGTGGTGAATAGACACTGTAATTTTGAGCTTCTCGCTTTGAAAGATTCAATTTTTACCGTCAATCTAATTATAATAACGTACACAAATATTCCTTAAGTTCATAACCACAGTGCTACAGCTCTATCAGGGGCCTTGACAAATGTCAGCCAGGTCTAGAATGTAGTAACAATATGCCATTGGGCTATTCACAACAGCGAGGGATGTGAAAGTCTGGCCTTACTACTTTTACATTTTCTCATTGCAGAAGCCAGAACATAGCTCATAAGAAGTAGGATAGATCATCAATAAGAAATCCTATAGCAAAAAAAAGGTCTTTTTGTATGGCATTTGGTAAATATGTAAATGCAAAGTGTCATCAAAAAAGGACATTATTTAAATGAAATTACTGACTAGATGTAAAACAAATCTTGCCATTCTATCTTTGTCCATCAAGCCGAATATTAAGCTGGCCATACACATTAGATGGCCATCTGCCAAAACGATGTCTCAGGCGATCGCTCGGCTAACGGCCATCTCAGTGCTCCTGTGTTTTCTACGAGACAGCCACCAAGTGACACATCAGCCAGCGCCCCATCTCCAGGAGAACAATGGGACTTTCTCCATCCTGACTGTCTGGCGCCCCCATGCATGCTAGACTGTCAGTAGAACCCGATGTTAATGGAAGATTCCTAAGACATTAGTCTAATGTGTATTGGGGCTTTTGGACCATCACATCCTGCTCTGTGGAGATCACATTTCAGTGGTCATCTCATTATCAAAGGCGGAATTACAATAAAAGATGACACCTATATACAGAAAACACAAGATAAGACTGTACACTATAGGTGACTATCACAGTACACCCCTCCCTCAGCCTGCACAGAACACCGGACATACCTAGAAAACTAACGTCAAGAATTCCTCTTCAATCTACAAGTTCCTACGGTCCATGTAGCTTCTCTGAAGTACCTCTAATAGCAGCACTGACAAGAAGGCCGCTACTATAATTATACACGTAAAATAGAAATAAAAACATTTGGACAACATCATATTCGGACACCCAACAAATTCAAAACAGGTAGGGTAGATACAAGTAAAAGCAGAATCACCTTCTATAGATACATGTGTGATACAAATCTATTGTATATAACAGTAAAATATAATTAGCTTGTCATTGACTTTTGGCCCTGCCATATCTTTATAACTTTATTATTTACGAAGAATGATCTGCAATGGGGAACTGCACTGAAAACATGAACTTTAGATCTGAACACGGAGAGGGTGTGCGGGCCAGAGGATTAATCACTCACTTTAGAGACATTTCTACAGTACAGCCTATGTCCAATAAAGCAAAGTATGAGCCGTAACAGGTTAGATAACATGCCAAGTCTGCTGACTGGAGCTTCAAGCTTGCATGAGGAATGAGAAGCCAATGCACTGCACCCACAGAGGTATGAGCAGACATCGGATGCACCGGAATTCATAATATATTATATATATATATATATATATATATATATATATATATATATATATATATATATATTATACAGACATACACTGCAAGAAACAAAAAAAGTCACAGCAATGTCTAATTCTATTGTTTAATTAAATCCTCCTCCACCATCATTCACCTAGGACAGGTATTAGGCCCAGAACCCAATATAGGCCTCATTCACGCATCCGTATTACAAAAGTTTATTGTGAGGATGGATTATACCACAAATTGGTTTAGGCTGTGCTGTCAAGTCACTGGTTTTATACAAAGGACACTAGGCTTGTTTTGTGTTTTTTTTGGTGGGCGGAGGTTAGTACACCTTCTATATAAATCTGTGAGGATGCTATATGCCCCAATGCATGCAATATAATATGGGAATTGACTGAGGCACCATGTGGCGACACACAGAGTGTCTAACTAAGGGCTCAGTCACAAGAGCCTATATGTCTGGCGAGTGTTCTTCGATGTTTTATCAGATTGCTCTCAGACGAATGTTATTCTATGGGACAGTGATAATCAGTGGTCGTTTTTCTCATGCCTATCCAGCAAAAGAAAAAAAAATGGAAACAGGCTGTGAGTGGCTCCGCAAATAGGCACGCACACACACACACACACTCACTTAAGTCTATGAGTGCATGGAAAACATCAGAATGCACTGGGATGACAGAGTGCAGTCCAATTTTCTCACAGAATACAGAAGATGGAGACATTTTACTTCATCTTCTCCACACCTGTGCTATGATTCTCTCATCAGAGAGAATCAGATCACACTAGATCAGATCACTCTGCAGCGTTCCAGGAGTGCAGGGGTGCTGCAGCGTCCCAGGAGTGCAGGGGTGCTGCAGCGTCCCAGGAGTGCAGGGGTGCTGCAGCGTTCCAGGAGTGCAGGGGTGCTGCAGCATCGTGCCTCTGCAGCATCCGAGGAGTGCAGGGGTACTGTAGCGTCACCTCTGCAACATCCGAGGAGTGCAGGGGTACCGGAGCGTCGCCTCTGCAGCATCTGAGGAGTGCAGGGGTACTGGAGCGTCGCCTCTGCAGCATCTGAGGAGTGCAGGGGTACCGAAGCTGGAAAGATCCAGCAATTCGGCCAGCTTTAGAGCAGCACTTTCAAGACTTAAAGGGAATCTGTCACCTATTTTTTGGTATATAAGATGCGGCCACCGCCATCAGGGGCTTATCTACACATTCTGTAATGCTGTAGATAAGCCCCCGATGTAACCTGAAAGAGAAGAAAAACGAGTTAGATTATACTCACCCAGGAGCGGTCCGGGTCCGGTCTGGGTCCGGAGGGTGTTGCGGTCCGGTCCGGCGCCTCCCATCTTCTAGCGATGACGTCCTCTTCTTTGCTTCCCGTCACACAGCACAGGCGCGCTGCTCTGCCCTCAACAAGAGGTCCAGCGCCTGCGCACTGCAGTACTCTGCTCAGCACTCAACAGGGCAGAGCAGTGCGCCTGCGCCGGAGCCCCTGGGTGAGTATAATTAACTCGTTTTTCTTCTCTTTCAGGTTACATTGGGGCTTATCTACAGCATTACAGAATGTGTAGATAAGCCCCTGATGGCGATGGCCACAGCTTATATACCAAAAAAATAGGTGACAGATTCCCTTTAAAGTAAAGTGCTTACAAGCACACACACTGACAAGGAAACCACCGGGAACCTCTAAAAGCCGATAGAGGTGGCTGATAAACTAGACAACAAAAATGGACAGGAATTTCAATAAGGAGTAAATAGCAAAGTCACTTGTTTTTAAAAGCACTTTGCCATTTTACTCATTTAACAACCCATCTGACCCTTTTATTGCCTTTAAGTATCATGAGCTTAGAAATGCACGATTACCAAATGCAACATAAAAGGTAACAATATGCATCATCCTGCAACAGAGACACATTTTAAATAAACTATTACCACAATTTAAAGGGCAATTTACAAAATTATTTTGCCATACAGTGCCTGCTTAGTGACAACCCTTCTAAAAATACATTCTTAATAGTATATTTGTTTGTGCAGAATTGAATGGTGCAATAGGCTGCACAGTATGCAAAAAAGCCTGTAAAGCATGAGTCAGTATTTGCATGCGTTTGCCCCCCTGAATACACTCTTATAGATACATAACATTTGGAATAATTTGACTTGCACATAAAACATACGTCTGGGCAAATATCCTGGCCAAAGAATGTGACCACTGCCAAAAAGTCACAGTATATTGTGATCGGCTTACAAATTGCTTGTTGCACAACTTGAACTTGAGCCGCTGCTGTGAGGACTCTCTGAACTTTAAGCAAGTGAGGTGTGGTGAAGAATGCTGAGCCGAGCTCCACATGACTCAATGACCTTGACAACAAAAGAAACTTGCACTTGCTGTCAGGTAATAATAAACAAGAGACAAATATTCCCGAGCGATGGAGTCCCGTTAATGGGAGGCTCAAAGTACAATTTTTGGGGTGTAAGGCAGGATGGGGACAGGGAAACCAGTTCCTATGTAGGTTTCTTCTAGCTCTCATGCACATTAAATTGCAAAAGATGTTATCTAATACAAGAGTCTAAGGCAGGGGTCACACGCGTTTGTGTGTGTATATACTGTATATATGCGCGTGTGTGTATATATATATATAATGTGTGTATATACTGTATATATGTGTGTGTATATAAATGCAAGTGTGTGTGTGTGTGTATATATATATATATATATATATATATATACACACACACACACACACACACACACACAGTGGGGAAAAAAGTATTTAGTCAGTCAGCAATAGTGCAAGTTCCACCACTTAAAAAGATGAGAGGCGTCTGTAATTTACATCATAGGTAGACCTCAACTATGGGAGACAAACTGAGAAAAAAAAATCCAGAAAATCACATTGTCTGTTTTTTTTCATTTTATTTGCATATTATGGTGGAAAATAAGTATTTGGTCAGAAACAAGCAATCAAGATTTCTGGCTCTCACAGACCTGTAACTTCTTCTTTAAGAGTCTCCTCTTTCCTCCACTCATTACCTGTAGTAATGGCACCTGTTTAAACTTGTTATCAGTATAAAAAGACACCTGTGCACACCCTCAAACAGTCTGACTCCAAACTCCACTATGGTGAAGACCAAAGAGCTGTCAAAGGACATCAGAAACAAAATTGTAGCCCTGCACCAGGCTGGGAAGACTGAATCTGCAATAGCCAACCAGCTTGGAGTGAAGAAATCAACTGTGGGAGCAATAATTAGAAAATGGAAGACATACAAGACCACTGATAATCTCCCTCGATCTGGTGCTCCACGCAAAATTATTATTATTTATTGTTATAGCGCCATTTATTCCATGGCGCTTTACATGTGAGGAGGGGTATACATAAAAACAAGTACAATAATCTTAAACAATACAAGTCATAACTGGTACAGGAGGAGAGAGGACCCTGCCCGCGAGGGCTCACAATCTTCAAGGGATGGGTGATAATACAGTAGGCGAGGGTAGAGCTGGTCGTGCAGCAGTTTGGTCGATCGGTGGTTACTGCAGGTTATAGGCTTGTCGGAAGAGGTGGTTCTTCAGGCTCTTTTTGAAGGTTTCGATGGTAGGTGAGAGTCTGATATGTTGTGGTAGAGAGTTCCAGAGTAGGGGTGATGCGCGAGAGAAATCTTGTATGCGATTGTGGGAAGAGGAGATAAGAGGGGAGTAGAGAAGGAGATCTTGTGAGGATCGGAGGTTGCGTGCAGGAAAGTACCGGGAGACGAGGTCACAGATGTATGGAGGAGACAAGTTGTGGATGGCTTTGTATGTCATGGTTAGGGTTTTGTAATGGAGTCTCTGGGCAATTGGGAGCCAGTGAAGGGATTGACAGAGGGGAGAAGCTGGGGAATAGCGGGGGGACAGGTGGATTAGTCGGGCAGCAGAGTTTAGAATAGATTGGAGGGGTGCGAGAGTGTTTGAGGGGAGGCCACAGAGCATGAGGTTGCAGTAGTCAAGGCGAGAGATGATGAGGGCATGGACTAGGGTTTTTGCAGATTCTTGGGTGAGGAATGAACGGATGCGTGAAATATTTTTGAGTTGAAGTCGGCAGGAAGTGGAAAGGGTTTGGATATGTGGTTTGAAGGAGAGATCAGCGTCAAGGATTACTCCGAGGCAGCGAGCTTGTGGGACTGGGGAGAGTGGGCAGTCATTTACTGTAATTGATAGGTTCGTAGGGGGGATCACGTGAGATGGGGGAAAGATGATGAATTCTGTTTTGTCCATGTTGAGTTTCAGATATCTAGTGGAGAAGAAGGATGAAATAGTGGACAGACATTGAGGGATTCTGGTTAGTAGGGAGGTGATATCTGGTCCAGAGATGTAGATCTGTGTGTCATCAGCATAAAGATGATACTGAAAGCCATGAGATTCTATGAGCTGTCCCAGGCCAAAAGGTGTAAATAGAGAACAGCAGGGGCCCAAGGACTGAACCTTGTGGGACTCCGACAGATAGGGGGCGAGGTGAGGAGGTGGTGTGTGAGTGGGAGACGCTGAATGTCCGGTCTGTTAGGTATGATGAGATCCAGGAGAGGGCCAAGTCTGTGATGCCGAGGGATGAGAGGGTCTGTAATAATAGGGAATGGTCCACTGTGTCAAAGGCAGCCGACAGGTCCAGGAGGAGGAGGACAGAGTAGTGTCGCTTGCTCTTGGCAGTTAAGAGGTCATTGGTGACCTTAGTAAGGGCAGTTTCAGTGGAGTGGTGTGACCGGAAGCCAGATTGTAAGCGGTCGAAGAGGGAGCAAGAAGAGAGATGGGAGGACAGTTCAAGGTAGACGTGTTGTTCCAGTAGCTTGGAGGCGTATGGGAGAAGTGATATAGGGCGATAGCTAGATACAGAGGATGGGTCAAGAGAGGGCTTTTTGAGGATAGGTGTGATGGAGGCATGTTTAAAGCTTGAGGGGAAAACACCAGTTGTTAGTGATAGGTTGAAGAGATGGGTTAGGGTTGGGATGAAGACTGTGGTGAGGTTTGGGATGAAGTGGGATGGGATCGGGTCGAGTGCACAGGTGGTGAGATGTGATCTTGAGAGTAGAGTGGAGAGTCGATCTTCTGTAATGGTGGAGAAGTTGGTTTTGAAGGTGGAGGGCTGGGAAGTCGGGAGGAAGGGCTCTGGGGGTTGTTGACCAAAACTGTCCCTGATGTTACCAATTTTCTGCTTGAAAAATGAGGCAAAGTCTTCAGCTGAGATGAGTGGGGAGGGAGGAGGTGCTGGGGGGCGGAGGAGAGAATTGAAGGTGTTGAATAACTGTTTAGGGTTGTGAGACAGGGAGGATATGAGAGATGAGAAGTAGGTTTGTTTAGCTGTGGCGAGTGTGGTCTTGAAAGTAGTGAGGGACTGTTTGAATGCGATGAAGTGCTCGTTGGAGTGGGATCTTTTCCATCTGCGCTCAGCAGCCCTGGAAGCTCGCCTCAGCTCTTTGGTCAGGCTGGTGTGCCAGGGCTGTCTGTTGATTTTGCGAGTTTTGGTATGTGTAAGTGGGGCAGCGGATTCCAAAGCTACAGCTATTGTGGTGTTATATAGAGCGGCAGCGTCATCCGCATTGTGTAAGGAACTTATATCTGTAAGAGGGAGGAGGGATTCAGAGAATGAGTGTAGGTCAAGGTGTTTAAGATTCCTGCGAGGGTGTGAAAGTTTGTGGGGTGGGGATTGTAGACATGGAGTGAAGAGGGAAGAGAATGTGAGCAGGTTGTGGTCAGAGAGAGGAAGAGGTGAGTTAGAGAGGTTAGATAGGGAGCAGAGGCGGGTGAAGATGAGGTCCAGTGTGTGGCCATCTTTGTGGGTGGCTGTAGAAGACCATTGAGTGAGGCCGAAGGAGGAAGTGAGAGATAGAAGTTTAGTGGCAGCTGAGAGGGAAGTGTCAATGGGGATGTTGAAGTCGCCCATGATGATAGTAGAGATGTCCGCGGAAAGGAAATGAAGTAACCAGGTGGTGAAGTGGTCAAAGAAGGTGGTGGCTGGCCCTGGGGGGCGGTAGATGACAGCCAGTTGGAGGTTGGAGGGGGAGTAGATGCGCACAGAGTGCACCTCAAAGGAAGGGAGGGTAACAGAGGGTGGCAGTGGGATTGGGGTGAAGGAGCAGGTATCTGACAGGAGAAAACCAACTCCTCCACCACGTTTGCAGCTGGGGCGGGGGGTGTGAGAAAGGTGGAAGCCGCCATACGAAAGTGCAGCAGGAGAGGCTGTGTCAGAAGGGGTGAGCCAGGTTTCGGTGATGGCGAGGAAGGAGAGTTTGGTAGTAACAAAAAGATCATGGATGTAGGAAAGCTTGTTGCAGACAGAGCGAGCGTTCCACAGAGCTCCTGTTAGTGGGACTGGGGAAGCGGGGGCTGGGTGAATGGGTATAAGGTTGGAGAGGTTACGGAAGGTTGTGATAGAGTGTGGATGGGAGGTAGAAATGACTGTGGGAATGTGGTGAGGAGGACCAGGATTTGGAGAGATATCACCAGCAGTGAAAAGGAGCAGAGAAAGTGTTAGCAGGTGGGAGCAGGAGAGGGCATGAGGGGGCTGTCTGTGTTTGGAGACAGAGGATTGTATGTTAAGGAACAGTTTTGAGGCAGAGGTGAGGTGGATGGGGAGGATTGAAGAAGAGATTAACAGTTCCTTACTAGGAGTAGGGATTTGGGGAATTAGCAGAAAGTGAAGGATTATAGGGGTGAAAGTGAAAACAAACAGAAACATTGTTTACAGTGACTGTGTACAGTTACCTTCAGTTCCCTTCTGGTTCAATTCTGGTTTTAATTCTTAAATTAATCTTCACACTTCTAGAACACACTTATAGGAAATCACAATGCAGACTGAAGTCTATGCAGACTTGTGCTCTGCAATATATGTACAACTAAGTGCAGTCAGGTGTGAAGCAGAGAGGAGTGGTCTCTGCTCTTCTTGGTCAGACAATTAAGAGTGGACCAGATGTATATGATCAAGCCAGAGTAAACAAGGTCATAAATAACACTGGGGTAAGCTGGGGTTAGCTGAAAGGCATACCATGTGAATGCTAGGTGCAGAGGCAAGTCTATGTGCAAAGCTGGGTGACGCACTGTGTGTCCTTCATAGACAGACAGCAGGAGAGCAGGAGAGCTGGGTGGATGGACATACCATGTGAATGCTAGGTGCAGAGGCAAGTCTATGTGCAAAGCTGGGTGATGCACTGTGTGTTCTTCATAGACAGACAGCAGGAGAGCAGGAGAGCTGGGTGGATGGACATACCTGTCGGAAGAATAGAGATGCTTGTTAGAGTGCGATGGTGGCAGGTAGCAGGGCACAGTCTGTATACATCCTTCTGGTTTTAATTCTTAAATTAATCTTCACACTTCTAGAACACACTTATAGGAATCACAATGCAGACAAAATCCCACCCCGTGGGGTCAGAATGATCACAAGAACGGTGAGCAAAAATCCCAGAACCACGCGGGGGGACCTAGTGAATGAACTGCAGAGAGCTGGGACCAATGTAACAAGGCCTACCATAAGTAACACACTACGCCACCATGGACTCAGATCCTGCAGTGCCAGACGTGTCCCACTGCTTAAGCCTGTACATGTCCGGGCCCGTCTGAAGTTTGCTAGAGAGCATTTGGATGATCCAGAGGAGTTTTGGGAGAATGTCCTATGGTCTGATGAAACCAAATTGGAACTGTTTGGTAGAAACACAACTTGTCGTGTTTGGAGGAAAAAGAATACTGAGTTGCATCCATCAAACACCATACCTACTGTAAAGCATGGTGGTGGAAACATCATGCTTTGGGGCTGTTTCTCTGCAAAGGGGCCAGGACGACTGATCCGGGTACATGAAAGAATGAATGGGGCCATGTATCGTGAGATTTTGAGTGCAAACCTCCTTCCATCAGCAAGGGCATTGAATATGAAACGTGGCTGGGTCTTTCAACATGACAATGATCCAAAGCACACCGCCAGGGCAACGAAGGAGTGGCTTCGTAAGAAGCATTTCAAGGTCCTGGAGTGGCCTAGCCAGTCTCCAGATCTCAACCCTATAGAAAACCTTTGGAGGGAGTTGAAAGTCCGTGTTGCCAAGCGAAAAGCCAAAAACATCACTGCTCTAGAGGAGATCTGCATGGAGGAATGGGCCAACATACCAACAACAGTGTGTGGCAACCTTGTGAAGACTTAGAAAAAACGTTTGACCTCTGTCATTGCCAACAAAGGATATATCACAAAGTACTGAGATGAAATTTTGTTTCTGACCAAATACTTATTTTCCACCATAATATGCAAATAAAATGAAAAAAAAACAGACAATGTGATTTTCTGGATTTTTTTTTCTCAGTTTGTCTCCCATAGTTGAGGTCTACCTATGATGTAAATTACAGACGCCTCTCATCTTTTTAAGTGGTGGAACTTGCACTATTGCTGACTGACTAAATACTTTTTTGCCCCACTGTATGTATATGTGTATATATATATATATATATATATATATATATATATATATATATATATATATATATATATATATATATATTCGTACTCACTCCTCAGGTGTGGCAGTAGGAAGACAGGAGGCTCGTTTCTTTGAAAAAAAAAAAAAGTCTGTGGGTGTATATTTGCTCCATAAACCCCTAAGCCAAAACAAAAGGTTAAACAGCCTTTAGAGCAGGCAAAACAACACAAAATGTCCTCAGCCGGGTTTTGCTTCCTCAGGCCTGTGTGCACACAGGCCGGGCAATATCCAGCACGCAGGCTTGCACTCGAGGGTGGATTAAGGGTAGCCAGGGCCCCGGGCTGTTCAGACTCTGTGGGCCCCACGGTCATGTGACAGGGTCGGGAAGTCACTAGTTTTCATGACACATACAGTGCATCAAGGGGCGGGAAGGGGTTAAATACCGAGGTAAGAAAACCTCTGCAAATATGCAACGTGTGCACGAGGCCTCACAAATACTGAGGTAAAAAATACCAAATGCTCAGCGTGTCCATGAGGCCTTACAAATACTGAGTTAAAAACTCACCAAATACTCAGCGTGTGCACGAGGCCTTACAAGTACTGAGTGAAAAACTCACCAAATACTCAGCGTGTGCATGAGGCCTTACAAATACTGGAAGGCTTCCAGCCGACATCTAGTCCTGACTCACGTGTACCTAACATCGAAACCAGCTAATAATCTGCAATCACCTGCTGACTTGGACCCATGACCTGTCAGACAAGTTACTTCCCATGAGTCACACAGAGGTTTCTGCTTCATGAACTTCCCCAGATAGAAGAAGCAGCCTCCGATGTGCAGCCTGTGGCCCGATAAACAGGAAGAGACGCTCCTTGTCACAGGCTGTGCCCAACATGTCAGAAGAGGGGTTAACGCCACAGACAAGTCGCCGTCTCCTCACACAGTGGACACGATGCTGCATCTGGTGACGAACAAGCGCACATTGCACAATGTTAGTCATGTCCCAGAGGTTCAGCATGTGGACGACCAAGGAGGGACCAAAAAAGACCCCAGGATTGGAACAGGAGCATGGGAAAGTGGACGGCGGTCGGAGGGGCAGGGTTTATATAGCGGTCGGAGTAAGTATATATATATATATATGGGCAGCGCACACATGCACAATCCTCAGGTTGTATAACTTGTGGCAGGAATAAAGTACACCTCATAGTAACTTATGGGTGAGGCAGAGGTGACAAGACCCGCCATCTCTTGCCCACCTTACTAGAGTTGCCCACTGCCCACATATAACAAAGTTGATGGAAACAGATGACTTAACTGATTGGTTATCAGCCGCCCGACCACACCCATTTCACAACTAGTCACACCCATGTCCATGCCCCAACCACACCCATTTAGCACTGCTGATCACACTGACTGGTACTGAGGGCACAGTGGCTGGTACTGTGGGCACACTGACTGGTACGGAGGAAAAGAAAGAAAGAACAGAGAGAGAGAGAAAAAAGAAAAAAAGAGAAAGGAGAGAGAAAGAAAGAACAGAGAAAGAAAGAGAAACAGAGAGAAAGGAAGAAAGAACAGAGAGAAAGAGGGGACAGAAAAAGAATAGAGAGAAAAAAAGAGGGGAAAGAATGAGAGAATAGAGCAGGAGAGAGAAAGAAAACAAGAAAAAAAGAAAGAAAGAAAGGGGAAAGAAAGAACGAACAGAGAGAGAGGAGAGAGAAAGAAAGAGGTGAAAGAACAAAGAGAGAAATAAAGAAAGAAAGGGGAAAGAAAGAACAGAGAGGGAGAGAGAAAGAAAGAGGGGAAAGAACAGAAAGAAAAAAAGAAAGAAAGAGAAAGAAATAAAGAAAAAGAAAGACAAGGAAAGAGGGGAAAGAAAGATTCTATAAAGATACTATACGAGCCCAGCTCACATTGTAGTGCCCACCTGAGCCTACTGGTGCAGGACATATCATGATCCACTCACATGGCCGACATCCCTAAGTCCAAGGCGATCCCGCTGTCTGCGCTGTCGGAGGAGGACATGGTGATGATCTGAAGCATTCCCTGAAGTGCCTCCATGGTTCCGTCACAATCTCCTCCGGTGAGCTTCCAGCACGTCACTTCCGATGGAATGTCACGTGCGAGTTTTCAAGTGCTCCGCCATATACTCCTGTGTCCGCGGGAAAAGTAAGCTCCCGGTCAGGGCAGTGGGGCAGACTCTCAAAATCTGTGACAGTTGGGAGGTATGAATGCTCCCCATCATACACCTTATACACGTGCGGCTCCGCTCCGTACACCTCGCACGTGCGCACACACACAGCTACATGCACCCTGTAAACCCCTCCTGACCCCACACAATTTCCTCATCCAGCACCATGACAACCTGCACAGCAGAGTCCAGCATACAATACATTGCAGAGTCCCGCATATAATACATTGAGGGCTGTGTGTGCGCACAGGACCTTTGATGAGGTCACAGGAGGGGAGGAGTCAGGTGTCACATGATCAGGTGCCTCCGACTGAAGCCCCTGATCATATAACCCCTGACTCCTCCCCTCCTGTGACCTCATCACAGGTCCTGTACGCACAGAGCAGGGATTTATCAGTGAGGGGCTGGCGCTGCGGTGGCCGGTGGGTCTGGGAGGGGGAGGAAGGGGTCAATACATGGGGGGAGCGGGTCGCTATGGTGGCGGATTATAATGGGGCAATTTTCCTTGGGCTGGTAGGCCCCCCCCCCCCCCACACCACTGGGCCCTGGGCTACCGCACAGATTGATCTCATTATAATCCGCCACTGCTTGCACTGGAGCCACACACAGGAGGGCTTTTCCATCCCAAGACCATGTGCCAAACAACAGCCTCCATTACGTAGGCTGTAACCACATCCACAGGTGAGTTATGTGGGTAGCCAGACCCGCCTATCTCTCATAGCTACGCACAACCTGGACCCAGGTACACCAAACGACATCTTAGTGCTTAGTATACGTGTACTAAAGAAAATACTCCAGGTTACATCACAAAGCGCAACCATCTCTTATGACACATACCTCCCATTGATTATGCGGCCATTAGCCTCCTTACAGTGTATTACATGTATATCCCATATGCAATGCGTTTTTAACATCCTTTACACATAGTAAATCTTTATGTAATCAATGGTTTTCAAACTAATAAAGCAAGCTTATATACAGATATGGATAAAAAAATGCAATAAATTGACAGTTGTCCGTGGGCTATATAATTAGTGTGGTGCGCATTTACTGTACATGTCTTTAGATAAATGAAAAAAAATTATATGGGGTCTCCCTATTTTTAATAGCTAATCAAGGGAAAGCAGACAGCTGTGAACGGGTCTTATTATATTGGGAAGTGCCAATAACCATGGAGCTTATATATAACCAGTAAAGGCAAAGCAGACAGCTGTGAGCTGATATTAACCCCTTAACAACCAGAGATATTTGTGGTTTTGCATTTTCATTTTTTGCTCCCCTTCCTCTCAGAGCCATAACTTTTATTTTTTTGATCTTTGTGGGACGAGTTGTACCTTTGAATGACACTATTGGCTTTACCATGTCGTGTACTGGAAAACGGGAAAAAAAATCCAAATGTGGTGACATTGTATAAAAAGTGCAATCCCACAGTTGTTGTTTTTTTTCACCATGTTCACTAAATGCTAAAACTAACCTGTCATTATGATTCTCCAGGTCATTACGAGTTCATAGACACCAAATATGTCTAGGTTCTTTTTCATTTAATTGGTGAAAAGAAATTCCAAAGTTTAAGAAAAAAGAAAAGGTGCCATTTTTCTATTCCCATAGCGTCTCCACTTTTCATGATCTCGGGTTGGGTGAGGGCTTATTTTTTGCATGCCGAGCTGACGATTTTGATGGTACCATTTTGGTGCAGACACGATCTTTTGATCCCCCATTATTGCATTTTAATGCAATGTTGCGGCGACCAAAAACGTAGTTCTGGCGTTTTTAATTTTTATTCTCGTTACGCCGTTAAGCGATCTGATAAATTCTTTTTTATATTGAAAGATCGGGCGATTCTGAACGCAGCGATACCAAATATGTTTTTTTATTGTTTTATTTTTAATGGGTCGAAAGGGAGGCGATTATAACTTTTACATTTTTTTAAAAAAATTTTAAACTTTTTTTTTACTTTTTGCATGCTTCATTAGTCTTCATGGGAGACTAGAAGCTGCGCTTGTCCAATCGGTTCTGCTACATACAGGCGATGATCAGATCACCTGTATGTAGTAGAATTGCTGACTTGCTATGGGCGCTGACCACCAAGCGGGGCTCAGAGCAATCCGGCAGAGACAACAATAGAGGTCTGCAGGACACCTCTGGTTGTCATGCCAACCCATCAGTGACCCGTGATCACGTGACGGGGGTCACCGATGGGCGGATATCTGGCGCAATTGCTGGAGGCGCATGTTAAACTTTAAAGTTCAGAAACTTTCCCACGCTAATCAGTTCATCTCTGGTAAGCCAGGGAGCCTGCGCAGATATGATTTCATTCATTCTGCAATGGTTTAGGCTAGGTTCACATTGGATTATGGCAGTCCGTTCAACGCATGCATTAACATAGAATATGAAAAAATATATATATATAATTTTTTTTTTTCATATTCTATGTGTATATATCTATTCTTTCTATTCTTTATTAAACATGTCAGTGTGATTTTACTGTATCGCACACTGAATTGCCAGCTTTTCTAAGGCTGTGTTCACACACGTTTTTTTCGCGGTTTTGCCAAAAAATCCGCTTAAAAACGTTTAAAAGAAGCTTCCCATTCATTTTAATGCATTTTGCACTTTTTTGTGCATATTGATGCGTTCGCGGTAAAAAATGCAGCATGCTCATTAATTTCACGGATTTTTCCGCATTTCTGGCTATTTCTGTGTGTCTGAGGCCGCACGGAAAAAAAACGCATAAAAACCGCGCTTTTTTGCGCAAAAAACGCGCGGAAAAAGACGCGCAGTTTTTGGGAAGGAGTCTGGTTTTTATGCAGAAATTTTCTGCATACGCGTGCACATAGCCTAAAGGACACCGATGCGTATTTCTCGCACATCACACGTATGCTTCGTGTGTAATCCGTTTTTCTCCCGCACCCCTAGACTTGCATTGGCGAGTCTTGGGTGTAAATACGGGCAAGAAAAAAAACAAAGAATTTATAAAAAAAAAAAAAATCGGATGATGGGAGGTGCCCCATAGATTAACATTGGGACGAGTGTTATGCGATTTATTTCTCGCTAGTGTGACTCCGGCCTTACCCAAAGTATTGTCCCTTACCCAAAGTATTGTACCTTTACATTAAATAAATGAAAAGACAATAAAGCTTTTTATCAAAAAAAAATATTTTTAATTTATTAAAGAATTATAAATTAAGATAGTTTGGGGTAGAGATAGTAATCGGAGCATGCTCAGTTAAAAAAAAAAAAAAAAAAGAATCCGTTGCCGGATTCCGTCATTTGACGGATAACAACGGATTCTGCGCCCATAGGCTTCCATTCTAGAAAACGATGGACGGCGACGGATCCATCGCTGTCCGATTTTTCGACGTAGACAAAAAAAAACGTTCCTATGTCCGTTGTCTCGGCTGATGGACAATTTGATGGATCCATCGAACGACGGATGAGACTTGAGGCCATCTGTCGCTAATACAAGTCTATGAGAAAAAAAAACATCCAGCGGCATCAGTCGCCGGATCCGTTGTTTTTTTTCAAAATTTGATGGACTGCAACTGATGGCAAAAACCGGATGTGTGAAAGGGGCCTTAGAAGAAGACTTAGCCCATTTATATGCAGGGCTAGCCATGTGTATTAAATTATGGTATGCAAAGCTAGGATTTCACCCTGGCCTACCTGGCATTGATACAGGGGACTCAAGGTAATATAAAAAAATAATTTAATGAAATTATAAGTTGAGTTACTTGAGTTAACTAAATAGAGCCAAGCTGCAATACCAAACTGTTCCTGGAAGAAGCGGACAGTTTCTCTAATCGTGGACACACTTTTAATCCTTGTTTACATGTAACAATTAAAAAAAAAAAAAATAAATATATATATATATATATATATATATATTAAATAATACGGATGTAAATATGTAAATGCCCATTCATATAAGTTATAGTACAATTCTTACACATGCTGAATTAACTGCGATTCTGGTACAGATTTTTTGGGCAGTTTAACAGTGTCATTTTTACATGATGTTTGAACTTGCCTAGAAAAATGGCACAATTCTCCTAACCCCTAGTACAATATTGGCATACTAATGTAACTCTTATTGACTGCAGTGCAGTGATTCACTCTATGACTTATCCATGTAGTACCTTATACATATTCAAAGAAAAACTAAAATTCATGTGAATTAAGTGATTTGTACATTCAGGCTGACAAATCACTGTGTACTCAGACATGTGCACATGGAACCAATAGAAAGTGCACCTGACATTGGCAACCTTGTGGCATCGAGCGAGCAGCAGTTATTGTCAATCACTCACAGAACTCTGTGTCCAATAGGTCGGAAAACATTATTGGAAAGGATTGAAAACAGTTTAGAAATGACTGAAACCGTTAAAGCTGGAAAGCCTTACTATTCTCAAATCCCTACTGATATATCACATAGCACCACTTGTGATACCAACTGCACCACATAAACAAGACCTTAAAGGGGTCCCTGGTCCCGGGTTCAGCATTTCTATTTCCAACAGTGTGCTAGAAACAGAAGAGCTTCCCGTGTCTGCACCTCATCAGCACTGTGTGTGAAGGGGGCTGGCTGGCTGCCTAATTTAATCACCATGTTATTCATAAAGCATAAAAAAGGCACAGCTGCGTCAAAGGGTCAAAATTTTGCACCTGCACTTTATGCTGCTTATATGGAAGGGAATGAAATGGAAAAATATAATTATGGAAGCATTACTTGATTTCTTTTGTACAAAATATGTGGGGCTATGGGTGTCCAAGCTCTTCACACGCATTCAGTGGGAATTGGTGATGTCCTATATACAGTAGAGTTTGGCTCCTTTTAATTACCTTTAAGCACCTTTTACTGTCTACACATATACCATGTCAGAAGAGGGGTTTGGCTTAGCATCTAGAAAGAGCATTCAGAGAGGAAGCTCTATCCCCCCAGGATCATAAATGGAGCTGCTGAACAAAGGACCAGTGGGGATATCTGAACATTGGGGCACCTAAGATAATTGAAGTGTACCAGTAAGTTGTCAAACTTGTTATTTAAGCATCTTCTTTTAATGAACACCCCTTTAATATGAAGCCCATATTAGATGAAGTACCCAGTAAAGGAACAAAAGTGGGAGCATATGGTAGAACAGCTGCTAACATGGCTTTGCCTAGAGTTCTAGAACTGCTTTTACCCTAACCTTATGTGTGCCATTCATTCCACTGAAAACCCATATGTTTGGAAGCCTACAAAATCCAAAGTCGCAAGATATCACGTTCCATGTATTTGTGAAGTCCTGACCTTTCTTTGTCTGCCAGAGTCCGTGATTCTTCCTCGTGGTATACTAGAGTGAATTATACCAAAGCAAAGAAACTTGAGCCTCCACCCACCATTACTCGAATGGGAAACACGCACCTAGCAGAATCATTGCAGAAATGGCAGATCTTATCCCATTCAAATGAAAGGGAGTGGTCTATAGAAATTCATGCACAGGGAGTAGGCCAGGAATTTTTACAATAAATCTGCACAATAACTACATCCTGAGGCTAGGGTCCCACCAGAGTACATTCGCTCATCCCAGAGAATCATGCAGATTATGCAAATCATACTCTGATCCGAGTGAGATTCGATCCTGTCGAAAGAGAAAATAGGAAAAAAAAATTATTCACCTTCTCCATTCTCTCAGTCCCTAGAAATCAGACTGTACTCAGATGTTATCCGAGCGCAGTCCGATGTTTTCCAAGGACTCATTGACTTGCAATGTTGAGCGCAAGGGTATGCTGCTATTTTTTTTTTTCCTTGGACACGTTCAGAGTCCATAGACGAACACTGGTCTGAGTGAGATCCAAAGATTTGTAGGATCACACTCAGCCCAAAAACACAGTAATGTGCATGAGCCCTAAAATAGCACCATCATGGCCCTAAAGCCAAGCAGCCGATGTCCATCGGTCAATAACACCCTACATGACAAAACAGAGTGGTTTTAATAAAAGCCTGTTAATTATGCAAATTGTCTCTTCAGAGAGAGCGAGGACTAGAACTCTAGTGCCACCTATTGGAATTAGCAATCCTAAAACTCAATGTTGACCCTTTAACGAGCCTTGTAACATGACTTAGGATAGAAGCCACGCCAGAATCTCAATTTGCAGACACTGTGTTTCGGGGTACTGCCCCTCGTTAGTGCAAAGTGTGAGATCTGGTTTGGCTGTGAGAGAGGCATCTGACCAATATCAAAGAAGTATCATTTCTCCTTGCGGAGAATGACATGCTAAGCATGTCGAAATGCACTAGGGTTCTAGTCCACTTCCTCTCTGAAGAGACAATTTGCATAATTAGCATATTTCCTAGAGGAGCACTGCGGCTTTAAAGTGGGCTTTACACATAACGATGTCCCAGCGATCCCACCAACGATCCGACATGGATGGGATCGCTGGGACATGTTAGACAGCCCCTCCAGCGATCAGGACCAGCGAGCAAGCTGGTTTCCAAGGTAAACATTGGGTTTCTAAGATCTTAGAAACCCAATGTTTACCCTAGATACCAGCGTGTACTGCAGGGCGGGAGGTGGAGGCAGAGCGGCGCACAGACCGGAGTAGCTCTGCTATCAGTAGCTCTGTTATCTGCTACTCCGGTCTGCAGACCGGAGTAGCTCTGTGCATGCTCTGCCTCCAACTCCCGCCCTGCAGTGCCCACTGGTATCTAGGGTAAACATCGGGTTGCTAAGAGCCCCCCGGCTCTTAGCAACCCGATGTTTACCTTGGAAACCAGCGTGCAGCGTCACTCATTGCTGGCTCCCGCTGCCACACGCAGCGATGCGCGCTGGCCAGCGGGAGACCAGCGATGAAAATACGGCCCAGGATGATCCAGCACGATCAGCGATAACCAGCAGGGGGGGCGGTCGCTGATCCCCGTCACACACAGCGATCTCGCTGGAGAGATCGCTGATGTGTCACAAAATCATGCTTAGCATGTCATTCTCCGCAAGGAGAAATTATACTTCTTGGATAATAAAAGCCTATCACACATTCCACTTTGCCTTTGGATATAGTAAAGGTAATTTTGTTAAAATCCAAAAATTGAATGAAAAAAAAAAAAAAAAAAACAACATACTGGGCATGGAAAAACAAAAAAAGAAAAGTACGATACTTGCTAACATGTATCTTTGGAGAAATATTATGGCCTTATGTAAACATATGTACATGTGAGTGTTAATATCAATCTTCAGATTGTTGTGTGCAATAGATCAGCTAAAAAAATCCTGAGTCCAGATGATGAAAGAGGTCACATCGCTGTCACCGGATGTCAAAGAGGCTAAGAAATAGACAGTATGATCCAAGACTAAACATTTTAAGGCCATTTTGATTAACGGATTGCGTTACAAAGCGGCATTAACGCGATCTAATGCATACGTTAATGCTGCTATAGACTGCCATAACGTAGCGCATCACTAACACATGTCATAATCGACATGCGTTAGCGATGTGCCGTCATGCTGTGACGGACCCTTGGACGCAGTCTGCAGCGTTTGAGGGTCCATCACTGCTAGCGCAGATGGAGCAGCTGCGCTAGCGCAATCGCATAACTCGATCAAAATAAGGAGTAGCGTTAGCGCAGTCCGTTTAACGCATGCGTTGAATGGACTGCTCTAACGCTATGTGAACCAGGCCTAGCATCCTGCCTGCAGATCAGCTACTATTTTGAACACAACAGGATCCCTTTAAAGGAAATGTGACACTGACAGCTGATACATGTCGGCTAATTCAGGGGTAACGTATGTAAGTGTTCCATGGCTCATTCAATCATCTGATCAGTGAGGGTCATATCCCCAGCGATTTTAATATCACTGGATCTATGCTTAGGAAAAATCGTCAATATTAAGTCTCAGAAAACCCTTAGACTCTATACACATGGGCAGGCGAGCATGCATTTCAGATTCAATCTCACTAATAGGAAGAATAGCACTGCATGCAGCCTTCACTTAAAAACGTCAAGTTATGATCAGAGATGAGCGAACCCGAACACTTAGTGTCTGATGCTGGTCTCCAAACACAAACTTCTCCCGGAAGTCCATTTTAATGTTCAAAGCTCCAGATACAAAGGAGAAGCAGAGAGGGAGGCATTGAGATCCAAAGTTCAGGTCCCATACATTTCAATGGGGTTTGGGTTCATGTTCAAATTTGGTTAAAGTTCTGGTACCCGTACCGAAGTTTTGACTAAAGTTCAGTCATGTACCAGAACCCAAACCTCCAGGGGTCGGCTCATCCCTAGTTATGATACGATGCCAAGTTATAAAGAAAAAAAAAAGGTTATATTTTTTAATTGATGTTGGTTGATGGTTAAGGCTGTGTGCAGACGGAGTTTTGAGCCCTGCGGATTTTTCCGTGCAGAATGGAAGAAAACCGCAGGTCAAATGACCTGCATTTTTCCTGCAGATTTCTTCCATTTTTCACGCGGCTTTCATGCGGTTTTCCATTGCGGTCTTCCCCCTGCGGATTTGGTAACAGGGGAGATAGAAAACCGCACAAAAGAAGTAACATGCTGCGGATTTTGGACCGCAGGAAAACCGCGCGGAAAAATCCGCAGCGTCTGCACAGCGTTTTTTTTTTTCATTCATTTTAAAGGTACTGTACATCACAATGCGGATATGCAACGTTTCTGCGCGGTAAAATCCGCTGCGGAAACGCTGCAAATCTGCATCGTGTGCACATGGCCTAAAGAAAAAAAAATATTAGAATAAAAAAAATGGACATTAGTCAAGAAAGGCAGTGGAAGTTGTCAGTTTCTGGTAACATTAATGGCTAAATTAAAGGGGAGGGGATGTCTCGTGTTCCTACTTTCAGGAGCTGTCCTGCTTGCCAGTGAGAATTGGGCTCTTGCAGACTGACAATTGGCCCAAGCTGTGCACTCCTTGATTTTTTTAGCTTCTGTAGCATCAAAGGAGCACAGCGGCATGGAAGCTAACAATCCAGCCCTCTTCAGCGCTTACAATTTTACACTTTTAATATGATATAACCTGTTTAAGTCATGAGTAGTAGTGCACGCTCATATACCTTGCACTTAGTGAAGAAAGCGATATACATGATGGGAAGAAAACTGCCTAAAAGCACAAGTATTCAGACTTTTCAGGCTGCCTTTGCATTTTGCCTCTCCTGCAGAGGTCATAGATCCAGCTGAGCTAACTAGGCCACCAGATCTGTTTGGATAGTAAAGAAGCACCACTGACTGTTTTTCCACCTGCACATTGTGAAGTACTGCTCCCTCCTCTACCTACACAAGAAAAAAGGATTTAACGTTACAGCACTCTCTGTAAGCAAGTTACAATGCCAGTACGGGGTTTACAGACAGGAGCATCTGAAATGAACTACATTACTAGTGAAGACGCACCTTAAAGGGGCTATCCCTGAATTTAAAAATAATTACTTTTAAAAATAGACTGATGGGGGGCCGCCTATTAGCACTCCTTCCGATCACCTATTTGAAGAGGCAGTGGCAAGGCCATTCTGAACAAATGCAAAATCTTACATGGTTGCCAAGTACAAACCAGCCAGGAAGCTGTAGAAAACAATGATTGCAGAAAACTGCAGAGCCTTTTCAAACAGCGGATCCAAGGGGGTGCTAATATAGAACCCCCCTACCAATGTAATATTGTTGTCTTAAAGGGAACCTGTCAGCAGGATTGTGCACAGTATCCTACACACAGAGTCAGTTTGGCGCCGTTATACTGAATAAAATGATACCTTGGTTGATGAAATCTGTCTTGTGGTTGTTTAACCTTTATTTTCAGTTTTGAGTTAATGATATGCTCGTGCTACGGGGCGGCCTTTGGGGAAGGCTTTATGTGGTGCTCGGATTAGGTATTCATACTGATCGCTTATGACAAGGTCACTTATCCCTCAGTGACCTGCCACATATTTTTCTCTACAAAGATGGCGCCGCCTGCACAGTAGCAGATTTCGGATCAGCGATAGCGGCTACTGCGCAGGTGCGGCCGGCGCCATTTTCATACGGATATTTTTTTTTTTAATTTCATTTTAGAATTTCAGAATAACCCCAAACAAATGAATTATATACACATTATAGACACAATCATGCTGCAGCGCATGACCTGCCTGCAAAAGGGTATTTTTTTTCAGTATGTACATATATTCATTATGTAAACTAGGGGGCACGTCACTGAGGGGTCAATGACCTGTCAGAATCCATACTGGTGAATACCTAATCAGAGCACCACATGATGACCCCCACAGGCCACCCAGGAGCACGAGCATATCATTAACTCAAAACTGAAAGTAAAGATTGCACAACAACCACAAGACGGATTTCATCAACCAAGGTATCATTTTATTGAGTATAAAGGCAAACCTGACACTGTGTGTAGGTTACTGTGCACAATCCTGCTGACAGGTTCCCTTTAATCTAGGGATAAACTATAAAATGTAAAAGTTAAACCTACACATGTATGATGAGCACAGAGTGATAGGCCAATGAGCACATACAAATAGAAAGAAAACCTATGAAGGATGAGTGTAAGGCATAGTAAGATCATAAAAAATATAGTTAAATAGTGATTAAAATTGCATAAAACGTAAGGCACAAGATTGTCAAAACTGATGAGAGACATCTACATAATGTACAGTTAGGTCCATATATATTTGTACAGAGACAACATTTTCCTAATTTTGGTTCTAGACATTGCCACAATGAATTTTAAACAAAACAATTCAGATGCAGTTGAAGTTCAGACTTTCAGCTTTCATTTGAGGGTATCCACATTAAAATTGGATGAAGGGTTTAGGAGTTTCAGCTCCTTAACATGTGCCACCCTGTTTTTAGAGGGACCAAAAGTAATTGGACAGATTAAATAATTGTAAATAAAATGTTCATTTCTAGTACTTGGTTGAAAACCCTTTGTTGGCAATGACTGCCTGAAGTCTTGAACTCATGGACATCACCAGACGCTGTGTCTCCTCCTTTTTGATGCTCTGCCAGGCCTTCACTGCGGTGGTTTTCAGTTGCTGTTTGTTTGTGGGCCTTTCTGTCTGATGTTTAGTCTTTAACAAGTGAAATGCATGCTCAATTGGGTTGAGATCAGGTGACTGACTTGGCCATTCAAGAATATTCCACTTCTTTGCTTTAATAAACTCCTGGGTTGCTTTGGCATTATGCTTTGGGTCATTGTCCATCTGTAGTATGAAATGACGACCAATCAGTTTGGCTGCATTTGGCTGGATCTGAGCACACAGTATGGCTCTGAATACCTCAGAATTCATTCGGCTGCTTCTGTCCTGTGTCACATCATCAATAAACACTAGTGACCAAGTGCCACTGGCAGCCATGCATGCCCAAGCCATCACACTGCCTCTGCCGTGTTTTACAGATGATGTGGTATGCTTTGGATCATGAGCTGTACCACGCCTTCGCCATACTTTTCTCTTTCCATCATTCTGCTAGAGGTTGATCTTGGTTTCATCTGTCCAAAGAATGTTCTTCCAGAACTGTGCTGGCTTTCTTAGATGTTTTTTAGCAAAGTCCAGTCTAGCCTTTTGATTCTTGATGCTTATGAGTGGCTTGCACCGTGCAGTGAACCCTCTGTATTTACTTTCATGCAGTCTTCTCTTTATGGTAGATTTGGATATTGATACGCCTACCTCCTGGAGATTGTTGTTCACTTGGTTGGCTGTTGTGAAGGGATTTCTCTTCACCATGGAGATTATTCTGCGATCATCCACCAATGTTGTCTTCCGTGGGCGCCCAGGTCTTTTTGCATTGATGAGATCACCAGTGCTTTCTTTCTTTCTCAGGATGTACCAAACTGTAAATTTTGCCACTCCTAATGTTGTAGCAATTTCTCCAATGTGTTTTTTCTGTTTTTGCAGCTTAAGGATGGCTTGTTTCACCTGCATGGAGAGCTCCTTTGACCGCATGTTTCCTTCACAGCAAAACCTTCCAAATGCAAGCACCACACCTCAAATCAACTCCAGGCCTTTTATCTGCTTAATTTAGAATGACGCAATGAAAGGATTGCCCACACCTGTCCATGAAATAGCCTTGGAGTCAATTGTCCAATTACTTTTGGTCCCTTTAAAAACAGGTTGGCACATGTTAAGGAGCTGAAACTCCTAAACCCTTCATCCAATTTTAATGTGGATACCCTCAAATGAAAGCTGAAAGTCTGAACTTCAACTGCATCTGAATTGTTTTGTTTAAAACTCATTGTGGTAATGTCTAGAACCAAAATTAGAAAAATGTTGTCTGTCCAAATATATATAGACCTAACTGTATAAGATCGTAAACATGATACAATAGAATAGGTGCTACAAAGTATGCTGTTTCAATATAGGCCCTTTTACATTTAGCGATGCACCAGCGATCCGACCCGGTCAGGATCGCTGGTGCATCGCTAAATGATCGCTAGTGAGTTTCACACAGAAAGATCTCACAGCGATGCAGCAGCGACGCAGCAGCGACGCAGCGCACGATACTCACCTTTCACACACAGCGATCCAGACGTCCTCCCGCCCGCATCCAGCGTCGCTCGTCTCACACAGCAGGAAGCTGACGACGAGAAATGGAGCCGCGCGATCAGCGATGGACAGCAGGGAGCCGGTCGGAGGTATCACACATAGCGATATCGCTAGCAATATCGCTATAACGTCACAAAATCAGTGACGTTTTAGCGATATTGCTAGCGATATCGCTATGTGTAAAACCCCCTTAAGTATGTGATGAAGATACAATGAGGAAGGCACCACAAAATGACAAAGAAGGCAAGTACAAAGTAAAATGAGACATGCATTTTAAAATAAGCAAAGCACATATTTGCCTGGCTCAGCAGTGACTACATTCGTACGTACACCATATGCATGAACAAACATACAGCATAAAGGCTGCGGAATATGATGGCGCAATATAAGCAATGCATAGTAATAATAGCAAATATATAGAAAATATTTGATGGATTCAATACCTTTCCAGTTTTTTTTATCTAATAATGCATGGAAGATGACATCCAAGTCAAGTCCGAATTTTTTGACAGACCAATTGACTTGCATGGCTGAGTGCGATCAGATTAGCGCACACAGATCATGCATGATGCAATTTTTTCCTCAGACAGACTCGGTCGGAGGGGAAAAAAAAAAAAAAAAAAAAAATCAGACCTGTGTATTGTCCTTATTGATTAACATTGGTCCAAGTGCAATCTGATGTTTTATCGTATCGCTCCCGGATTGAAAATACGGTCATCTGCAAAAGTCCTACTGCAGTGATCTTCACATAAGCTGCTATTGAAGGGAGGTATGTGAAATCTCTAGTTGTAGCGCAACTGAGCGTTTCTTTAACGTCTTCTCTGGGGACATGAGCCTTCACCCCTCCATCCCAGATACTATCAAACACATTTCGTCAGCACCTCTGATGGCTAGGCTGTGCCAGGGATGCAGGACATAAAGCACACGTCTCCAAAGAAAACTGAAGAAACTCATTTGGCCTACAAGAAGAAACTACATATAATGCGCTCTTCAGACAACAAATGTGGATAACCCTGCAATAGAGTGATGCAGTGTAAAGTGGCAGAATCAGGGAAGCACAAAGATTTCTACAAAGTATTTAATTCAATTTTTTGGAGACAGTGACAGGTCCTCTTTAATTAATCAGCCCCCAGTTGTTTCCTACATAAATGTCTAGGAGAGGGCAATACAGCAATTTATTAGTATGCTACCAAGTACAAAAGTCACAACAGCCCTGATGTATCATTGTTGCTTCTAAAGTTTTCTGGAGTAACATCAATCTATTTTGTGGCTTTAGTAATTGAGCCTTTTTCAATAAACTATGTCTTTTTTTTAAGTTGTCTGTTTTTTTGGGAGGGGGCTTGGGGGAAGAGCTTTACTTATGCTCATTATTATCACAGGCTGGAGAACAAGGGCATAAGACAGCTGAAAACAGAGGATCCACTGCTCAATAGGTGCTTCAATATAAATGATTGGGTCTAAGACAGTCTATGGCTGCTAATGTACATGGTAGTACAAGTCTAATATAGCACTGTGTGAAAAATGCTAAATTTCTCATTTATATTTTTAATATAAATTATGTTACTGTAAAAAAAATATTGCCAACATTTATGGAAAAATTATTTAAAAAGTGAGTGTGACTGTTGTTACATGCTGCCTTAGCCATGGACAGCATGTACAGCTGTGGCCAAAAGTATTGACACCCCTGCAATTTAGGTGGATTAATATGGGGACTTAGACTTCACCATCATGTTGCCGCTGTATTTCACCATTTATATGCATTGGGCTGCCTAGGGCTCTTAGATTTAGACTCATTTAGGTATTTAACCATTTATATATAGTAGACCATTTTGAGGATTGTTGTGAATTATTTGTAACTTATATTAACCCCTTATATTGTGCAATACCTGCATTTGTATGATTTTTGTTGGGGTGATTAGGTGCCTTATTATTATTATACCTGTTCATATATGATTGCAGTAGGGTATTTTGCGCCTCCTTTTGGGCATTTTTCTCTGTTTTTAATGTATTATTAATAAATTGATTATTTTAAATATTTTTTCTGGATCTCTTCATTTTTTCCGGCAGTAGATATTATGTTAGTCCGGAATATTGCTCGATTTAAGCTATCTCTGCATGTATAGTCATAGAGAAAAGACTGGCAATCACTAGTAGGACCGCCCACTGGACTCATACATACAAACAGCAGGGTTTCAATGAATAATGTGAGTTTTGCTGACAATTTATCCACAAAACCGTATATCCATCTGATCAGCTCCTCTATAACATCTATGTCAGATACCCTTTCCAACATGACAGGTTTCCTTTGTTGTGTGCATACAAGTTTGATTGCACATGCATATATTTAGATCCATATTTTTTTTCCCTTTTGCTGACATCCAGTCTTATCTTTAAGAAAGCAAACTTTTAAAGGGAAACATAAAAAGTAAAATGACGCAAATTAATCATAATTGTAAGCAAGCAAGGGTGAAAACCGAAGCCCGGCTCCTGGCCCCCTGACTTCCGGAGAAGCACAAAAGACGTCTCGAATAGTATCCGCTCCTTAGTAATCTGTACTGCCACCATGTGCAGCAAATCTATTTTGGAATTTAATACTTGTATACATTGTTTGTGAGTCCATATTTACATTCAATCACAGGAACACTTATATAAAACACCCTTTCTACCCAGTAAGAGTTAAAAGTCCACAAGTTACATTGAGAATAATAAAGAAGAGAACTATGTCCTAAATAAGGAGAGTGGGAAATAAACAGCTAATTTGGGGCTAATCGAGTGCATATCGGACAGCCACATGGATTCATTTATCAGAATGTGGACTCTCGAGTTTTGGGGAAAGAGCCAACACTTCCAAGTTTCTCACGCCCCGAATCCAAAGTAGTGAGGCAATATGGTGCAGATTCTATCCAGACCTAATGTAGTCCAACAAGAACGTCAGTATTTGGAGTTTGTGAGCTGACAGATTAGGGTGGCAACAAAATAACAGTGTAAAGAAAAAGACAGAAAAAAACCCACAAAATCACAGATGTGACAGAAGAAGGGAAGGCGCTGAAATCAATACTCACTGTAGACTTGGAAGTTTCGGACATTATTAGCCAGTGGCCTGGGTTCGCAAATACAAAGACTAGGTGCAATATTGATGGAAGGGGATGAGAGTGGCCACTGCTCATCACATCCCTGCGGGAATAGGCCACTGACTGACTAACCCCTTAGTGGCAGTAGAACTGTGCCCTGCCAAGAGGCTGATGAATATTACCAGACCACACAATGTTAGGGTGCACTCATATCAACCTACCGCCGACCATTAAACCACAGTCAATTAGTTAGATGTAAGCCAGTCAGTGGTCGTTTAATAGTCTGTTTAACCCCTTCATGACCCAGCCTATTTTGACCTTAACGACCTGGCCATTTTTTGCAATTCTGACCAGTGTCCCTTTATGAGGTAATAACTTAGGAACGCTTCAACGGATCCTAGCGATTCTGAGATTGTTTTTTCGTGACACATTGGGCTTCATCTTAGTGGTAAATTTAGGTTGATAATTTTTGCGTTTATTTGTGAAAAAAATGGAAATTTAGTGAAAATTCTGAAAATTTCACAATTTTCAAAATTTGAATTTTTATTCTGTTAAACCAGAGAGTTATTTGACACAAAATAGTTAATAAATAACATTTCCCACATGTCTACTTTATATTAGCACAATTTTGGAATCAAAATTTTTTTTTGTTAGGAAATTATAAGGGTTAAAATTTAACTAGCGATTTCTCACTTTTACAACAAAATTTACAAAACCATTTTTTTTAGGGACCACCTCACATTTGAAGTCATTTTGAGGGGTCTATATGGCAGAAAATACCCAAAAGTGACACCATTCTAAAAACTGCACCCCTCAAGGTACTCAAAACCACATTCAAGAAGTTTATTAACCCTTCAGGTGCTTCACAGGAACTAAAGCAACATGGAAGAAAAAAATGGACATTTTAATTTTTCCAACAAAAATTTTGTGTTATCATCAATATTTTCATTTTCACATGGGTAACAGGATAAAATGGATCCTAAAGTTTGTTGGGAAATTTCTCCTGAGTACACCGATACCTCATATGTGGTCATAAACCACTGTTTGGGCGCACGGCAGGGCTCAGAAGGGAAGGAGCGCCATTTGACTTTTTGACTGGAAAATTAGCTCCAATCCTCAGCGTACACCATGTCGCGTTTGGAGAGCCCCTGTGTGCCTAAAGTTTGGAGCACCCAAACAAGTGACCCCATTTTGGAAACTAGACCCCCCAAGGAACTTATCTAGATGCATAGTGAGCACTCTGAACCCCCAGGTGCTTCACAAATTGAGCCATAATTATGAAAAAGTACTTTTTTTTCACAAAAATTTTCTTTTAGCCTCAATTTTTTCATTTTCACATGGGCAACAGGATAAAATGGATCCTAAAATTTGTTGGGAAATTTCTCCTGAGTACACCGATACCTCATATGTGGTCATAAACCACTGTTTGGGCGCACGGCAGGGCTCAGAAGGGAAGGAGCGCCATTTGACTTTTTGAATGGAAAATATGCTGCAATATTTAGTGGTTGACATGTCGCGTTTGGAGAGTCCCTGTGTGCTGAAACATTGGAGCATCCCCACAAGTGACCCCATTTTGGAAACTAGACCCCCCAAGGAACTTATCTAGATGCATAGTGAGCACTCCGAACCCCCAGGTGCTTCACAAATTGAGCCGTAAATATAAAAAAGTACTTTTTTTTTTTCACAAAAATTTTCTTTTAGCCTCAATTTTTTCATTTTTACATGGGCAACAGGATAAAGTGGATCCTAAAATTTGTTGGGAAATTTCTCCTGAGTACACAGATACCTCATATGTGGGGGGAACCACTGTTTGGGTGCACGGCAGGGCTCAGAAGGGAGCGCCATTTGACTTTTTGAATGGAAAATTAGCTCCAATCGTTAGCGGACACCATGTCGCTTATGGAAAGTATGTAGTGTATGTCAGGTTGGTGTGTGGTGTAGTATACACCATCGACACACATGACAACAACATGATGTACACTATATTACACCACACACCAACCTGACGTACACTACGCCACACACACCAACCTGGCACTAGGTCAGGTGGGTGTGTGTGGTGTAGTGTACGTCAGGTTGGTATGTGGTGTAGTGTACGTCAGGTTGGTGTGTGTGGTGTAGTGTACAGCACACATACTCACCAACCTGACGTACACTAGGCCACACACACCAACCTGATGTACACTACACCACACACACCAACCTGACACACTACGTCAGGTTGGTGTGTGTGGTCTAGTGTAAGTCAGGTTAGTGTGTGTGGTGTAGTGTACGACAGGTTGGTGTGTGTGGTGTAGTGTACAGCACACATACCAACCTGACGTACACTAGGCGACACACACCAACCTGATGTACACTACACCATACACACCAACCTGACACACTACGTCAGGTTGGTGTGTGTGGTGTAGTGTACGTCAGGTTAGTGTGTGTGGTGTAGTGTACGTCAGGTTGGTGTGTGTGGTGTAGTGTAAGTCAGGTTAGTGTGTGTGGTATAGTGTACGACAGGTTGGTGTGTGTGGTGTAGTGTACAGCACACATACCAACCTGACGTACACTAGGCCACACACACCAACCTGATGTACACTACACCACACACACCAACCTGACACACTACGTCAGGTTGGTGTGTGTGGTGTAGTGTACATCAGGTTGGTGTTTGGTGTAGTGTACGTCAGGTTGGTGTGTGTGGTGTAGTGTACAGCACACATACTCACCAACCTGACGTACACTACGCCACACACACCAACCTGATGTACACTACACCACACACACCAACCTGACACACTACGTCAGGTTGGTGTGTGTGGTGTAGTGTACGTCAGGTTAGTGTGTGTGGTGTAGTGTACGACAGGTTGGTATGTGTGGTGTAGTGTACAGCACACATACCAACCTGACGTACACTAGGCCACACACACCAACCTGATGTACACTACACCACACACACACAAACCTGACACACTATGTCAGGTTGGTGTGTGTGGTGTAGTGTACGTCAGGTTGATGTGTGTGGTGTTGTGTATGTCAGCCTAGTGTGGGTGAGTTCTGAAGCATTCATTCAAACACAGTCCAGGTTTGTCAGGACACGTTTCACATTGGAAACGAGTCGTTTTTCTTGTCCCCCTTTTATAGCACACCCGGCACCTTTTTCTTGTTGTCCCCTCACTGGGAAAATGTTGCCCTGGTACCATACGGGAAACTTGAGTTCCAGGGGTGCTGGGGCGCGCTCCGTCCTCCTCTCCAAAAATCATGGCCTTTATCACCGCCTCCTGGAACTCAAGGAAGGAGTGGTTCTGGCCTGCACATCGTGATAGCACGCATGCATTATACAGTGCCATTTGTACGAGGTACACAGCCAGTTTTTTGTACCACACCTTCGTCTTCCGCATGGCATTATAGGGCTGGAGGACTTGATCAGAAAGATCAACTCCCCCCATGTGATGGTTGTACGCCAGGACACAGTCCGGTTTGTGGACTGGTGCTGGAGTACCTCGGTGGTGGCCGTGGTGCCGGCGCCATGGATTGTGGTCAAGATAAAGACTTCTCTTTTGTCTTTGAACTTGACAACAAGCATGTTGCCGCTACATTGGGCTCGGCTCTCACCCTTTGGGAGAGGCTGCTCAATTAGCGGCAAAGGGAGACCCCTCTGGTTTCTGCGCACGGTACCGCAAGCGACGGTAGCTCTGGCAGAGAGGGATTGAAATAGTGTGATGCTTGTATAAAAGTTATCAACGTACAGATGGTAACCTTTATCAAGCATTGGGTGGACCAAATCCCACACTATTTTCCCACTCACCCCCAAAGCAAGTGGACATTCTGGGGGCTGGATCCTACTGTCCTTTCCTTGGTAAACTCTAAAGCTGAGAGTGTACCCTGAGGAACTCTCACACAGCTTGTAGTTTTATCCCGTACCTCGCCCTTTTGCTGGGCAGGTACTGACGGAAATGAAGCCTCCCTTTGTAGTGGACGAGGGATTCATCCACACAAATTTCCCTTTCGGGAATGTACACTTCAGCAAACTTGTTGCTGAAGTGTTCGACGAGCGGCCGAATTTTGAACAGTCTATCAAAATTCGGGTCATCGCGGGGAAGGCTTTCAGCGTTGTCCCTGAAATGGAGAAATTTATGAATCGCCTCAAAACGTTTGCGAAACATAACCATGCCAAATACTGGAGTTTGATATAAAATATCGGTACTCCAGTATTGGCGAATTTCTGGTTTCTTCACAATCCCCATGTGAAGGACCAGTCCCCAATATTTAATCATTTCTACAGAGTCCACGGGACTCCAAGTAGAGAATGAAGAAATTGGGTGTTCCGCTAAAAATTGTTGGAATTGTTGGGCATACAAGTTTGTTTGCTCCACCATGAGACTGACGATTGACTCCGAGAAAAAGACTTTGAAAAAGTCTATTTCCCTTAAGTTGGCAGTCTCAAACTGGATTCCTGATTGGGGAACAAAATCAGGAATCCGTGGAGCAAAATTTTCAGGGACGGGGGTCCAGGAGGGAGCACTAGTGCTAGGTTGGGCGTGACTAGCACTAGGTTGGGGGAAACTCACACTTGACTGTGGGACTTCCTCCAAGGTACCCGACTCTTCCTCTAAGGCCTCCGACTCTTCCTCCCTGGGCTCCGGACGATTTCTCGTCCTGCGAGATCTTGGTCGTGGCAAGTCTATGTCGCTGGAAGAGGAAGAGTGGGAGGTATAGAGAAAGGTGGGGTCCTCCTCACTATCAGTTTCGGAGGCAATAATTTCATATGCCTCCTCAACTGAGTAGACCCTTTGTGACTGGGATGACCGGGATGAGCGGGACATTGTGTGTGGTGTGTGCGTGTGTAAAAAAGCTTTATTATAGTGTGCGTGTGTATGTGCGAGTGTTTGGTGAAAAACTTTCTACTGCAGGACGGGACTGTCAGGCGCGGGCTGTCAGGCGCGGGCTGTCAGGCGCGGGCTGTCAGGCGCGGGCTGTCAGGCGCGGGCGGGGCAGAAAGATGCAGCAGCAGATGGAGTCGGCAGTAGCAGCAGGTGATCAGGGGGTGATCAGCGGGGCAGGGGGTGATCACTGAGGGGGGTGATCACCAAGGGAGGATGGGGCTATCAGTTGCTGGGGGGGCAGAAGGTGAGCCGAGGACCAGCTACAGATGAAGCCGGCAGCAGCAGGTGATCAGGGGGGCACGGGGTGATTGGGGTGATTACTGAGTGGGGGGATCACCAGGGGAGGATGGAGCTGTCAGGCGCTGAGGAGGCAGGAGGGGAGCAGAGGACGAGCTGTTTATGGAGCCAGCAGCAGCAGCAAGTGATCAGGGGGTGATCAGGGAGTGATCAGGGGGGCACGGGGTGATCAGGGGGGCACGGGGTGATTGGGGTGATCAGTGGGGGGGTGATCACCAGAGGAGGATGGGGCTGTCAGGTGCGGGGGGGGGGGCAGGAGAGTAGCAGAGGACCAGCTGTAGATGAAGCCGGCAGCAGATGATCAGGGGGTGATCAGGGGGGCATGGGGTGATCAGGGGTGATCAGGGGGGCAGGGGGTGATCAGGGGGGCACGGGGTGATTGGAGGGGAGGATGGGGCTGTCAGATGCGGTTTGGGGCAGGAGGGGAGCAGAGGACCAGCAACAGGTGATTGGGGGGGCAGGGGGTGATTAGGGGGTGATTAGGGGGTGATCAGGGGGTGATCACAAGGGGAGAAGGAGAGAAATGGAGCTGTCAGGCGCAGGGGGGGCAGGAGGGAGGAGGGGAGCAAATCGAGCCTGCTGGAGGAGGTGAGAAAATGCAGCAGGTAATTGGAGGTGGAGGGGGTGATCAGCCGATCAAGTGGTGATCAGGGGGGGCAGGGGGGAGGGAGGGGAGGTCGGGGGGAGTGGAGGACAGGAGGGGGGAGTACCTGTCAGAACAAGCAGCGGTGGAGCTAGCAGTGGCGGCGGGCGGCGGCGGCAGCAGCAGGCGGCGGCGGCGATCGCGGTCTCTGGGGGGCAGGTCAGCGGTCGGGCACCTCGCTCCTCGGCTTCCACAGATGGGATGAAGCTGAGGAGCGAGGCAGACATTGTTTTTCTCCGCCCCTCCACATCTGATTGGAGGGCTAGCGTCACATGGACGCTAGCTCCAATCAGATATGAGGGGGGTGACAAAAAGGTCACCAGGAGTGATCGTAGACCCGGGGGGCTAAGCCACCCCCCCTGGGGTCAAGTATAGGTCCCCCTGTACCTGCGGGCCGGGTGACCTTTCATTCACCCCGGTCACCCGGCCCGCAGGAGGGCGATCATTCTGTGACACAGGGTATGCGTCACAGGTCGGATTGGCACCGACTTTCATGACGCATACGCTGTGTCACAGGTCGGGAACCGGTTAAGACAGTCCAATGACACTTAAGGGGGTTTTACACATAGCGATATCGCTAGCAATATCGCTAAAACGTCACTGATTTTGTGACGTTATAACGGTATTCCTAGCGATGTCGCTATGTGTGATACTTACCTCCGACCGGCTCCCCCGCTGTCCATCGCTGATCGCGTGAGAATGTCCGGCTCCATTTCTCGCCATCAGCTTCCTGCTGGGCTTCCAGCTGTGTGGACGCGGGCGGGAGGACGCCAGGATCGCTGTGTGTGAAAGGTAAGTATCGTCCGCACACTAGCGATCATTTAGCGATGCACCAGCGATCTTGACCGGGTCGGATCGCTGGTGCATCGCTAAATGTAAAAGGGCCTTTAAAGGGAATCTGTCAGCAGGTTTTTGCTGTTTAATCTGAGAGTATAACCTCCTGCAGGAGGCTCAGCTGAGTATGTGACATTTGTTATGTATTTCTGCATTATTTGGTTCTTTGATTGATCAATCTTTATACCTTTTTTATCCCTATTGTATGCCCTCCACACATTTTACCTACTCCTCTGCAACATTGGTGTTATGATTGCCATCTGGACCTGAAAGGTCTTTCTTTTGCCACTTCTTGTATTTTATCCTTCTTTTAATTGTGCTTTATGTATTTAATAAACATTAACTTTTTTAATACACAGCAATAATTTGCTTTCCTTTTCTTTTTTGGGTTATATGGTTTTTTTTGGAAGTAATACCTTTTAATAGGCAGATTTTATTTCGGATTTTTTAATCTGAGAGTAGCATAATACAGTGCAAGTGAGCCTGATTCCAACGATATATCACTTAGATTTGTGGGTGTAGCAGTTGTGACAGAGTTTTTAGATGCAGCAGTGAGAAAGCTTCCCCCACCCACACCAGGATCCCTATGTTCATTGTCTATCGACATTGAGCTGCTCATCACAGAAGAGGGCGGAGTCAGACTGGGCTAACGCCCTGTAGTCCAGCAGTGATTATCTCCTAGTGATAATACCTTCATTGTAGATAAACAACAGCACAAATTCTGATAACTGACATTGTTGAATTCATTGTCTCAGCTGCTACCTCATGCTGTCCTCAGATGACATAGCAAAAACTTCATATTCTCTTTAATACAATCGTTCTGTAGGCATAGAATATTGTTGTTCTCAGCAACACCTGTCCTGTTCAGAAAGGATGACATGCTGGCGAGAAAGATGATGTTTAAAGCGAACAAGTCACCAGGTTTGGCCAATATAAGATACGGCCACCGCCTTTCAGGGCTTATCTACAGCGTTCCATAATGCTGTAGATAAGCCCCCGATCCGACCTGAAAGATAAGAAAAATAAGTTTTATTAAACTCTCCCGGGAGGGGGGGCATTCCGATGGGTGTTGCAGTTCCAAGACGGGCGCCTCCCATCTCCTTATGATTGCCGCCCTCCTTGTTTCATGGCTCCCCGACATCGCACTCCTGCGCAGGTGTACTTACCTGCCCTGTTGAGGGCAGAGCAAATTCCTGCAGTGCACAGGCGCTGGGCCTCTCTGACTTTTCCCGGCACCTGCGCACTGCAGTACTTGGCTCTGCCCTCAACAGGGAAGATAAGTACGCCTGAGCAGGAGCACAGTGCCCTCGCTCCTCTTTGTATCTGATGAGCTGTATTATTCTATAATGTCTTTGTCTCTCTGAAATGTAAAGCGCCACGGAATAAGTTGGTGCTACAAAATTAAAATGTGTATATATATATATATATATATATATATATATATATATATATTTATTACACACACATACATACACAAAAATTGCTCAAAAAAATAAAGGAACACTTAAACAGAATATGTCTCCAAGTAAATCAAACTTCTGTGAAATCAAACTGTCCACTTAGGAAGCAACATTGATTGACAATCAATTTCACATGCTGTTGTGCAAATGGAATAGACAACAGATGGAAATTATTGGCAATTATCAAGACACCCTCAATAAAGGAGTGGTTATGCAGGTGGGGACCACAGACCACATCTCAATACCAATGCTTTATGGCTGATGTTTTCAGCACTTTTGAATGTTGGTTGTGCTGTCCACTCATGGTAGCATGAGACGGACTTCTACAACCCACACAAGTAGCTCAGGTAGTGCAGCTCATCCAGGATGGCACATCAATGCGAGCTGTGGCAAGGTTTGCTGTGTGTCAGCATAGTGTCCAGAGGCTGGGGGCGCTACCAGGAGACAGGCCAGTACACCAGGAGACATGGAGGGGGCCGTAGGCGGGCAACAATCCAGCACCAGGACCAGTTACCTCAGCCTTTGTGTAAGGAGGAACAGGAGGAGCACTGCCAGAGCCCTGCAAAATGACCTCTAGCAGGCCACAAATGTGCATGTGTCTGCACAAACGGTTAGAAACCGACTCCATGAGGATGGTCTGAGTGCCTGGCATCCACAGATGAGGGTTGTGCTCACAGCCCAATACCGTGCAGGACGCTTGGCATTTGCCACAGAACACCAGGATTGGCAAATTCACCACTGGCGCCCTGTGCTCTTCACAGATGAAAGCAGGTTCACACTATGTTCGGGGCCTATCTATTCCTTTGGGGATCTACTCCGGGGCAGTTTAGCTTTCCCTTTTCTCGCTTTAAGCTTAGTTAATTCTTTGGCTGTTCCGAGGAGTCTAGGGCATCGTAGGTACGCCCCACAGCTAATTCTAGTTGTGTTGTCAGTTTAGGAGTCTGCAATCCGCTAAGTTACCAACCTCTCTGGTTATCTGGTTGCCTAGTCTATTCCTCTGCTATCCTTCTCGGTTACCTAATCATAACAATTTCCACTGAGGTTGGATCAGCCTGTAATTTGATTTTCCACTTTGATTTTGAGTATCCAAATCCAGACCTCCATGGGATATTAATTTTGATTTACATTGATCATTTTTATGTTTTCTTGTTCTTAACGCATGCCACTATGTAATGAATAAAGATTTGCAGCTGTGATATTTCATTCAGTAATATCTACGATGTGGTATCTTAGTGTTCCCTTTATTTTTTTGAGTAGTGTATACATATGTTACAATGAGCGGTTAACAAACTCGGCTGCTTGCAAGAGGAATACTTCTTGTGGTACATTAAATCACCTGCTGGTTTATTAGAGCACAGCTTAAACTATATCAGGGTTGACCAAAGTAAAAGTGGCTTTTTCTGAACTAATGGCATAATAAAACAAAGATAAAGCCCAAGAGTCCTTTTTCCTGCAGGATTCTCTCAAAGTCCTCAGCTCCTCCTGGAGCCACGTCGGGACACTTTCCTCTCCAAACACACACAGAGAAAAAAAAACGAAAAGAACAAAAAACAAAACAGTAGCTAAACATTTAAGGCTGGAGTCACACATAGCGACTCACCAGCAATCCTGAAAACGATATCAATGTGTCAGGATCGCTGGTGAATCGCTATGTGATCGCTGGTGAGCTGTCAAACAGACAGCTTCACCAGCGATCAGCACAGTGATGCCCAGCATCGCTGTGCAGGTTAGTACCAGCGCGCTGATGCAGGAAGCTTATATTATTATTATTATTATTATTTATTGTTATAGCGCCATTTATTCCATGGCGCTTTACATGTGAGGGGGGTATACATAAAAACAAGTACAATAATCTTAAACAATACAAGTCATAACTGGTACAGGAGGAGAGAGGACCCTGCCCGCGAGGGCTCACAATCTTCAAGGGATGGGTGATAATACAGTAGGCGAGGGTAGAGCTGGTCGTGCAGCGGTTTGGTCGATCGGTGGTTACTGCAGGTTATAGGCTTGTCGGAAGAGGTGGGTCTTCAGGCTCTTTTTGAAGGTTTCGATGGTAGGTGAGAGTCTGATATGTTGTGGTAGAGAGTTCCAGAGTAGGGGTAATGCGCGAGAGAAATCTTGTATGCGATTGTGGGAAGAGGAGATAAGAGGGGAGTAGAGAAGGAGATCTTGTGAGGATCGGAGGTTGCGTGCAGGAAAGTACCGGGAGACGAGGTCACAGATGTATGGAGGAGACAAGTTGTGGATGGCTTTGTATGTCATGGTTAGGGTTTTGTAATGGAGTCTCTGGGCAATTGGGAGCCAGTGAAGGGATTGACAGAGGGGAGAAGCTGGGGAATAGCGGGGGGACAGGTGGATTAGTCGGGCAGCAGAGTTTAGAATAGATTGGAGGGGTGCGAGAGTGTTTGAGGGGAGGCCGCAGAGCATGAGGTTGCAGTAGTATATAAAAAGCTTATATGGGTTATGATGATATGTTGCACTGTTATTTGCGTCAGAGACATGGAACTCTCTATATATGCGTTTTCGCATTAGTGCACCATTTCTAGTGCGGCTATTTTAAGATATTAAGTCCAGGTGCCTGTGCATTGAAGGATGAAGGTGTGCTGGGTCTCTTGAGAGACTGTGACTGGATTTGTGACCATTAAATCCAGGCGACTGGGCAATGAGGGAACTGATGTTAAACAATAGAGGTGTGTTCACACACAGAACAACTTGTGTGCGATATTTGATTCATCATTCATGTTGAAACTTCCACCGGTATACTCAGGCACCTGCGCAATGGCATAGTTAGAACGCTGTCTCACTAAACCCATGACTGATTTGTTTCTTCCGCATCAAAAAGACGCTCAGCTGGTAAGGCCTCTTTCACACTTCAGTTTTTTACAATCAGTCACAATCCACCAGGTTTTGAAAAAAAAACGGATCCGCAATTTTCTTTTGAGGATCCGTTTTTTTCCCCATTGACTTACAGTATTGGCGGATTGTGACGGATTGCCGTCCGTTGCATCTGTTTTTTTTGCGGATCCGCCAAAAGTCCGTCACCATCCTCAAAGATTTCAAAACGGAGCTGGCAACATTTTTTCCTCTGGCGGATCCTCCAGACACTCATTTAAGGCCTCTTTCACACTTCAGTTTTTTGCATCAGTCATAATCCGCCAAAAGGACGGATGGCGGATCCGTTGTAGTACTGATGAGAGAGAGAGAGACATGACATTCTTGGGGAGCCGGACTTGGCTCTCTCTCTCCTTTTCCAGGCTGCGATTCCTTTAACCCCTTCCTGACATCCGACGTACTATCCCGTCCATGGGACCCAGGCCCCTATGCCCATGGACGGGATAGTACCTCTACCGCGATCAACGGCGCCCACGTGGTGAGCGCCGCTGATCGCGGCCGGGTGTCAGCTGATTATCACAGCTGACACCCGGCACAATGTGTCAGGGGCAGTCACGGACCGCCCCCGACACGTTAACCCCTTGCACACTGCGATCAAACATGATCGCGGTGTACCGGGAGTTAAAGGGAAGCATCGGCAGGGAGGGGGCTCCCTCCGTGCTTCCCTGAGCCCCCCACGGCAGCGCAATGTGCAGCGCTGCTGCGGGGGGCTCCTTTCCTCCAGGCCCCCGAATCCAAGATGGCGACGGGGGCCTGAGGAAGCTGGCTTCCTCAGTGCCTGCAAAGCGCAGGCATGAGGAAGTCTTCTTCAATGCCTGTGACAGATTGCTGATCTGTCACAGTGATCTGTGATGTGACAGATCAGCGATCTGTCACAGGACAGTGATGTCCCACCTGGGACTATGTAATAAAGTTAAAAAAAAATTTAAAAAAAGTGTAAAAATAATCGCCAAATAAATTAGTAAAAAAAAAAAAAATATTCCCCAATAAATTCATTTTTTGAAATAAAAAAAACCAAAACAATAAAAGTACACATATTAGGTATCGCCGCGTCCGTAACGACCCGCCCTATAAAACTGTCCCATTAGTTAACCCCTTTAGCGAACCCCTTAAAAAATAAAAATAAAAAACGAAGCAAAAAATAATGATTTATTATCATACCACCAAACAAAAAGTGTAATAACGCGCGATCAAAAAGACGCATATAAATATCCATGGTACCGCTGAAAACGTCATCTTGTTCCGCAAAAAACGAGCCGCCACACAGCATCATCAGCGAAAAAATAAAAAAGTTATAGCTCGCAGAATAAAGCGATGCAAAAATAATTATTTTTTATATAAAATAGTTTTCATTGCAAAAAAACGACAACACATAAAAAAACGACCTAAATGAGGTATCGCTGTAACCGTACTGACCCGAAGAATAAAATCGCTTTATCAATTTTACCGCACGCGGAACGGTGTAAACGCACTCCCCGAAAAGAAATTCATGAAACGCTGGTTTTTGTTCATTCTGCGTCCCAAAAATCGGAATAAAAAGCGATCAAAAAATGTCACGTGCCCGAAAATGGTACCAATAAAAACGTCAACTCGTCCCGCAAAAAATAATACCTCACATGACTCGGTGGGTCAAAATACGGAAAAATTATAGCTCTCAATATGTGGTGATGCAAAAACTATTTTTACAATAAAAAGCGTCTTTTAGCGTGCGACAGCTGCCAAAAATAAAAACCGCCATAAATAGTAAATCAAACCCCCCGTTATCACCCCCTTAGTTAGGGAAAAATAATAAAATTAAAAAAAGTATTTATTTCCATTTTTCCGTTAGGGCTAGGGTTAGGGCTAGGGTTAGGGGTGTGTTGGGGTTCGGGTTGGAGTTAGAATTGGGGGTTTCCACTGTTTGGGCACATCAGGGGCTCTCCAAATGCAACATTGCGTCTGATCTCAATTCCAGCCAATTCTGAGTTGAAAAAGTCATATGGTGCTCCTTCCCTTCCAAGCTCTGCCATGCGCCCAAACAGTGTTTTTTACCCCCACATGTAGGGTATCAGCCTACTCAGGACAAATTGCAAAACAATTTTTGGGGTCCAATTTCTCCTGTTACCCTTAGGAAAATAAAAAATTGGGGGCAAAAATATCATTTTTGTGGAAAAAAATGATTTTTTTATTTTCACGTCCGAGTGTTATAAACTTCTGTGAAGCACTTGGGGGTTCAAAGTGCTCACCACACATCTAGATAAGTTCCGTGGGGGGGGGGGTCTAGTGTCCAAAATGGGGTCACTTGTGGGGAGTTTCAATAGTTTAGGTACATCAGGGGCTCTCCAAACGCACATGACACCCGCAGACCATTCCATCAAAGTCTGCATTCCAAAATGGCACTGCTTCCCTTCCGAGCCCCGACGTGTGTCCATACAGTAGTTTTCTCCCACATATGGGGTGTCAGCGTAATCATGACAAATTGGACAAAAACTTTTGGGTTCCAATTTCTCCTGTTACCCTTGGGAAAATGAAAGAATTGGGGACTAATTGATCATGTTTGGGGAAAAAATACGATTTTTTTATTTTCATGCCCGGGCATTATAAACTTCTGTGAAGCCCTTGGGGGTTCAAAGTGCTCACCTCACATCTAGATAAGTTCCTTGGGGGGTCTAGTTTACAAAATGGTGTCATTTGTGGGGGGGTTTCCACTGTTTAGGTACATCAGGGGTTTTCCAATCGCGACATGGTGTCCGATCTCAATTCCAGCCAAAAACGTCAAATGACGCTGCTTCCCTTCCGAGCTCTGATGCGCCCAAATAGTGGTTTACCCCCACATGTGGGGTATCGGCGTACTCAGGACAAACTGCACAATAACTTTTAGGGTGCTGTTACCCTTGGAAAAATAAGAATTGAGGGTGAAAAGATCATTTTTGTGGAAAAAATATGATTTTTTAATTGTACCGCTGTACGTTATAAACTTCTGTAAAGCCCTTGTGGGTTCAAAGTTCTCACCACATATCTAGATAAGTTCCTTGGGGGGTCTAGTTTCCAAAATGGGGTCACTTGTAGGGGGTTTCCACTGTTTAGGTACATCAGGGACTCTCCAAACGTGACATTGCGTCCGATCTGAATTCCAGCCAATTTTGCATTGAAAAAGTCAAATGGCGCTCCTTCCATTCTGAGCTCTGCCATGCGCCGAAACAGTCGTTCCCCCCCACAAATCAGGTATCAGCGTACTCAGGACAAATTGCACAATAACTTTTGCAGTCCAATTTCTCCTGTTACCCTTGGTAAAATAAAAAAAATTGAACCTGAAGTATTTTTTTTGTGAAAAAAAGTTAGATGTTCATTTTTTTTAAATATTCAAAAAAATTCCTGTGACGCACCTAAAGGGTTAATAAACTTCTTGAATGTGGTGTTGTAAAAATGAGAAATCGCTGGTCAACTTTTAACCCTTATAACTTCCTAACAAAAAAAAATTTTGGTTCCAAAATTGTGCTGATGTAAAGTAAACATGTGGGAAATGTTAGTTATCAAGTTTTTTGTGTGCTGTATCTCTGTGATTTAAGGGCATAAAAATTCAAAGTTGGAAAATTGCGAAATTTTCAAAATTTTTGCCAAATTTCCGTTTTTTTCACAAATAAACGCAAGTTATTTGAATGAAATTTTACCACTAACATGAAGTACAATATGTCACGAGAAAACAATGTCAGAATCACCGGGATCCATAGAAGCGTTCCAGAGTTATGACCTCATAAAGGTACAGTGGTCAGAATTGTAAAAATTGGCCCGGTCATGAACGTGCAAACCACCCTTGGGGGTGAAGGGGTTAAAATTCGTCATTTGTCGGATCCGTCAAAAAAACGGACGGGTGGCATCCTTTGTCATCAGTACTAAAACGGATCCGCCATCCGTCCTTTTGGCGGATTTTGACTGATGCAAAAAACTGAAGTGTGAAAGAGGCCTAAGGCCTCTTTCACACTTCAGTTATTTGCATCAGTTACAATCCACCAAAAAGGCGGACAAGCGGATCCGTTCTCAACTGATGTGAACGGATGGCACAGGATCCGTTTTTAGACGGATCCTGAAAATGAGGAAATGTAAAGGGAGAGAGAGAGAGAGAGAGAGAGAGAGAGAGAGAGAGAGAGAGAGAGAGAAAATTTTTTGTCCGGCACCCAGACAGAATTTGGCAATCAGTCAGGATCCGCCAATAATGAAAGTCAATGGGGGAAAAAACGGATCCGCAAAAAAAAAATGGCGGATCCGTTTTTTTTCAAAATTGGCGGATCTTGACTGATTGTCAAAAACGGAAGTGTGAAAGAGGCCTAAGAGTTACTATCAATTTGCTGTGTATTTATACTAAGGACTCTAACAGAGCACTACACTGACCTTGAGAAAGACACTTCATAGAGTCGATACGCGTGGGTTTGGGGGTCCCATACAATTTAACCATTGGTCTGCTTGTCCTCAGAAACCAGGTGATATCATGTTAGGGAAAGGGGCTATGTTGTCCCTATTTTCTTGTATTTGATTTAGTGGTAACATGTTGAGAATTTGATGCATACACATGGCGTTTATTTTGCCTGTGTATCCCTTATGCAATCACAGTGTTTCCCTATAGGACTTGATATGTAGATATTCTGGTATATTTGTATTAACACCATGATATTATGACAATGAATAAGATTGGGATTGTTAACCTGTGGTGTTAGATTCCAGATACTGAAATTCAGTAGATATTTGTTATTTGATTAAATGGTTAATTCTGGGGCCCACAGTATTTAACTGTCTATTAACATGACATGACCCATTGTTTTTGTTTGTCTATGTGTGTCTGTGAGTTCAGACATTTTAATTGTTTTTAAACTAAGTGTTTGCTTGTTGTGTTCACTATAATAAAATTTGATTCTTGATTATATTAGTGTGTGGTGATCCCTATTTGTGTGCATATACTTTTCTCTTTATTTTTTACTGTGTTAATTTATTTATATGCACTAGGTGATCCCACCTGAGTATATATTGTGGATGGTGCCCGTTTATCCCTTTTAGTTAGGAAGCTGGTAACTAACGTACACATCGGGTATCTAAGGGACGTGCATCCCTTAGATACCCGATGTGTACGTTAGTTACCAGCTCCCTGCATCCGCGCTTTGGTAACTAACGTAGACATCGGGTATCTAAGGGACGCACGTCCCTTGGATACCCGATGTTTACATTAGTTACCAGCAGATCGCTGGTCTCCCGCCTGTCACACGCAGCGATGCGTGGTGGCCAGCGGGAGACCAGCGACCAAAGAAAAGTCCTGGCCTTTCCTGCAGCGATCAGCGATACCGGCAGGAGGGCTGGTCGCTGATCGCTATCACACACAGTGATCTCGCTGGTGAGATCGCTGTTGTGTCACAAAAATTGTGACTCAGCAGCGATCTCGCTAGCGAGATCGCTATGTGTGACGGGGGCCTTTACTCTCCAGCCACGCCCTTGAGGTGGAGATATGGCAAGTAGGCATCCCGCTCATCTCTCACCATCAGAGGATCGAGGATTACAACGTTAAGAATCTGAGAACAGCAGAAAAATGATGGCCAGGGCTGAAGTAAAAACAGTTGAGCCAGTAGAAAAAACACAGGGGAAGGTTCATAAAACATGCTATTTCTACAGTCGGTGGCCACATTTAATAGCCAAACAAGCTAACATTCTTCCACAAATCTTATTAAAACAGGTATATGTTATAATGTAAGAATCTCACACAACCTGGGTGGATTGATGTGCAGTATTATTGCTCCCCCCAACTAATAGTGCAGCATACATAACCCAATTATCACTGCCATAAAGGAATCTAAATAGCACTTGGAAATTAAAGGGAATCTGTCAGCAGGTTTAGCTAGGTAATCTGAGGACAGCATAATGTAGGGGCTGAGACACTAAGTACAGCAATGTGTCACTTACAGGTTGGTGTGCTGTTGTGTCAATACAATCAGTGTTTCATCAGCAGGAGATTATCACTGCCGGACTAGCTGCCTGTGTGCTTTCTGGTCAACCAGCTTTCTGTGCACTGCTAAATCTAGAGCAGAGAAAACTAATTTATTACAACCGCTGCACCCAGTTAACTGACACATTGCTAGAATCAGGGAATTTCTGCTATTATGTTGCTCTTAGATGGGGTAGCAAAAACCTGGTGACTGATTCCCTTTAACAAATTATGGATGAAGTGGCACCTGAGCCCCAGCAGCACCCGCTTATGCAAATGGAAGGAAAGGTGAAACATCCCCAAGACCAGCGCTGAATAATAATTAGATCAAAATTGTTGTCTTATATTTAATACTTTTTCATATGTATATTCTTCTTTAATTTTTATTTAATTACTTAAATTGATTTTTTCTGAAAATTAGTACTAGATCCCAGCATAAGTCAAAAAAGTACACTTCCCCCACTTTCGAATTTACAAAAAAAAAAACAAAAAAAACAAACAACTTTTCCTAAGCTGGATCTTACCAGTTTTTACAGAACACTAATTTGTAAACCAGTCACAAGACACAGACATCAGACTGTATTCACAAATTGCATCACATGGAGCCAGTAACAGTCAATATCAGTCAGTGTGTAGTCTGGGCATTAAATAACTCTTTATTAGAATGCTGTCACTGAGACACTCACCTCCGCAGCATAAGACAATAGGGTCCCTTAAACGGGACCCGTCACTTGCCAGAAATAACATGTCATTTTTTTTCACCTTATGTTGACTCTAACAGAGAAGAGATGATGATAACACACACTTGGGATAAAAAGACCAAGTTTATATACACATACACAGTCAATGGGGGCCATATCTCAGGAATGGAGAGCTACGGTAGCCAAAAAAAGTACTGACTATATATATATATATATATATATATATATATATATATATATATATATATATATATATATATATATATATATATATATATATATCTTATTACAGTCAAATACACTATAGGGGAGGCATCACAAGTAATTACGAGACCCCCAAGAAAGTCGCCTGTTCTTGGTCACCTTACTACCTCCAACTGGAGCACTGCCACAAGCAATGATAGTAGTAATCCATTAGATGTCTGTGCTAAACAGTAGCCACCCTTCCTCTCAATCCCTTATGTTAAAAAAGAGCGGCGTTCCCAGGACTCTGTGGTGCTACACAATTTTATCCCAATAAAAAATGGCCTATCACTGTTATTTTTTCTAAAAAAAAAAAATTAAAATAAAAAAAATTAAAAAAAAAAAAAAGGAGGGGAGTTCCTTTGGGGGACATCATGCATGCTCTATGGGAGCCATGGAGAGGATATTGTAGTGGATGAGAACATTAAAGTATTACTCCAGCGTTTTGTTTTGTTTTTTATCTTACCACTGGAGTAGTGCTTTGAATCTAACCTCCCTGCCCCTACTCTTATACTAACCTGCCGCCATCTTCCCCCTTCCTGTCTGTGTCCGGCAATTTGTCACCTGCTGGATCACTCAAGTGTTTGCCGGACTCAATACAAGTCTATGAGAGCCTCCTTTTGGCTCTCACACTTGCATTGAGAGCTTGTGACTTCCAGTCAGTCAAACGTTGTGGTTAAAAGATGGCGTCGCGGTACCGGAGTGGTGGAGATTAGTGATGAGTGAGTATACTCGTTGCTCGGGTTTTCCAGAGCATGCTCGGGTGTCCTCCGAGTATTTTGGTGTGCTCGAAGATTTAGTTTTCGTCGCCTCAGCTGCATGATTTGTGGCTGCTAGACAGCCTGAATACACGTGGAGATTCCCTAACAAACAGGCATTCCTCACATGTATTCAGCCTGTCCAGCAGCCACAAATCATGCAGCTGCGTCGACAGAAACTAAATCTCCGAGCACACCAAAATACTCAAAGGACACCTGAGCATGCTCGGAAAAACCCGAGCAATGAGTATACTCGCTCATCACTAGTGGAGATAGAAGGTGAAGACAGTGGCTGGTGAGTATAAGACTGGGGCAGGGGTCTTAGATTAGAAGCACCATTCCAGCGCTGAAAAAAAAAAACAAGCCCCAGTGGTTCTTTTAGGGGCTTCATTAAAGGCAAAATTAGTGTGCAACTGCGTCAATACATGTCCACCTCCTGGTCATTAAATGTTGGAAGGTCTTGCGCGGCTACAACTATGTACCATGACCCCGCCTACACCACTGAACATTTTTTGGGCAGGTGCGAGGGGTCCCTATTAGGACTTTCGTTATGAAGTCCCATGATTTGTATCTACACCCTCTTAGGGGTGGGTATAGTACTTGGGAAAATTCAGTGGTATAATTTCTTACAAGGTCTTGGGTCAAGCTGAGAACACAATTTGATGTAAAAGCTTGGTGTCCAATGGAGCAAGCGCATGAAAACCAAAAAGGAGATGAAACACCCATGCTTGTACGCCCAGGCTGATACCGACATTAGCCATGAAATGTAGCCTTCATGCTTTGGACTAGGCGGACGCGCAGTGATTCACAAGCTTGGAATTTATATTTATCAACATTTTTTTTAAATTAATGAGTCTGAGATATGGGCAGCTAGCCAGCTACACGTGGGGAAAGGTTACATGCAGGGTGTGATTCCACAGACATGCATCACTCTAGTTTTCAGTGGAACACCCTTATATTGGCATTTGGAGAAGGTCCATCAACAGATGCGCTGGCTTGCAAAGTGCAGTCAATGCAAACAAGAAACAAGTTAGTAAAATGCGGCAGACATCACAAGTCAGTGTCATTTGCTTACACACACACAGGTCTATAATTAGAGCCTTCTGTATCAGTTTCTCAACTCTTCAATCCATGAACTTCAACAAATCCTATTTTGACCATTTCAATCCCAAATATACACAGACCAATCATAAGAGTAAACCACTGAGATGTAAAGCGAATACCATTGATTATCTCCCACAATATCACTTTGTCAAAGGAGGGATATGTTAGGCAACAGGAGAATAGGAGGGGGCAAAGCCATATTAGCAGGCTGGCCGCACATGGCCACTGGTGACACGGCTTTCAAAGAAAATGATGTGGCCATTGGCCACCAGGGATGGGTGAAGTTCCCGAAGTATATGGCCAGCAACCTTTAGTGGTGTCACCCTAAGGGTAGGTTCACACGACCTTAGAAAAAAAAAATCAGAGTTCATGCAGAAAAAGTACGACAATATTTTTCTCTCCTCATCCGTGTGCAGTCTGTATACAATCAATTTTTTACAGCAGCTATTAATCATCTACAGTTTCCTATCTGTAAATACCTGATGCTATACGGTGGCTCCGTATGGCATCCAATTTTTTTCTTGGCAAACAGACTTGAATGGGAGAGTCCCATCCAATTTTCAGAGGAAAATCGTACATTTTTTTCACATGAAGATTTAGTCAGCAAAAAAAAAAATCTCTCATCTGCACTGCCTATTTGAATAACACAGGTCCAAGTGTGAGTGGGATCAGATTTTTTGACAGATCGCATTCAGAACGAAAATACATTTCTCAGCAAAATCCGCAGTGGAAAAATCCACACAGAATAGTGTTTTTTGGAGTAATGCTGCAGATCTACAGCATATAAGGCTGAGTGAAGACGGACTTTCTGGCCCTGCGGATTCTTCCGCGCAGAATGGAAGAAATCCGCAGGTCAAATGACCTGCATTTTTCCTGCGGATTTCTTCCATTTTTCATGTGGTTTTTGTGCGGTTTTCCCCCTCCAGATTTGGTGACAGGGGAGATGGAAAACTGCACAAAAGTAGTAACACGCTGCGGATTTTGCACTGCGGAAAAATCCGCAGCGTCTGCACAGCGGTTTTTTTTTACATTGATTTTAAGGCTACTGTACATCACAATGCAGAAATGCAGCGTTTCTGGGCGGTAAAATCCGCTGCGGAACCGCTGCAAATCTGCATCGTGTGCACACAGCCTAAATGTATATTTGCAATATACCATACAATAGCAGTGGAAAAAGCCTGCACAACATCCAAATACATTGCAGTGATTTATTGCGGACCACGTCATGGTGAACCTCTTAGCAGTTCTGGTGTGGTATTTGCTTCCACAGTGGTTGGAGCACAACATCACATTTTTATGGTTAGGATCCACTGGTTTGTCGTGATGTGGTAGTGGATTTCATGCAGTCTGATCATAATGTGAACCAAGAAACCCATGGTCTGTTCTGTAAATTGTTGGTTAGCCATAATAGACCAGAGTAGGAGTTTTCAATGTGCGACACGTCTTTTCTCAACATATTATACCATTTTGTAAAATCTCTTCTATGACATTACTACTCTGTTAGGCTAGTGGTTATCCATCCAGAAAATACGTACAATACATATTTCTAATATATCTAACAAGCATGGACGTAACCCAAGATATAAATACAACTTTTAGAAGGTCCAAATTATGCACAACTAGGTGAGAACATCTCAAAACGACAGGCCTTCTAGACAGCACCTACCAAAAGTGGAAGAACAAGAGGTGAAACAATCTCAGGATAGGGGCGCCCGTCGAAACCCCGAATCTCCACAGTAATTGTAGAAAAAGTTAATCCTGCCTATGATAAAAAGATGTTAGACACACATTTTGCCAAAACACTTAAACACTTACAAGGGGCACATGACTATCAGAACTGGACCAAGGAGTAATGGAAAAAGGTGGTCTGGTCTCAAGAACCTTGTGACAAGAAGGGCAACACAACCATGAAAGTTTCTAATGTCTAGAGACACCTGAACACTTGTTAGGGGCAATTTTAGGATTTTCTGCACTCTAGTTCCACACCAAGCTTACTTTTGTAAATGTATCCAGGCATGGAAGATAAATGATGCAGAGCTGACTCCATAGTAGTTTGTAGATGTGAATCATCAGGCGTGAAGAGGGATATGAAACAAATGCTTAAGAGTATGGTGTTCGTACATCAAGAGCTTACCTCCAGACCTTGGAAGAGCATTGATCCTCAGCATACTAATGAGCCAGCCTGTCACAGCAAACAGTGTGATGTATGTCTTTGCTTGTGTGAGCATCTGCTGATTGGTTGATGTTGTTCCTATGCTGCCTACCAGGAAGGAACCACCATTTTCACTACCGTGCTGTGTGTATGGGATAAGTACTACATAGGGAACATACCTGACTCTGGAATCAGAAAGTACATCTGACATCACAGACCATCTATACCTAAGTCATCAACTGTTTGGGAACATTATCGTGAACTCAGGTTTTATAAAGCAGAGGATATATGGTGACAAGCAAAAGAACTACATAGGATTACATTTGGCCGTGGCGTTAGGCTGGTTTCACATTTGCGCTTTTGTGCGCAGCGCATCGTGCGCACCCGTGCGCATTGCGCACCTATGTTTAACATGACGTGCGCATGGTCTTGCGCACACTTGCGTTTTCGTGCGCATGCGTTTTTTTGTCTTTCGCGCCAGAAGCAACATGTTGCATTTTTTGGTGCGCCCTATCTCTGCAAAAAAACGCTTGCGCATGGAATGCGCAAAAACAACACACTGAAGTCTATGGGAACGCATGCGTGCGCATGGTCTTGCGCACGGTTGCGTTTTTTGCGCATGCGTTTTTGAGTTAAACAAGTCTAGAATGTTCTCTAGACAATGGAAAAAATGTCACACCTAAAAACGCATGTGCATAAAAAAACGCAAACGCATGCAAAAACGCATGTAAAACGCAAGCAACGCTGCGTTTTTTTGACGCATCAGCGTGCGCATGACGTAAAAAAACGCGCGTTTGTTTTGCGTTTTTCTTTGCGTTTTTTATGCGCCCGATGCGCTGCGCAAAAAAACGCTAATGTGAAACTAGCCTTAGGCTCTCTTTACATCTCGTACAGCGCATATGTTGGATTTTTTGGGGTCAGGTGTCAGTTGAAAAGTCGTTCATGCCATATTATGCGGAATATCGATATCTCACCATTATAAGACCAGAGTAGGCCGCAGACAAAAACTTTCACAGAACAATTGACTGACAAATCGCTAAGACCTGTTGCACACTACCGTTTTCAGGAGTCAGTCACAATCCACAGTTCGGGGAAAAAAACGGATCTGACGGATTTGCCTGGCCGATCCGTTTTTTTTTCCCTATAGTCTTGTATTGGCGGCAGATTGTGACGGATGGCATTCTGTTGCATCCGTCGTGCGGCGGATACGTCATAAAATTGGGTTGTCTGGAAAAAAAAACGTCCATAGGAACGGTTTTTTGCCTGCATCGAAAAGGCGGATCGTCTGGTGAACGTCGCTGTCCGTCGTGTGGTAGAATGGACGCCTACGGGCGACGGATCCGTCCCCGTCCGTCACATGACGAAATCAGTTGATGGATTCCGTTTCTTTAGGCTATGTGCCCACGTATGCAGAAAATTTCTGCTTCAAAACCGGACTCCTTCCCAAAAAAACGCGCGTTTTTGATGCGTTTTTTTCCCGCGCGTCTTCTGACTCATAGAAAACAGCTAAAAACACGGGCTTTTCTGCAAAATTAATGAGCATGCTGTGTTTTTTACCGCAAAGCATTTTTTTCCCGGAAAAAAACACATCAATGTGCACAAAAAGTGAGGAATTCATTTAAAATGAATGGGATGCTTCTTGTATGCGTTTTTGAGGCGTTTTGACCGGGACAAACGCTTCAAAAACGCTAAAAAAAAACCGATTATGTGGGCACAGAGCCTAAAACGGAGCATGCCAAGAAGAATTTCCTTTCCTGAAATTTAACCCCAAAACCCGTTCTGCTCTCTGTCTCTTTTTCTTTAAAATTCCACCAACTACTGCTTTAATGCATCCGTTAAAAAACGGATCCGGTGCATCAGTTTTTTGCAAACTGCAACGGATTCGTTTTTTCAACACTTTGATTTTGACTGAAGCCTGAAAACGGAAGTGTGAAACAGGCCTAAGAGAACAGCAGCCTAAAACCCGTCATGTACGCCAGCTACAACACCTTCCATAGATTGTAAGCTTGTGATCGGGGCCCTCACTGCTTCTGTAACTGATGAAATGTGTTACATTGTATTGCTTTTATGGTCTTTACATGTCCCTGGTTAATTGTAAAGTGCTGTGGAATATGCTGGCGCTTGAAGCATGGTGGGGAAACATCATACTTTGGGGGTGATTTTCTGAAAAGGGGACAGGACGACTGCACCGTATTGAAGGGAGGATGGATGGGGTCATGTATCGCGAGATTTTGGACAACAACCTCCTTCCCTCATGAAGAGCATTGAAAATGGGTCGTAGCTAGCTTTCCAGCATGACAATGACCCGAAACACACAGCCAGGGCATCTAAGGGATGCCTCCGTAAGAAGCATTTCAAACTCTTGGAGCAGCCTAGCCAGCCTCCAGACCTGAGTCCAACAGAAAATCTTTGGGGGGAGCAGAAACTCAATGTTGCCCAGCGACAGCCCCGAAACCTGAAAGTTCTGGAGAAGATCTGTATGGAGGAGTGGGCCAAAATCCCTGCTGCAATGTGTGCAAACTTGGTCAAGAACTACAGGAAACGTCGGAGCTCTGTAACTGCAAACAAAGGTTTCTGTGCCAAATATTAAGTTCTGTTTTCTATTGTATCAAATAATTTGCATTTTATTGCATGAAATAAGTATGTAAAAATCATACAATGTGACTGTCTGGATTTTTTTAAGATTCGGTTACTCACAGTTGAAGTGTGCCTATGATAACAATTACAGACCTCGCTATTCTTTGTAGGTGGGAAAACTTCAAAATCGGCAATGGATCAAATACTTATTTTCCCCACTCTATCATGACAACTTCCTAAGACAGAAAACTACTTTTACTTTCACGCTGCGGCCTTTAACCTGCACAAATGTAGACAGCAGCTGTCCAATACCCTTCCACCACCTATAATGAACTGGTGAACAATGAATGCACTGCCGCTATAAAGTTATAATAAAAATACAACGTAAATCTTACAGCCTCACACATAGCGCTAACTTCCATGAACAGGTCCGTTGCACCGGGTCAGACTTCTGACAGGTCCATGTGGCAACCAATACTTTTTAGCCTTGGGGACATTAAAAGTCAGTATTAAGTTATTTCCACTCACACCCATCTGCCGAAGAATAAATGTAAAAGGACCAGTTTGAGCTGGTTGGATTAGCAAGAAATGACAACCAAAATGTGTTTTGCAACCTCCTTAGCTACCACTAATGTCATCAATGGCATTACAGGATGAAGCAATGCAGAGCAATTATATAGAATATCGTGCAGCCTTCAAGAGAGGGTGTGTGTACTCCATGCTGGAGAGGGACGAAGAGGTCAGGACCGTACTCCAACTGTTCTGCTCAAGTACATCCAATATAGCAACAGAACAGAGCTAAAACAAACCGGCCGCTAAAAGGTTCAACATGGGCTCACGCTAAAACCACGGCCAATGGGACTAAGGTTTTTTTCATCGAAGTGTATATTTCTTAACAGCCATGAGAAATGTGTTTAAAATTTCTATTTATGGGTTTTAACAAAAAATTGATTTCAAGTCATATGTTCATTATCAAAAGAACGGGACTCTGGCTAAGGCCTCTTTCACACATCAGGTTTTCGCCGTCAGGCGCGATCCGGCGCTTTTGACAGAAACCGGATCCGGCGAAATGCAATGCCGGATCCGGTTTCCCCCCATTGACTTGCATTTGCGCCGGATCGCGCCGGATGGCCATGCGTTTCATCCGGTTTTCGCCGGATCCGGCAATGTGTCGCGATCCGGCGTCTGGAAAAAACGGCTACTGTAACGTTTTTTGTCTCCGGCGAAAAAGCCGGACACGCCGGATCCGGCGCGTCCGGCTTTTTCACACAATGAAAGCCTATGAGCGCCGCAATGCGCCGGATCCGGCGAAAGCCACACCCAACATGCCACCCAAGCCAAGAACCAGGAGCAGGAGAAGGCAGCAGACATCTGCAGCAGCAGCAGCACCATCAGCACCACCACAAATGGAGCAGCAAATGGAACATGCTGAGGAGGGGAGTCCAGCAGCAGATGAGAGATGGTAATTATCAAATCCCCCATTCCTCCAAACTAGGGCCATGGAATATCAAGATATTCATTGGCCCTTTGTTTCTCTTTATTCAACAGCCGCCAAAGAGATGCAGCAGCAGCAGCAGCAGCAGCAGAAATGGCATCACTGGCAGCAGCAACAGCAGCAGCATTACACACAGCCATGGAGTCTGGCCATCAACAGGACAGCACATCTTCTTCTGGGAGCCCTCCCTCGCATCGTCAGCGTTTGACGGTAAGTTTTTATTTCCAAAATCCATCATCTCTGTAATATATGTCTATTCATTGCCTTTTATTTCAAAACAGGAATCACAAGATGAAGAGGAGCTCCCAGAAGAAGAAGGAAGGGGTGGACAGACACCTGGAGTGGGCTCACAATTGGTAAGTTTTTTGCATCAAACGCAGAAACACAACATCACACTACACACAACACATAGAAAACAATGTTCTGCAGACCACACACAGCAAACAAATGCCTACATCCAAAGACATAACATTTTTTGTTTTCTTCTCTAGTCTTCCCAATCTGGTGCTCGGCCAAGAGGTCCTCGCAGTGCCTCCCAGGGTCGTCGGCGACAGCAACGCGGCGGTCACCAGCGTGTAAGTATAAATGTTTTTGCTTTGTTTGTTTGAATTTTTTATTTCATTTCTTTTGTGGAGGCTAATTATGTTATTTTTGTCTTTTTCTTTAACAGCCTTCACAGCGTGCTCCCGACTCTGATGGTGAGGATGGAGGACTCGATGTGGACCGCCTCATCGATCTCGTCAGAGAAAGGGAGCCGCTCTGGAATATGGCTGACCGCCGCCACGCTGACCTGATCGTTACCCGACGACTCTGGGAGGAAATCTGTTCGCTCCTTGTGGGCCGCTGGGAGGACCTCGATGTTCGGGCCCAGATTAAAGAGCGTAAGTATATACAGTACCGGTTGCTTGATGTAAACCAGTGTTTCCCGAACTCCAGTCCTCGTGGTCCCCACGGATCATGTGTTCAGGATTTCTATTTACTATGGAAATCCTGAAAACATGACCCCTGGGGACCATGAGGACTGGAGTTTGGGAAACACTGATGTTGTATACTAACCACTCCTTTCTCGTTTCAGGGAACAGAATTGTGAATCGGTGGCGGTCTGTGAGGGATCGTTTCAAGAAGGAGTTCAATAAAGAGATGCGGGCCCCGAGTGGATCTGGAGGACGCAGGAGCAAGTACAAGTACGCACAAGCCCTGTCGTTCCTCCGGGAAACAATGCTCACCAGAAGGTAAATATTACACACCACATGTGAAAAAAATGTTAGATGTAACTTTTTTTTTTCAGCCAGGGCCATACCATGTCAGTATTTTAATTGTTTTTTTTTTCTTTATTCCACAGCACGGTGAGCAGCACTCGGGAGCCTGCACGATTGGACCCTTCTGAGGCGATCCCTGAGGAGACCGGCACCGAGGGACACTTCGACCGCCCCGGTACATCTGCACCTTCCCAGCCTTCCCACACATTCGACCCATCTGTCCCATCCACCAGCACAGGAGCATCGTGGCCGCCTACATTACATGAAGCTGCTGGTGAGGAGATCGCTTTCCCTTTTTTATCCCACCCTTCTGCCCCTGCCACCTCTAGTACACCTGCGGGTACTGGGCGGCAGCGGCAGAGGGGTCAGGAAAAGAGTTATGCGCAAGAGTTCTTGAATCTGAATGCATCTTTCCAGAACTGTCTAAAAGTCTTGTCAGAGCAAATCTCCGCAGGCTTTCAGCAGATCAACTCCAGCATTCTGGAGGTGAAGACACTTCTGCATTCCATGCATTCAGAAGCAAGATCTTCGCCAAACCACACCTTTTTCAGGTCTGTTGTGGAGCGCATGGCAACACTATCTCCTACCCAGCAGATGCATGTAATGCATTTGTGCCACGGTGCTCTACAGCAGGTTACCTCCCAACCTCCACCTCCCACCACTGTAGTTCCTCCACCTGCACCCCCTCCAGCCACTTTCCATCCTCCCCCTCCTATTACATCTGCACCCCCTCCAGCCACTTTCCATCCTCCCCCTCCTGTTACATACCAGTAACCTCACCAGTACCAGCAACCTCCCCAGTACCAGACATCTCCCCACTTCCAGCAACCTGCCCCGTACCAAACTCCTTCCCCGTACCAAACTCCTTCCCCGTACCAAACTCCTTCCCCATACAACTTTCCATCAACATCATCTGCTCCTACAGTCCCTACCCAACCCTCCACTCCACCGCCCACCACCTCTTCTGCCTCCCACATGTCCACCCATTCTGTAGCTTTTTCCACACCTTCACCTCTAACTGTTCCTTCCCCACCACGATCCCAGTCCTCTCTCCACACACCCAGTGTCGAAGTGTCCCGCAGCCCCTCCAGCAGTATTTCCACCCCACAGTACACAGATTTGTAATGTGTGTTTTTTGTAATAAAAATGCCCATTGGGTTTAAAACCTTTATTAAAAAAGTTTTTTGCACTTTAAAAACATTTTACAAAAAAAAAAAAATTTTAAATAAAAGTTAAATTATCGTTTCACAATGGTTGTCTGTCATTTCTTTCTGCGGCGAACTATGTTTAAAAAAAAGGTTAAATACAGGGTATTTCAAAGGTAAAAAGGTATTCAAAACCAGGTATATAACTGTGGGTAAATTTTAGCTTTTTGCCACAGTTGTGTTCCTGGTTGTGTTTGAAGCAAAGTATTTCACCTAAAAAGTTGTGTTTATTGTTGGTGATTTCCTACCAATGTACACAACTTTTGTTAAAAGGTGAAATACTTTGCATAAAACACAACCAGGTACACACCTGTGGCCTAAAGGTAAAAATAGTAAGACCATGACAAGATAGCCAACTTTGGTTGGCAAAGGTATATACTGTTGGTACAGAAGGTACACAAGTTTAGGGCACAAATCTTTCACACTCTGTCATCCCAGTGTACTCTGCCTTGAGGTGACATAAAGTATAGTGGAAAATTGTCCCTGAAACCGTCACAGAACTTCTAGTGGTAATATTTCCAATGACAACATCCATCTTCGCCAGTAACTTGCTCTTCTCTCCAACCTGCACTTTCTTCTCTACAACCTGTCAAAGAAGGGCTGTAGGAACATGCTATATATAGTTTTCCAGTTGCCAATCCCGTTCGGAAGGCCACAAGGGTCAATTTTAAAAACCGGATCCGGCGTAATCCGTCGAAAAACGGATAGAAAAACGGATGAACCGGATGAGACGGATCCGGTTTTGTCTGTCAAGAACAAGACGGATCCGGCAGAAAACCGGATCCGGCACATCAGGTTTTACAAAACATTTGCCGGATCCGGCATTCCGGCACGATGCCGGATCGCGCCTGACGCCGAAAACCTGATGTGTGAAAGTAGACTAAGGCTACTTTCACACTTCAGTTTTTTTGCTGCGCGTTTTTTGCGCAAAAAAACGCATGGAAAAAATGCATACAAACGCTGCTTTTTTTTCAAGCATTTTTATGCACATGCAGGAAAAAACGCAGCATTTTTATGCGTTTGTATGCATTTTTAGCGCATTTGCGTTTTTTTTCAACATTGTCTTGTTAGTAGTACTAACCCTAACCCCAACCCTTAACCTAACCCTACTAACCCCAACCCTTAACCTAACCCTAACCCTTAACCTAACCCTACAAACCCTAACCCTAAACCCTGACCATACTAACCCTAACTCACCCTAACCATTGTCTAACCAATGTACAACAAAAAAACACATGCGCAAAAAAATGCATACATGCGCATGCCAATGCGCACGTATGCACACCCATAGACTTACAATGGGTGTCTTGCTGTAAGAAAACGCATTGCGTACGCATGCGTTTTTTGGGGCAAGTCGGACGCACAAAAATGCAGCAAGATGCATTTTGTGCGCCCGAGCGCACACTACAAAAAACGCATGCGCACAAAAACGCATACAAACGCATGGGTATGCGCACATAAGCGCATTCCATGCAAAATATAAGGGGGAAAACATGCGTTTTTTAGCGCTAAATAACAGCGCAAAAAAACCGCAAGTGTGAAACCAGCCTTTGAGCCGCAACCTTGCCTTGCAGCCCATAGAACGCCTGCCTGACTAGGCAACTATTAACGTATGTTTGTATGTTCTCTGCATATTCAGAAGGGTTATTATATATTATTCATAAGGGTATAGATATATTCCTATTGGAGTCAGAAGGAAGATGACCCCTATGAATACGCTTGCGTGCTGCTCTTTCCATTTCTCTCTACAACCTCACTATGGTATATTTCCATTGATTCGCCCACAGAAGACAGACTGTCATAGCGCTCAAGTATCATAATGATCGGCGGAGGACTCCTTAGAGGATGTTTTTGCTCAAGGACATCAGACAGTTATGACACTGCCTTCAGGACGATAGTAAAATTAGTGTCCAGAGAATGAATGAAGTGATCGCATGGTCCACGGAGTGGGAGCAGATAAAAGTCATTTCAGGGGTTTTTTTTTGCACAACATGATACTCTCATGTTTGTTCCCCTGTCCTCCACTCACATAGCAAACATTTGGTATTTTCACACCATTAAAAAAAAAAAAAAACACGTTAAAAATGTCATCCAGATGATAAAAAGTCTACAACGCACTTAGGTTGGTGGCATTTTTCTCCCAAAAATGCAGCACATTTTTTTACACTTGCGTGTAAGTTTTTAAAAATTACAGAAATGTTAAAAATATTCCAAAACAAATTTAAAAAATGAATGTAAAAAGTGCCATCAACCGTTGAAATGACATGTTTTTAATCTGAGGGGAACTATAATGTACAGGGTCAACTAAAAACTGCTCCCTTAGGCTGGTTTCACACTTGCGGTTTTTTTGCGCTGCTTTTTAGCGCAAAAAACGCATGCGTTTTTTTTCTATATTTTACATGGGATGCGCTTATGTGCGCATACACATGCGTTTGTATGCGCATGCTTTATTTGTAGTGTGCGCTCGGGCGCACAAAATGCATCTTGTTGCATTTTTTGTGCGTCCGACTTGCCCCAAAAAAATGCATGCGCACGCAATGCGTTTTTTACAGCAAAACCCCCATTGTACTCTATGGGTGCGCATACGTGCGCATTGTAATGCGCACGTATGCGCAAAAAAAGCATGCGTTTTTAAAAAAATGCACCAAAACCAGCAAACAAACGCATGATGCTTTTTTTTCCCATGCGTTTTTGTGCGCAACAAACGCGCAGCAAAAAAACGCAAGTGTGAAAGTAGCCTTAGGCCTCATTCACACGTCTGTGTGTACGTGAATAAATGGTAATGGTGTCATCAGTGTGTCCGTTTTTTATCAACAGTGCTTTTCATGGATGGATAAAAAAATAAATTACCAAGATTCTCCTATACTTTGAAGTGTTATACACTCGAATGCGGTATGTGTATTTCACGGACCCATAGATTTGTGTGGGCCTTTGTCATCCGTGCTACCAGAAAAATACAGACATGTCTACGTAAGTTTTATAAGGGCACACGGTCCTTGAAAAAGCACAGACATATGAATAGCACCATACTGTTGACGCTAAAAAAAAAAAAATAGATACAACGCATATGAGCAACATGGACGCGTGAATGAGACCTTAGGTCATGGGTCCTCAAACTGCGGCCCGCGAAGGACTTTTATCCGGCCCCTGGCCAGGCCAACATTAAACTGCACTGATTACAGGGCCGACGGGCCCTGTAATCGCGGGCAGGACGAGGCGCCGAGGAAAGGCGTTGGGCAGCCCTCTGTATGCAGCAGAGACCACACAGGCGACGTGATTACCATCACGCCGCCTGTGCTGGAAGAAGATGGCGATGAGCGGGCGCCTCTTCAGAGCAGCAGGGGACATAGGCGAGTACTGGTTTTTTTTAACTCCGGGTCCTATTGGGGACCTGTGCTGCATAATGGGGACCTGTGCTACCTTCTGGGGACATGTTCCTGCCTATTTGGGACCTGTGCTACGTATTGGGGACCTGTTCCTGCCTATTTGACACCTGTGCTGCCTATTGGGGACATTTACCTGCCTAATGGGGACCTGTACCTGCCTAATGGGGACCTGTACCAGCCTTTTTGGGGACCTGTACCAGCCTTTTTGGGGACCTGTACCAGCCTTTTTGGGGACCTGTACCAGCCTTTTTGGGGAACTGTACCTGCCTTTTTGGGGAACTGTACCTGCCTTTTTGGGGAACTGTACCAGCCTTTTTGGGGAACTGTACCAGCCTTTTTGGGGAACTGTACCAGCCTTTTTGGGGAACTGTACCTGCCTTTTTGGGGAACTGTACCTGCCTTTTTGGGGAACTGTACCTGCCTTTTTGGGGAACTGTACCAGCCTTTTTGGGGAACTGTACCTGCCTTTTTGGGGAACTGTACCTGCCTTTTTGGGGAACTGTGCTACATATTGAGCACATTTTCCTGCCTATTGGGGACCTGTGCTGCCTGTTGGGGACATTTACCTGCCTATTGGGGACCTGTGCTACCTATTGGGGACATTTACCTGCCTTTTAGGGACCAATGCTGCCTATTGGGGATTCTTCCACCACACTAGTCTGAGCCTGTGGTAAAAGTGGAGTTCCACCAATATGGGCACAGGTGAGGCCGCATCGATGGGCACTGATCAGGCCGCATCGATGGGCAGTGCAGTCTGTATGTCTCTGTGTGGGAAATTTTATTGCTGGTATATTGTTTTTGTAGCGCTGTATATACGTTGGTATTTTACTAATAGCAATTTTGAATCCCTAGGAAACAATGATATCAAGATAGAGAAAAAATTGACTCGAAGTGTAGGATATTCGAAGAACCCCAAAAAAAAAAAAATCGGTAAGTTTGATGATTTAACTACTTCTTCATTTTTAATATTGTATTTGTTCCTAGTTTATTTTATTATTTCTAAATAAGATATGTGCAGTGTGCATATGATTTTGGTCCTAATTTTTTTTAAACTATATTCCGACCCTCCAGTGGTCTGAGGGACCGTGATCTGGCCCCCTGTTTAAAAAGTTTGAGGACCCCTGCCTTAGGTCTTGTGCACATGACAGTATTTTCGACCCGAGTGCGATCTAACAAAAACATCGGATTGTGCTTTGGACCAATGCGATTCTATGGGGCCATGCACGTCTGATTTTTGCCTCTGACCAAGCCAGTCCAATGGAAAAAAAAAAAAAAAAAAAAAAAAAAAAATTGCAGCATGCCCGAGTTGGATTGGATATTCAGATTGCACTCAGGCATGCAAGTCAATGAGCCATGGGGGGGGAAAAAAAAAAAAAAAAACAGACTGCACTCAAATGACATCTGAGTGAAGTTAAATTTTCATGGACAGAGGGAAAAAAAATCTCCATCTTCTTCATTCTATCTTCTCCTCATTTGAGAGACCCTGATCCCACACACCCGGTCCGATTCTCTCGGATGAGTTGTGTGAGCCTTGCATTATCCCAATGGACTAAGACACATTAATGCAAGTGGTTAAAACAACCAAAAATGTAAGATAAACAATGAACAAAAACCCCACTTACAATCCTGCATAATGCACAGTCATGCCATAGTCCAGATCTCATGGAGTGAGCTTTGATTCTTAACACACTTCCATCTGCTTTCCCACGTCAGTTTTTTATTATGATCCATTCCAGTACAACATTTCCCCACTAAACAGAAGGGAGATTTTCATGTCATCTCTTCTGTCAAATATCCAAAATAACTGGATTTATTCCTTATTTGGGGACACTGTGAGGAGACATGCTAAAGATTTCCCAACTATGCATACTGTTCCAGACTTCTTCATCAGTGCCAGACATGAAAAACATGGCCGTATGGAGTCAGATATAGAAAGTGACAGGAAGAGAGAACAACTAATGTTATTAAGCGATGGGATTTAAGGAGTTAATAAGGCACTTCTGTGAAGCAAGGCAGTATCCCTTTAAATGTGGCTATTTGGTTATATAAAAAAATACACTCCCTTGTGCATGTGACATTACCATGTGCACAGCTCTACCACAAGACCCCGGACATATCACCCCATTACAGAGATCGTGATGTTGTATGATCATGTGAAGAACATCACAACATAACTCCTAAGGAAATGCTGAAAGCGGGCTACTCCTATACTACATACTCCCTTACATATTCCCTAGAGTAACAAATTAGCCCTGAAAACTAAAATGAATGGCAGTAGAGATGTGGAGGTGAAATGATCAGTAAAGGCCAGATGGCCAGTGTATGATCCTGAGACACATGGGCCCAGCCCACCCAACTGACAGGCCTTGTCTAGCACAAATAGGACACAGCAGATGGGAATGAGAAATCACTAACCAGGAAAAGCCTTCAGGGCAAAGTAATGGATACACAGCAGCATAAAATCACATCAGCCATATGTTCTCTAGCTAGGTTCCTCCCAGTAAACATGATGATGCCTAATCTAGAACTTGTAAAAACAATCAACTTTGATTTGTACTTGTTTTTTAAAACCCTCTATTCAAAACAATGGAGGGATTTTCAATTATTCATTATTTACTGCTGGTTACCTAGGTTACTGACCACTTCTGCAGTCTAATCAGTAGTGGTCGGTCTGCTAGGCAAGAAGCACTGTGCATCCAATCTCTCTGCTACATATCCTGGGAGCTGCCATGTTCATATTGTGTTTGAGCCAGAGCTGTAGTGGAGTCGGTGTCGGAATAAAATTGACCGACTAATAAAATATATAATAAATTAGGTACAGTATTTAAATGCAGGATGTGCTGTAAATGTTTTCATAAGAATTTGGGAAAGTTATGAAAATGTTCTCAAAATGTCTGCTCTGTTCCTGATCTAAGGATCTGTGCTGCACTTTATGTACATGCTCAGTAGTGAGGCAGGGCTGTGGAGTCGTAGCTGAGATGAATCTGTGCTGCACTTTATGTACATGCTCAGTAGTGAGGCAGTGCTGTGGAGTCGTAGCGGAGATGAATCTGTGCTGCACTTTATGTACAGCTCAGTAGTGAGGCAGGGCTGTGGAGTCATAGCTGAGATGAATCTGTGCTGTCCTTTACGTATATGCTCAGTAGTGACCAGTGCTGTGGAGTCGTAGCTGAGATGAATCTGTGCTGCACTTTATGTACATGCTCAATAGTGAGGCAGTGCTGTGGAGTCGTACCTGAGATGAATCTGTGCTGCACTTTATGTACAGGCTCAGTAGTGAGGCAGGGCTGTGGGATCGTAGCGGAGATGAATCGGTGCTGCACTTTATGTACAGCTCAGTAGTGAGGCAGGGCTGTGGAGTCGTAGCTGAGATGAATCTGTGCTGTCCTTTATGTATATGCTCAGTAGTGAGGCAGGGCTGTGGAGTCGTAGCCGAGATGAATCTGTGCTGCACTTTATGTACATGCTCAGTAGTGAGGCAGTGCTGTGGAGTTGTAGCGGAGATGAATCTGTGCTGCACTTTATGTACATGCTCAGTAGTGAGGCAGGGCTGTGGGATCGTAGCGGAGATGAATCTGTGCTGCACTTTATGTACAGGCTCAGTAGTGAGGCAGGGCTGTGGAGTCGTAGCTGAGATGAATCTGTGCTGCACTTTATGTACATGCTCAGTAGTGAGGCAGGGCTGTGGGATCGTAGCGGAGATGAATCTGTGCTGCACTTTATGTACAGGCTCAGTAGTGAGGCAGGGCTGTGGAGTCGTAGCTGAGATGAATCTGTGCTGTCCTTTAAGTATATGATCAGTAGTGAGGCAGGGCTGTGGAGTCGTAGCCAAGATGAATCTGTGCTGCACTTTATGTACATGCTCAGTAGTGAGGCAGTGCTGTGGGATCGTAGTTGAGATGAATCTGTGCTGCACTTTATGTACAGGCTCAGTAGTGAGGCAGTGCTGTGTAGTCTGGAGTCAGGGATATTGAGGAGTTGGAGGTTTGGCTTACTGACCCCACAGGCCTGGTTTTAGACTACTGTCAGTCACTAGGAATGAGCTGACGTGTGTAAGTTTGGGTTCTGGTACTCGACCCGAATTTCAACCAATACCCCACTGAAAACAATAGGGACCCCGACCGTTGAGCTGGAAAAGTCTCTCTCTCGAAAGTCCGTGTTCGGTGTTTATCCGCGGCAATTCCACACGTGTGCACATAGCCTTACTGTTCCACTCCTGGATTTGGTTACAAATACTGAGGTATAAAAACCTCAAAACACTAAACATGTGAAAGTGGCCTTAATATGTCCATCAGTGCAAACATCTGAATCCAGGTCTCCAGGTTTCAGACACTAGCCCGGATGTAGCCATTGACCGTAACCTAAAAATAACAATATGCAGATAGCCTGAAGCTGGCCGAATCAAGCTTCAGTGCCCTTACTCTCATCCAATGCTGCCTCTGCAGCCCAACCATACCACCTACCCGAACTGCTAATCATCATATGTGCACCAACCACTGGAAAGCAAAAGTAGGGAGGACTTGTTTGCAGCGTACCCCTGAAGACTCTTCTGAGGCTGGTTTCACACTTGCGTTTTTTTTTGCGGTATTTTAGCGCTAAATAGCGCATGTGTTTTTTTTTCCTATACTTTGCATGGGATGCGCTTATGTGCGCATACACATGCGTTTGTACGCGTTTTTCCGCGCATGCGTTTTTTTGCGGTATGCGCTCGGGCGCACAAAATGCATCCTGTTGCATTTTTTGGGCGTCCGACTTGCCTCAAAAAAACGCATGCGCGCACAATGCGTTTTTTTTACAGCAAGACACCCATTATAAGTCTATGGGTGCGCATATGTGCGCATTGGCATGCTTATGTATGCGTTTTTTTGCGCATGCGTTTTTTTTTTTTACCATTAGTTGGACAATGGAATTTAGGGGTTTGGGTTAGAGTTAGGGTTAGTTAAGGGGTTTAGGGCTAGCGTTAGGGTTAGCTAGGGTTTAGGGTTAGGGCTAGTATGGTTTGGTTAAGGGTTAGGGTTAGGGTCAGGGTCAGGGTTAGTATGGTTTGGTTAAGGGTTAGGGTCAGGGTTAGTATGGTTTGGTTAAGGGTTAGGGTTAGTATGGTTTGGTTAAGGGTTAGGGTCAGGGTTAGGGTCAGGGTTAGGGTCAGGGTCAGGGTCAGTAAAGTCATGGTTTGGGTTAGTGTGAGGGGCCTCCTAATGTTGGAAAAAACCGCAAACGCAGTAAAAACGCACTAAAAACGCATACAAACGCATAAAAACGCTGCGTTTTTTTCATGCATGCTCATAAAAATGCTTGAAAAAAACGCAGCATTTGTATGCGTTTGTATGCGTTTTTTCAATGCGTTTTTTTGCGGGAAAAACGCGCTGCAAAAAAAAGCAAGTGTGAAATTAGCCTAAGACTCTGTATATATTCCTTAAAATATATACATATTTCAAACATATCTCATACGAAACACACATGGGACAAAATTGTTGGTTCCCTTCTATTAAAGAAAAAAAACCCACAATGGTGAAATAACTTGAAACTGAAAAGTAATTTTCTATTTAATTTACTGAATATCAACTAATGAAAAAAAAAAAAAAAAAAACAACATCAGACATTACTTTTGATTTGAGGTTCAAAAAAAATATATATATATATATATATATAAAAAAAAAAAAAAACTAATGAAAATCGTGGCACAAAAACAAAGGTACCCCTGGAAAAGAGATTGAAAATAATTTGACCAAAGAGACATGTTATGCGAACTATAGGGTACACCTTAGTTTGACAGGTGTCTTCAAAAACTTGTAATCTGTGTCTGCCTATTTAGAGGGTGAAAAGTAGTCACTGTGCTATTTGGCATCATGGTGTGGACAAAAGAAAGCCGAGGAGAGAGTTGCCTCACGAAATTAGAAAGAAAATTATAGACAAACATGTTAAAGGCTATAAAACCTATATATACTCTTAAAGAAAATAAGAGAGGCTAACTACAAATCTCAGTGTGCATGGGCTGTAAAAGATCTGCAGAGCATACTAGTACTGACTGTTTATAACAATCCCTCCAAGTACTGTCCATCTATAATGCGACCACCATTACTCAGCAAGTGGAAAGAAAATGCACAATAATATATGGACAGCATATTTTAACTACATATTTAACAACTCTTCTGTGCACATATTTGCCATTGCGGAAGCATCGTGTTCGTTCCTGTAGCATACAACCCATGCTGAATAGTCCCTGAGCCTGAAGTCTTGTATAACTGCTATAAAAGGCAATGGCAGAGACAATCCAGCCTATTATGATCAGAACAAAAGTCATTACTGAAATACACAGAACAATGAATTCTCCAGTGTCGGGTTCCTTAAACATCCAGGCATAAAAGTAAAACATGGTATTGTGATGGTGAGCGGTGATCAAATACAGACGGCAATGAGACTTCTCTGTTTAGTTCTTCATTTCGAGGAATGGAGCCTGGGGAACACGACACTGAAGATTCATTACGAATATCAAAGCAGAGGCAAACAATAAAGCAAGCGGTTCTCAGTACAGGTCCATTTACACTGTGCAGTTATCGTGGATGAGCGATCGATAACACGGAAAGGTAAATATACAGGTGATTTCCATGGGATCTTATCTCCAGTCACTGCCACATCACACAGTGAAGATCTGCAAGACACCAAGTCCAGTGACTCCTACTATGGGGTGCAAACAACAAGAAGCTGCCAGAGAAATTGTTTTAGTGGAGCGCATGTCTACCTGCTGCGGTTTTATGGGCGCAATAAGTGACGCCACCGAAATCCGCATCTGTATGAATGGCAACATAGTTACCATTTAATGGGGAGCTGTTTTGTGGGCAGTTTACCAGAGCTTCTGGCACAGAAAACAAGAAATCAGGTTATAAAATCAGTATAAATCTGTGGATTTACGTTTACATGAGCCATCAATGTGTCGACAGATTGTCAACCTGAATCGCCCCACCCCTCGCCCCCAAAAAAAGCAAATGACGTACATGCTACATATGGTTTCTACTACAAATTGGTTGCGGAATTATTGGATATTTCACCACTTCAGCAACTAAAAAACATTTAAAGGGGTTATGCGGAACTTAATTTTTATTTTCTATGGGGGCGCTTATTGGCGAGTAGTTGCTAACTACCTGCCTGCTCTGACCTGCGAGGATCTCTCCCAGCTCAGAGCATTCACGGATCACTCCTGATAGTGATTCAATCACTTTCTGTGAGCAGTTCCCTTTTCTTCTGCTTTACTCTGTCGACAGAGAAGAAGAGAAGGAACTGTACTGTCGATGTGACATCACAGGAAGAGGGAGAATCAATGGCAGGAGTGGTCTGCGACCAAGGATGAGATTGTCACATGGCAGAACAGCAGGGTAGTTAGCAAATACAGACCGACAAATGTCTAGCCCCATAGAAATAAAGATTAAAAGTCCTGGATAACTCCTTTAAATCGATTAGTAACACACGCGATTTTTTTGGCTGATAAAAGGCCATGGTCATACGAACTGTAAAAACTGCGTTTTTTGGGGGTGCCGAAAATTTGCTGCGTTCTACAACTCAAGCCAAGTAGATGTGATCTCATGAAAACTCATGGCCACCATCTGGACCTGTGTGCTTTCTCGTGCATTTATTTCCGATTCGATGGGAAGCCTGAAAAAAAACACAAGTTTTTTAAGTGAAGAATCAAACTTTTCTGTATTAAAAACTTGGCTTCAAATCTGCACCAAAAACACAAAAAAAGGGTAATAAAAAAAACGCAATAATCACAACAGATTGCATTACCATTGCGAATGCTGGTACGGCCACTAGCACAGACAGAAACAACAGGAGAAAGTGATGCGTTTACGCTACGTGGGGACGTGGCCTCACCGGGGACTAATCTGTTGCAGGTACCAATCATACATGAAGGTCACAGCACAAAGATCGGCAGCTTCGGCATGTCAGTAAATAACTAAGGAAGTCTCCTTCCAGACCGATTTCTAATGACTGCAGGAAGCTTACAGGGTTTACTCCACATGACAAACAGCAGCCTGTGTACCATCACGCAGCTGCTCGCTCGGTATATAAGCCCCCAGCCCGGACCCACACGCCTGAACACTGCTGCCTCACACCAGACATCATTGCACATGACAGCTCCAACCTGAAAGTGAATTCCTTTGGAAAGTTTTGTTATTCCTCTGTATTTAGACACCATGACACCTCCAGCTACAAAGAAGGATTCACCTCCCATATAAACAGTGGGGTCCATGTTCTTCCACACAGCTGGGGGGAGGGATGGGAATTTCCCTTTCCTGCTCGCATTTCTCCCAATGGTCCATGTTTTGATACGAGGGGGTGCAATAGGGAGGGAGTCTGCTTACTTTATTTTTTTTCTCTTCTCCCAGTCAGGATTTGCAGAATGCGGGATAGGCGCAGTAGGAGTGCTCCGACCTTTGGATACCACTCATATTACTGTACATGGGAATATTGCAACTGAAATAGCCTAATAAGGGAAGAAGGGCCACCTATCCTAGGGAAATGAGAACTCCGGACCGACACAGCAGACACCAAGTGCAAAGTCGCTAGGAAGAGAGGTTTGTTGTGTTTGTAAACACAGAAGAGAAATAAAAAGTATCACTGCAGCCATGCTGCATAGCAAAGAGCCGGGCACTGAAGTATCCATGTACATTTCTATTCGATGTGACAATACACGACGTTTCAGCCACAACAGACCTTCATCAGATATATGGACTGCCGAGGAGGAGAGAGGATCATGGAGGGCGCCGTGCCCTGCTCTATTAAAGTCATATACTGGCGATGAGGGATGTTAGCAATAACACCTAAATTACTGCCAGCTATGCAGTCTATCGTATACGTGGGGCCTTAATGTAGTTACAGTCTAGCGAGGGCCGATGCCTCATATAAGGCCACGGTCAGTATTTACCGCAGTATCTGTAAGCAAAAACGGTGACGGGTTTCTATTATACTTTCCCTCTGATTGTTCCACTAATGGTTTTGGTTTACACATAATGATGTAAAATACTGAAGGTGTGAACGTGGCCCAATAGTGCTGGAGAAGGTTTACACACACGGGCGGCACGGTGGTTCAAATCCCACCAAGGACAACATCTGCAGGGAGTTTGTATGGGTTTCCTCCGACATACTGATAGGGAATCTAGATTGTGAGCCCCATCGGGGACAGCGATGATAATGTGTGCTAACTGTAAAGCGCTGCGGAATATGTTAGCGCTATATAAAAAAATAAAAATAAAGATTATTACATCCAGGGCTGTGGAGTCGGAGTTGGAGTTGGAGTCGGTATAAAATGGACCGACTCCGACCCCTAAAATATATAATAAATTGGGTACAGTAATTCAATGCAGGATGTGCTGAATATTTTTTCATAGGAGTTTGGGAAAGTTATGAAATGTCCTATAAATGGCTGTTATATTCCTGATCTAAGGCTACATTCACACACACTGTTTTTCCTGTGTTTTTTGAGGATACGTTTTTCAGCTGCAAAAGCTGATCATCTTTTTAAAAAACTGCATCACCTGAAAGGTTTTTGAGCTCATAGATAATGTTTTCAATAGCAAAAGCAGATTAGAAATCTGCTCTATCTATATATCCATTTATCCAGATCTGTCTATCCATATCGTATCTGTACCAAAAAGAATGAAAACCGGGTAGTACACCAATATATATTCTGTTCTATCTAAATATCTTGATTATTGGATCATAAAAATGATTAAATGTCTGAGATTCACATTGTACTACAATAAATTTTTCACTTAAATAAAAGCAATATGTCTGGGAGTCGGAGTCGGAGTCGTGGAGTCGGAGTAAGGGAAATTGAGGAGTCGGAGTCGCAGGTTTGGCTTACCGACTCCACAGCCCTGATTACATCAGCCCGTTAGAATATTTGCCCAGATATAAATATAGACGATAGATCTTGATGAAGTCCCAAAAAGTGCTACTTTTCTTCAACCCCTTTACGGTCTCACAGATTACACGGTCTCACCAGGTCATACAATGAGTAACCCCCACCACCAGGGATGTGATTACCAACTTGCTCACTGCCCTACACCACCAGGGATGTTACTATGAACCCATGCCCTGCTCTCCATCACCAGGTATCCTAACCTTCAGTACTTGAGACTGACAGTAAAAGGATCAGATCGGAAAATTAGTTTTGTAGGGGATTTCCTGCCCCATTCACTTGTACGTCGGAGGCAAGCTGTGCCATTGACGTTACGGCCCCACACGCCTGCCGATCGCATCCACAATACTCATTAGAATAGGACATGTGTTCTATACCTGTCGCGTCTGGGCAGGTTGGCACCACTTGTCTCCGATGTGGACGTGCTGGAATATCCCTTTAATAGTAGATGATGCTATATGCAGGTATGCTGGCCAAAGGGGGCACACACAGCGCAGACACAGGGACACCGTGGTCCCATACAGGCTATGACGACAGAGCCATGGATGGGCAGCAGCGGGACCCCCAGACCACACTCCATACTTACAGGGCCAACCACACAGCCGCCGTCCACCACAAACCTGCAATGGCAGTCTTTCTGGGGCAGCCGGGGACCTAGCCCCTAAATGCCCCCCACAGTCAGTGGGACCTGGCTGACAACTGAGAGCATGGAGTAGAAAAGTCACTACTGGCCCCTGGCACCATGCGGCACGGCAGAGAGCTGCTGCCACCTGTGGCCCCACCACAAGTCCCAGCATGCCCGCGCTCATCTCTTGTGCAGCCGCCCCCTCTGCAGGAAAGTTTCCCGTGCCCTGGTCCGGAGCACTCACCTGGCCGGCCGCCCCGTCCCCTTTGTCCCCCGGTGTCCGCTCTCACCGCCTTCCTTCCTCTTTCTCCATGTTCCACCTGCCTGAACAGAGGCAGCTCCACCCGACCAACCCAACCTGCTGCGAAAGCGCCCAGGCCACGCCCCCTGCCCTACCGTGCCTTCCACAGGGAACCCCAGCAGGGACAAAGGCCGCGCAACCTAGTTTGTTTGTCAGCTATGTGGGCGTGGCCAAGGCTTGGAAGCTGCTTTGTTAGCATGGCAACCTGTGGCTGGAGATAAGGGAGTAGGGTATCGCTGCCGTCTATCGCCACCTGCTGGCTGTGCAGCGCACTGCACGCCCAGTGCTGACTTTCTCCCTGGTGTTGTTCTTGTGCTTGGGGATTCTGTCTGTGGTGTTCTAGTGAAACTTCGGCAGCATCACCACAGCGCTGTCCGCTGCTGCTAACACTAGGGGGAAACACTATGTGCCCACGCTAGCGTCTTTAAACGCTCAGGAAACTGATCCCCTTCCCAGAAAACGCACGTTTTATTTCCACGCGTTTCTTGCGCGTTTTTTGCACAAAAGTTGCGCGTTTTTGACGCGATTTTTTCCGCACGTTTTCTGGGAACATTGGAAAGGGCTAAAACCGCTGAGCAATGCGGAAATTAATGAGCATGCTGCGTTTTTAGCCGCTAAGCGATTCCTGAGCAGTTAAAAACGCATGCATCGGCACAAAAAGCCAAAAACACATGCAAATTAATGTGAAGCTTCTTTTAAGCGTTTCTGCAGCGTCTGATCCGGCTCAAACGCTTAAAAAAACGCACCGTGGGCACAGCCTGAAGCGCTCTTCTGCTCCCAGAAATCCCCCGCTGCAGTTTGCTTAAAAAAAGACATATTGCCGTCCCCGTGTCCAGCACTGAGTCTCTGCCGCTGCTCCCGGCGTCTGGTACTGTCTGCAGCGCTAGAGTCAGATCACCGGCGCTGCAGCCAATCAGGGAGCTCAGCAGCTCCGTCCGAGCTGATGCCAGCAGCCGCTCTGCTCACTGATTGGCTGCAGCGCTGCTGATGTGATGTCAGCGCTGCAGACAATAACAGAGGACTCAGCATTGGACCCGGGGAGGGTGAGAAAAGCAGAGGTTGTTGTTTTAAGCTGGAGGAGAGAGGGTTTTTTTTTTTAAACTGGAATATTTCTTTAAATATGCCCCTTGTGTAAAAGATTTACCAGTGTTTCCACGCAGTGTGTTTTACCTGAGGAGGACAGCAATGGCCAGAAAGATGCAGCGCCAATTCTGCATTAAAGTGGGCACTTTTTGATGATTCTTTCTATATTTGTGGTGGGGTTTTACACACTTTGCAAAAAATTCAAACTAAATACACTGTCCAAAAAAATAAAGGGAACACTTAGGCTATGTGCACACGTTGTGGATTACCCTGCGGATTTTTCCGCGTGGATTTGGCTAAATCCGCAGGTAAGGCTGGTTTCACATTAGCGTTGAAACAACGCTGCACACTGCTTCGGTAAGCCCCGCCCCGATCCGGCTCCCTGCCCGCCCCATCTGGGATCACCGTCTACTATCGCATTTGCACGCATGCGATCGGCGCACCCTATCTTTAGCATCATGTTGCAGCATGTTGCATTTCGGCGCGCACAGCGCACCGTCAAAAGTGCGCAGCACGCTACTTTCACACTGGCAGCACATGATCTGCGCACCCTATGCTAAAGATAGGGTGCGCCGATCACATGCGTGCAAATGCGATAGTAGGCGGTGATCCCGGATGGGGCGGGCAGGGAGCCGGATCGGGGCGGGGCTTACCGACAGTGCGCAGCGTTGTTTCAACGCTAATGTGAAACCAGCCTTAAATGACCTGCGCTTTTTAGGCAGATTCTGTGCAGATTTCCCCTCCGTTTTTACACCTGCGGATTCCTATAATGTAGCAGGTGTCAAAATGCTACGGATCCGCACAAAGAATTGACATGCTGTGGATTTAAATCGGCAAAAAATCCGCAGCATGTGCACAGCGTTTTCCATTTCTCATAGACTTTAATGGTACTGTACAACGCAGCAGAATCTGCTTCGCATCCGCAGGGGCAAATCCGCTGTGGATCCGCCACAGAACCCGCAATGTGTGCACATACCCTTAACCCCTTCACCCCCAAGGGTGGTTTGCATGTTAACTCCCGGGCCAATTTTTACAATTCTGACCACTGTCCCTTTATGAGGTAATAACTCTGAAACGCTTCCATGGATCCCGGTGATTCTGACATTGTTTTCTCGTGACATATTGTACTTCATGTTAGTGGTAAAATTTCATTCAAATAACTTGCGTTTATTTGTGAAAAAAACGGAAATTTGGCGAAAATGTTTAAAATTTCGCAATATTCCAAATTTGAATTTTTATGCCCTTAAATCACAGAGATATGGCACACAAAAAACTTGATAAGTAACATTTCCCACATGTTTACTTTACATCAGCACAATTTTGGAACCAAAATTTTTTTTTGTTAGGAAGTTATAAGGGTTAAAAATTGACCAGCGATTTCTCATTTTTGCAACACCATTTTATTTTTACGGACCACATCACATTTGAAGCCACTTTGAGGGGTCTATATGATAGAAGATACCCAAAAGTGACACCATTCTAAAAACTGCACCCCTTAAGGTGCTCAAAACCACATACAAGAAGTTTATTAACCCTTTAGGTGCGTCACAGGAATTTTTTGAATATTTAAAAAAAATTAACATTTAACTTTTTTTCACAAAAAAAAAACTTCAGGTTCAATTTTTGTTATTTTACCAAGGGTAACAGGAGAAATTGGACTGCAAACGTTATTGTGCAATTTGTCTTGAGTACGCTGATACCCGATATGTGGGGGGAATCACTGTTTCAGCGCATGGCAGAGCTCAGAAGGGAAGGAGCACCGTTTGACTTTTTCAATGCAAAAGTGGCTGGAATTCAGATCGGACGCCATGTCCCGTTTGGCGAGCTCCTGATGTACATAACCAGTGGAAACCCCCCACAAGTGACCCCATTTTGGAAACTACACCCCCCTAGGAACTTATCTAGATATGTGGTGAAAACTTTGAACCCACAAGGGCTTCACAGAAGTTTATAACGTACAGCGGTACAATTAAAAAATCATATTTTTTCCACAAAAATGATCTTTTCACCCCAATTTTCATTTTACCAAGGGTAACAGGACCCTAAAAGTTATTGTGCAATTTGTCCGTACGCTGATACCCCACATGTTGGGGTAGACCACTATTTGGGCGCAAGGCAGAGCTCGGAAGGGAAGGAGCGCCATTTGACGTTTTTGGCTGGAATTGAGATCGGACACCATGTCGCGATTGGAAAACCCCTGATGTACCAAAACAGTGGAAACCCCCCACAAATGACACCATTTTGGAAACTAGACCGCCCCAAGGAACTTATCTAGATGTGTGGTGAGAACTTTGAACCCACAAGGGCTTCACAGAAGTTTATAATGCCTGGGCGTGAAAATAAAAAAATCGTATTTTTTTCCACAAACATGATCTTTTAGTCACCAACTTTTTTATTTTCCCAATGGTACCAGGAGAAATTGGACCCCAAAAGTTGCTGTCCAATTTGTCCTGAGTACGCTGACACCCCATATGTGGGAGAAAACTACTGTATGGGCACATGTCAGGGCTCGGAAGGGAAGTAGTGACGTTTTGGAATGCAGACTTTGATGGAATGTTCTGCGGGTGTCATGTTGCTTTTGGAGAGCCCCTGATATACCTAAACAGTGGAAACTCCCGACAAGTGACCCCATTTTGGAAAATAGACCCCCTAAGGAACTTATCTAGATGTGTGGTGAGCACTTTGATCCCCCAAGGGCTTCACAGAAGTTTATAATGCCCGGGCATGAAAATAAAAAAATTGTATTTTTTCCACAAACATGATCAATTAGTCCCCAATTTTTTTATTTTCCCAAGGTTATCAGGAGAAATTGGACCCCAAAAGTTGTTGTCCAATTTGTCCTGAGTACGCTGATACCTCATATGTGGGAGAAAACTACTGTATGGGCACACGTCGGGGCTCGGAAGGGAAGTAGTGACGTCTTGGAATGCAGACTTTCATGGAATGGTCTGTGGGTGTCATGTTGCTTTTGGAGAGCCCCTGATGTACCTAAACAGTGGAAACCCCCCCAAAAGTGACCACATTTTGGAAACTAGATCCCCTAAGGAACTTATTTAGATGTGTGGTGAGCACTTTGAACCCCCAAGGGCTTCACAGAAGTTTATAATGCCCGGGCATGAAAATAAAAAAATTATATTTTTTCCACAAACATGATCAATTAGTCCCCAATTTTTTTATTTTCCCAAGGGTACCAGGAGAAACTGGACCCCAAAAGTTGTTGTCCAATTTGTCCTGAATACGCTGATACCCCATATGTGGGAGAAAACTACTGTATGGGCACACGTCGGGGCTCGGAAGGGAAGTAGTGACGTTTTGGAATGCAGACTTTGATGGAATGGTCTGCGGGTGTCGTCTGCGTTTGGAGAGCCCCTGATGTACCTAAACTATTGAAACTCCCCACAAGTGACCCCATTTTGGACACTAGACCCCCCCATGGAACTTATCTAGATGTGTGGTGAGCACTTTGAACCCCCAAGTGCTTCACAGAAGTTTATAACGCCCGGGCGTGAAAATAAAAAAATCATTTTTTTCCACAAAAATGATATTTTTGCCCCCAATTTTTTATTTTCCTAAGGGTAAGAGGAGAAATTGGACCCCAAAAGTTGTTTTGCAATTTGTCCTGAGTAGGCTGATACCCCATATGTAGGGGTAAAACACTGTTTGGGCGCATGGCAGAGTTTGGAAGGAGCACCATTTGACTTTTTCAATTGGCCGGAATTGAGATCAGACGCCATGTTACATTTGGAGAGCACCTGATGTGCCCAAACAGTGGAAACCCCTAATTCTAACTCCAACCCTAACCCCAACACACCCCTAACCATAATCCTAGCCCTAATCCTAGCCCTAATCCTAACCCTAGCCCTAACCCTAGCCCTAACCCTAGCCCTAATGGGAAAATGGAAATAAATACATTTTCTTTTAATTTTATTATTTTTCCCTAACTAAGGGGGTGATAACGGGGGGTTTGATTTACTATTTACGGCGGTTTTTATGTTTGGCAGCTGTCACACGCTAAAAGACACTTTTTATTGTAAAAATAGTTTTTGCATCACCACATATTGAGAGCTATAATTTTTCCATATTTTGACCCACCGAGTCATGTGAGGTCTTATTTTTGCGGGACGAGTTGATGTTTTTATTGGTACCATTTTCGGGCACGTGACATTTTTTGATCGCTTTTTATTTTGTTTTTTGGGATGCAGAATTTACAAAAACCAGCGTTTCATGAATTTCTTTTGGGTGGTGCGTTTACGCCATTCCGGGTGCGGTAAAATTTATAAGGCGATTTTATTCTTCGGGTCAGTACGGTTACAGCGATACCTCATTTAGGTCTTTTTTTTATGTTTTGTCGGTTTTATGCAATGAAAACTATTTTATATAAAAAATAATTATTTTTGCATCGCTTTATTCTGCGAGCTATAACTTTTTTATTTTTTTGCTGATGATGCTGTATTGTGGCTCGTTTTTTGCGGGACAAGATGACGTTTTCAGCGGTACTATGGATATTTATATGCGTCTTTTTGATCGCGCGTTATTGCACTTTTTGTTCGGCGGTATGATAATAAATCATTATTTTTTGCTTCGTTTTTTATTTTTTAAGGGGTTCACTTAAGGGGTTAACTATTGGGACAGTTTTATAGGGCGGGTAGTTACGGACGCGGCGATACCAAATATGTGTACTTTTATTGTTTTGTTTTTGGTTTTTTTTCCAAAAAATTAATTTATTGGGGAATATTTTTTTTTTTTTTAAATTTATTTAGCGATTTTTGTAAAATTATTTTTACACTTTTTTTTTTTTTTTACTTTATTGCAATGTCCCAGGGGGGACATAACTGTCCTGTGACAGATCGCTGATCTGTCACATCAGAGATCACTGTGACAGATCAGCGATCTGTCACAGGCAGTCCAGAAGGCTTCCGCATGCCTGCGCTTTGCAGGCACTGAGGAAGCCAGCTTCCTGCAGGCCCCCGGAGGTCCCCGCCGCCATATTGGATCCGGGGACCTGCAGGAAAGGAGCCCCCCGCAGCAGCGCTGCACATTGCGCTGCCGTGGGAGGCTCAGGGAAGCACGGAGGGAGCCCCCTCCCTGCCGATGCTTCCCTTTAACCCCCGGAACACCGCGATCGTGTTTGATCGCGGTGTGCAAGGGGTTATCGTGTCGGGGGCGGTCCGTGACGCCTCTGACACATTGTGCCGGGTGTCAGCTGTGATAATCAGCTGACACCCAGCCGCGATCCGCTGCGCTCACCACGTGGGCGCCGCTGATCGCTGTGACATAATATTCCGTCCATGGAAATTAGGTCCAGGGTCACATGGACGGAATATTACGTCCATTGTAGGTAAGGGGTTAAACAACAGAATATAAGTCCAAGTAAATCAAACTTCTGTGAAATCAAACTGTTCCCTTAGGCCGGGGTCACACTAGAGAGGAATACAGACGAGTGAGAGGCATAAAAAGTACGCATTAGACATGAACAAATGATTCTCTATGGGGTACCTCGCACCAGCCGTATATTTCTCGGCCGTATTCTACGGTCTGTGCCAATCGCAGCATGCTGCGATTGTCAGCGTACTACGGCCGTAGTATGCCAATGCAAGTCTATGGGTGCGTAAAAAATATGGGTTACACACGGAGCACACGTGTGACTTGTGAAAAATACGCAGGTCTTTTGGCTGCTGCCAGGAAATGGCCCAATCCATCATCAGGAAGCTGAGACATGCAAATGAGCTCAAAAAGCACTCCAGACATCCAGGAAGTACGCCTCCACGGAGTACAGCAGCATCATGGCGTCCACTTATCTTAATGTGGAAATGCTAATTGTCCTGGTGTAGGAGCGGCCCGAACTATGGGACCAACGTGATGCCCATTATGCCAACCAGGCAAGAAAGGAGGCGTCATGGAGGCGCATATGTAGGCAGATGTTCCATGATTTTGGTGATCGGCCACGTGAGGAGCAGCAGAAAATTAGTAAGTACAACCCAAAAAATGATTAAAATTAACGCAGAACAAAAAATGAATATAGATTCAGCACCCCCCTTCCTGTGCTTGAACTTTTTTCCTCATGAGGCCGTTAGATTTTGATGTGACACGTGGTTTGACACTGCCATAATTTGGGCCAGGCCACAAGCTCCTCATCCTCCTAGCCAAACAAGTTATTTTAAGTGTAGATAATGTGACCCTGTGTATCTGGCCTGTATGCCCCAATTAGATATGCCACCATGGGTAGAAAGCACACCCCAGAAGGCCCCATGCCTAGACTACTGGTAGCAAATTTGACCTATCAAATATGTGAATTTGACAATATTTCCTGTCACATTGCAGTGGAAGATGTCATGAGACGCTGGCGAAGCATCCGGGACCAATACCGCCGGGAACGTCAGCAGCAGTCCAGGAGTGGGGATGCGGGCTATGTGAAAAGAAAGTACATCTACTATGACCGCCTCTCCTTCCTCGCCCCAATTCTGGATCTCAGACCGTAAGTAGATACCTCACACCACATTACACAGATAATTTACAGGGCCAAAAATATGTAGTTATTTTTGGCTCTGTTCTATTTCATAACAGAACTCAGTCCAACCTTACGGACAGAGGAACTGGCTCGGAAACAGACCCCATCATCGATCCTGGGTCTGCAGGGGAAGAGGTGGCTGGCCCATCTTCTCCCCCTACTAGGAGCAGGGGTGAAGATTCGAGTCAGGATGTGCCATTGCCTGCGCCCCAAAGCCCACCACCAGGACCATCTGGTGCTGCTGCAGCCTCAGCAAGAGCAGAGGAGCAGGGCAACATCAGCAGCAGCCCAACTGACCACATCCGGGGCTCCCCACAGCCTGCTGCCACATCCCGGCGAGGAAGAAGCCGAAGGCGGCAAATACCTGCCACTGATACCCGCACTAATGTGGACACTGAGGTCCTAAATTATTTAGCCAGAGTAAATAGTGATGATGGGGAGGAGGCATACTCACGCAGCCTGGCGAATTATCTCCGTGCCCTTTCCCGTGAGGTCAGGCTCCATATTAGAGGATGTTTTCAGATCCTGCTTGATGCGTGCACATACCCCAATACGCCCTATGAATTATTTGAATATATTGAGAGGTGGCAACTTTCCCCAAGAAATCTCATGCGCCTTAGGCACCCCCACAAATGCATGCTCAAGCAGGATCTGAGGATCCTCAAATACGCGGCCTACACCTCACCCCCTTCCTCCCACTACCCAACCTTCAATACAGCAGCCACAAATGTCTGCCTCTAGCCAACCCCACCAATATGGCCACTTGTTACCACCCAGTGTTGGAGGCTGGTCCCAACCTGGTTGGGGACGATATGGCTATGTTGGGGGGTATGAGACACGTGCCTACCACAGCCAACAAGATGCCCCTCCCCATTATTACTCTGGCCAGTACCCCCAACATTCACAGGAGGCAGAACACTTCCAACATCATGGGCATCAGTATGGCCCCACACAGGGCGATGTTGGGCACAGTAGCCAGCAGCAACCACAGGCTGCTCTTCCGCGTTCTCCTTCCCCAACGTATGAGAATTTATAATTCTCTTTACACAATCTGTCTGATGCCAGGAGATGTCCATTGCGGTTTGACTGATGCGACAAATACCAATCAAAAGGAAAAAACAGGTGGTCTCCATCACCAAATTTTGTTAAAAATGTGAAAAGTCACATATTTGCAGAATGTTTTCTAATCACATTAATAATCCACCATGACAGGCAAGGCTACCTTACGCCTTTCAGACAGATATTACATGTGTGTAGAACACAGAATATTTAACCACGCTATACTGGTCAAGTGAAAGGATGAAAATACACTACTCACTTGTTTTAAGACATAGAGAGAGCGTGATGTTATTAAGTGTGTTCGCCTTGATTTGTTACTATACCTAGCTGGCTAAAAAGGTGACTACATCACTAAGGCCAGCACGCCTTTCCTAGGCATTAGCAAGTGAGTAGTGTATTGTCATCCATTCACTTTACAGTATAGCGCGGTGAAATATTCTCTTTTGTACAGGCATGTAATATCTGTCTGAAAGGCGTAAGGTAGCCTTGCCTGTCATGGTGGAATATTAATATGATTGGAAAACATTCAGAAGAAATGTGAGTGTTATCTGTTAGCAATAATTTTGGGGCTGGAGACTACCTCTGCTTTCCTTTCTAGGGAAATTTTCTCATGTAGCAATGTTGATATTGCATATTTCATTTTTTTGGTTTGTTTGAAAATGTTACTTTTCAAAAAAGTTTTATTATGCAAAAAGGGCAATTTGGCCCATTGCCATAGTTTGCATATGGCAATATTATGTTTGCCTTTAAAACGAAAAAAAAAAAAGGCAAAAGTAAAAATTTGTCTACTACACTTTACGTATCTGTGCGATTTCTCTAAAACAGTGTCAGCATACTAACATATACTTACCAATGCAATGAAACAGTCATAGAATCCGAAGGGGCATAAATATATATATTTAGACACACAGAAAAAACAAAATTATAACATTGACACAGCATGCTCTTGCCAAGAAGTTTCCCCCTCAGGTGAGATAAAGTAATTTGTGAAAATATCACCCACTTTCAGCCCAGAGAGCGGTCTACGTTGAGGGTAGATAGGTGGTCTCACCCTACGCACATTGTCCGGCCTACGCACAACACCAGCAGAGGAGGAACAATCATGTATCCTGGTGAAGTTATGAAGAACCACACACGCTTTAACAACTTCTTTAACATTTTGTTCACTCAGCTGAATGGCAGACTGGAGTACCCGCCATTTGGCACAAAGAATGCCAAAGGAACACTCCACCAGTCGCCTAGCACGTGATAGGCGCAAGTTAAAAATTCTGCGCCTGTGGTCAAGGTTGCGGCAGGGATATGGCCTCATGACATTGCGCGTTAACTGAAACGTCTCATCTGCCACAAGGACATAAGGGACTGATTCTTCAGTGGAACCTGGTAGCTGGCGTGGTGCTGGTAGATCCAACTGGTTGGTGCGTAGCCTCTGAGCCATAATGGAAGTATTGAAGATTCGAGAGTCTCCCGTCCTTCCATAGGCCCCAATGTCAACAATTATAAACTTGTATTGAGGGTCGGCCAGAGCCAACAATACAAATGGCAGATCTTCCAATGAAAAACTCATGGTGGAGGGCAGCATAAGACAGGCCAGTGGACAGGAAGCTGAAGAACGACAGAAATGGATAATTTTAGAATGCAGAAAGAAAAAAAAAATCATTTACATGCCGACCAAACTTGGTAGGAATTGAGATAGACTAGCACACACATATTTGGTTGCACAATGAGTAAGTAACATTCAGTACATATTAGACCTAACATTCTGGTCTGTAAGTTTAAACATATGTGGAATAAGATGAGGGCATTAAACTTAGTCCAAAAAGCCAAAAATACATACTTTGGCCCACACATTATGAACGTAGAGAATGTGGATTTGTAGTACATACCGTAATGTGAGTAGAAGTCGCTCCTCTGTAGATATAGCTTTGCGCATCCTTGTGTCCTGAAAGGTTATCCCAGGGCGCACTATCTCCAAGAGTAGATCAAAAGTGGCAATGCTCATGCGACAGTATTGGTAAAATTTAACAGGATGCTCCCGCATAGAAGAATAGAGGCGGTGAAAATGACCTCTTGTGAGTTGTTGCCTCAAAAGTGGATGTACCCACATGCGTCTCCTCCTCCGCGGATCCACTATCACTGGGTATGGTTGCCCAAAGCGCCGTGACAAAAGCCAGTTGAAGAGAACCTGCTCAGTTGTATTGAAACTCAGACCCTCTGCCATGTTGCACATACAACACCAACACACCTAGTGAAGGCAAGGTCACTAATGGACAGAATGGAGGCAGCCACCTGTTCCTGAGCCAATAAATAGGGTGCAGGCTAATGATTTAAATAGTTTGCAGGCCTCAAAACCGTTAAATGTCCATTTTGCAAGGCTGCGAGAAAATCTCGCCATACGGATTGCATACAGATGCCATACGGATTACATACGGATGCTCACATGCGCAAAATACGCGACCGCACCTTGCTTACGGATGACCTACGGAGCACTATTTAGAGGTCATTCATCCGTATTATGCCGGTAAACTATAGACCGTATTTTGCGCCGGTTAGGCTGGTTTCACATTAGCGCTTTTTAAGCGCACGCACGGCCGGGGGTAGCTCCGCCCCCGAGCCGGCTCTCTGTCCGGCGTGCCCGCCCCTTGCTTGTAGCGCCGCCTCCTAGCGCACAGCGGCGCCTGTGATCGGCGCACCCTATCTTTAGCATAGGGTGCGCAGATCGTGCGCAGGCCGTGCGCTAGTTGCGCTTTGACCTGCGCTGCGCACTTTTGACGGTGCGCCGTGCGCGCCAAAATCAAACTTTCCGGATTTTGGCGCGCACGGCGCACCGTCAAAAGTGCGCAGTGCAGGTCAAAGCGCAACTAGCGTACGGCCTGCGCACGATCTGCGCACCCTATGCTAAAGATAGGGTGCGCCGATCACAGGCGCCGCTGTGCGCTAGGAGGCTACCCCCGGCCGTGCGTGCGCTTAAAAAGCGCTAATGTGAAACCAGCCTTAGTGTGACCCCGGCCTTAGGAAGCAACACTGATTCACAATCAATTTCACATGCTGTTGTGCAAATGGAATAGACAACAGATGGAAATTATTGGCAATTATCAAGACCCTCTCAATAAAGGAGTGGTTCTGCAGGTGGAGACCACAGACCACATCTCAGTACCAATGCTTTCTGGCTGATGTTTTGGTCACTTTTGAATGTTGGTTGTGCTTTCACACTTGTGGTAGCATGAGACGGACTCTATAACCCAGACAAGTGGCTCAGGTAGTGCAGCTCATCCAGGATGGCACATCAATGCGAGCTGTGGCAAGAAGGTTTGCTGTGTCTGTCAGCGTAGTGGCTGGAGGCGCTACCAGAAGACAGGCCAGTACACCAGGAGATGTGGAGGGGGCCGTAGGAGGGCAACAACCCAGAAGCAGGACCGCTACCTCAGCCTTTGTGCAAGGAGGAACAGGAGGAGCACTGCCAGAGCCCTGCAAAATGACCAGCAGGCCACAAATGTGAATGTGCCTGCACAAACGTTTAGAAACCGACTCCATGAGGATGGTCTGAGGGCCTGACGTCCATAGATGGGGGTTGTGCTCACAGCCCAACACCATGAAGAATGCTTGGCATTTGCCACAGAACACCAGGATTGGCAAATTCGCCACTGGCGCCCTGTGCTCTTCACAGATGAAACTAGGTTCACACTGAGCACATGTGACAGACGTGACAGAGTCTGGATACGCCATGGAGAGCGATCTGCTGCCTGCAACATCCTTCAGCATGACCAGTTTGGCAGTGGGTCAGTAATGGTGTTAGTGTGGCTGGTCTGGAGCTTGAATCTCCAGGAGTGGACCCTCTGGGCCGTGGCACCGAGGGGCTCCGGGCAAGCTGCCAGGTGGAACCGACCCCTATACAGGGACCATTAGGAGCAGGCCCAGGGGTTCGAGTACCACAGTAGCCGGTTCCAAGAGGGGCGGCTCAGGATGGACTGGAATAGGAGTGTGGGACTGAAGTGTAGATGACAGGACAGAGCTGGAACACGGGACAGGAATGGAGTAAGACAGTAGACTGGAACGTGGAGGGATGGCTGGAGCAGGAACACAGGAGGCAGGATTAGAAGAGGACGGAAGGACTGGAGCAGGATGGAACTGGAACACCGGAGGCAGGACTGGAGAAGGACGGAAGGACTGGAACAGGAACACCGAAGGCAGGACTGGAGTAGGACGGCAGGACTGGAGCAGAATGGAACAGGAACACTGGAGGCAGGACTGGAGTAGGACAGCAAGACTGGAGCAGGATGGAACAGGAACACTGGAGGCAGGACTGGAGTAGGACGGCAGGACTGGAGCAGGATGGAACAGGAACACCGGAGGCAGGACTGGAGTAGGACAGCCGGACTGGAGCAGGATGGAGCAAGAACACCGGAGGCAGGGCTGGAGTAGGACGGAAGGACTGGAGCAGGATGGAACAGGAGCACCATAGCTCCCAAGTGTCCCAGATTCCGCGGGACAGTCCCGTTTTTGCCCCTCCCACCCGCTGTCCCGCCCGCGATACTATTTGTCCCACACTGCAGGGAGACAAGCCGCACGCCCCTCCCCATACTCGCCCTCCCAGAAACGCGGTGGAAGCCAGTCAGCCTGCAATGAATGCTAGGGTGTAGTTAGTTCTTTGTGCGCACAGGACCTGTGGTGAGGTCATAGGAGGGGAGGAGTCAGGGGGTCACATGATCATTAAGTGACTCCTGACTCCTCTCCTCCTGTGACCTCTTCACAGGTCCTGTGCGCAGAGAAGAGAAGTTCATTACAGCCTAGCGTTCATTGCAGGCAGGGCTGCGGTGATCAGATGCCTCAATCCGTGTCTGCACCTTAATCGCACCGTGTCTGCACCTTATTAGCACCTTGGCTGCACTGTGTCTGCACCTTATTAGCACCTTGGCTGCACCGTGTCTGCACCTTATTAGCACCTTGGCTGCACCATATCTGCGCCGTGTCTGCACCGTGTCTCAGGGCAGGTGACAGATATGAAGGCTGGGAGCGCTGCACATTTTCTAATTCCTTCATTTGTTGATCAAATCCTACCTGATTTTTAGCAGAGCACAGTGATGCTGGAATTTATTGAATGAAGCCACAGTGAGCTTTACAAGAGTGCAATGGATGTTACGGGGCAGTGATTTTCTCTTGAGAATTTTATGAGAGCGCAGTGATCCTGAGCTGAGACACCTGTGTGATCAGTTATCTTCCTGAGAGCGAAGGGATTTCTATGAGAGTGCAGTGATGTCTGTGAGAGTGCAGTGATGTCTGTGAGAGCGCAGTGATGTCTATGAGAGCGCAGTGATTTATATATTGGAGCGCAGTGATGTCTATAAGAGTGCAGTGATATGTATGAGAGCGCAGCAATGTCTATGAGAGCACAGCAATGTCTATGAGAGCACAGCGATGTCTATGAGAGCGCTGTGATGTCTATGAGCGCAATGATGTCTGAGAGCGCTGTGATGTCTATGAGCGCACAGCGATGTCTATGAGAGCGCAGCAATGTCTATGAGAGTGCAGCGATATGTATGAGAGCGCAGTGATGTCTGTGAGAGTGCAGTGATGTCTGTGAGAGTGCAGTGATGTCTATGAGAGCGCAGTGATGTCTATGAGAGTGCAGTGATTTATATATTAGAGCGCAGTGATGTCTATAAGAGCGCAGTGATATGTGTGCAGGACTCTGCTGTGCTGGTTGTCATGGTGCTGGATGAGTGAAGTTTGTGTGTGGGGTCAGGAGGGGTTTGGAGCAGAGCAATGTGTGTACGGAGCGGAGCCGTGTATGTACGAGGTGTACGGGGCAGAGCCGTGTGTGTATGGAGCGGAGCAATGTGTGTACGGTAGCGGAGCCACGTGTGTACGAGGTGTACGGAGCAGAGCCGCGTATGCACGAGGTGTACGGAGCAGAGCCGCGTGTGTTCGAGGTGTACAGAGCGGAGCCGCGAGTGTACGAGGTGTACGGAACGGAGCCCTGTGTGTACAAAGTGTGCTGAGCCAAGCCGTGTGTGTACGGGGTGTACTAAGTGGATCCGCATGTGTATGGAGCGGAGCCCTGTGTACGGGTTGTACGTAGCGGAGCCACGTGTGTGCGGGGCATACAAAATGGAACCCTGTGTGTACGAAGTGTACAGAGCTGAGCCGTGTGTGTACAGGGTGTACAGAGTGGAGCCGCGTGTGTAAAGATTGGAACCGCTTGTGTACGAAGTGTACAGAGCTGAGCCTTGTGTGTACAAGGTTTACGGAGTGGAGCCATGTGTGTACAAGGTGTACAGAGCGTGGCCGCATGTGTACAAGGTTTACGGAGCAGAGCCGCATGTGTACGAGGTTTACGTAGTGGAGCCATGTGTGTACTCAGTGGAGCCGTGTGTGCGTGAGGTGTACGGAGCGGAGCCGTGTGTGTATGAGGTGTGCAGAGCCATGTGTGTACAAGGTGTATGGTGGGGAGCATTTATACCTCCCAACTGTCCCAGATCCAGCAGGACAGTCCCGATTTTAAATCTGCCCCACTGCCCCGGCCGGGAGGTTACTTTTCCCGCAGACACAGGAGTACACGTCAGAGCCCCGAGGAGCACTTTAAAATTCGCACGTGACGTTCCACCGGAAATTACGTGCTGGAAGTTGACCGGAAATGAGGTAATTTTCGAGTGGAGATTGTGACGGAACCATGGAGGCACTTCAGGGAATGCTTCAGATCCATCACCGTGTCCTCCTCCGACAGTGCAGACAGCGGGATCGTCTTGGACACAGGGATGTTGGCCATGTGAGCGGATCATGATATGTCCTGCATCAGGAGGCTCAGGTGGGCACTAAAATGTGAGCCGGGCTTTCCCCTCTTTCTCACTATAATCTTTCTCTCTCTGTTCTCCCTTTCTCTCTCTGTTCTTTCTTTCCTCTCTCTCTGTTCTTTCTTTCTCTCTTTTCTTTCTTTCTCTTTCTCTTTCTCTCTGTTCTTTCTTTCCCCTTTCTTTCTTTCTCTCTCTGTTCTTTCTTTCCTCTCTCTCTGTTCTTTCCTTCCCCTCTTTCTTTCTCTCTCTAATCTTTCTCTCTTTCTTTCTTTGTTCTCTCTTTCTCTCTGTTCTTGTTCTCTCTGTCTGTGTTCTTTCTTTCCCCTCGTTCTTTTTTCTCTCTCTCTGTTGTTTTTTTCTGTCCCCTCATTCTTTCTCTCTATTCTTTCGTTCTTTCTCTCTATCTCTGTTCTTTCTTTCCCCTCTTTCTTTCTCTGTTCTTTCTTTTTCTCTGTTCTTTCCCCGTCTTTTTTTCTCTCTCTAATCTTTCTTTCTCTCTTATCTTAATTTTTCTCTCTGTTCTTTCTTTTTCTCTCTCTGTTCTTCCTTTCTTTGTGTTATTTCTTTCTCTCTCTGTTCTTTCTTTCTCTCTGGTCTTTCTTTCCCCTCTTTCTTTATCTTTCTCTCTGTTCTTTCTTTTGCTCTGTTCTTTCTTTTTCTATGTTCTTTCTTTCTTTTTCTCTCTGTTCTCTTTCTTTCCCCTCTTTCTTTCTCTCTCTGTTCTTCCTTTCTTTGTGTTATTTCTTTCACTCTCTGTTCTTTCTTTCTCTCTGGTCTTTCTTTCCCCTCTTTCTTTATCTTTCTCTCTGTTCTTTCTTTTGCTCTGTTCTTTCTTTCTTTTTCTATGTTCTTTCTTTCTCTCTCTGTTCTCTTTCTTTCCCCTCTTTCTCTATCTGTTCTTTCTTTCTCTCTCTGTTCTTTTTTCTGTCCCCTCTTTCTCTCTCTCTTTTCTTTCTTTCTCTCTTTCTTTCACTCTCTTTCTTTCTTCTTTCTTTCCCCTTTCTTTCTCTGTTCTCTCTTTCTTCCCCTCTCTTTCTTTCTCTCTGTTCTTTTCTTCCCTTCTTTCTTTCTCTCTATTTTCTCGCTCTCTGTTCTTTCTTTTCCTTAGTACCAGTCAGTGTGCCAACAGTACCAGCCACTGTGCCCATAATGCCAGCCACGGTACCCATAATGCTAGCCACTGTGCCCTCGGTACCAGTCAGTGTGATCAGCAGTGCTAAATGGGTGCGGTTGGGGCGTGGATATGGGCGTGACTACTAAAATGAGTGTGGCTAGGGGGCGTGGCCAAAAATTGCCGCTGCAAGGTTAGCACGCCGCAGCCTTTGTCCCTCTTTACCTTCTTCAAAAGTTGGGAGGTATGGGAACACCGCAGGCAGGACTGGAGAAGGACAGAGGGAGCACCGGGGGCAGGACTGCGGAATACAGCAGGGAACTCGGATAATAGTACAGAGAGGCTGCTGCAGGGAGCAGCCGAAAACGGGACTGCAGGACTGCAGAGAGCACACGATGAAGCGAGGCCCAGTGTGCTAGGAAATACAACAATCAGGCGCCTCCCTCAGGGGGAAGCGGCCTGATATGCCCCTGCCTGGTCTGCCATTAGTCAGGGGGTGCTTCCGGGTCAGGGCATAGCCGGAGCACAAGCAGAAGGGAGGCACGGCCGCAGCCTATGGCGCATGCGCATTGCATGCAGAGATGCTGTCTGTCACAAGAGACCCCACCCCTCTCTTGTGTGACATGCACATAAAAAGCTGTCTTACACCACGTGCCCATACTATAAAGCGCCTGTCTGGGTCCTGTTCATTTAGACACTGCTCACATGTTCAGGTTTTGAATACATTAGATACGGACTGTTCCATTAAGGGTTACCTTGACGTGGTAGAGCAGCTTGGCATACATTTTTTTGCAAAAAAAGTATCGACTAAATACCCTGTATTTGTTGTCATCTTTTTACCAGTACTTGCTGATTATTGTTATATGTTTTACTGCAGGGTTTTTCTGCACATTTGTTATTCTGTGTCTTCTTTTTGTATTTTAGTACCGTGGGCCGTAGTATACTGCAGTAGCGCCATTCCATCAGCATATCCGAGCGGCAGGAATAATACTTTCCAGGCTGGGAGCCTGTAAGAACAGATGCCGTCTTTAGTATTGGTCCTGGAAGAGTCTAATGGTGACGTAGCAGTATGATGTGGCGCAGAGGCACCAGGTAGGAAAGGGCAGAGGGGAGTCTGCTTGGTGTCAAAAGGTAAGGTGACCTTGAACTCACATGTCGGTCGAGTTTATCACGGGTCTACCTGTGTCGGCGAGGAATACTGTAATTCTGGTGGTGGTAGATAGATTCAGTGAGATGTCTCATGTTATTGTGTAGGGTCGGTGGGCCGAGCTGGGGTGTGGTCCCTCTCTTACCACGCAGAGATGTAACAGAGACAAGAATGAGGCAAATATCGGGTACAACAGGTCCAAGTTTATTTTCTTGCCGTCCGCCTGGCGGCCTCCGAAGTACACCGCACTTCACTTCACTTATCGGCCCTCCGTTTTCATGGCCGTTTCCCGCACACCGTACTTTACACCGGGGACGTACATATACGTACCGTCCCCTCTTCATCTGATGACGCTCCTGTCAGATCCGTCACTGTGGCCGCCTTAGGCCCGTAACCAACAGTACTTTTACTGAACAGTCGTCTCTCTCAATACGGTATGCTTTACCTCGGTGCCTCGTCTATACTGCGGTACTTTTCTGTCAGGACCACCCCCCTGACGTTCTCTCTCCTCAGTCCCCCTGGTTTGGTTTTCCTCAGAGTGCACAAACTGTCGTAGTCCTCCTGTCACTTGAGCTCCCCCTGGGGACTGGAACTTTCTGGAACCCTCCTTCAAATTTATACTTTTCCTGGTTCCCTGTAACTCCGCCCCCATGACCAACGGTCTCCTAAGCCCTAAGCTGATGTCAAGTCCTTTGCTCACACTCCTCCCTGCCCTCTAATGGTCAACCCAAGGTACTGCACGTCCACTACACTTTCCTAGCTGTTTCCCACTGTAGTAACTGACACCTACCTAAACTGTGCAAACCTTTCCTTCTCCACTCTGACAAGTCCGTCCGTCCGTCAGGTCACCTTCCCCACACTCCCCCTTCCTTTGTCTATTGTCGCCCTCGACAATCGTCATCCCTGCCTTCGTCGTTCTGAAGCTTCACCTACACTCTGTTGTCGGACCAGTTGTTGGGCCAAACCCACTACCTGCGGGGGCCGAACCATACTGGGAGCACCATGCTCTGAGTAGCCTACTGCTACTCACCAGCGCGCACGCCACATGACAACGTCTTTCAAACTGGGCTAGGTACACCCATATTCTCTCTATGTCGTGCACCTTCCCCTACTCTCCCCTTCTGTTACCTTCCACAGTCTGTTACGCCATGATCGAGGCCTCACACCTACCAGATCATTGCCGGCGTCCATCTTTCTCCTTCAGGGGTGTCCGTGGTGTCAGGGACCTGACCTAGGACGGTTGTCTTTTTCACATCTTTCACCTCTTGTACCTTTCTTTCAATTACATGTCATGGTCGGCGCCTTGGTCTCCCAGACCCTCTTCACACATAGACCCCTCTTCGGATCTCACACTTCCCGTTGGTTCCTCAGACCTTCCCTCACCCGGATCTGTTGCATTTTACTTTTGCATATTATACATCAAACAACTTTATAATAGCACAAGTACCCATTTTTTATAATTTTTTTTTTTCATTTTCTTTTGCTTTTAAAATCAACATATAACAATAAAACGTCACGTTCTCCTTTCCGCCCCCCTTCCTTGGACAAGGACACTCCCTCTTCTTGACATCCCCACTTTGCCAGGGTTAATACCACAAACAAACAAAAAAAACCAAACTTCTATATTAAACCCCTTTTTTTTTTTTTAACTCGGACGCAAACTGTCCTTGTAATTTTACAAAACATTTAAACGAAACTTCGAAAGTCCAAACCACTTCCTAGTGGCTGGCAGCAAGGGGTCCCACAGCCGTGGAACTCCCGGGGTGTAAGGAGTGTCCGCTACAGTCCTCTTTACGGGGGTTCGCATTCTTCAGGCTCCGCCAGTACTGCCACCGCATAATATCCGCGGGGGCAGTATTCTTTATAATTTGACAATAAGTCCCCCTCCTTAAGAGCCCGGCCGTGACGTATGGAGGCCACGTTAACATAAACCTTTTGACCAGTCTGATCTCGGATGAAACCATAGCCTTTTGCCACGTTGGTGTACACCAGCCGTCCCTTCGATCTCTTAGCCGCCATACTTGACTCTCACTTTTCATGCAGCTGTTTCCAAATCGCTTGCTCACGTGCCTTCTTCCCCTTAATAACCTCTGCAACCCACACGGAGGGTACAGAGCAGGCTCTAGAGTCTGATGGGCGGGGCTCCGCCGAAGAAGAGGGCAGGGCAGAGGCAGCCGATGGTTTCTGCGGCCCAGCAGCCGCTGGATCCGAATGGCGAATGGGGGCAGCCGGGTTCTCGGTGGGTGGGGGCACAGGGCCTGCCAAATAGGCTGCAGCCAGTTCCAACTCTGGCATAACCGCGGCCGCAGGGTAGGCCACACTCGACGTTTCAGCCGGGGCCGGAGTAGTGACCGATTTGACAAATGAGGTTGCTGGTGGCAGGGGAAGCGCAACAGCGCCCTCTGGGATCAGGCTCCGCTCCGGCGGCACCATGCGTGGCGTCTCCGGGCGGGGTGTTTCAGGAATGGAGGCCCCACTCAGTTCAGCATAGAGGGAAGGGCCTCCTGTGACAGGCTTCTTGGGTGCACAGGCTGTCGCGTGCTGTAGCCGAATGGTGGGGGCCGCTTGCGGAGCCACTGGCGGGACCGGAGGATCTCTCACCTTCCCCGGCGCCGCGGCCTCCGTTACGTCATCACGCAGCTCCTTCCACAGTTTCTGCTCTTCACCCTGCCGTCCGACGGGGCTAGCCTCCAGGATTTGGGGCTCTGCGGTCAAATTCTCCGCCGGTATTCTGGGTGGCCGCTCCCGCTGATTCCGCACAGGCACCGCTTCCCAGCTCACCATCCTGCTGCCTGCTCGTGGCTCCGAAGATGTCACTTTCTGGTGGAGCTCAATATCCCGCCGCCATTGCCACTCCAGGCGGCCGATGCCTCGACACCCGCAACGTCTCATACCGTCCGGTGGGAAGCACTCGAATGGCGCCAGACAGCCGCAGCCAAACTTCTGCTCTGTGCCACTCCCTCTGCTGGGTGGGGCATTGGCAGGCCTTTCCACCCACTTGTCAGGGTCCAGTATGAGGGCGCATCGGCCTCCCGGGACACAGCGCTGGTCCCTGGGGTACGTAGGAGGGGGGCCCAGTCCATTGAGAACTACAGCAAACACCTGGATCTCTCCTCTGCACTTAAGCATCACTGCCATCTTGCACCAGTCCTGGTACCTCCCCGGATCTTCTGCTGGCGACGCAGATACGCCACAGTGCTCCCAAATTGTAATCCACAGGTGGGTAATTTGTAATCCACAGGTATTTGTAATCCAAGCAGCGTAGTCCAAGTCTTTCTCCATCCTTTAGGGCAGGCCTGCCGCAGAAGATGACGTATTAGCGGCGTTGATCCTGCCGACTACGCCAAGTGTAGGTTCGGTGGGCTGAGCTGGGGGGTGGTCCCTCTCTTACCGCGCAGAGATGTAACAGAGACACGAATGAGGCAAATGTCGGGTACAACAGGTCCAAGTTTATTTTCTTGCCGTCCGCCTGACGGCCTCCGAAGTACATCGCACTTCACTTCACTTATCGGCCCTCCGTTTTCAGGGCCGTTTCCCGCACACCGTACTTTACACCGGGGACGTACATATACGTACTGTCCCCTCTTCACCTGTTGACGCTCCTGTCAGATCCGTCACTGTGGCCACCTTAGGCCCGTAACAAACAGTACTTTTACTGAACAGTCGTCTCGCTCAATACGGTATGCTTTACCTCGGTGCCTCATCTATACTGCGGTACTTTCCTGTCAGGACCACCCCCCTGACGTTCTCTCTCCTCAGTCCCCCTGGTTTGGTTTTCCTCAGAGTGCACAAACTGTCGTAGTCCTCCTGTCACTTGAGCTCCCCCTGGGGACTGGAACTTTCTGGAACCCTCCTTCAAATTTATACCTTTCCTGGTTCCCTGTAACTCCTCCCCCATGATCAACGGTTTCCTAAGCCCTAAGCTGTTGTCAAGTCCTTTGCTCACACTCCTCCCTGCCCTCTAATGGTCAACCCAAGGTACTGTACGTCCACTACACTTTCCTAGCTGTTTCCCACTGTAGTAACTGACACCTATCTAAACTGTGCAAACCTTTCCTTCTCCACTCTGACAAGTCCGTCCGTCCGTCAGGTCACCTTCCCCACAATTGCATTACCAGCTTTACCGAACGCCAAATCCTTGGCACATATTTTCGTCAGGAAAATTGTAAAATTACACAGGCTCCCGACCAATATTGTTTCTGACCCGAGGGGGGGAGGTACAATTTGCTTGGACGGCATTTTGCACCCGTCTGGGGATCCATCTGTCATTTTCTTCTGCATTTCTCCCGCAGTCTAATGGACAGACTGAACAGGATATCCAAAATCTGGACCTTAGACTCACATGTCGGTCAATTTTATCATGGATCTACCTGTGTCAGCAGGGAATACTGTAATTCTGGTGGTGGTAGATAGATTCAGTAACATGTCTCATTTTATCGCATTACCAGCTTTAACGAACACCATGTCCTTGGCACATATTTTCGTCAGGAAAATTGTAAAATTACATGGGATCCTGACCGATATTGTTTCTGACTGGGGGTACAGTTTGTTTCCAAGTTTTGGAGGGCATTTTGCACCCGTCCGGGGATCCATCTGTCATTTTCTTCTGCATTTCACCCGCAGTCTAATGGACAGACTGAACAGTTTAACCAAAATCCGGAGACTTACCTTAGCTGTTTTGTGTCTGAGAATCAGCAGGATTGGGTTACCTATTTACCGTTAGCTGAATTCGCAGTAAATAATCATTATGAATCTACTGATATTTCCCCATTTTTCGAGGCGTATGAATTCCATCCTCAGTTCAGCTCTTTTAATAGAAATCATCCTTCTGCATTACCTGAAGAGGAACGTTTTTCATCATCTATTACATCCGTATGGCACTGAGTTACAGATAAGTTGAGGAAGATTGGATACAAATATAAGGGTGTTGCTGATCGGAGACATTTGGTGGGTCCGGACCTGTGTGTTGGTGACTTGGTGTGGTTGTCCTCTAGTAACATTTAGTTGAAGGTTTCATCTTGGAAATTGGGTCCCAAGTTTATCGGCCCTTATAAGATCGTAGCCATTGTCAATCCAGTAGCATTCTGCCTTGCTTTGCCGCCCACCTTTAGGATCCATAATGTATTTCACCGTTCTGTCCTCAAAAAATACTTTACATCTTCGATACCATAACTACTACCACCATCTCTTGTTATTGTCGATGGAAACTTGGAGTTTCGGATTGCGAAAATCAGGGATTCTTATCTAGTTCATCAGTTGCTTCAGTATCTGGTACATTGGAGGGAGTACAGTCCTGAGGAGAGGATGTGGGCACACCCCGATAAACCCCGTCCTGAGGATCCGGAGGTCCCTTGTAGAAGAGGGGATACTGTCATGGGGTTACCACAACAGAGAAGAACCAGAAGGCCACAGCGTCTAATTGCTCCTACTCCTGCACTGAATAGAAGCACTGCTCCTTCTTTTTAAATGGTATTTATTTATTTTGGCAGAACAGGGATTAATCGGCCATGTTGGAAACTTTGGGAGTATGAGCTCTCAGCTGAGCACAATTAGCCACTCCCATCTCCTTTATAATCTGGATCCTGATTCAAACCCATATCAGAACTAGCTTTTGCTGCATGGCTTGAAGAAGAGCTGTTTGTATGAGAAGGAGTTTTGGAGGAGTTATCTGTGACTGTTGCGTCGTTTGTAAGTGTGATAATTCTCTTCCCTCCTCTTACTTTGGTTATTCCCCCATTCTCCACTCATCAGTGCATTTATTTGTTATATGTGAGTGAATATTCGTACGCTTGGTGTTTTCAGTTTACTTTTGTTTGTGTTGCCTTGTTTGTCGGGTTGGTGTACAGCGGTGCACAGTAGTGCTCCTTTTCCCTCGGCGGGGGAAGAGAACAGATGGATGACTAATTCAGGAGATAAGGCAAGGGTGGCGGCCCAGGCATCTTCACCTTCAGAAGTATCCCAGGGAATAGGGCGAGCAAGAGCACCCCTTAGTGGTAGGGACAGGGAAGGAGTCTCTGGTCCCAGGTCACCTGACAGCTGGGTCACGACAACTGCCACCCCATGACGAGACCACATATTACCACCACATAGTTACCGAATAATACCACATACAAAGAACAAATACCGGCTGTTACCAGACCATATATTTCCACCACCTAATGATCAAATACTACAATACTAATTAATAAAAAAAAACATTATTAATATTACCATAAATGTCATTATACACTGGAGCTCTGTACATAGTATACAGTGTATAGTGTAAGTGTACAGGTAGTACAAAGATCACCAATGATATCTCAAGTGATGTGAACGGATGCGGATGTCATAGGATCCGTTTTCAGACGGATCCTGAAAATGAAGAAATTTAAAGGAATCGCTGGCCGGGAAGGAGAGAGAGAGAGAGAGAGAGAGAGATAGTGTCAGTGTACAGGTAATATAGAGATCACAAGGGACATTATACACAGAAGCGCTGTACACAGTATATAATGTATAGTGTCAGTGTACAAATAACACACTGACTCACTGGTGACGTCTCTAGTTCTAGTGCTTCATCTTCGCTTTTCTCCTTCATCCAGCACAGACCGCCAACATTTCTTCCAGCCAGGACTCGTCTCTACATAAAATAACACACCGTTATCTAGAGCACCGCTTCCAGAACACATTCATCAACTTCTACATTACTCAGCTGAATACGTGCACCCAAAATTAATATATACCGTATTTACTCGTGTATAAGCCGACCCCCCTAATTGTGCATATGCACTTTATGTTATGCGTTCTAACCTTAAGCAGCGCTGGCTTCTTTTCTTTTTTGCATGTTGGTTTGTGGCTGACCACCACTTTTGCTGTGCGCGCTGGGTTATGTTCGCCATTTTTTCTGTGTTCACTGTGATGGATCTAGGCTGCTGTGCACACACACAGCAGCCCCGCCCTGCCCCAAGCTTTATTTAATTGTGCACCTGTGTCTGACCCTGCATTGCCCTTCATCTATGTTTGCTGGTCAGGCAATGTGTGGAGGCTAAACCTGATATGTCTGCATTCAGACCTGGTTGGCCTTCATCTGCACTTGCTTTTTCTGGCTTCATGGGAGCGATCCAGAAATGCTCAGGTACGGATTGCACTTAAAGTGGTCTTGCTTTTAATGTATCTAGGAGGCCGTAATGGCACAGTGTTTATTAAAAACGTAGAGTAGGACCCCCCCCATGAGATTGCCTTGGCGCGGCGGGGTGGCTCAATTGAATTGACCATTTTTTTTGCCAAATATCTCATTTTGAATACAGTTAGATATTATGTGCAGATTCACTTTATGTTATGCGTTCTAACCTTAAGCAGCGCTGGCTTCTTTTCTTTTTTTACACAGGAGTTCTATATATAGTGTCGTTGTACAGGTAATACAGGGATCACCGGTGACATTATACACAGGAGTTTTATATATATAGTGTCAGTGCACAGGTAATGCAGTGATCACCAGTGACATTATACACAGGAACTCTGTATATAATGTACAGGTAATATAGGGATCACCATTGACATTATACACAGGAAATCTATATATAGTGTCAGTGTACAGGTAATACAAAGCTCACTAGTGACATTAAACACAGGAGCTCTGTATATAGTGTACAGGTAATATAGAGATCACAAGGGACATTATACACAGAAGCGCTGTACACAGTATATAATGTATAGTGTCAGTGTACAAATAACACACTGACTCACTGGTGATGTCTCTAGTTCTAGTGCTTCATCTTCGCTTTTCTCCTTCATCCAGCACAGACCGCCAACATTTCTTCCAGCCAGGACTCGTCTCTACATAAAATAACACACAGTTATCTAGAGCACCGCTTCCAGAACACATTCATCAACTTCTACATTACTCAGCTGAATACGTGCACCCACCATTAATATATACCATATTTACTCGTGTTCAAGCCGACCCCCCTAATTTTGCCACAAAAAACAGGGAAAACATATAGACTTGTATATAAGCCTAGGGTGGAAAATGCAGCAGCTACTGGTAAATGTCAAACATAAAAATAGATACCAATAAAAGTAAAATTAATTGAGACATCAGTAGGATAAATGTTTTTGAATATCCAAATTGAATCAGGAGCCCCATGTAATGCTCCATACATTTCATGATGGCCCCATAAGATGCTCCATACAAAATACACCTCATATAATGCTGCACAAAGGTTAATAATGGACCCATAAGATGGTCCATAGAATTTGCCCCATATAATGCTGCACAAAGGTTATGCCCCCATAACATGCTCCTTAGATTATGCCCCATAAGATGTTCCATAGATTATGCCCCCATAAGATGCTCCATAGATTATGCCCCCATAAAATGCTCCATAGATTATGCCCCCGATAAAATGCTCCATAGATTATGCCCCCATAAGATGCTCCTTAGATAATGCCCCATAAGATGCTCCATAGATTATGCCCTCATAAGATGTTCCATAGATTATGCTCCCATAAAATGCCCCATAAGATGCTCCATAGATTATGCCCCCATAAGATGCTCGATAGATTATGCCCCCATATGCTGCTCCATAAGATGTTCCATAGATTATGCCCCCATAAGATGTTCCATAGATTATGCCCCCATAAGCTGCCCCATAATGTTAGGCGTCGGATTCCTGCAGCTGCACAACAAGAATCCAGAGCCTCACATGCTGCTCTGCAGCAAGTCATTCCTGAGACGAAGTTCCTCTGCCGCTCCACTGAGCATGCTCACGAGACGATCTCCCATTGGAGGTCGGGAGTCACGTGCTCAGGTCCTTCTCCAGATCTGATTGGTCCATCTCAGAGATCTGGAAGGTCCTGGTAGCGCATGGCTATAAAAGGCTCGCATGGCCTCTCGGCCATGTGCTAGTATAGACTCTTCTTGCTACATGTGTGAATGGTGATGGATGTATGATTCTGGTGACTGACTTATTAAGATTCCTCTCCCTCTGATATTACGTGTGTGGATAGGGACTTAGTATTAGAGGCAGCGCCAGTCAGTGGCAAGCCATAGGCCACTGTGCACACCGCACCTCTACACTAGCGTCCAGTGGTGTCACATCTCTCACGGCACTATCGCATAGCGTCTGTGTCTGCCGCCGCGCTGCATTTAGCAGCACTTACCGGCGTCTGCAGTAGCGACGCCGCACGCACAGTAGGTCTAGACGGACACCATCCCCTGTCTTGGACCCGTGTCCTGTGACCAGATATCGTGCGTACAATTTCGCTGAGACCTGTGAGTCTAACAGGCTCAGTGTTTATGTTACAGCGCCTCTGTGAGTTAACAGAGTCTGCTCTGCGCACATCGGGTGACGTTGAACCCATGCGCATTATACCGCCATATAGCGTGTCTGCCATTATATAGAAGCAGTTTAACACCTCTGCACGGTGGACCCCGGGCGGCGAACGCACTTTCTGTTATTTAATATTTAGTGCGTTCCGCCGTCCCTAACATTATACTAGCGCCAGGGTCTGGCAGCTTCTGCAGTACATTCGGCAGCTGGAGGGCAGGTTGGCTACTCTCGAGAGTGCCACCTCAGCTGCGACATTTACTGAGGCTGCTGCCCAGGCAGTCACAGAGGCTGTCTCACGTGAGTCCACGTCCACGCCTGCACGGACAGTTTCCCACCTCCCGTTGCCCGATAAATTTTCTGGCAACAGCGCTTCCTGCAGGGGTTTCGTGAGCCAGTGCTCCATCCAGCTTGAGCTACTGGTCGCATGATTGCCTACAGAACGGGCCAAGGTGGGGTTTCTCGTTTCCCTTCTGTCGGGCAGGGCGTTGGAGTGGGCCACGCTACTGTGGGAGCGTGGTGACCCAGGGGTTCGGACCGCTGCTCAGTTCCTAACATCTCTGAAGCAGGACTTTTTGGGGCCACAGGTCACTCACGACACCTCTCTCCAGCTACTTGCATTAACACAGGGATCCCTGTCAGTCAGTCAGTACGCCGTTCGTTTCCGGACACTGGCTTCCGAGCTCGAGTGGCCTGATAAAGCACTCATCCCTGTGTTCTGGAGAGGGTTGGCTGAGCATGTCAAAGATGCTTTATCTACCAGGGAGGTCCCCACAAGCCTGGAAGAGTTGATAGCGATCTCCACCCATATTGACCTCCGTTTTACAGAGCGCGGGCTGGAGCGTACTCAATCCAGACAGACAGCTTAGGTCGGCTCCCGACTTCTCTGAATTTCTGGAATCCCCTGATCTTGAAGCTTTACCTCCTGAGCCCATGGACGTGTCTCATACCGGTCCGAAACTGCATCCGGCACAGGGCTTCACTTGCTGCTACCTGTGTCGTCATTCGGGCCACCTGGCTAACAGGTGTCTTCAGCGGTTGAAAAAAACGTTCACCTCCAGTGGCAGTTGGTGGAGAGCTACCTAACATGAAAACTTTCTCCTCCAAACCGGTATTCCGAGTGACGTTAGATAGCGGTGCTTCCACCTGGGAGGTAGAGGTCACAGTGGACTCTGGGGCAGAAGGAAACTATGTCTTCAGCCTTCGTCCAAAAACACGCCATTCCACTGGTGCCACTTCCTCTCCCCGTGACCGTTAGAGTGGTCAACGGATCTACTTTACCGTCTCAGGTTACCCACCACACAGAACCCCTGGGGTTCTCAATCTCCCCGTCTCATCACGAGGTGTTGTCCCTGCTCATTATGCCTAAGGGCATCGACCAGGTGCTTCTCGAACTCCCCTGGCTCCGTTGCCATTCCCCTCATATAGAGTGGTCCTCGGGGAGTATACTGGGCTGGAGCAAGGACTGTGTGGGAAGGTGCATGTGGGGCAGTGTCCAAGTAGCCTCTGCGGAGGTGCCCGCGGATCATTCCGCGCCCCTCACTGGGAATCCGGAGTCCATGGTTCCAGTCATCCCTGAGCCAGTGCCGCCGAGCAAGACCTTTGTTCCGCCTCACCTGCGGTCCAAGGTTCTCGCGTGGGCACATGCTTGGCCATGCGCTAGTATAGACTCTTCTTGCTAGATGTGTGAATGGTGATGGATGTATGATTCTGGTGACTGACTTATTAAGATTCCCCTCCCTCTGATATTACATGTGTGGATAGGGACTTAGTATTAGTCAGCGCCAGTCAGTGGCAAGTCATAGGCCACTGTGCACATCCGCACCTCTGCACTAGCGTCCGGTGGTGTCACGTCTCTCACGGCACTATCGCATAGCGACTGTGTCTGCCACCGCGCTGCATTCAGCAGCACTTACCGGCGTCTGCAGTAGCAACGCCGCACGCATGGTAGGTCTAGACGGACACCGTCCCCTGTCTTGGATCCATGTCCAGTGACCAGATATCGTGCGTGCAATTTCGCTGAGACCTGTGAGTCTAACAGGCTCGGTGTTTATGTTACAGCGCCTCTATGAGTTAACAGAGTCCGCTCTGCACACATTGGGTGACGTTGAACCCGTGCAAATTATACCGCCATATAGCATGTCTGCCATTATATAGCAGCAGATTAACACCTCTGCACGGTGGACCCTGGGCGGCGAACGCACTTTGTGTTATTTAATATTTAGCGTGTTCCGCCGTCCCTAACACATACATTATGCCCCATATGTTGCCGCTGCTGCTGCAAATAAAAACATTAAATGACATACTCACCTCTCCTCGCTGGGAGCCAGGTGCCGGGTCCTGAGCAGGCGGAGACACCGGCGCACTATGGGGGATAGATGCCAGTGTCGCCGCTGGCTCAGGATACAGCACCTGCAATATTCACCTGTCCAGGGTCCATCGCTGCTCGCCACTGTCTGCCGGGTCTCTGCAGTGACGTTCAGCAGAGGGTGCGCACTGACTACATCATCGCGCCCTCTGCTGTCTAATCGTCACTGACAGAGGACCTGGCAGACAGCAGTAAGCAGCGATGGACCCGGAACAGGTGAATATCACATATACTTACCCCCTCCTGGCGCGATCTCTGCAGCCCACTTCTCCACGGTCTCAGGCTCCTTCCTTCAGTGGTCACATGGTACCGCTAATTAAATCCATGAATATGTGCATATTCATGACTTTAATGAGCGGTACCACGTGACCGCTGAAGGAAGGAGCCTGAGACCGTGGGACAAGCAGGGGGCTGCAGAGACGTGTCAGGGTAGTCAGTATGATCTGACACCCCTGCTCCCCCTCCCCCGCTGACTCCCTGAGGTATATGACTCGCGTATAAAGCCGAGAGGGGGATTTTCAGCCCCAAAAAAGGGCTGAAAATCTCGGCTCATACGCGAGTATATACGGTAATTAGTTATTATGCAACCCACCATTTCAAATATAAATTGTAATCCACCACTTTGCCCCACTAACTATACATAGCTTCTTTCCCCACCCAATAAATATATAAATTAATTAACACCTGTACTCTTTCCCCCAATTCATTACCATCGTCCTCAACATCCCCCTCTCTGTACGTCCTGCTCCCCCGATTCATTATATTTACATGCACCCCTCTGCCCAAAATCATTATGTCATGTCCCCTCTCTCTTCCACCCCTACCCTCTATTCATCATCATTTACCCTCACCACATATTCGGCATCATTTGTTTTCCTCCACCCTCAATACATCATTTGCTCTGCCCCCACCCTCAATTCATTATCATTTGCTCTTCCCACCCCCCACTCCCGATTCGTCATTTGATCTCCCCCACCCCAATCCCATTTTTATAATTTTCTTTCCCCAATTCCAATTCAGCATTTGCTCTCAAAATCAGATCATGTCAGAGGAGAGAGAAATTATTTTTACACCAGATCTTTCTTTTTTCTTACTTTCTTTTTTACATGATTGGGGACCAAAAAAAAAACAGCCCTCATCGTGCTGTCCAGGGTCTTAACTACACCCGGTATCTGAAACCCTGGATATTCTCCACCCCCTATTACCTTATTCCCAATCGCCTTTTTAAAACAGTGATGAGGAAATAAGGCCCCTTAGCGGCTGCCATTTTTATGCGTGTCAGTTGTCGTTAAGGGGTAAAACACAATTATTTATGCAATAACAATGCCATAAGAGACCATAATAAATATGGGAGTCTTATGGAGGTTTAAAATGACAGTCCTGTTTCATCTTATAAGGCTGAACGTGCAATGTATAGTTTGATGAAGCCATATGATCAATGACATAAACAGCCATATGCAAACCAGTTATGGCAACCAGCATACTTGTAATATTTTCCATGTGCAGTGTTCTACATGAACCACTTCTCTTGTCATAACATTCAGCCAGTGCAACATGATCGTGACTGCAGTTTGTCTGCTTCTTTGAAGCACTTGATCTACTGCATACTGTGCAAAAGTTTTAGGCATGTGTGGAATGAATGCTGCAAATTAAAATTGCTTTAAAAAACTAGAAGCATAAAAAGTTTATTTTTTATCAATTAACAAAAAGCTAAATCAATTAACAAAATAGAAATCTAGATAAAATCAATATATGATGTGATCACCCTCTACCTTCAAAACCGCATCAAAGCATCAGCTCTTGAATATAGTTTATAAAGGAAATTCGTAGGAACTTGGCAGAAACATCTTTGAGAACTAACCAAATATCTTCTGCGTATGTAGGCTTGTGCAAATCTTTCTGTCGTTTCATTTAATTTCATACAGACTGGATGATGTTGACATCAGGATCCTGTGATAGCCATATCATCACTTCCAGGACTCCTTGTTCTTCTTTACACTGAAGATTAGTGAAGAGCGAGCACTAAAATGCTCAAGTGTACAGTGTCCATTTTAGGATATGATCATATATCAGGGTATATGCACACGTTGCGGATTCTGCTGTGGATTTTTCTGCCGGATTTTGATAAATCCGCAGGTAAAATGACCTGCGTTTTACATGCGGATTTAGTGCAGATTTTATGTGGCAGGTGTAAAAACGGTGCGGATTTCGCACAAAGAATTAACATGCTGCAGATTCAAATCCACAGCAAATCTGCGCGGAAAAATCGGCAGCACGTGCACAGCGTTTTTAGTTTTACATTGATTATAATGGTACTGTACACCGCAGGAGAATCTGCTGCGGATCCGCAGGGCCAAATCCGCTATGGATCCACAGCAGAATCCACAACGTGTGCACATACCCTTAGAGTCAAACATCAGAAATACTCTGATACCTGATTCTGATACTTGATACCTGAGTCTGATACCTGACTCTGATACCTGACTTTGATACTTGAGTCTGATACCTGACTCTGATACATGATTCTGATACCTGATTTTAATACATGAAACATTCAAACATCAAAATCAGAAGGTTTTTCTGATACCCATAATGCATTACTTGAATGGATCATCTCATATGTGAAGAAAAGAGATTCATTCACTGCCAGTTGAGCTAATGGCTGAGTAGTTAAATGCCTGGCTTATGGACCAAAAAATGTGAGTTCAAACACAGTTGAAAGTAAATTTTGTGTTTGTAACTTATGCACACAAACTCCTCTTTGGTTTCTCTTGTTTCGCTGTGCTGAGTGAAGAAAGTCACATATATGTAAAAATGAAAATCCTAATGATTTTTCAACTCACTGAGTTTATAGAGCAGATTTCATTACCAAAGAAAATTCATGTTTGGTATCGCTTGTGTTACATTGGTAATGCTGATTTCTCTAAAGTGGAGCTTTTTCTGGGTTCAAATCCCATGTTTAATTTTTTTTTTTTTAGGTTATGCAGGTTACCACACAAACTCCAGTTCTGTTCCACTTTTAATATCTGACATTCTTATTATCTTCCGGAGTTCTAATAAAATAATCTATAGCCTAAGAGTGAAGCATCTGAATCACACATAGGTTTGGTTTAAAATAATAAGAAAAATAATAACAAAAAAGATTAAGTTCCATTGCTGGGATTTGGACTCAAAACTACCTGTTTACAAGCCAGCACAATTAACCACTGCGCTATACTGTCAATTGGAAGACAGCAGTATGATGATAAAGTATTGTTTTTGGACTCATTTTTTATTTATTTATTTTAAGGTGTGCACTGAAGGGGTTATCTAGTGGGACAGTTTTATAGAGCGGGTCGTTACAGACGCGGCGATACCAAATATGTGTAATTTTAATTTTTTAATATTTACATAAATAAATGTATTTATTGGAAACATTTTTTTAGGGATTTTTAAAAAAATATTTTTACACTTTGTACTATGTAATGTCAGATCACTGACAGGCTATAAAAAACAGCCCTTAGTCATCGGCTTTCCCTCTGCTGGTTACAAAAATTGCTCGGGAGCTCATGCCACTTTTGTTCAAAAATAATCTTTTATTAATTAAATACATATACAGTAAGTTGCACACACACTGTAATAATTGTATTTGTCACTGACATCTGTATATCTACCTATTCTATTTGTATTTACTGTATGTAATCCATGCCTTCTATGCTGTTGGCTCCTGCTGTGATTTCACACTACCGTGACTGCTGAATTGCCGGATTTTCTTCTATCTACTGTATCTATCTATGTAATATAAATATATATATATATATGTGTGTGTATGTCACTGACATCTCTATCTATGTAATATAAATGCATACATATATATGTGTGTGTGTCACTGACATCTATATATATATGTATTTTATATGTATATATCTATTCTATTCTAACCTGTCAGTGTGATTTTACTGTAGGCGGCACATGAATTGCCAGCTTTTCAAAGGACACCGGTGCATAAAAATCAGACTGCACTCGGTTTCTAACCATTTGTGCAGACACATACACATTTGTGGCCTGCAGGGCTCTAGCAGTTATCCTCCTTGCACAAAGGCTGAGGTAGCGGTCCTGCTGCTGGGTTGTTGCCCTCCTACGGCCCCCTCCACATCTCCTAGTGTACTGGCTTGTCTCCTGGTAGCGCCTCCAGCCTCTGGACACTACGCTGACATACACAGCAAACCTTCTTGCCACAGCTCGCATTGATGCGCCATCCTGGATGAGCTGCACTGCCTGAGCCACTTGTGTGGGTTGTAGAGTCCATCTCATGCTACCACGAGTGTGAAAGCACAACCAACATTCAAAAGTGACCAAAACATCAGCCAGAAAGCATTGGTACTGAGATGTGGTCTGTGGTCCCCACCTGCAGAACCACTCTTTTATTAAGGGTGTCTTTATAATTGCCAATAATTTCCATCTGTTGTCTATTCCATTTGCACAACAGCATGTGAAATTGATTGTCAATCGTTGTTGCTTCCTAAGTGGACAGTTTGATTTCACAGAAGTTTGATTTACTTGGAGTTATATTCTGTTGTTTAAGTGTTTCCTTTATTTTTTTGAGCAGTGTATATATACATACATATATACTGTATAATAGATAGGTTAAAAGCTGGCAAATGATCTGCCGCGTACAGTATAGAATAGGTTGGAATAGAATAGATAGAATAGATATATACACCTAGAATAGGTGTATATATATGTCAATGACACACATATATATGTCTTTATATTTCATACAGAGATAGAAGAATAGCTGGTAATTCAATTGTCGGCTTCTGTAAAATGAATGTAGGAGCCGACAGGATAGAAGACATGGTTTACCTACAGTAAATAGATGGAGAATAGGTAGATATATAGATGTCAGTGACCAATCCAATTAGTATAGTGTGTTTGCAAATTGTGGGACATGTATGTAATTAATAAAAGATTATTTTTTGGGAAAAATGGCGTGGGCTCTTGCGCAACTTTTTGCGCCAGAGCGGGAGAGCCAGTGACTGGGGGGGCGATGTTTATAGACTTGGAAGGGGTTAATACCCATGGATCTTCCTAGGCTATGAATATCAACCCGCAGCTGTATATTTAGCCTTTACTAGGTATTAAAATAGGATGACCCACCAAAAAAACTACGTGGGGTCCCCTATAATTAATAGCCAGAAAAGGCTATGCAGACAGCTGTGGGCGGATATTCATAGCCTAGGAAGGGACAGTGGAGATTGCCCCCCTGGCTACAAACACCAGCTCACAGCCGCCTCAGAAATGGCATATCTCTAAGATGCGCCAATTCAGGCACTTAGCCTGTCTCTTCCCACTGCTCTGTAGTGGTGGCATATGGGTTAATGCCACCATTGTATTGTAAGGTGACATAAGCCTGGCTTAGTAATGGAGAGGTGTCAATAAGACACTTATCCATTACTAATCCTATAGTTGTTAAAGGGTTAAATAGACATACAGCCAAAATAAAGTCTTATAATGAAATCAAACTACACGGTTTGCCATCTTTATTGTTTTGCTAATCCATGCGACGCCCTTGATCTCCTGTAATAAACATAAAATAATAAACCAACAATATACCATACTTGAACTATTGTTCAGCCAATAAGCACCAAAAGTGTTAATCAGCAGAGGTGACGTCACAATCATCCCGTCCATTGTGGCTGCTGTGATTGGTGCTGTTTCAGACCCACCAATCACAGCGGGTCACGTTAATTTTTTTTCTACTTTGTCATATCGCTGAGATTAGCTAATCAGAAATGATTGGCCAGTCCCAGTGATCGCCAATGTCGACGTGCAGGGATGGTCTGCTGTCAGAGTGAGCAGACATCTTAACTCGGTCACTGCACAATGCAGGGCTATGACCGGAAAAAGCATCGCTAGACATGTATAGAGCATGTGATGAAGGGGTTAAAACATACAATGCTGAAAGCGAGCTCTGTATAACCCCGTCCACATCACTAATTGGCATATTTCAGTGTACGCTGTGCATATGCAGAAAGCTGCCAATCAGCGGGGAGGACATGGTTGGAATAATTGACTACAGGCCAACTAGTCCTATAATAATAATCTCTTACTATTTAAAGCAATGATTTTATCAAAACTACACCAAGCAGCCAAGTATATGATGCATTGCTGGAATCAGGGTCTCTGCTCCTACATAATGCTGATCTGAGATTAATTGTCAGAAACCTGTTGACAAATTTCCTTTAATAAGTTCCATCATTCAGAACCTTGAGCACTTTATGAAAGCAGCGCTAAGGATAGGAAGTATTATATGAAGCCTTGTATGTTGCAGTGGAATTCTAATAGCAATTTGCAAACCTAAAAAATGTGAAAAGTGAATAAAAAGCGTGCTATAAAATCACTGACATTAAATAACCTTCAAGGAAACCTTGTAAGCAAATGTTATTAACGTTCCTGGGCTAAAGTAAACCGACGTCAGTCGTAATCTGATAAAGGCACCTACTCTGGTAGGAAAGGTCTCCGGTTGGGCAGATTTTAATAAGCGGCATGATCAGTTATCCCGATGGTGTCGTGTATGGGATCTCTCTGGGTGGCCTTGTCCTTCATCTTATCACTTATCTTAGGATTCAACCTAATGTCTTCTGCATGGTTTAAGAATAAGAACACTTCTTTTGGCGTGTTTGTCCAGTGTGAAGGGAAAATCAGCAACCCATGTAATCAGACTTGTATAGCTTTCCGAACCTTAGAGGAAATTCCAGATACGTCTTGGAAGGTAAGCCGAGAATCGTTTCTAGGTTTAGTTCACACAAGCGTCTGCCGGTATGGTAAAGCCACGATAGATTAGAATAGTGCCAGATTCTTCCCTCCGAAACAGTAGAATACATAGAGCGTATATGACTGCTGTACAAACCTGAAGTTGCTCGTGCCTCTTGGGTTATTAGGAATAAGTAGTACTTTATTTGGGATAATCTCCCTATAAACTAGAACATAGATTTAACCTCCTTTGTGTAAAACAGATTAGATCATTCTAATTTGTAAGTATAAGAATTGCGCTTACCACTTATCTTTTATACTGCTTTATTAATTCATGACTCGGAGGTATGCTATTGTTCTGTACACGATATAAAGGGTAAATATAACTTTATCTCACATTATATCAAGTAATGCAGAAGGTTTTGTTGCTTTCATCAGAATTTGACTGTGTGTCTAGGTAATCACTTAAGGACAAAGCGATTTTTCGTTTTTGCGGTTTCGTTTTTTTCCTCCCTTTATTCCAAGGGCTATAACTTTTTTTTATATATTTTTTCCATCAACATACCCATGTGAAGGCTTGTATTTTTTGCAGGACGAGTTATACTTTTGAATGACACCATCCATATTATCATGTGGTATACCGGAAAGTGGGAAAAAAAATTCCAAGTGCGGCGAAATTGCAGAAAAAAACAAAACCGCAATTGTTTTTTTTTTCATTATTATGATTTACAAGTAGAAAAAAAGGGAAATGTTCCAGCTCCTTAAAAATTGGAAATTCTTTATTTAACAATAATGTTCTTCATAAAAATATCAATGCTCTGGGACAGATCAGCAAGCAAGACAGGATGATACAGCGACGCGTTTCGATCACAAGAGTGATCTTTGTCCAAGCTTATGAGACATCACAATACTCCACATATTTATACAGTTCAGGAACCTATCAGAATTACACATTAAATCATATGATATGCAAAGGAAAGGTCCTGATCTTACCAATAGAAAATATAATAATGCAAATAATATATATGTATGCGCCCAAGTTATAAATCAAGAATGACCAGAGAAGCAATCTAGATTTATAACTTGGGCACAAGGTTTCCAGATGGATTGAACAAACAAACTGAAATCCTGTTTCATTATTGATTTTTTTTGTTTTTTTTTGCATACATATATATTATTTGCATTATTCATTTCTGTTTTTTATTATATTTTCCTTTGGTAAGATCAGGACCTTTCCTCTGCATATCATGTGATTGATGTTTTTATGAAGAACATTATTATTAAATAAAGAATTTCCAATTTTTAAGGAGCTGGAACATTTACTTTTTTTTCTACTTGAGTTAATTGACTGACCAGACGGAGTTCCCTGCACCTAATCCTCATTGTTGGTGGGCTTTCTCTTTTTCTATTTCCATTATTATTTACAGCATTCATTTTATGTTAAAAATGACCTTGCAGTATGATTCTCCAGGTCAGTACAATTATGCAGGTACCAAACATACAGTTTTTGTTTTATTCAAGTTGTGGAAAACAAAAACCAGAAATTTGTAAAAAAAAAAAAAAAAAATATTGTGATGCCATCTCCTAAAGCTGGGTTCACATTGCGTTAGGGGCAATCCGTTAGCGGGATCCGTTAGATAGCGGCGCTAACGCTATCCAACAGATCCATTAGCGCACCCATTGCCCGCAATGTTAATAATGCATACTAACGCATGCCGAAATCGGCATGCGTTAGCAAGTATGCGTTATTTCCTGATGCACGCTCAAACGCAGCATTTTTGGGTGCGCTGGCATTAACGCGCAGCGAACTAACCCGTTCGCTGTGCATAGGAATGTATGGGCTAACGCATGTTAGCGCTAGGTACCGGAGCGCTACCATGTGTTAACGCATACCGTTAGCGCTATGGCGCTAAAGATACCAAAAATGACAATAGCGTTAGCGCATCCGTTTAACGGATCCATTAAATGGATGCCCTAACGCAATGTGAACCTAGCCTAAGAGCCGTAACATTTAACATTTTTGGGATATGGAGCTATGTGAGGGCTTGATTTATGCGCCCCCCAACAGGGGTTTTTATCAATATCATTTTGGGGTAAATAAGATGTTTTGATCACCTCATATTACATTTTTTCCTGTTGTTGCGACACCTGAACCTCCCCCCAATTCTGGCATTTAGATTTTTTTTCTCGTTAAGCCGTTTACCAATTGGATTAATTTATTTTATATTTTGAAATATCGGACTATTACAAACACAGCAATATCAGTAGGTGTATTTTTTATGTCTTAATTTTTAAAGATGGACAAGTAGAGTGATTTGAAGTCATATTTTTTTATTTTTTTCCCCCATTTTTTTAAAACTTATTTACTTTTTCACTGTATTTATTAGTTCCCTTAGGGGACTTGAACCTGTGGTCATCCGATTGCTTCTGCTATATACAGCATTGTCACAGTATTACTGTAAATAGCAAATAGGGGTGAATGTGCAGTACCCAGCTGCGACCACTATACTGTTGAGGGAGCTGTGCTGTACAGCTCTGCAACTGAGCACTTCTGCCCACCGCCAGTTTCGTGAACAGCTGATCGGTGGTGATGGCCGCTGTCACATCCCAACCAATCTGATATTGATGACCTATCCTAAGGAAAGATTATCAATATAAAACTCCCAGACAACCCCTTTAAATGTAGCTAAATTGCTTCTCTGCTTCTGTTATATTGCCTGACACTTATATACATACAGTGGGGAAAAAGTATTTAGTCAGCCACCAATTGTGCAAGTTCTCCCACTTAAAAAGATGAAAGAGGCCTGTAATTGACATCATAGGTAGACCACAGCTATGAGAGTCAAAATGAGAAAACAAATCCATAAAATCACCTTGTCTGATTTGGCAAAATTTATTTTTCAAATTATGGTGGAAAATAAGTATTTGGTCACCTAAAAACATGCAAGATTTCTGGCTCTCACAGAGCTGTAACTTCTTCTTTAAGAGGCTCCTCTGTCCTCCACTCATTACCTGTAGTAATGGCACCTGTGTGAACTTGTTATCAGTATAAAAGACACCTGTCCACAACCTCAAACAGTCACACTCCAAACGCCTCTATGGTGAAGACTAAAGAGCTGTCAAAGGGCACCAGACACATAACTGTAGTCCTGCACCAGGCTGGGAAGACTGAATTTGCAATATGCAAGCAGCTTGATGTGATGAAATCAACTGTGTGAGCAATAATAAGAAAATGGAAGACATACAAGACCACTGCCTCAATCTGTGGCTCCACGCAAGATCTCACCCCGTGGGGTCAAAATGATTACAAGAATGGTGAGCAAAAATCCTATAACCACACGGGGGACGTAGTGAATGACCTGCATAGAGCTGAGACCACTGTAACAAAAGGCTACCATCAGTAACACACTACGCCACCAGGGACTCAGATCCTGCAGTGCCAGATGTGTCCCCCTGCTTAAGCCAGTACATGTCTAGGCCCATCTGAAGTTTGCTAGAGAGCATTTGTATTATCCAGAAGAGTATTGAGAGAATGTCATATGGTCTGATGAAACTAAAGTAGAACTGTTTGGTAGAAAGAAAACTCATCATGTTTGGAGGAGACAGAATGCTGAGTTGCATCCAAAGAACACCATCCCTACTGTGAAGCATGGGGGTGGCAACATCAAGCTTTGGGGCTGTTTCTCTGCAAAGAGACCAGGACAACTGATCCATGTACAAGAAAGAATGAATGGGGCCATGTATTGTGAGATTTTGAGTGCAAACCTCCTTCCATCAGCAAGGGCATTGAAGATGAAAATGGATGAGTCTTTCAGCATGATAACAATCCCAAGTCCACTGCCAGGGCAACAAAGGAGTGGCTTCTTAAGAAGCATATGAAGGTCCTGGAGTGGCCTAGCCAGTTTCCAGATCTCAAACCCATAAAAAACCTTTGGAGGGATTTGAAAATCCATGTTGCCCAGCGACAGGCCCAAAACATCACTGCTCTAGAGGAGATCTGCAGGGAGGAATGGGCCAACATACCACCAACAGTGTGTGCAAACCTTGTGAAGAATTACAGAAAACGTTTGACCTCTGTCATTGCCAACAAAGGATATATATAACAAATTATTGAGATGAACTTTTGTTAATGACCAAATACTTATTCTCCACCATAATTTGCAAAATAAATCTTGCCAAATCAGACAAGGTGATTTTCTGGATTTGTTTTCTCATTTTGACTCTCATAGTTGTGATCTACCTATGATATCAATTGCAGTGATCTCTCATCTTTTTAATTGGGAGAACTTGCACAATTGGTGGCTGACTAAATACTGATTTTCCCCACTGTAGATCGCACATTCTGTAAATTGTTTCTTTTACCTCTAGATTTCAGCGGTGATACTATTTGCTGGTTGGCTGCTGTTAAGCTTTGGAGCTTTACTTGTCCTGTCATGGACTGTTATTCCAGCTGGTCTATGTCAGAGAAGGGTCTGCACACCGGCCAGACATACACAGATCATTGCAGGTACAAAACTAATAATTTCCTAAGATAAAGCATCTGCAGATGTGCCCTTATTTCCTGTCATGTCCTGATTCAGAGATGGACGGCGCCAGATGTTAAAAATGAAAAAAAAAACATATATTGTACATTTGTCATATGCTTCAACAGCCATCGGCTACACAGGCTACCAAAGATAAAGCATTTACTAATGTGTCCTTAATTTCTTAGCATATCCCAAGATGTATTGGGTTAATTTTAAACACATCTGAAAAAAAAGGCATCTACATCTGACAAATCATTCAGTCGACTTCATATCTGACACTCATATTGTACTGTACTATGTTTAAAAAAAATCATTAATACTTAAAGGTTTTACTTTTGTTTCGGAAAACGGCTGCACCGGCTGCAGTTGATTTAAAACAAACGTTTCACTCACCCTCCCCAGATCCAGTGCGGTGTCGGCAGTGCTGCAGGCAATAATTGAGTTCAGCGGCTGTGCGCGAGTAGACACCATGAGCTGCTGAAAGCCCCTCAGCTAAGGAATTGGCTTCAACTCTTGTCGACGTGACATCAGCGCTGCAGACAATAGCAGACACCGGGAGCAGTGGTGTGGAGACTCAGTACTGGAGCCAGGGAGAGTGAGTCAAGCGCAGTTTATTTTTTAAAATCAAACTGCAGGTTGGGAGACAGGGGTTTCTGAAACCTGAAAGTTAAGGTTCTACACATCTGTACCTAGTTACCCTATGAGGAAGTGCTTTAATAATAAGGATGCTTCAATTGTGGCTTTGCAAACATTGGGGGAAATTTATGATGAGAGTAATTTTTTGTAAGTTTCAGTTTTGCTGGATGTTGCATCATCGTTATTTGCGCTTAAATGATACATTTGATGCATCTTTAAATTGTGAATTCATGTATTTAAAAAGTGGTAAGAAAGGCATAAAATCTCAAAAATGTACAATTGCTTTAAATTCAAGTATGGAACGCAAAACAAAATGTTTTGGTGTCAGAAAACTGGGGCAAGTCCTTGATAAAACTTTCTTTCTATGGACATAGCTTTGTATCCCTGTGTGGATTCATCAGCACCGCACAAAATATACTTGAAATGTTATATGTAGGTATTCTGTATTATTTCATGCAGCTAAATTCTCACTAGTAAGACCTCCACAATAGATTGAGAGATTGAGATGAAAAAAGGTTTAAAGAAAATATAGTACTTAAAAAACACATAATGAAGAATATTTATAAAAGGGTAAAAGTATTATTAAAGTGTACACTAAATGTACCTTCTCTGAGTCTGATTGGCTCAATCGGCTAATGCTGTTTGAGAATACACGATGCATATCAGCTTGCTTTGTATAAGGCTAAATTCCCACACTTCGTATTTGCAGCATTTTTGAAGCTACAGATTTTATTGAGCATTTCTGCACCAATTAGCGTGTGTTTTTTTTTTTTTTTTTTAATTCTTTATTTTCAAATTTAAACCACACCATAAGACACAACACCATTTTACAAGTATAGTTAGCGAAGTATTGCTTAGAAGTCGGTCCACGGTGGAAAGGAAGAAAAAAAAAGGGGGGGGGGGGAAATGTGGGTGGGAAACAAAAATAAAAAAAGAAGGAAGAGAAGGGTAAAGAGGGATACATAATAATGAACAATATCCACAACAACAACAAAAAGTAACCATCGGCATGGACACTAGCAATTGGTGGGTGTATTTAAAAAAAAATAGAGTAGGTGGGCTGTTCTGCAAGCAACCGTGGGATCAGCTACCCCAGCATAAAGGTCATCAGGTCAAGTAAGACTTTACGTGATATTAGATTTCTCACCGAGAGGATTATCCTCTAGATATCTAGTCCACGGGGCCCAGGTCGACACATAAGATTGGTGGTTAAAAATCTCCCAGCTAGACAGCTCCTCCAGGCGAGAAACCTGATTTATCTTAACGTGCCACTCCTCCAATGTGGGGGGGCAACATCTTTCCAGTGTACAGCTATCAGCTGTTTTGCAGCACTTAGCATCAGTGGTAGTAGACCATGCTTTTTTGGTAAGAAATCTTTTGACGGGCACGAAAGAAGAACTTCCGTAGCCTTAAGATTAGTCTTTATTAGTTGTAGTTTTTTGAGGACTAGCTCAACACCATCCCAAAAATGTCTCAGTTTGGGACAATCCCAGAATATATGCGTGTGATGTCCTCCAGAGTTGAGGCATCTCCAACAAGCATCATTATCAGCAAGACCCATCTGAAAGAGGTTCGCGGGAGTCCAATGCCACCTGGTCAATATTTTATAAGAATTTTCCTGCAAAAGTACACACCTAGAGAATCCCCGTGCACCAGATAGCATTCTAGATATTTGTTTCTCTGTGAATGTAGTGTTGAGTTCCATTTCCCAAGAGTAAATAAATGAGGGTTTAGAATGTGCTTTCGGAGAGATAAGGTGTGAGTAAATACGAGATAAAATTTTTAGCCGTGGAGGCGGAAGTTTGACCATAATATCTAGCCAGGACCAATTGGATTTGGTTGGGAATTTCTTCTTAAACTGTAGGAGCGTACGTTGAATGTGCTGGCTCTGAAGAAAATTAGTTGGTTGAATCGTTGCACTTGGTGGCCAAACTCCTCTCTGTAATATTTTATTACCATAAAAGCTATTTAGTGTTTCTCTAGGGAGGGCAGACCATAGATTGTATGGATCTTGAAAATCAAGATCTATTAGATAGGGTATTGAGCCAATCGGCGTTAATGTCGAGGGAAAAGTATCCTCCGGTAGTTCTCCCAACATCAATCTTTTGATACGTAATGTGAGAAAACAAAAAGCAAAAAACACAAATATCCTGAACTAAAAGTAAAAAATATACTGCAAATAAAGCATAAAGGTAATAATAATAATAAGGGTATTTAGTAAACATAATTTTGATCAAAATAATGTACAAGCCATCCCGCCACGTCACGGCAACCCTTGTGGGACAGTCCCTACTCTAGTATTTAAAACCTTTTCACTTGCCAAGTGGCGTGAATGTGAATAAGGGTCGAGCGGCTGAACCACTTGTAACAGCTTAGGCCAGACTGGATGGCTTTCCCAGCTCAGAAAGAGGGCGGTCACACCCATATATGCACTGAATGCACAATGAAATGAATAAAAAACAAATCTGAACTGAGAAAAGTAAGTTAATGTGTATGCACAATGTAAGTGCATATTAACACATGACCATTAACCAGAGAAAACAAAAAGCAAAAAACACAAATATCCTGAACTAAAAGTAAAAAATATACTGCAAATAATGCATAAAGGTAATAATAATAATAAGGGTATTTAGTAAACATAATTTTGATCAAAATAATGTACAAGCCATCCCGCCACGTCACGGCAACCCTTGTGGGACAGTCCCTACTCTAGTATTTAAAACCTTTTGCCAGACTGGATGGCTTTCCCAGCTCAGAAAGTTTACTAAATACCCTTATTATTATTATTACCTTTATGCATTATTTGCAGTATATTTTTTACTTTTAGTTCAGGATATTTGTGTTTTTTGCTTTTTGTTTTCTCTGGTTAATGGTCATGTGTTAATATGCACTTACATTGTGCATACACATTAACTTACTTTTCTCAGTTCAGATTTGTTTTTTATTCATTTCATTGTGCATTCAGTGCATATATGGGTGTGACCGCCCTCTTTCTGAGCTGGGAAAGCCATCCAGTCTGGCCTAAGCTGTTACAAGTGGTTCAGCCGCTCGACCCTTATTCACATTCACGCCACTTGGCAAGTGAAAAGGTTTTAAATACTAGAGTAGGGACTGTCCCACAAGGGTTGCCGTGACGTGGCGGGATGGCTTGTACATTATTTTGATCAAAATTATGTTTACTAAATACCCTTATTATTATTATTACCTTTATGCATTATTTGCAGTATATTTTTTACTTTTAGTTCAGGATATTTGTGTTTTTTGCTTTTTGTTTTCTCTGGTTAATGGTCATGTGTTAATATGCACTTACATTGTGCATACACATTAACTTACTTTTCTCAGTTCAGATTTGTTTTTTATTGATACGTAATGTGGTAGAAGTTATCTCGTCTAGCCTAAGAGCGACCGGTGGTCTAATTTAGTCCAGAGATAAGGCAAACCCCTCGGGCCCTATAGAGCCAGGTCAACACAAGTTCCCTCCCCACCTTCAGCGCAAGACACCACCTTTAACCATCTGCTAAGATGGATTGCTTTATAATATGAAAAGGGGTCTGGGACTCCCAATCCACCAGAGGAGACTGGATAAGTGAGAAGCCTATAAGGCAACCTAGCCGGTTTATATTTCCAGATGAATTTTCCTATTAATGACTTTATCGACCCGAAAAAGGTCAGGGGTATCTGAATTGGAACCATATTCATGGCATACAATATGATAGGCATGATATACGCCTTAAACACATTGATGCGACCCATCCAGGATAAAGTGGGTAGGTTATATTTATGCATCAGGTTTGTAACTTTTTTAATTAAGGGAATGAAATTACTTTGAAATAAGTTAGTGGGGTCTCTAGTTATGAATATTCCTAAATATTTAATAGAGCTATTGGCCCAAGAGAAGGGAGTCTGTGTACGAATAGTGGAGAGTTGAGAATGAGGGAGAGTAATATTTAACGCTTCGGATTTGGTTAAATTAATTTTAAAATTGGAAAGGGAGCCAAACTGTTGAAAAATTTGGAGGATGGTCGGAAATGCTTGAGACGGGTTGGATATGAGAAAAAGCAGATCGTCTGCGAAAGCTAGCGTTTTGAGTGTCCCCGGACCCACTGACAACCCCTCTATGCGTTGTTCTTGTCTGATGCTTTGTATCAAAGTTTCTATGACTAAAATGAACAAGGATGGAGACAGAGGGCATCCCTGCCTAGTCCCGTTGTGAGTCTCAAAACTGTTTGACAGGGTGCCATTAATCCTGACCTTGGCCGTCGGTTGAGAGTAGAGAGAGAGAACTGCTGTTATATATTGAGGAGGGAAGCCAAATTTAATCAATACCTGTTCCATAAATCTCCAGCACACTCTGTCAAAAGCCTTTTCGGCATCCGTTGACAGGAGTACTAAGGGGACCTGCTGGGTCTTGGCAAACATTATAGACTGTATGGCCCTAGTGGAGTTATCCTTCCCTTCCCTACCCCTCACAAAGCCCGCTTGATCCACGTGAATTAATTTGGGTAAAAAGTTGCTTACTCTGCCCACTAGAATTTTAGCCCACATTTTGATGTCAGCATTAAGCAATGAGATTGCTCTGTAGCTGGTGCACAAGTTGGGATCCTTACCCTCCTTCGGGAGAACCGTAATGTATGCCTCCAGGGATTGCTTAGGGGGAAGCTGGCCCTCCAAATAGGAATTAAACAAGGTCACCAGATGGGGTAAGAATGATTTTATGAACTTTTTATAGTATATAATGGGGAGACCATCCGGGCCTGGGGCCTTTCCATTTGGAATGGTGGAGAGGGTGTCTAAAATTTCTTTAGGGGTAACCGGAGCAGTTAGTAAAGATTGGCCTTCCGGGGTTATTTTAGGGAGGTTTAATGGAATCAGGAACTCTTTGATTTTTTCTATAGCTGTTATTGGGTCTTGCATGCTATCTGGTATGCTTAAATTGTATAAACTGTCATAAAAGGATCTGAACTCCTCGGCAATGTCTGCGGTCTTGAAAATTGAAGAACTGTCCAGAGCTTTGAGTTGTCTAATGAACGTCTTATCCTGCTGCTTTTTAAGCAGTGAAGACATAAGCTTACTACTTTTATTGCCGTGGAGATAGAACTTCTGTTTACTTCTCATATAAGTTTTGGCCGATTGAATATTTAGGAGATTTTTTAGGGAATTCCTTAGGTCCGACAGTTCAGTTTGTATATTATTTACTTGAGATCTCTTGTGTAATCTTTCCAAGGAATTAATTTGGTGCAAAATAGACACAACCTGTTTTGTTCTTTCTTTTTTGAGATGGGAACTCAAAGCTATAAATTCTCCCCTCATTACCGCTTTATGTGATTCCCACACCACAGGTAGGGGCGGGCCAGAGTGTAAGTTTGTCTGGAAAAAGAATTCAAGAGTGCCAGTCAGTTTCGTAATGTGGGAATCAGAATCTAATAATGTCTCGTTAAGTGACCATGACTTGGCTGGCCGCGGAAGGGTTACTATGCCTATGTCGAGAAAAATAGGGGCATGGTCCGAGAGAGAGATAATGTCTATAGTCGCATTTTTAACTAATGAGAGATTAGTTGTTTGTGTCAATAGATAATCAATTCTATGATAGCTACCACACGGGTGGGAATAAAAAGTGTAGTCTCTGCCTGAAGGAAAGAGTGTCCTCCAGGGGTCTATCAATTGCAATTCTTGTAAAGAAAGGTGTAATTTTCTTAGTGCCCTTTGAGAAAGGGTCGACTTACCCGTTGAAGTATCTAGGGATGGATTGAGTGATACGTTGAAGTCTCCCCCCATCAACAACAAACCTTCAGTAAATAGTTTTAAGGTATTCAGTGTTTTGCACAGCCATCCAATCTGATTCCTATTTGGGGCGTAAAGGTTACACAGAGTAACTTTAGTATTGGCTATAAGGCCCTTTAGTATAATATATCTTCCTTCGGAATCTGAGAGGCAATCGTGCAGGTCAAAAGGAACATTCTTTTTAATAGCAATACTCACTCCTCTAGACGCCGACCCACCCGTACTATGATACCAGCTCGGGTAACGGGATCTAGACATATCCGGGACTCTCCCCACTTTAAAATGTGTCTCCTGTAGGAAGATCACACTAGCCTTTTTTGCATATAGAAGGTTTAATACCTGACTCCTTTTACACTGGGAATGTAAGCCTTTTACATTGTATGAAGCCACTACCATGGTGGCGAAATTGACCTTATCACCCATAGTAAAATAGATGGAGCAAAAAAGAGGTTAAATGATTAAGTGTCCAATGCCGACGAGCCACAAAAAATACAAAATACAAAATAAAGTAACAGATAGATAACAATAACCAACTGCCTGCCGGTGGCAGGGATAGGGGGTCAAACATACCCCCCATAACAGAGCAGGGAATTACATCACCAATACACGAGTGGTACATGTTAGCTTATAAGGCAGTTAAATGAAAGCAGCAACAAATTAGCATATGCCAATCAAGGCAAACTAAAGTGATCTAAAACATTACAGAGTTATACAAAAAAAAAAATTTCCGGGTCTATATGTGAGAAAATACGGCTAGACAGAGCACAATAGATCTCAGGGGGGCATCTCTTTTCTCGCCCCAGATTTCCCTCATTTAGGAGGCATGCGTCTCTTCACTGAGGCCCAGTCCCCCTGACCTCCTGTAAAAACATTAATAGGAGGAGGCGTGCGAAGATCCATATCCAAAGGTAACCATGAAGGAATATCAATAGGAGCAATGTCGAATGTGTCCCATATTTTGGTTAAATCTTCAGGACTTCTCACTGTTATTTGTTTGCCGTCTCCATTTACCGATATTCCAAATGGGAATAGCCATTTATAAAGGATTTTACGCGAGCGTAGCACTTCCAATAAGGGTCTTAGAATCCTTCTTTTTGCAAGAGTCGACGGCGCAATGTCCTGATAAAGTTGGATAGCAGATCCTTCATAGGTGAGATTTTTAACGTCTCTTGAGGCAGACAAAATAATATTGGTGTCCACATAGCTCAACAAGCCGCAGATCACATCCCTCGGGGGTTCAGAAGGCTTAGGCTTGGGTCTGAGCGATCTATGGACCCTCTCTATTACCATTTGGTTGCATTTTTCTTGCGGGATTAGGAGGGCAAAGATCTCTTTCGTTGATTTTTCTAATATTTCTGTAGAGACACTTTCCGGCAAGCCTTTAATCCTTATATTTTTTCTGCGACTCCTATTTTCTTGATCTTCTAAGGCCAGAAGAGAGTTATTAAGTTGTGTTCTGTGGTAGTCCAAATGAACTCTCATGGCGTTGGAGTGGCTAATGAGAGAGGACTGAGATGATTCAAGGGACTCCACTCTATTAACAATATGTGACAAGTCTGCTCTCATACCAGATATCTCCGTAACCAAAGGCTTTAAAGCTTGTGCCAGAAGTTTTTTAAAGACTGATCTAGATAACTTCCCAGAGTCTGAGTGGGTAATATCACTGCCTGAGACATCATCACTTGAGTCCAAGTCCTCGGCCTGTTCTTCCACCTCAGCATTTGCATGCAGCTTTTTAGGTGTGGACCTAACCGACCCAGGTTTATTTTTCAGAAATTTCTCCATTTCACTTTGTCTGCTCTGATGTACACTAGTAGCCAGCAGTTTTGCATGCTCTTTATTAGATTTAACCATAATGCTTAATTAAAGCGCGCATTTGAATCACCCCTCGTGCATTCAGGGAAAGTCTACTAATGCATGTTCATAGATGAAGATAACCCCATGCGTCTTGAAAGGTGATGCGTTGACATGAGTGAATAGGGCGGTATCAGCGCTCTAATGTGGTGCACTATATAGAAAGTCTCACACTGCCGTGGCATAAAATTAGGTCGGTCTTGGCGCCTCTGAAAGGGGGGAGCGGTACCCTCAGACCCCAGGTCGCCCCAGTTCCCTGTATGCAGCAGGAGCGACCGCCTCAGATTCCCTGGGCAATGCCCCAGGAGCACCCAGCACCGTGGTCACCCTCTGCTCACCAGCCAGGCACGTGCAACCGGCTCACCTCCCTCTCCTCCGGTGAGCTGATCCGCTTCTCTTCCCTGTCAGTCAGCGGTCTCTTTTCCTGCAGAGGCCACGGGCCCTCCACCACCTCCAACGGCTCTCTGTAGACTGCTTTCTGGGCCACCTCAGGAAGAAGCAGTAAAGATGGCGCCTGACCGTCTCTGGCGCCAAGGCCCTCTCCCCGTGACCGTTCTCACAGAGAGCCGCGGTTCTGTCTTCGCTGTCCTTCACCACCTTCTCTAAGCCCCGCTCTCTCTGGGGGGCATATAGGTGCTTTCATTGGGGTCAGAAGAGGGTATATTTCGTGGCTGGCAGCGGGAGCTGCAGCAAAGCGCATCTTCCCTACAGGTGATCCAGGCCACGCCCCCCAATTAGCGTGTGTTTTATGCCGTTTCTCTTTTTGGCATGTGTGAAGAATATGGGGGATTTACTGGCAGCTTACAATCCTCCTTCAGGATGTGTAGCTGCAACTGGACATCTGGCTCAGCAGGTGGTCAGCCAAACCAGCTAGTATCCAAGTCAAACAAGACGAGCTCCTGCAGAACCCACACTGTATGACTGCTTTGTCCAGTCAGAGGGAATTCCATGAGGAGATTTAAGGAGAACATGGCATAATCGTAGATTACAATTACATTTTTGGATCTCCGGAACAGGCCGAATGCCTTCCAAGGTCTCGATCCGTTCTAGTACCCCAGGGTAGAGAGATATGCAAAACGGCTAGCAGAAGCCAAGTAGCGAAGCTGTGTTTGTAATGGGGGGCACGGCTAGATCATATAGCACCAAAACCGCCATCCTATGACCTGCTATTGGGAAGATATGATCCTTCCTGGGTTTTGGGAGTTTTAGCTTCAAACACCCAGGGGAGGGTGATAAGGCCTCTCCCAGGAGCCAGAGGCGTGATCAACCAAGTAGATAAATGATTGTGCCCAGCCATGTGCTCCCACTCTTTGTCATGCTTGCTGTTCACTTCTAAAGGGGGGGGCCATGTCATGTAATGTGTTGGAAGAAACTGAACCAGCTGGCAACCCATTCCCCCATGCGGCCCAGCATCCAATAGCCAAACATCAAGATGGTAATTTACATAATACATATGCTTTTTTTCTTTGTACTATCACCTGAATTTGCATATCTGACCATTATATATGTACAGTGGGTATGGAAAGTATTTAGACCCCTTAACATTTTTCACTCTTTATTTCGTTGCAGCCATTTGGAAAAGTCAAAAAAACTTTTTTTTTCTCATTAATGTACACTCTGCACCCCATCTTGATTGAAAAAAAACAGAAATGTAGAAATTTTTGCAAATTTATTAAAAAAGAAAAACTGAAATATCACAGTCATAAGTATTCAGACCCTTTGCTCAGTAATGAGTAGAATCACCCTTTTGATCTAGTGGAGCCATGAGTCTTCTTGGGAATGATGCAACAAGTTTTTCACACCCGAATTTGGGGTCCTCTGCCCTTCTTCCTCGCAGATCCTCTCCAGTTCCATCAGGTTGGATGGTGAACATTGGTGGACAGCCATTTTTAGGTCTCTCCAGAGATGCTCAATTGGGTTTAGGTCAGGACTCTGGCTGGGCCAGTCAAGTATAGTCACAGATTTATTCTGAAGCCACTCTTTTGTTATTTCAGCTGTGTGCTTAGGGTAATTGTCTTGTTGAAAGGTGAACCATCAGCCATGTCTGAGGTCCAGAGCACTCTGGAAGATGTTTTCATCCTGGATATCTCTGTACATGGCCGCATTCATGTTTCCTTCAATTGCAGCCTGTTGTCCTGAAAAACACCCCCATAGCATGATGCTGCCACCACCATGTTTCACTGTTGGGATTGTATTGGGCAGGTGATGAGCATGGTTGTGAGTGAGTGGGGGTGACGCTAGACAGCGCCTTCTAACGCGGGAGGCTTTTTGGATTTTCAATTTAAATTCTAGGTTTCCAAATGGATTAAACAAAAGAAACGAATTGATGTTCCATTATGAAACATAGTTTATTCTTTTTGTTTTGTTGTTTTTTATTATTGTATGTATTTTTGCTGAATAGGACCTTTGAAATTGTCATGTGATGTAAATTAATTCACCTATTGGCTATTAATTAGCTTGAATAGTTCATTGTATGTATTTTTGCTGAATAGGACCTTTGAGATTGTCATGTGATGTAAATGAATTCACCTATTGGTCATTCAATAGCTTAAATAGTTAATTGTTGCCATCTGCAGGCAGGCTGTGATAAAGATCTTATTGATCGAAACGCGTCGCTTGTTCCCTGAGCTGCCTCACATGAGCATGCCATTTGTCTAATGCTTTTAATGGAAGAATAAAAATCTACGATTTTATGGGAGCTGGAGCGCAAGAATATACAGCAGGAAAAACACACCAAAACTTGTGGGAGCTTAGCCTAAGGGTGGGTTCATGCGAGTGTTTAAAAAATTGTTGAGACTTTCATCCAGAAAACTCAGGCAATTTTTTTTCTCACTTGTCATCTGTATTCAATATGTCTTTTTACAGCATCAGCTATGATTGACAGTTTTATATATTACAGATTTGCAAGGTATCTGTAAAAATCGGATGTTATACTGTGGCTCCATATGACATCCAATTTTTTGTGCACCCATAGACTTGAATGAGCAAGTCTCATCTGGCTTAAGGATTAAAACAGTGCTCTAATTGCTCATCTGCATTCTCCCAATGAATAATATTGGTCTGAGTGCTGTCTGTTTTTTTCAAGGACCGAAAGCATGGTCGTATGAACAAGCCCTAAGAGTGCACAGAGTGTACATGTTGACTCCTGTTCACTACCAGAAGTACCTAAAGTGAGCATTGGGACATCAGAACTGGACAATGGAAGGAGGCCTGGTCTGATGAATCACATTTTCCTTTATATCATGGGAACAGCCAGGAGCATGTGTGTCCTTCACCTGGGGAAGATAAAGAACCAGGTTCACTATGCAAGAGGTGGAGAAGGCATTGTGATGCTCCACTACTTTGTCATGTACCAACTATCTAGACATTATCTGCTGCTGAGACTCAGTGTCAGATACCACAGGACACCTTCAGAGGTCTTTTGGAGTTTTTGATATGTTGGATCTGATGAGTTTGGGTGGCATCAAATATTAAGCAAGTGTTTTTTATGCTATGGATGATCAGTGTATATAGGTGTGATATTGCATTCATAGTAAATAGGCTAACCATTTTTTATACTTTTGTCTACAATATTTCAAAGCAGTTATCTGATGAACGTTTTCAAATATTTGCCCTCCTTCCATAACCATGTATTCTGATCATTTCTTTCCATTCTTCATTTACAGTGGCTATTACAATTCTTGGTCTGCTCCTGTTTCCCATCAGTCTTCGCTCTACATTTGCCAATCAGATCTGCAACTCATCCTTGTCCTACAGAAGTGGCACCTGCTCCCTTGGCTGGGCTTATATGATGGCTATTATTACAATAATGCTCTCTTGCTTTCTTCCAATCATCGGCCGTTACAATATAAATGAAATGAAGACAACAGTATTGAGGTCCCAATTAACACAGCATATGCTAGTTTGCGAAGAACACATGTATTAATTTTATCAGTGCCAAAAATATAAATGTTAGAGAATTTCATTCAGTTCTGCTGTATCTGGACCTCACTTATCAAAACTGCCTAAAAAGACCCATTTGTTGGCCATAACAACCACTCATGGAAGCTAAGTTGGTTTTGGTTGTTATGTGCAAGGCAGGATTGCTAAACCTGGCCCACTGTCTCCAATCGGTGTGTCTGTAGGAGGCAGAAAGTGAAATGATGTGTCACCACTTTGAGGCTGAGTTCACACGTGGTGTTTTTTTCGCATTTCCGCGGCGGTTTTAACACGCGATTTTGCCGCGAAAACGCAAAAAATAAGCATCCCATGCATTTCTATGGGATTCCGCAATGCTGTGCTAATGCTACGGTTTTCACCGCGGCGGAATCGCTTCGCGGTAAAGACCGCAGCATGCTCATTAATTTTGCGGAATCGCGGCGATCCCGCACCCATAGGAATGCATTGTTCCGCTTACTTCCCGCATGTGGCTGTGCACACCATCGGAAAGTAAGCAGAACATTTGAGGATGGTACCCACGGTCCGGAGGAGAGGAGACTGTCCTCCGGGCTTTGGGTACCATATCCCTGTAAAAAATAGAATTTAAAATAAAAAATATTGTTATTCTCACCTTCCGGCGTCCCGCGCAGCCTTTCCGCTTCTCTCCACGCTCTCGTTCCCAGTAATCCTTTGCGAAAATGCCCGCGATGGCGTCCGTTCTCGCGGGATCGCGAAGTCTCGCGGTCATTCGCGCGACGTCATCGCGAATTACCGCGAGACATCGCGATCCCGCGAGAACTGACGTCATAGCGGGCATTTTCGCAAAGGATTACTGGGAACGGCTGCGCGGGACGTCGGAAGGTAAGAATAACACCATTTTTTATTTTTTTTTGCATTTTATCTTTTACTACTGATGCTGCATAGGCAGCCTCAGTAGTAAAAAGTTGGTCACACTTGTCAAACACTATGTTTGGCGAGTGTGACCAACCTGTCAATCAGTTCTCCAAGCAATGCTACAGATCGCTTGGAAAACGCTAGCATTTTGCAAGCTAAATACGCTTGCAAAATGCTAGTTTTTCCGCGGGAAAATCGCTGGAATTTAAAATGCGATTTTCCCGCGGAATGGAATTCCGGAATTCTCGCGGTAATTTCCGCGAGAGTTCCGGTACGTGTGCACTTAGCCTAATACATCCATTTTCATATGTTCCGTTTGGTCAGCGGATATAATCATATTGTCCAATAGGTTGCAGTGATGAATGTGAACGAAAGTTCATTGTGCAGTAATGTTATTATGCTACAAATGCAAGAGACATAGGAGCAAACATGACCAATGTAGAGAGAAAAACATTAGAAAAAAAATACAAACTTTATATCATATTATAAATTCAAGGGTTTTTTGTTAAAATTAAATCATTAAAATAAAATCCATAATAAAATGTGGAGTGTTACTATTCAACTATGAAATCAACCTTGCTAACCTCATTAAATCACAACCGTGAAGGAAGACAAGCACTTGTAAACACTTCAAATATAAAAAAAAACAATTTTATTAAATATCACACATAAAACAATGCAATAAAAATTAGCATCAGAGATGCCTCAAATGTGGGGGATCGACTGACAAGGAAGCCCATACGAGGTCAGCCCAAATACATAAATGCAATAAAGGCTAAAGGAAATAAGTAAACAATGTTCTATTCCACAGCAGTTCCAAGTATTTTTTCTAATACAATGTCAATATATAGAGTATCACCCTAAGGATGAAAGGATACTGGTGCTGGGAATATACTACCCTAAAATCAGACACATGCAGAGAATTACATTTATATAAGGTGCAAGTGCATTAAGGTAAACCAAGGTATTTCTCCCAATAAAGTGTCAGTGCATATAGAGAAGGTATTACTCGAAATGATCGTGTAAAGAAAGTATCTTTAGATTACCTTTAAAGTCTTGTGCCAGGCAATAGCCAGGGCTTGTACCAACCTGACACGTTTCGAACACACTTCTTCAGGGGGCCCAGAGCAATTTGTGCAATTTGTACAAAATTAGAATATCATCAAAAAGTTAATTTATACAGAGTGATCTATTTCAAGTGTTTATTTCTGTTTATGTTGATAATTATGGCTTACAGCCAATGAAAACCCAAAAGTCATTATCTCAGTAAATTAGGATAATTAACAAAAAGAATCTGCAAAGGCTTCTTAAGCGTTTAAAAAGGTCTCAGTCTGTTTCAGTAGGTTTCACAATAATGGGGAAGACTGCTGACTTGACAGTTGTCCAGAAGGCAGTCATTGACACATGCCACAAGGAGGGTAAGCCACAAAAGGTCATTGCTATTGGCTGTTCACAAAGTGCTGTATCCAAGTACATTAATGGCAAGCTGAGTTTAAGGAAAAAGTGTGGTAGATAAAAGTGCACAAGCAACTGGGATAACCGTAACCTTGAAAGAATTGTTAAGAAAAGGCCATTCAAAAAATTGGGTGAGATTCACAAGGAGTGGACTGCTGCTGGAGTAATTTCTTCAATAGCCACCACACACAAACGTATCCAGGACATGGGCTACAAGTGTCGCATTCCGTATCCAGGACATGGGCTACAAGTGTCGCATTCCTTGTGTCAAGCCACTCATGACCAATAGTCAACGCCAGAAGTGTTTTACCTGGGCCAAGGAGAAAAAGAACTGGACTGTTGCTCAACGATCCAAGGAGTTGTTTTCAGATGAAAGTAAATTTTGCATTTCATTTGGAAATCAAAGTCCCAGAGTCTGGAGGAAGAGTAGAGAAGTACACAATCCAATCTGCTTGAAGTAAAGTGTGAAGTTTCCACAATCAGTGATGGTTTGGGGAGCCATGTCATCTGCCGGTGTAAGTCCACTGTGTTTTAACAAGACCAAAGTAAGCACAGCCGTCTACCAGGAAATTTTAGTGCTCTTCCTGCTTCTGTCAGGAACACCACACTGCACTTGCTCACTGAGCCAGTGCGCGTGCCCTGAGTACAAAAATAGTGCTCACAGATACCTGTGGAGCGGGACAGCAGCGGTGATGATGCGTGCTTCAGACTATCAGGACCTGAAGCACGTGACTGCTGGGGGCGTGACCTAAGCTCTACAGAGCTAGGAGCTGCAGGGAAACTCCTAGAAGGGTAACTACGGGGCAAGTTACCAAGGGGCATAGACAGTGACGTAAACCAGATCAAGCCGGGTCAAAGCACGAGATAGCAGGACAGTACCAAAGGGTTAAACAGAGCGAATAGTCAGGACGTAGCAATAGATCAGAAAACCAGAATGGGCAATGGACGGTACAATAGGGACAAACTGTAATGGAGTAACAATAGCCAAGCCAGGAGGTCAGAACCGGAGAAGACAATAGTCCCAAAACGAGAGACCGAGTTCAGAGTGAGGGGTCAGACCGGGTCATACACGGGAATCAAACAAGCAATGCAGTATCCACGCACACCAGTGGGGTCAGCCACACAGCCAGAATAACAGTATAGCTGACAGGGAATCCTAGTCTGGAGTGAGTATAAATACCCCTCCCAGATCCAAAGAGAGGCCGGCAAAAGTTAACCATGTGAGAACAGGACATTAACCATGTCCTATCCATGATAGTACCCCCCTCTTAATGGGGGGCCACTGGACCCCCAGGTTTCTCAGGGTATCTGGCATGAAAAGCCCGCACCAGTTGATCAGCGTGCACCAAACTGGCCGGAACCCATGACTGATCCTCAACAGAATATCCCTTCCAATGAATAAGGTACTGAAGTCTACGGCGCACCCACCTTGAATCAACGATGCGCCCTACCTCGTACTCCAGTTGACCCTCTACCAACACTGGTGGAGCCACAGATGAGGGATCTTCTCTAACTGTCCCCACAGGTTTTAATAGGGACCTGTGGAAGACGATAGAGATTTTGAAGGAGGTGGGCAACTGTAATCTGTATGCCACCGGGTTGATCACCTCTACAATCTTGTATGGGCCAATAAATTTGTGGCCCAACTTCATAGAGGGTATTTTAAGTTTGATGACACGAGTGGACAACCAGACTTTTTCCCCCACTGTCAACGCAGGAACCACCCCCCTCCTTCTGTCCACAAAATGTTTGAACTTCTTCTGGGCTTTGGAGATGTTCCCCTGCACCTCCTTCCAGAGGGTTTTTAACCCCTTCATGACCCAGCCTATTTTGACCTTAACGACCTGGCCATTTTTTGCAATTCTGACCAATGTCCCTTTATGAGGTAATAACTCAGGAACGCTTCAATGCATCCTAGCGATTCCGACACTGTTTTTTTGTGACATATTGGGCTTCATGTTAGTGGTAAATTTAGGTCGATAATTTTTGCGTTTATTTGTGAAAAAAATGGAAATTTGGTGAAAATTTTGAAAATTTTGCAATTTTCAAATTTTGAATTTTTATTCTGTTAAACCAGAGAGTTATGTGACACAAAATAGTTAATAAATAACATTTCCCACATGTCTACTTTACATCAGCACAATTTTGGAAACATTTTTTTTCGTTAGGAAGTTATAAGGGTTAAAATTTGACCAGTAATTTCTCATTTTTACAACAAAATTTACAAAACCATTTTTTTTAGGGACCACCTCACATTTGAAGTCACTTTGAGGGGTCTATATGGCAGAAAATACCCAAAAGTGACACCATTCTAAAAACTGCACCCCTCAAGTTACTCAAAACTACAGTCAAGAAGATTATTAACCCTTCAGGTGCTTCACAGGAACTAAAGCAACATGGAATGAAATAATGGACATTTTAATTTTTCCAACCAAAATTTTCTTTTAGCATCAGTTTTTTCATTTTCACATGGGTAACAGGATAAAGTGTATCCTAAAATTTGTTGGGCAATTTCTCCTGAGTACACCAATACCTCATATGTGGTCATAAACCACTGTTTGGGCGCACGGCAGGGCTCAGAAGGCAAGGAGCGCCATTTTACTTTTTGAATGGAAAATATGCTTGAATATTTAGCGGTTGTTATGTCGCGTTTGGAGAGCACCTGTGTGCCTAAACATTGGAGCTCCCCCACAAGTGACCCCATGTTGGAAACTAGACCCAACAAGGAACTTATCTAGATGCATGGTGAGCACTTTGAACCCCCAGGTGCTTCACAAATTGATCCGTAAAAAAAAAAGTACTTTTCTTTTCACAAAAATTTTATTTAGCCTCAGTTTTTTCATTTTCACATGGGCAACAGGATAAAATGGATCCTAAAATTTGTTGGGCAATTTCTCCTGAGTACATCGATACCTCATATGTGGCCATAAACCACTGTTTGGGAGCACGGCAGGGCCCGGAAGGGAAGGAACGCCATGTGACTTTTTGATTGGAAAATTAGCTCCAATCGTTAGCGGACACCATGTCGCATTTGGAGAGCCCCTGTGTGCCTAAACATTGGAGCTCCCCCACAAGTGACCCCATTTTGGAAACTAGACCCCCGAAGGAACTTATCTAGATGTATGGTGAGCACTTTGAACCCCCAAGTGCTTCACAGAAGTTTATAACGCAGAGCAGTGAAAATAAAAAATCATTTTTTTTGCTCAAAAATGATTTTTTAGCCCGCTATTTTTTATTTTCACAAGGCTAACAGGAGAAATTGAACCACAAAAGTTGTTGTGCAATTTGTTCTGTGTACACCGATACCCCATATGTGGGGGGGAACCACTGTTTGGGAGCACGGGAGAGCTCAGAAGGGAAGGAGCACCATTTTGGAATGTAGACTTTGATGGAATGTTCTGCGGGCGTCATGTTGCGTTTGCAGAGCCCCTGTGTGCCTAAACAGTAGAAACCCCCACAAGTGACCCCATTTTGGAAACTAAAACCCCCAAGGAGCTTATCTAGATGTGTAGTGAGCACTCTGAATCCCCAAGTGCTTCACAGAAGTTTATAAATGCAGAGCCATGAAAATAAAAAAATATTTTTTTTTCCTCAAAAATGATTTTTAGCCCGCTATTTTTTATTTTCCCAAGGGTAACAGGATAAATTGGACCCCAAAAGTTGTTGTCCAGTTTGTCCTGAGTACACTGGTACCCCATATGTGGGGGGAAACCACTGTTTGAGCACACGGCATGGCTCAGAAGGGAAGGAGCGTCATTTGACTTTTTGAATGGAAAATTAGCTCCAATCGTTAGCGGACACCATGTCGTGTTTGCAGAGCCCCTGTGTGCGTAAACTTTGGAGCTCCCCCACAAATGACCCTATTTTGGAAACTAGACCCCCTAAGGAACTTATCTAGATGCATAGTGAGCACTTTGAACCCCCAGGTGCTACACAGAAGTTTATATAACGCAGAGCCATTAAAATAAAAATATTTTTTTTTCCTCAAAAAATAAATTTTTAGCCTGCTATTTTTTATTTTCACAAGGGTAACAGGATAAATTGGACCCCAAAAGTTGTTGTCCAGCTTGTCCTGAGTACGCTGGTACCCCATATGTGGGGGGACCACTGTTTGGGCACACGTTGGGGCTCGGAAGGGAAGTAGTGACGTTTTGAAATGCCGACTTGATGGAATGGTCTGTGGGCGTCATGTCACGTTTGGAGAGCCCCTGATGTACCTAAACAGTGCAAACCCCCCACAAATGACCCCATTTTGGAAACTAGATCACCCAAGGAACTAATATAGATGTGAGGTGAGCACTTTGAACCCCCAAGTGCTTCACAGAAGTTTATAACGCAGAGCTGTGAAAATAAAAAATATTTTTTTCCTCAAAAAATGATTTTTAGTCCACTATTTTTTATTTTCACAAGGGTAACAGGATATTTTGGACCCCAAAAGTTGTTGTCCAGTGTGCCCTGAGTACGCTGGTACCCCATAAGTGGGGGGGACCACTGTTTGGGCACACGTTGGGGCTCGGAAGGGAAGTAGTGAGGCTTTGAAATGAAGACTTGATGGAATGGTCTGTGGGCGTCATGTTACGTTTGCAGAGCCCCTGATGTACCTAAACAGTGCAAACCCCCCACAAATGACCCCATTTTGGAAACTAGATCACCCAAGGAACTAAGCTAGATGTGTGGTGTGCACTTTGAACCCCCAGGTGCTTCACAGAAGTTTATAACGCAGAGCTGTGAAAATAAAAAATTATTTTTTTTTCCTCAAAAAATTATTTTTAGCCCACTATTTTTTATTTTCACAAGGGTAACAGGATAAATTGGACCCCAAAAGTTGTTGTCCAGTTTGTCCTGAGTACGCTGGTACCCCATATGTGAGGGGGGGCACTGTTCAGGGACACGTTGGGGCTCGGAATGGAAGTAGTGACGTTTTGAAATGCCGACTTGATGGAATGGTCTGTGGGCATCATGTTACATTTGCAGAGCCCCTGATGTACCTAAACAGTGGAAACCCCCCACAAGTGACCCCATTTTGGAAACTAGACCCCCCAAGGAACTTATCTAGATGTGTGGTGAGCATGTTGAACCCCCAAGTGCTTCACAGAAGTTTATAACGCAGAACCGTGAAAGTAAAAAATCATTTTTTTTCCACAAAAATAATTATTTTAGCCCCCAGGTTTTTATTTTCCCAAGGGTAACAGGAGAAATTAGACCCCCAAAGTTGTTGTGCAATTTTTCCTGAGTACCCAGATACCCCATAAGTGGGGGTACACCACTGTTTGGGCACATGTCGGGGCTCGAAATGGAGGGAGCACCGTTTGACTTTTTGAACGCAAAATTGGCTGGAATAAATGGTGGCTCCATGTCGCGTTTGGATACCCCGTGATGTGCCTAAACAGTGGAAACCCCTCAATTGTATCTCCAACCCTAACCTCAACACACCCCTAACCCTAATCCCAACCCTAATCATAACCCTAACCTCAACCCTAATCCCAACACACCCCTAACGAAATCCCAACTCTAACCCTAACCACAAGCCTAACCGTAATCCCAACCCAACCCTAACCCTAATTCCAACCCTTAGTCCAACCCTAACCCTTAGTCCAACCCTAACCCTATTTCTAACCCTAACCCTAATTCCAACCCTAGCCCTAGCCCTAGCCCTAACCCTAATGGAAAAATAAAAAAAAAAATATTTTGTTTTTTTTATTATTTGTCCCTACCTATGGGGGTGATAAGGGGGGTGGTGATTTACTTTTTTTTTATTTTGATCACTATGAAAGTTTATTATAGTGATCAAAATAAATGAATGAATCTGCAGCATTGCAGATTCGATTTGGCGCACTGCGCATGCGCCCGCCATCTTCCAAGATGGCGGCGCCCATGACGCTGGACGGTGGGACACCGGGACGGATAGCGGGAGATCGGAGGCACAACGGAGGGTGAGAGGGGGTGATCGGAGGGCTGGGGGGGCGGAGGGAAGGCGGGGGGCAGATTATGACGGCGGCTGCCGATCGGTGCCGTCAGACGGTGGCGGCAGCCGATCGGTGCCGTCAGTCGGTGTGGGGGGGGGGGTCGGGCCTCGGTGTCCAGCCATGTCCGATGCTATTTCAGCATCGGCCATGGCTGGATTGTAATATTTCACCAATTTTCATTGGTGAAATATTACAATCGCTCTGATTGGCAGTTTCACTTTTAACAGCTAATCAGAGCGATCGTAGGCAGGTGTTAACTCTGAAGGGTCCTTTGTGTGCGGGTCGGGTGACCTTTCAGTGACCCCGGTCACCCAACCCGCAGGGGGGCAATCAATTCATGACGCCACATAGGCGTCATGGGTCGTATTGTCACGACTTTTCATGACGCCTACGTGGCGTCAAAGGTCGTGAAGGGGTTAACTGTTGTACCATCCCCTCGGCACCAGGGCAATCCGAATCCATACGGGAAAATTCCCCAAACTGCAGAACAAACCCATAATTGACCTGAAAGGGAGACTTTCCGGTAGACTGATTAATCCGACAGTTGAATGCAAATTCTGCCATGGGTAATACTTCACACCAGTCCTCCTGTCTGGAGGAGGCCAGGCATCTCAGAATCTGCCCCAATGACTGGTTGGTGCGTTCAGTTTGTCCATTGGATTCCGGGTGATAGGCAGAGGAGAATGACAACGTGACCCCCAACTTCAGCGGATTGCAGACTGTTAAGATGAGTCACCATAGGAGGCAAAAACAGAAATACTAGCTAAGTCCAGAAAACCAGAGAAGTTGGCAGCTATCGGATTGTAGACCCCTGAACCTATCAACAACAACTAGCAGTAGCCGTGGGGGGTTCCTACAGTGCCCTAGACCCCTCGATCACAGCCGGAGAACTAAATAGCCTAAAGACAGAAAGGGAACTCTAAACTGCCCCAGAGCAGACCCCAAAGCAATAGGCAGCCCCCAACATATAATGGCGGTGAAGCAAGATGAAAAAACACTCACACAGATAGAAAGATAGGCTGAGCAAATGATGGGGCCAAAGCTAACTAAATAGGACAGGATAGAAAAGCTGCTGTCTACAATCCGCCAAAACCCTATCAAAACAAGAGCCAACAGACTGATAGGGAAAAAAGCCCTGAAGATGCTAGGCTTCAAAAAGACTATATCAGTACTCAGGTATTTTCTGAAGACAGAGCAAAAAGGAATTCAGCTTACCCCAGCAGGGAATGGCAGAAATCCAGAAAAACAAGGCAAAACAAAACCAAAACACAAATGCAAAAAGCAGAGCAGAAAACTTAACTTTTGAGGAGCAGGAATCAGACTGGTCTCCTAGAATCCCTCAGGGAAATCACCAGCAAGGCAAAAGGAAGTCAGCTGCCTTATATCCAGTCAGCAATTCCAGTCACCCAGTCATCATCATCCTGCTCAGGTGCTTGGTAATCAGCCTCACTACCTTCCTTCACCAGAAGAGGGAGTTCATCAGACCTCAATGGTGAAGGGGAAAATGAACTCACAACACACTCCATGCAGCCGAACAATGTGCTGTATAAACAAATGGGCCAAGGTTTCAGCACATGGTAATGCAGGTAATGGCACAAAGTGGGCTTGCTTAGAAAATCTATCAACCACTACCCATACCACTGAGTTGCCCTTGAAAGATGGAAGATTAGTGATAAAGTCCATGGACAGGTGTGTCCATGGTTTATCCGAAATTGGCAAAGGCACCAATTCCCCGGCCGGCCGGACCTGAGAGCTTTTAGAGCGAGCGCACACCCCACAAGTATTCACAAACCTTTTTATATCAGTATCCATAGAGGGCCACCAAAAACCACTAGCTACTGCCCCCCAGGTAGCTGCAATACCAGGGTGTGCACTTAACACAGAATCATGAAATTCTTGAAAGAGTGTGAGACGGAATTGTTCGGGTACAAACAATTTACCTGGGGGTTTATTCCTGGGAGCTTGTGCTTGTGCTCCCAGAATCTCTATCTGTAGCTCAGAGGAGATTTTGGCTACAACCACTCCCTGTTGAAGAATGGAGGAAGGAGGTTCTGGAGGGGACACAGAATCAAAACTTCGGGATAAGGCTTCCGCCTTTACATTTTTAGACCCTGGTCGGAACGTGATGGTAAAATGAATTGAGAAAAAAAAAGTGCCCACCGAGACTGTCTGGGGGTCAACCTCTTAGCAGACTAGATATAGGCCAGATTTTTATGATCAGTGATGACCGTAATGGGATGAGCGGCCCCCTCCAAAAAATGCCTCCATTCTTCAAAGGCCAATTTAACTGCTAACAATTCCATGTTACCGACATCATAGTTTCTCTCGGCCGAAGAGAACTTCTTAGAGAAAAAGGCACAGGGTTTGAGGTTAGTCAGGGTAGGGGGGCCCTGTGACAATACTGCCCCCACCCCCACCTACGAAGCGTCGACCTCGACGATAAAAGGTCTTGACGAATCGGGTTGTACCAATACAGGGGCTGTAGTAAAACACTTTAATGTAAGGAAGGAATTTTTTGCGGCCACGGACCAATTTTTTACATCTGCCCCTTTAAGAGTGAGGTCCGTCAAGGGTTTCACCACCTGCGAGAACCCTTTAATGAACTTCCTATAATAATTAGCGAAGCCCAGAAATCGCTGCAACCCCTTCAGGTCATGAGGCTGCACCCAATCTGTAATGGCCTGAACCTTCCTGGATCCATGCGGAATCCCTCCCCGGATACAATTACACCCAGAAAAGATAGTTCTTGCATAAAAAATGAGCACTTCTCCAGCTTAGCATACAAATGGTTCTCCCGGAGTCTCATAAGAACCGTACGTAGATGGTGTAAGTGTGACTGACTGTCTTCAGAGTAAATCAAAATATCATCCAGGTAAATGACTACATAACGTCCAATCAAGTCAGAAAAAACAACATTAATAAAGTTCTGAAAAACAGCAGGAGCGTTAGTGAGGCCGAAGGGCATAACCAGGTTTTCAAACAGACCCTCAGTTGTCAGGAACGCTGTTTTCCATTCGTCCCTCCTGGATCCTTATAAGGTTATAAGCCCCTCATAGATCGAGCTTAGAAAACTATTTGGCCCCCGTGAGTTGATTGCATAGATCAGGAATCAACGGGAGAGGGTATGTGTTCTTAACAGTAATTTTGTTCAGTTTCGGAAAGTCGAGGCACGGTCGCAACCCACCATCTTTTTTCTTTGCAAAGAAAAACCCCGCTGCCAAGGGTGAGACCGAGGGCCGAATATGCCCCTTGCGAAGGCTTTCTTTGATGTACTCTTTCATAGCTTGGTGCCCAGGCCCGGACAAATTTCACAAACGAGCCTTGGGTAATTTGGCTCCAGGTACTAAATCGATAGCACAATCATATGGTCTATGTGGTGGGAGCGCCTCAGCCTCACTTTCGGAAAACACATCTTCAAAGTCTCTCAGGTACTCCGAAATACCCTCCAGACCGACAGATGGCACAGACACAGATTTTATCGGATTGTCCAAAGGAACCGGGTTACAACACAGACCATTATCATTACATCCCCATCGGGTGATCTCCCCCTTCACCCAATCAATAAGAGGATTGTGGCGTTGCAACCAGGGCATTCCCAATACCAGTCCTGCAGGCAGATTATTCATAATGAAACAACTAAAATTTTCCACATGAGTGGAACCCACTTTCATAGAAAAAACTTCAGACATAAAACAAATTCTATCCCGGGTAAGAGGGGATGAATCCACAGCCACAATTTTAACAGGGCTTTTTAACCTGACTGTCCCTATCTTATTAAGAGTCACAACTTGGGCATCAGATTAATGAAGGAACCATAGTCAACAAAGGCTGTGGTCATAACAGGACCGCCAGCAAATTCCAATTAAACCTGGAGCACCATTTTTGTATGTGAGAAAAAATGTACCTGGGAGTTTGGACAACCTCCTCGACATCTGTCTCTGAGGAAGAACCTGGTGTAAGGTTCGAAACGCGTCAGGCGTGGGGGGGTCTGTTTTCCCCTTTATGGTTTTATCATGAAATTATGTGAATAAAACTTATCGTGGATTTTATTAAGTCTCCAGTGCCGGATCTTCCTTCTCTCTTCATGTTTGCAACACATGGTGGTCAGCCATTTGATCCCTAGGCACGACCGGCTTACAGGACTATTTTGGTGAGCACAAATTTCCCTTTCCCCTTCCTAATTTTCTAAATACACAGCCAGAATAACAGTATAGCTGACAGGGAATCCTAGTCTGGAGTGAGTATAAATACCCCTCCCAGATCCAAAGAGAGGCCGGTAAAAGTTAACCCTGTGAGAACAGGACATTAACCATGTCCTAACCATGACAGTTTCCCTCTGCCGACCAGCTATTTGGAGATGGAAATTTCATTCTCCAGCAGGACATGGCACCTGTTCACACTGCCAAAAGTAAAAATTCCTGGTTTAAAAACAACAGTATCACTGTGCTTGATTGGACAGCAAACTCTTCTGGCCTTAACCCCATACAGAGTCTATTGGGTATTGTCAAGAGGAAGATGAGAGACATCAGACCCAACAATGCAGACCAGCTAAATGCTGCTATCAAAGCAACCTGGGCTTCCATAACACCTCAGCAGTGCCACAGGCTGATCGCATCCATGCCATACCGCATTGATGCCGTAATTAATGCAAAAGAAGCCCCGACCAAGTATTGAGTGTATTTACTGAACATACATTTCAGTAGGCAAACATTTCAGATTTTAAAATCATTTTTCAAGCTGGTGTTATAAAATATTCTAATTTACTGACATAATGACTTTTGGGTTGTCATTGGTTGTAAGCCATAATCGTCAACATTAACAGAAATAAACACTTGAAATAGATCACTCTGTTTGTAATGACTCTATATAATATATGAGTTTTAGTGTTTGTATTAAAGAACTGAAATAAATTAACTTTTTGATGATATTTTAATTTTGTGAGAAGCAAATATACATTTTTATTTTACATGTGTATTTGCTGCACTGCTTAACATTTATTCTCTTGATTCACCACCCCACTTTGACACCTCACAACCTTTTTTTTTTTTACGCATCTCAATTTGCTAAAAAAAACCTCTATTCGTTAATACTCTACTCACAAATTTAATTTTCAATGTTCCATTCTTCACCATTTTTTATCTAGCTAGTTCACAAACAAAACCTCTTCTCATAATAAAAATCTACTTTCCCACTTCCTGTTATAAAAAAAATGATTATGAAATTTGTACAGTATTTTTAGGACTTTAAGACGCACCCCAAAATTTCTGAAGGAAAAAAAGGGAAAAAAAATAATGTGTCAAATGGGGGTCTGTCTTACAGTATAAATTCAGCTTACCCGGAGGGGATCAGCAGCGCTGGTGGAGCAGGGTCACTGTGGGTGTTCGGTCATCTAGTGATAAGACTCCCATCCCAGGCTGGTGCAGCAGGTGTGGTGGCCTCCAGTAAATCCCATCTCAGGCTGGTGCGGGGACCTCTGGTAAATCCCATCCCAGGCTGGTGCAGCTGGTTCGGCGGTGGTGCTCTGTGGTTCAGGGGGACTCCGCCGGAAACTTGTGAAAGCCCGGAGGCCTCACATATCCATTGCTGCGATGCAGTGGCCTCTGGGAAAATGGCCGCTGGGGGCGGCGCATGCTCAGATTGAGATCTCGGCAATTCCAAAGGGTAACAGGAGAAATTGTACACCAAAAATTGATGTGCAATTTGTCCTGAGTACGCCGATACCCCATATATGGGGGTAACTACTGTTTGGGCACATGGCAGAGCTCGGAAGGGAAGGAGCGCTGTTTAACTTTTTCAATACAAACTTGTCTGGAATTAAGATAGGACACCATGTCGCGTTTGGAGAGCCCCTGATGTACCTAAACAGTGCAAACCCCCCACAAGTGACACCATTTTGGAAACTAGACTCCCTAAGGGAGTGTGGTGAACACTGTGAACCCCCATGTGCTTCACAGAAGTTTATAATGTAGAGCCATAAAAATAAAAAATAATTTTTTCCACAAAAATGATCTTTTTGCCCCTAATTTTTATTTTCCCAAGGGTAACAGAAGAAATTGGACCCCAAAAGTTATTGTGCAAATTGTCCTGAGTACGCAGATACCCCATATGTGGGGGTAAAGCACTGTTTGGTCGCATAGCAGAGCTCAGAAGGGAAGAAGTGTCAGATTTTGCTGTTATGGTTTGAAGGTGCCATGACCCACTGGGAAAGCCCATGAGGTGCCAAAACAGCAAAACCCCCATAAGTGACCCCATTTTATGAACTACACCTCTTAATGAATTCATCTAGGGGTGAGGTGATCATATTGACACCATGGGTGTGTCACAGAATTTTATACAGTGCTACTTAGCCATGCAGAGAGACTCGGGAGGAACAGAGCGCTATTTGCCTATTCAAGTGAATGGGTCTGTGCACATGTCAGTGTGTTTCCATGGACCGTGTGTCCAAAACATGCTGACATGTCCGTTTTTTAATGTCAGCATGGGCCATAAAACATCCCGCACACGTGCATACACATAACACACATTGATGTCATCCATGTGACATGCATCGGCGCTGGGGAAGAAGCGTTACAGTAAGCGCTGTTCACCGGCGCCGGGTGCTGAACATGGCTCTCATCATTCGGTGATCAGCGCGAGCAGGGTGGAATGATGAGTTACATTTAAGTTATAAAAGAGACAGCAGGCGGCAGCTGATGGGACTATTACTCCCAACAGTGTACCTCTGCTGCTGCTAATAACAGTGAGAGTATTCATCTGCTGCTCCTGTAATGTAAATACAGTAATTAAAAAAAAAACGGCGTGGGTTCCCCCTATTTTTGATAACCAGCCAGACAAAACTCACAGCTTCAGCAAGGCTACTTATCAAGAATAAATGGGTCCCCATGCTTTTTAATTATTTAAATAGTTTTACAAAAAATGGCTTGGGGTCCCCCCCAATTTTGACATCCAATCTTGCTAAAGCTCACAGCTGGGGGCTGGTATTCTCAGGCTGGTAAGAGGCCATGGATATTGACCCCCCAGCCTAAAAATAGCAGCCCGCAGCTGCCCAGAAAAGGCACATCTATTAGATGCACCAGTCGTGGCGCTTTGCCCGACTCTTCCCACTTGCCCTGTAGCGATGGCAAATGGGGTAATATTTGTGTGCAATGCTTGGTAATGGAGAGGCGTCTATAAGACACCTATCCATTACTAATCCTATAGTAGTATTGTAAATAAAGACAGCCAGAACAAAGTACTGTATTTGAAAAAAATTACACAGACTCCTTTATTAATCTCAATTAAACCATACTTACAACCTCGCCTGTTGTGAGTTCATTTTCCCCTTCACTACTGAGGCCCGAGGAACTCCTTCTTCTGGTAAAGAAAGGTAGTGAGCCTGATTATCAAACACCTGAGCCTAATGATGATGACTGGCTGAGTGGAGTTACTGACTGGATATAAGGCTGCCAACGCCCTTCTGCCCTGCGGGTGATTTCTCTGTGGGATCCTTGGAAACCAGTCTGAATTCCTGCTCTTCTAAAGCTAAGTTTTCTGCTCGGCTTTTTGCATTTGTGCTTTGACTTTGTTTTGCTTTGTTTTTCTGGATTTCTGCCATTCCCTGCTGGGGTGAGCTGAAATCCTTTAGCTCTGTCTTCTGAAAATACCTGAGTGCTGATTTAGTTTTTGAAGCCTAGCTGCTTCAGGGTCTTTTTCCATATCAGCTTGTTGGCTTATGTCTTTGATAGGGTTTTGGCAGATTGCAGACAGCAACCTTCCTTTCCTGTTGTTTAGTTAGCTTGGGCCCCATCGTTTGCTCAGCCTATCTTTCTATCTGTGTGAGTGTTTTTTCATCTTGCTTCACCGTCATTATATGTTGGGGGCTGCCTTTTACTTTGGGGTCTGCTCTGGGGCAGTTTAGATTTCCTTTTCTGTCTTTAAGCTATTTAGCTCTCCGGCTGTGATCGAGGGGTCTAGGGCACCGTAGGAACCCCCCACGGCTACTGCTAGTTGTGTTGATAGGTTCAGGGGTCTGCAATCTGATAGATGCCAACTTCTCTGGTTTTCTGGACGTAGCTTCTATTTTTGTGTCTGCCTCCTACGGTGACTCAATCATAACACTCGCCTAATCCAAGCGAAGCCCTCAATCTCCTGTAATAAAAATAAAAAAGCAAAAATATACTATACCTGTCCATCGTTGTGTTCCACGCGGTAATCCATGTCTGGGGGATTTACAGTTTTCAACCTGGATGGTGCCAAGATGTGACTGTCCCGGCTGAAAACCACTGGTGAATGAGCTGTTGAGAATGCAGCATTAGTGACCGGGGGTAATGTCATAGAGGTTACCTTCGGTCACTGAGCTCCGTTCCCAGCCAGGCTGAGCTGCGATCAGATCCCTGCTAGCACAGTGCTCACGGTCTAGCGGGGATCTCACTGAAGTCACTGCAGCTCAGCCCGGCTGGGAACACAGCGTCAGTTACCGAGGGTGACGTCATAGAGGTAACCACCGGTCACTGCTGGCATCAGAACAAGACGCTGCAAGGGATCGCAGGAAAAGTATAATTTTTTATGTTTTTCTGATGGGGCCAGGCATACCAGGATAGGGATGAGGGGGCCATGCACACCAGGATAGGGGATAATAAGTACAGAATTCACTTTTTTTCTAATTTTCTCCTCTAAAACCTAGGTTCAATTTATGGTCCTGCGCGTCTTATAGTCAGAAAAATACGGTAATTATGGAAAGGATTGCTGTCACTAAAAATTGTTTCTCCAACGCTGCCACCTTTAGATTGGCCAGAGAAGGAGAGAATTTACCCCCCATACTCACTCCTTGTTTCTCTAAGAAACATTACTGTCAAGCTAAAAAAAAATTGTGTGAAAAGAAAAGATTCCTAATTTTGTGGTTAACAAGTACTGTGCTTGTTCAAAAAGAATATTAAACTGGTTATTGTGACCTGATAAGGTGTAGAAGTGTAAAGTCAGATTACATCGCAGTTGAGCCATTTAAAATTGGACTGCTAACAAAAATTGTGAAATGTAGAAACTATGGTTTTTGTGTCCCTGAGGTAATCGGGAATCTTTTGGACTATGGGCTGTAGGTAGTGGTCTACCCATGCACCTAGCCTTTCGCCTAGTAATCCTATGCCCAAAATAATAGACCTGAAGGGAGGAGGGATGATGTTTTTGTGCATTTTTGGTAGCGAATGATTCAAAGAATTTTTTATCTATTGCCCCCAAAGTGACTCTCTAACAATTTGTACAACTCCTTCTGAAAACAGATCATAAGATCACGGTATAATTTAGAGTTAATATATCAGTATCTTCTAAGACTTGCATGTTCAATTTGTGATACAGAGTGGGGTTCAAAACTAATATAACCCCCTTCTCCTCTGGATGAATAAGAACATCTTTGTTGTCTCTAAGTTCTTCAAGCTCTATTATTTCCTCAGAAGATAAATTGTCATGTTGTATATGGGTACATTTAATGTCCAGTAATACCAGATCTCTTTCGGCCAATTCTTAAAATTGGTCCAAGACAGAAGGTCAAGATTGTATGGGGTAGAAGTACAGGTTACTAGTCATAAAAGAATGGTTAAGTCAATTAGCAGGCACAAGAAATTCAGATTGCAACAATCTCAGAGTTGAAAGAGTGTGAAAATAGAAAGTCTTAGGTAACAAAACAGGCAAAGTAGATTTGGATATTTCAATTTTACGATCCTCTTTCTCTTAAAAAAAAAAAAGACAGGTTTCTTGCTCCATTTGTTATTTTGAACCGAGTTGAAGCCAAGACTTTCGCACTATGATTACCTTTAAGTGTCATAATAGCTTGCTTAATATTGACGGTTATTTTGAATATAAAGAAGACTGCTGCCAGATACCCCAGTGCACTCTTATCAAAAGCTTTTTCAGCATCCAGAGAGAGAATTGCACTGGGGCCACCAGATTTTTCATCAACAAAAAAGCAGATCCAACATGCATCTCGTCCCATCCCTGACTTGCCTTCCTGGGACAAATCCAATTTGGTCTGGGGAAATCAAGCGGGGAAGGACCCTATTAATTTCTGCATGCTAATAGTTTTGAGTACATCTTAAGATCACAGTTAAGATTGGTCTAAACCTTTCAGGTTAGGTAGGAGATTTACCACATTTTGGTAGGGTAGTGAAAGTCGTTTTTAGGTATGGGGGAGCAATATTACGCTCTTGTCAATAGGAGAAGAGTCTAAAGGCCCCTTTACATTTAGTGATGCACCAGCGATCCCGACCACGATATGACCCGGTCAGGATCGCTGGTGCATCGCTAAATAGTCGCTAGTGAGCTGCCACACAGGCAGATCTCACAGCGATGCAGCAGCGATACAGCGGTCGATACTTACCTTTCAGACACGGCGATCCTGACGTCCTCCCGTCCGTGTCCACGCGTCGCTCGTCAGCGCCAGCAGGAAGCCCAGCAGGAAGCGCCCGACGAGAAATGGAGCTGCGCAATCAGCAACAGACAGCTGGTGAGCCGGTCGGAGGTAAGTATCACACAGCAATATCGCTAGCGATATCGCTGCTGCGTCACCAAATCGGTGATGCTTTAGCGATATTGCTAGCGATATTGCTATGTGTAAAACCCCCTTAAGTAAAAAAGAGACAATTGTGATGCAAAGATTTTGCAGTACTTAATGAGGAGTCCATCCGGGCCGGGAGTGGAAAGGGTTTTAGAAGTTCTGATTATGAATATGATTTCTTTTATAGAAAACGGAGCATTAAGATCTTGTAATTGAGCTTCATTAACCACGGGTAAATTGATTGAGCGTAACATTTTTTTCTATATCTTGAATTTGTGGTTGAGGAACAGACAAATCTTTTTAAATATTATGAAGTTTAGCACAGTAGGCAGCAAAGCAATTAGTAATCTCACTTGAATTTGATATTTTTTCCCCCTGTTGGTCTTCCAATTATTCTATTCTAGATCTAACAGTGAATTTTTTTTTAACTCTATGGGTTAGGAGACATGTTTTTTATGGGTTTTCTCCAAAAGGGAGTTCTGCAATAGGATACCCTTAGTTTTGCCTTCTCTTTTGTTTTCCTATCGATGCCACTTTGAGATACACTTCTCTGACATACGCCTAGTGGGCAGCTCAGAGAGTGTCATCATCAGAGACCTCTTTATTATCATTTATGTCCAAAATTATTGAGTTCTGATATAATTTCTCTATTTTGTTAGGATTTAAGGAGAGGTGAATATAGTCTCCAGGACAATGGCTGAGTGAGAAGGGCAAAATTTTTCATATATTTAGCAATGGAGCATGGTCAGACCATGTGATAGATCCTATTTCTGAGTATGTGTAAAGTGGAAAGAAGTAAGGCAGCTTTATCTACTAAGAAATAATCCATACGCGAGTATGTAGAATGTCTTGGTGGAAAAGTATGTGTAGTCCTTTTCATTTGCGTAATGATATTTTCCAGATGTCATGTAATTCTTTCTCAGCAATTAAATCATTTAATTCCTAATTTCCTGAGGCTGATTTAGATTTACAGTCTAGACTTTTAGATATTGGGATATTAAAATCTCCAGAGATCATTATAGGACCTTCAGCCAAATTTTTTTTTAGTACCTTATTGAAAAATCTGAGATGAGATTTATTCTGAGCATAAATTGCTGCCAACGTCAGTATGACATTTTTTTTATAGAGCAAACAACTATCAAAAATCTACCCTGTGGATCTGATATTGACGTTATCACGTTAAATGCTACCAACTGCTTAACATATATTGCCATTCCATATTTTTTAGCAGAGGCATTAGAGTGTAGAATTATTGGGAAACTTTTGTGGGATAGTCTGTGATTATCTTCAAAAAGATAAACCTTCAAAAAGAACTTGAAGACCTACCTCTTCCGACAAGCCTACAACTTGCAGTAACCACCGATCAACCAAACCGCTGCACGACCAGCTCTACCCTCGCGTACTGTATCCTCTCCCATCCTGTTGTAGATTGTGAGCCCTCGCGGGCAGGGTCCTCTCTCATCCTGTACCAGTCGTGACTTGTATTGTTTAAGATTACTGTACTTGTATGTATTATGTATACCCCTCCTCACATGTAAAGCACCATAGTATAAATGGCGCTATAATAATAATAAATAATAATAAAAATCTTGCACCAGTAAATGAGTCTCCTGAATGCATGCAATATCACATTTAGATTGTAACACCTCCTTCCGAAGTAAAGATCTTTTAAAGAGCGAGTTCAGCCCTCTAACAATAATAGATAATGCTTTGATACCCATGGTGTCTTACTAGAAATATTGTAAGACACAAAAATGTGCTAATGTAACATTTCTTCACTAGGTTCTTGGTGTCTTGGATAGTAAAATGCATATCCTTAGTAGGGATGAAACACAAATATAAAACAAACATATATTGAAAAACATCAAGTCACCATGGGTGACAGGTCCCTGCGATAGTGATATGCTGGGGGTTAACAGCACCATAAGCAAACAACATTTATCATATGAGGAGAAAGCTGCTCAAGCCTTCAAAATATTAGCACATCAACCAACCAATCAAGTGGAAGTCCAGTCTGGGATTATCTTCCTCTCTGGGTCTGGGATTGCTTTATTAACTTGGAAAGAGTCAGGGAGAATGATCCATTGTGTCAACAGGTCTCCAGCATGGGCAGAAGAGGCCCAGGAAAAGGATCTGCCATCCTTATTCACTACCATTTTCACAGGGAACCCCCACTTACAGTGGGGAAAAAGTATTTAGTCAGCCACCAATTGTGCAATTTCTCCCACTTAAAAAGATGAGAGGCCTGCAATTGACATCATAGGTAGACCACAACTATGAGAGTCAAAATGAGAAAACAAATCCAGAAAATCACCTTGTCTGATTTGGCAATATTTATTTAGCAAATTATGGTGGAAGTATTTGGTCACCTAAAAACATGTAAGATTTCTGGCTCTCACAGAGCTGTAACTTCTTCTTTAAGAGGCTCCTCTGTCCTCCACTCATTACTTGTAGTAATGGCACCTCTTTGAACTTGTTATCAGTATAAAAGACACTTGTCCACAACCTCACACAGTCACACTCCAAACTCCACTATGGTGAAGACTAAAGAACTGTTGAAGGGGTCAGAAACGAAAATGTAGCCCTGCACCAGGCTGGGAAGACTGAATCTGCAATAGGCAAGCAGCTTGGTGTGATAAAATCAACTGTGGGAGCAATAATAAGAAATTGGAAAACATACAAGATGACTGATGATCTCCCTCTATCTGGGGCTCCATGCAAGATCTCACCCCGTGGCTTCAAAATGATCACAAGAACGGTGAGGAAAAATCCCAGGACCACAAGGGGGAACCTAGTGAATGACCTGCATAGAGCTGGGACAACCGTAACAAAGGCTATCATCAGTAACACACTACGCTGCCAGGGACTCAGATCCTGCTGTGCCAGACATTTCCCTGCTTAAGCCAGTACATGTCCGGGCCCATCTGAAGTTGGCTAGAGAGCATTGGGATTATCCAGAAGAGTATTGGGAGAATGTCATATGGTCTGGTAGAAACGAAACTTGTCGTGTTTGGAGGAGACAGAATGCTGAGTTGCATCCAAAGAACACTATACCTACTGTGAAGAATGGGGGTGGCAGCATCATGCTTTGGGGCTGTTTCTCTGCAAAGGGACCAGGATGACTAATCCGTGTACATGAAAGAGTGGAATAGGGCCACGTATCGTGAGATTTTGAGTGCAAACCTCCTTCCATCAGCAAGGGCATTGAAGATGAAATGTGGATGGGTGTTTCAGCATGATAATTATCCCAAGCACACCACCAGGGCAAAAAAGGAATGGCTTCGCAAAAAGCATATGAAGGTCCTGGAGTGGCCTAGCCAGTCTCCAGATCTGAACCCCATAGAAAACCTTTAGAGGGAGATCAAAGTCCGTGTTGCCCAGCGACAGGGCCAAAACATCATTGCTCCAGAGATCTACAAGGAGGAATGGGCCAACATACCACCAACAGTGTGCGCCACCCTTGTGAAGACTTACAGAAAACATTTGACCTCTGTCATTGCCAAGAAAGGATATATAACAAAATATTGAGATGAACTTTTGTTAATGACCAAATACTTATTTTCCACAATTTGCAAAATAAATCGTGGCAAATCAGACAAGGTGATTTTCTGGATTTGTTTTCTCATTTTGACTCTCATAGTTGTGGTCTACCTATGATGTCAATTACAGACCTCTCTCATGGGAGAACTTGCACAATTGGTGGCTGACTAAATACTTTTTTCCCCACTGTATAAGTAGAGTTGAGCGAATTAGTTTGGATTCGGTTGCCAAATCTGAATTTACCATATTCGTGCCATATTGGTACCCTATTCATGCCGAATCTATGTTTGATGATTGGTTCCGAATATATTCGGTAATTTCAACTCCCTTTGACTAATGACGTTTGGCTGTGTTCGACGAATATTGCAAATACAATATTCGCTGCTGATCGTATTCGGGACTGAATGCAAACAAATTTACTCAACTCTACTTAAGGAGTATTGGTGTTTCAGAGCACTTTAGTAAACGGCACGAATTCCCGCCTTCTAGCAAGTGTGGCTGCTGACAAATCTGGATAGTAATCCCTTGAAATGGTTTCAGGAGGTCCGCTTTATTCCTCAGCAGGAAGTCTCTTGTTTTAAAGAAATTAAGTGTCATGGTCTGTTTGGAATTTCTGTTACGGTCTTTTTAGGGTTAATCTTACGTGGCCTCTCTTTGGTTTGGGGAAGGCTATAAATAACCGCACTGGTGTTATGCTTTGTCAGTGATATGTCCGTTCCTGGCTGAGTAGCTGACCCGTATACTGTATATCTGTGTATATTGCCTGCTTCTGTACGATTGCTGTGTATAACCTGGTCTGTTTCCTGTTATCTGCTGATTCTATACTTTGTGTTAGTCTTGGTTCTACCCCGGCTATGTCCCTGACTTCCCATCCGCATGTTCCCCTGGTACTACGGTGCTCTCTCTGGCTTCTGACTCCCGGCTTGCTTCTTACCACTATATTCGTGTTACCTGCTTGTTACTGCATTGCCCTGTGGTCTGATCTCGGCTTTACTGATTATTCTCCAGGCTCTGCTTGGTCCCACTATCCCTGCTAGGAGTTCAGGACCTAGCTCCGCCCCCATTCACTCTCCCAGTGGTCACGTGTTGCAGGTCCTGTTCCTCCTGCAGCACACTTCCAGCCGTGTTCACATTCCACTGCAGGAGTCCTTTGGTTTCCCCAGCACGTCTTTGGACACGTGTAGTCTCTGATGATGTATCCGTGGATAGAACTGGGTTTAGACCTTTAGGCTTGGGCACTCTATAACCCTGATCCACCATCAAATCTAGATCCGGCACTTCAAGGACAGATCTGTTGCAAGAGGCTACGAAAAAAGAGGCCTAAACCAGAGTCGGCTATAGATTCCAGAATTCCTCTAATACGGACATTATTTTAGCAGGATCTATCCTCCAGATCCCATATCTTGATTCTCAATTGCTGTATTTCCTTCTGTCTCATGGCATGCATCTATGAGATCATTATGTGATGCTGCATATTCAGCCATCTTAGGTTCTAAATGTCCCGTGCGTTCCCCAAGAATGTTTACCTCCCATTTCAATTCACCCATCGCTGCTTTATAATCAGAAACTCACAGTTATCTCATATATTCCTGCTAAAAATATCAAACCTTTAATAATCAATTAAGCAAAAAAATGAATACTAAAATTAGTAATGCATCATACACAAAAGAATTAACACCACAGGGAAGTGCCTGTCCCTATGCTGACCTGTGAGTCCCTACCTGTCAGCGGAGGTTGGAACCCTTGGACCTGTGCATTGGCCCCCCCAGTCCTTGATGGCTCTGCCTGCTACCCCTATAGGGCCCTATAATGGCAGGGTTGTGACAAGGTGTTAAAAAGGTAGGTGAGAAAGAGGAGAAATGTATGAGTGAAGTCTTCTTGGATTTCTTCCCAGGGGCTCTTCTTAGTTGAGATGTATACTATGATAAATGGTCTCTATCTAGAGATTTATATTCTCCAGCACCCTCATATCTAGACTAATCTCATGTGGTTATGTTTAGATATAAATAAAACCCCCCAAACAGACCAAAAAAAGGGATATTAAGCCGCTATACAATTGGAAAAAATCATTAGATATAATCTCCTCAGTACAAATCCTCTTAAAATACAATATTTCATACAAAGATCACTAATACATATGTGAAAAAATATCCCATGAAAACCCCCCCCCTAAAAAAAGACAAAACTCGGGTGTGGTGCACCACATTGAAAATACAAAAATGTGTATATAGTGTAAACTACAGATTCTAATGTACTTGTCTTGTTGCTCAGTTGTGCAGCAGGGCCTCCCACTTCTCTTTATACTCAGGTTAGAGCCTGTTTGCGCTCTCCTCTGAAGGAAGTAGTACACACCGTTGTAGGAAATCTTCAGTTTCTTGGCAATTTCTCGCATGGAATAGCCTTCATTTCTAAGAACAAGAATAGACTGTCGAGTTTCACATGAAAGTTCTTTTTTTTCTGGCCACTTTGAGAGTTTAATAGAGACAACAAATGTAATGCTCCAGATTCTTAACTAGCTCAAAGGAAGGTCAGGTCTATAGCTTTTCTAATCAGCCAAACTGTTTTCAGCTGTGCTAACATACTTGCACAAGGGTTTTCAAGGGTATTCTAACCATCCATTAGCCTTCTTTAAACAGTTAGCAAACACAAAGTACCATAAGAACACTGGCGTGATGGTTGTTGGAAATGGGCCTTTATACACCTATGAAGATATTGCATTACAAACCAGACGTTTGCAGCTAGAAAAGTCATTTACCACATTAACAATGTATAGAGTGTATTTCTTTTTTTTTTTTTTAAATCAAGTACTTTTATTAAGGCATATATACAAAATGTAGTACACTCTGACCACTCCAGACATACACCAAAATAACAAAGCAGATTAATACATTTTCCTTACCCACTATCCAACCCTTCCTCTCCCTCCCCACATCCCCCCCAACCTCATTCCCATATCCTTCATTGTCAAGCTAATACATCACCTCTTGATAAATTTTAACACAGTTTTACATAGGCTCAGCCGCACAAGTACGATTCCTACTGATGTAATTAACCAGCTACCAACCTAGTCCGCAATAGCTCAGAAGATGCCACACCCGGACACTCCATTCATCCACCCCACACATTTTCAAATTTTGTATGTTGACCTCTCTTGACATATATATTCCTTTCCATTAGGACAATAAAGATTATTTTATTCACAATCTCTTTTCTCGCTGGTGGTTACTGTCTCACACAACATTTACCCCCATCACTTCTTGAATCAGATTGAGCACTTTCACCCAAAAGGGCTGAAGACGAGAACACGACCACATCATGTGTAGAAGATCGTCTCCTTCCTCAGAACACCTTGGACATTTTGAGTCTCTTCTCAATCCTGCCTTCATCATCCGTAGCGGGGTCCTATATACTCTATAGACAAAATATAGCTGTGACACCCTTCTAGCCTCACTCAGAGAAATCTTGGGAATATATTGTAATATGGACTCCCACTGAGACTCTGATAAAGGACCCAAATCTGCTATCCATTTTCCCCTCACCGCTAACGGATGTTTCAGTAAAAAAGTGTCCAACAGGCCCCTATACATCAAGGTAATGAACCCCCTCTAATCTCTCCAAGGTCCTATGAGATTCAACAAACTATCTGACTGCAAAACTACACGTGACACTTCTGTTTATTTAGGGCATGTCTCAGCTGTAGATACTGGAAAAACATCTTCTGGCTCAAAGGAAACTCATTACTGAGCATTTCAAACATCTTAACACCACCATCAAGCAACTGAGACAAGAACCAAATGCCAATACGCCTCCACTGACTAAACCCCCGCAATCTCATGAGCTCCATAATTCTAGGGTCAAACCAAATTGATGCATATCGAGTAAATTCTGTCACCCCCCTCCACTGTTTAATTTTCTGCCAAATTTTCCCCATCATAACTATGGTTTGAAATTTTTCTGGGTTCAGTCTAAATCTACCAGCTTCCAAACTAGCTAACAATGGACCCATCCCCACTATAAATTCACGGACTATTCCAGCTGATGTATTTTGGCTAGTTTCTCCCCAGCCCACCATGTGCTGACATTGAGATGCTATATAATATATCCAAGGGTTAGGGACCGCCAAACCACCCTCATCCTTAGATCTCTGCAGATGTTCTAATTTGATGCGTGCCCGTCCACCCTTCCAAATTAAATCCCTAAACAGAGTATTACTTCTATAGAATTTTCTCTGCGCCAACCACACTGGAGCATTATGCGGTATATAAAGAAGCTGAGGCATAAGTATCATTTTGATCAGATTAACTCTACCTGCCACCGACAAAAAGTTTCTTCCAAGCCCCAATCTTCTGCTGAAATTTTCCAAGCAAAGGAGTCAGGTTGAGCCGCACATAATCCTCTATCTTAGCCGAAACTACAATACCCAAATACTTGAACTCAGAACCCACCCGTAGGGGAATCGCAGGATTCACTGTCAGGGGAGCCGCCACTTCCAAGGGTAGCAACACATACTTATCCCAGTTAATAGATAGTCCCAAGAGAGCCCCAAATTTAGTAATACTATGCATAGCCACCCTCAAAGACTCCTGCGCATCTTCCAGAAATAACAATACATCGTCCGCATACAGGGCTATCTTCTCTTCGTGCCTTCCATATCTATATCCCTTTACACCCCTATCCCCTTGTATCGCCGCCGTTAGAGGCTCTATAGCAATCGCAAACAGCAGAGGAGACAAAGGGCACCTCTGCTGCGTTCCCCTATACAAGGGAAAATCCCCAGACAGAAGGCCGATCACCCATACCCTAGCTCTCGGAGATGCGTATAACAGCTGCACCCAACTTATGAATTTCTTGCCAAAACCCATAACCCTCAAGACCGCCCACAAATACCTCCACTCCACACTATCAAATGCCATAGCAGCGTCCAGACACCCCACTACCCTCCGACCCACATTATCCGCCTTTACCTGCATATTAAAAAATAATAGCCTGAGGTTGTGTGCCGTAGAACTATTGGGCTTATTGATCCCTATGTATTAATACTACTATCACCTTATTTAGGCGGTTAGCCAGCCTCTTAGCCAAAATGTTAACATCTGTCGTCAACAACGAAATTGGACGATAAGAGGCTGGATATGCCGGATCCTTACCCTGTTTCAGCAGGACAACTATTATTGCCTCTCGCATGGACTGTGGCATCTTCTCCTCCACCAAACAAGCACCGTACATCTCCAGCAAAGCAGGAAGAAGCGCCTCTTTATATTTTTGTATACCTCTCCTGGGATCCCGTCCACCCCTGGGGTCTTATCATTAGGCATAGAGGCCAGGGCGGCATCAAGTTCCTCCAAATTAAATGGCTCCTAAAGAAGCCCCCGGTCATTCGCTTTGAGTCTGGGGATCTGCAACTCTGCCAAATAACTTCCATCTCCTCCTCTGTTTGCCACACCTTTGATTTATAAAGATCTGAATAATACTCAGTCATCACCTCAACACTGCCCCGCTACAGGTATGTTCACACCCATCCTTTCCCCTCAGAACAGCTATATGTGTGGAATCTCTCTGTGCTGCCACTATCCTAGAAAGGACATGGCCTGCCCTGTCCCCCTCCTCAAAGTATTTAATATTTTGAAACATTCTCTTGCATTCCACCGCTTTCATTGCCATCTGACCCACTCTAGTCTGCGCCTCCTTCCACCTACCCTGTGCCTCCGGGGACTGATCATTGATTAGTGCCTCCTCTAATTCTCTAATCAGCATCTAATCCTTCCTGCCAGTTTTTGCCTTTACCCGGGATACCTCTTTAATGCAAAGCCCTCTAAAATAAGCCTTCATAGCTTCCCACACCACCAAAACCGTTGCCGTCCCAGCATTAGTTTTAAAATATTCTTTAATATTGCCCTCTATATATCCGTCCAGGTCAATAAGTTGTAGCCAGAACAGGTTCAACCTCCACATGCATCTCCTAGCAGGCGCAGATCCAACTCCCTCAAGTGTCACACTCATGGGAGAATGATCCGATATTGTTTTAACCATGTATGTTACTTCCACAACAAGGCCCAACATCTGAGTGTTGCCCAACGCCAGGTCAATCCTCGACAAAGATGCAAAGGAGGATGAGAAAGAGGAATACTTATACACACCAGGATGGGAAATCCTCCATAAATCATACAGACCAGTTTCCTTCAGGACCGCTCCAAATGTTGTACAGTTACTGTAATGTATATTTCTCTGTGTTTAGTTCTTCCTCCAATCAGCAAATTTCCCTGTTGTTGCTAGGTAGAATTAGACTGTTCACATGTTCAGGTTTTAAATATATTAGATAGGGACTGCTTCAATAGGGGTTACCTTGACGTGGTGGAGCAGCTTGGCATCCTTTTTTAGCAAAAAAACGTATCGACTAAATACCCTGTATTTGTTGTCATCTTTTTATCAGCATTTGCTGACTACTATTATATGTCTTACTGTATTTTTGCACATTTTTCATTCTGTGCTTTGTTTGTGTTTCAATCAGTGGGTGGTGTGAACATTGTCCTACAGACTTGTTCACATTTGTGCATTTCACATGTGTTTTTAATCCAGTTTTTTGTCGTGCTTATGCATGATTTGAGAGACCCCACCCCTCTCTTGTGTGACATGCACAAAAGGAGCTGTCTCACGCCACGAGCCCATACAGGTAAGCGCCTGTCTTAAGGCCCCTTTACATTTAGCGATGCACCAGCGATCCGACCAGCGATCCGACTCAGTCAGGATCGCTGGTGCATTGCTAAATGATCGCTAGTGAGCTGTCACACAGGCAGACCTCACAGCGATGCAGCAGCGACGCAGCGCACGATACTCACCTTTCACACACAGCGATCCTGACGTCCTCCCGCCCGCCTCCAAGCGTCACTCGTCGGCGCCAGCAGGAAGCGCCCGACGACAAATGGAGCCGGACATTCTCGCGCGATCAGCGATGGACAGCGGGGGAGCCGATCGGAGGTAAGTATCACACATAGCGATATCGCTAGCAATATCGCTAAAACGTCACAAAATCGGTGACGTTATAGCGATATCGCTATGTGTAAAACCCCCTTTAATCCTGCTCATTTAGACACTGTTCACATGTTCAGGTTTTAAATATATTAGATAGGGACTGCTTCAATAGGGGTTACATTGACGTGGTGGAGCAGCTTGGCATACTTTTTTTGCAAAAAAACATATCGACTAAATACCCTGTATTTGTTGTCATCTTTTTATCAGCACTTGCTGACTACTATTATGTCTTACTGCAAGGTATTTTTGCACATTTTTCATTCTGTGCTTTGTGTTTCAATCAGTGGGTGGTGTGAATATTGTCCTACAGACTTGTTCACATTTGTACATTTCACATGTGTTTTTAATCCAGTTTTTTTCGTGCTTATGCATGATTTGAGAGACCCCACCCCTCTCTTGTGTGACATGCACAAAAGGAGCTGTCTCACGCCACGAGCCCATACAGGTAAGCACCTGTCTTAATCCTGCTCATTTAGACACTGTTCACATGTTCAGGTTTTAAATATATTAGATAGGGACTGCTTCAATAGGGGTTACCTTGATGTGGTGGAGCAGCTTGGCATACATTTTTTTGCAAAAAAAGTATCGACTAAATACCCTGTGTTTGTTGTCATCTTTTTATCAGCACTTGCTGACTACTATTATATGTCTTACTGCAAGGTATTTTTGCACATTTTTCATTCTGTGCTTTGTTTGTGTTCAGAACAGTTCACAGCCTGTAATCAAGAGAAAGGATCCATCTATAAACTATTGAGGTGTAGTTTACATAGACTTATATCATTCTGTGTTCTCTCAGCTCAGTCTAGTTGCAACTTTGTTTTGGTCTCCTTGACAACCAGGAGCAGAACAGCCCCCACCCTTCACACCTGCCACTATGTCCCAGACCAAAAGAACCCTTTCACTGCCAGTCCTGCAGCAGCAAGAAATGGAAACAGAACTTCTCACAGTTCGCAGTGAAATATCCAAAAGATCAATCTATCCTACAAGGAAAGCTATAGAGAACCTAGAATCCACCAAAAGTGAATTGCTCCATCACACAACTTCCCTATGGAAAAGAGTACTAGACCAAGCTACTGTCTTAACTGTGCCCAGCTCTCACGAATTACCACCAGAGGGAGCCCTTGAACAATGGTACTCTGCATACCAGTCTTATAAAGACACTTGTAAAAAATACATCTCCACGCTGCTGAAATTAAATACACAAGATTCAATAAAGGAATGTCAGGACTTCCAACAGCTCAATGCCGAACGAGATAGCACCGTGCATGACATCGTGAACAAAACAGAAGCAAAAATTACACAAATGTCAGAAGTGACATCACACAGATCCAGGTCTGCTAGGAGCTCAAAGCACTCAATCAAGTCAAGCTCAATAAGGTAATCAACCCTCAGTGAGCAGCTCATAAGAGCGTGTGCCGAAGCAGAATCTACGAAAGTGCAAGCCATTTTCGCCCAAAAGAAAGCAGAGGTGGAAACTGAATCTGCACGCAAGAAAGCAGAGATGGAAGCTGAATCTGCACGCAAGAAGGCAGAGATGGAAGCTGAATCTGCATGCGAGAAGGCGGAAAGAGAAGCGCTGCAGAAGGAATACGAACATGCAGCAGCTGGGGCAAAGCTAAAGGTCTTCAAGCAGGCTCTAGGTGGGAGCCAAGGAGGCAGCCTCAATTCATGTGAATTCAACATGGAGGACCCACTTAAGCGCACAAGAGACTACGTGCTAAGCCAAGCCAGCGAACCTCTGACCACCATCAACATTCCCGTCAGTACTGATCCCTCTCTAAGGCATCAAGATGTCAATCTGCTTGCAGCTCTCAGCTTTCAAGGTCAGTCCAATGTACCACAAACATTCAAACCCGAACCTCCTTCATGCGTCAATACACAGCCTGACCCTACACCTCAGCAAACACCATTCGCTAAAGTCTACATGAAACCTAACATGCAGCCAAGGCACTATGCTCCCGACAACTGTGTGGTTCCAGCCCCGCATACAACAGAGATCATATGCCACAAACCGGTTGCTGGTCTAAATGCCTACGCCACTCCGAATCTTCCCATGTTCTTGAACCAAGAAGTTACGACCCATGCTAATAGCATCACTCAGCCAGAAAATATTTCTCCAAAGTCAGAAAGAACAGACATGGCCGATTTTGCGAGGCTCATGATACGCCGAGAACTCACCAACACCGGTCTCACAAGGTTTGACGACCAGCCTGAGAATTACAGAGGTTGGAAATGTACCTTTAAAGCCGCAATTACTGACCTTGGCATCACTGCTGCTGAAGAGCTGGATCTGCTAATCAGGTGGCTCGGACCTCAATCCACGGAGCGGGTCAAAAGGCTCCGATTCGTCCACATCAGTAAATCAGCAGCTGGTCTCATGGCTGCATGGGAAAGACCAGAACATAGCTTCGGCAGTCCTGACGCCATAGAGAATGCACTGTTTAAGCGTCTACAGGATTTTCCCAAAATATCTGGCAATGACAGTTCAAAGTTCCTAGAGCTCAGTGACCTACTCCTAGAGCTCCAGTTAGCCAAGGCAGACACGCACCTACCTGGTCTCAGCTACCTGGATACTGCTTGGGGCGTTAACGCAATAGTTTCTAAGCTGCCATACAATATACAAGAGAAGTGGGCCACTATTGGATCAAAGTACAAAAGAGCCAATCAAGTCTCTTTTCCTCCATTTTCCTTCTGTGACTTCATCAAGGAAATTGCAGAGTGCAAAACTGACCCCAGCTTCTGCTATGAAGAACCTAGTGGCTTTGCACCATTTCCTAAGTACAAGAGTTCATGCTCTCATGACAGCAACCGCAGTGGTTTGGTGTCTGCAAAAAAAGACAGAAGTTCTGCCTACACCGACATCAGCGCTAGACAAAGGCAGTGAAGGTGAGAAGGTTGAAAATCCGAACCGCCAGTGTCCAATTCACAAACTGCCACATCCCCTGAAGAAGTGCATTGGCTTCAGGAAGAAACCCCTTCAAGAACGAAAGGAGCTCTTGAGGAAGTTTGGAGTATGCTTCAGGTGCTGCGCCTCTACCGATCATCTTGCGAAGGACTGTGTCATTGCCATCAAGTGTCTAGAGTGCGACAGCGAAGATCACGTTCAAGCACTCCATCCATCACAGCCTGACTCTGCGTCTACACCTCCCACCACAAGCCATGGCGGGGAGAGTTCAGACCAAGTGACAAGCCAAGTTGCGGTATCTTTTTCATGCACCGAAGTCTGCAGAGGTCTTCGAGACAAGTCCTGCGTGAAGATTTGCCTGGCAAGGGTGTATCCAAAGGGTCATCCAGAGAAGGCAGTCAAGGTGTACGTTAGTCTTGATGACCAGAGCAACAAATCACTGGCCAGGTCAGAAATCTTCAACTTGTTCGACTTAAAAGGAGACGTCTATCCTTACACTTTGGGCACCTGCAGAGGCGTTATAAAAACCTCTGGAAGAAGGGCCAGTGGCCTCATAATAACTTCTCTTGAGAAGGACGCCATGGAGATACCACTACCTACGCTTGTTGAGTGTAACCAAATTCCATTCAACAGGGAAGAAATCACAACGGCAGAAGACGCTCTTCAGCATCCTCACCTCAGAATGATAGCCAAAGAGATGCCACCCCTGGACGACAAGGCAGACATCATAATTCTCCTCGGCAGAGACATTATACGACTGCACAAGATGCGCCAACAAATCCACGGACTATTCAATGAACCGTATGCTCAGCGCCTCGAGCTAGGCTGGGTTATCATCGGCAATGTCTGTAGCGACCAGACACAGGATCCTAGCAACATCTCCTCTTACAAAACGCTTATCACGCCAGATCACCATGACTTGTCCCCCTTGCCAGACCCACGTCATTACTGGATGAAGGAGAAATCAAATGACACTAAATGTCAGCAACAACCATCTGCCAATTCAAGTCTGCATTGTCTTTGAGACTACAACCTTGAGAGAACATATCTAGGAGGCCGCAATGGCACAGTGAATAATAAAAATGTAGAGTAGGACCCCCCACATGAGATTGCCTTGGCGCGGCGGGGTGGCTCAATTTATTGATCAATATTTTGCCAAATGTCTCATTTTGAATAGTTAGATGTTAATATGTGCATATGCACCTCATGTTATGCGTTCTAACCACAAGCAGCGCTGGCTTCTCTTTTTTTGTTGCATATTGGTTTGTGGTTAACCAAAACTGTTGCCGTGCATGCTGGGTTACGTTCGCCATTTTTGCTGTGTTCATTGTGATGGATCTAGGCTGCTGTGCACACACACAGCATCCCCACCCTGCCCCAGGCTTTATTTAATTTGTGCATCTGTGTCTGAGCCTGCATCGCCCTTCATCTTTGTTTGCTGGTCAGGCAATGTGTGGAGGTCAAACCTGAGATGTCTATGTTCAGACCTGGTTGGCCTTTATCTGCACTTGCTTCATCTGGCTGCACGGGAGTGACGCAGATATGCCTCAGGTACGGATTGCATTTGATATGGTCTTGCTTTTAAATATCTAGGAGGCCGTAATGGCACAGTGAATAATAAAAATGTAGAGTAGGCCCCCCCACATGAGATTGCCTTGGTGCGGCGGGGTGGCTCAATTTATTGATCAATATTTTGCCAAATGTCTCATTTTGAATACAGTTAGATGTTAATAGAGTTGAGCGAAATGGGTCAAAAAATTTCAAAAGTCGGGTTTCATGAAACGAAACCCGACCCTAGAATGAGGTCGGCCACGAGGTCGGCAAATTACGCGCCAAAGTTGCGTTTCAAAAGTTTGTTTTGCGCTCTTTTTCAGCCAATCAGGATCCACGGACACTGTGGGCAACGTGATGACATAGGCAGGGGTCACCACCATCTTTCAGAAGGGCATGCAAGTGATTGGCTTGCTTTGGTGGGCGACACAGGGGTTATAAAAGGGCGTGCACGCCGACCGCCATCTTACTTCTGCTGATCTTAGCATAGGGAGAGGTTGCTGCTGATTCTGTAGGGAGAGCATTAGGCAGGGAAGAAGAGAAAAAACTGCTTCTGTTGCTAGCGATTGCCTGTACAACACACCAGTCACTGTGTGTGCAATGCAAGGGGAGGCTATATTGTGGTGGATCAGCGGTGTTGGTTGTTAGGCTGCCTTCTAAGGCTTCCTGACAGCTGCATTGCTGTTTACCCACTGCTCTGCAAACTGCTTTTTTAAAAGCAATCCCAACTTTTTTTTTTGTCCTGCTGAAGTGCTGAGCGTGCATTTTTTCACACCATACAGCGGTGTACGCTCCTCACACAGTACCGTGTAACAGCTGTTATCACAGCCACAGTGAAGCTATCTGTGTGTCACTCTGTGAGAATAAGTCGAGGACATGTTCCGTTCTTACAGACCTGCACCTACTAGTTTTGTCTAGCTTTCAAACAGTTAAATATATTTGCTGTTTGATCACATTCAAAACTATAGAGAGACAGCGTGTGTCAGTCCGTATACTTAAAAAACACGGAGCTTGACAATTTTACGTACACCGGACAGCCGTGTACGTGCACGCTCCTCTCAGTACCGTGTAACGGCTGTTATCACGGCCACAGTGAAGCTGTGTGTCACTGTGGAAGGATAAGTGGAGGACTTGTTCCGTTCTTACAGACCTACACTCTAGGGAGATTCCTATTCTGCCCAATTCTACATACACCTTGTAGTTTGTGATACACTAGCCAATTTCTGCCTGTGACATAGCGCTGATATTCAGTGGGCCTCACACAATCCATAAGTGTCCACAAGTGTGTGCAGAAATTCAAAATCTCCCTTATCCTGTAGTCACTTTTTTCACACCTGTGCCATCGAGCCTGTGACATAGCGCTCTGATATTCAGTGGGCCTCACACAATCCAAAAGTGTCCAGTGTCCACTAGTGTGTGCAGAAATTCAAAATCTCCCTTATCCTGTAGTCACTTTTTTCACACCTGTGCCATCGAGCCTGTGACATAGCGCTCTGATATTCAGTGGGCCTCACACAATCCATAAGTGTCCAGTGTCCACAAGTGTGTGCAGAAATTCAAAATCTCTGTGATCCTGTAGTCACTTTTTTAAGACCTGTGCCATCAAGCCTGTGACATCGCGCTCTGATATTCAGTGGGCCTCACACAATCCAAAAGTGTCCAGTGTCCACTAGTGTGTGCAGAAATTCAAAATCTCCCTTATCCTGTAGTCACTTTTTTCACACCTGTGCCATCGAGCCTGTGACATAGCGCTCTGATATTCAGTGGGCCTCACACAATCCATAAGTGTCCAGTGTCCACAAGTGTGTGCAGAAATTCAAAATCTCCCTTATCCTGTAGTCACTTTTTTCACACCTGTGCCATCGAGCCTGTGACATAGCGCTCTGATATTCAGTGGGCCTCACACAATCCAAAAGTGTTCAGTGTCCACTAGTGTGTGCAGAAATTCAAAATCTCCCTTATCCTGTAGTCACTTTTTTCACACCTGTGCCATCGAGCCTGTGACATAGCGCTCTGATATTCAGTGGGCCTCACACAATCCAAAAGTGTCCAGTGTCCACTAGTGTGTGCAGAAATTCAAAATCTCCCTTATCCTGTAGTCACTTTTTTCACACCTGTGCCATCGAGCCTGTGACATAGCGCTCTGATATTCAGTGGGCCTCACACAATCCAAAAGTGTCCAGTGTCCACTAGTGTGTGCAGAAATTCAAAATCTCCCCTGTCCTATAGACACCTTGTACCTTGTTTTACATTACTATATAGTTTGTTGGATTTTGTCTACATTTCTACCAAAAATGAGGAAGGCTGGAGGAAGAGGCCGTGGAATTGGGCGGGGGTTGGCAGCTGGTAATGATGGTGTTGGTGGTGGATCTGATGGTAGTGGCAAGAGCAAAATAGGACCGAATGCAGGAGGTGTTGAGCCTGCATCATCGTCTGGCTCCATAAGGCTTCGAAGGCTTAGTTTTCTAGGAGTTGGCAAACCGCTTTTAAAGCCAGAGCATCAGGAAAAAGTTTTGTCTTACATTGCTGACTCAGCCTCCAGCTCTATCGCCTCCTCTTCTGAAGTTGTAAAAAGTAAAAGCACTGAGTCGTCATTGGAGGCTCATGTTCATGAACTACACCTTTCCTTGTGTCCTTCACCCCAACCAAGATTGAAGGATGACGCAGGCCATACTACTGATTACTCCATGGAGCTGTTTTCACATACCATGCCTGGATTATCAAGTGAAATGGTGAATTACCCAGGCCAAGATGAATCTGACATGGAGTGCACTGATGCACAGCCGCTGATAGATGATTCTGCTGGTACATTCACTCAGAGCACTACATTGTCCTCGCAGTGTACAGAGCCAGATTCTGACCCTGATGAGACTCAGGTGCCCCTTCCCGCACACTATACCACCATACACGGTGACACAGAGGAAGGTGCACATGACATTGAAGAGGAGGTGATGGATGACCCAGTTGTTGACCCAGATTGGCATCCATTGGGGGAAGAGGGTGCTGCTTCCAATAGCTCAGATGAGGAGGAGCATCCACGGCAGACATCGACATCGCAACAGCTGTTATCTGGCAGGCCCGGAGCACTCCAAAGACAGGTTCCAAAAATCAAAAGAGTTGCTGGACAGCTTGTCCAGAGGGTCAAAAGATCACAGCGTGCTAGGCCACAAAATGTCTGCCAAAGTAGGAAGAGTGCAGTGTGGCACTTTTTTGAACAAAATCCTCATGATCAGGCCAAGGTTATCTGTAAGAAGTGCGCAAAGACCTTTAGCCGAGGGAAAAATCTGAAAAATTTGAATACCAGTTGCATGCTTAGACATTTAACCAGCATGCACTTGCAAGCGTGGACACAACACCAAACCTCAAGTGCCACATGTGCAACTGATCACAAAGAAGATAGTCAGCAACGCTACATTGTTTCCCCCACTGTAAGCCCACCGGTTAGCACAGCAGCAAATGTTGAGGTGTCGTTGCAAGGCCACAGCAGTCAGGGAATCCCACTGTTATATCAACGAAATACGGAATCTAGGCCATCAGAAAGAACACCAACTCCATCACCATCATCAACCCTCTCTCAGTCCACCCTGTCCACCGCTACTTCCACCATATGCAGCTCTCAAGTCCAGCTCACCCTCCCAGACACTATGAATAGGTCAAGAAAGTACTCAGTCTCTCATCCGCGTACACTGGGTTTGAACGCCCACATTGCAAAACTAATCTCGTTTGAGATGATGCCCTATCGGTTGGTGGAAAGCGCAGCTTTCCGCGAACTCATGGCCTATGCAGTACCACGCTATGACCTACCCAGTCACCACTTCTTCTCTCGCAAAGCCATCCCAGCCCTCCACCATCATGTAAAAGACCGCATTGTCCATGCACTCAAGCAGTCAGTGAGTGGAAAGGTGCACCTCACAACTGATGTATGGTCCAGTCGGCATGGCCAGGGCCGTTACGTGTCCATCACTGCGCACTGGGTTAATGTGGTGGATGCAGGGTCCACAGGGGACAGCGGTGGTGGGACAGTGCTGCCTAGCCCACGGTATAGGAAACAGTTGGCTGTAGGCGTTCGACCCTCCTCCTCCTCCAGAAGCGAAAGCTCGTCCACAGAGCGCAGTCATACGAGCACTCCATCTGCAGCTGCCACTGTTGCACACGAGGTGTCCCCCTATCGAGCAGCTAGTGGAAAGCGTCAGCAGGCTGTGTTGCAGATGATGTGTTTGGGCGACAGACACACCGCCGAGGTGCTGGCCGAGTACTTGAAGCGACAAACTGAGTCATGGCTGGGCAGTGTACATCTTGAGGCAGGCAAGGTAGTTAGTGATAACGGCCGTAATTTTGTGGCAGCCATAGCCCTTTCAAAACTCAGCCACATACCTTGCTTGGCTCACACCTTGAACCTGGTGGTGCAGTGCTTCCTCAAAAATTATCCGGAGTTAACAGCCCTGCTCCAGAAGGTGCGAAGACTGCGCGCGCACATCCGCCGGTCGCCTGTACACTCCGTTCGTATGCAGAAGCTGCGATTACTCCACCTTCCCAACCGCCGCCTCATTATCGACATTGCAACAAGGTGGAACTCCACCCTGCACATGGTGGAGCGGCTGTGCGAGGAGAGGCAGGCCATAATGCATTTGTGGGAGGATACACAGCCTGGCACTTTGAGAGCAGACATGGAGTTGACAGGTGTGCAGTGGTCGAAGCTGAAAGACCTCTGTAAAGTCCTTCAGTGTTTTGAGGAATGCACACGGCTGGTAAGCGCAGACGACGCCATCCTAAGCATGAGCATCCCACTTATGCGTCTGCTCATGCAAACTTTGACGCACCTTAAGGAGCAGGCGTCTGCAGCCAATGTTGACGAGGAGGAAGAGGAGGAGGGAATCCTTGATGACATTCAGCCATTGTCTGCTCAGGGACCTCTCCTGGATGAGGTGGAGGAAGAAGAGGAGGAGGATGATGATGGGGATGATTACTTAGGGGAGGAGGATGCATCTCGTGGGGCAAGTGAAAATGTTGGCATGGCAAGGTCTGGTACAGGGTTTGTGCGTGACTGGAGGGATGTGGATTTGCCAGAAAGTGCTCCTCCAACCAGCACTCGCAGTGCATCATTGACACCGGGAACCTTGGCCCACATGTCACATTATGCCTTGCAGATCCTAAAAAGGGACCCCCGCATTGCCAAAATGATGAACGATGACAACTACTGGTTGGCCAGCATCCTGGATCCACGCTATAAAGGCAAATTACAAAACATCATGCCACAGGAGAACCTTGACCTAATATTGGCTAATAAACAAGCAACTCTGGTAAATCGGTTGCTTGAGGCATTCCCAGCACACAGCAGCGGTGATACTTCTCACACGAGCCGTACGGGCCGGGGGCAGCTTGGCAGAGGTGTTCATGGTGCACACAGCAGAAGTGGCGTTGGAGACAGGGGTTTCATGACAATGTTGTGGACTGATTTTTCAAGTACCGCTCACACAACTGGTAATACTGCATCGATGGAAAGTGACAGGAGACAGCAGTTGTCAACTATGGTTACAAACTACTTTTCCTCCCATATCGATGTTCTCCCACACAGGTCATTCCCCTTTGACTATTGGGCCGCTAAACTGGACACCTGGCCTGAATTGGCACAATATGCCTTACAGGAGCTCGCTTGCCCAGCTGCAAGTGTGCTATCGGAAAGAGTCTTCAGTGCAGCTGGATCAATCCTGACAGAAAAAAGGACCCGTCTGTCAACCCAAAATGTGGATGATCTAACCTTCATTAAAATGAACCATGCATGGGTTTCCAAGGATTTTGTCCCACCTTCCCCAGATGACACATAGGGTGACAGAAAAATGGCTTGCTTTGGTCCACCTCTTCCTGGGACTTGACCTATTTCGCCTTTTGCATCAGCTGAATGTCCAACATCAACATATGCCACTTTCTAAAACTCCCTGTGCTGCCTCCCCCCCATGGCCGGGGTCACCACCTAGCGCACGACACCGTGCGAGTGCCGTTGCCCTGGACAGGTGGGTAGGCCGACTCTTGGGCGCAGGCACTGGCACAGGGTCCCTCATAGTGCAATCAAGTGTCTCTGACGGTGGTGGTGCACACCCGCCGTCAGACACACCGCCGTACTATGAGGGGCCCAGTGCCAGTACTGACGCCCACGAGTGGGCCCCCCTTGCTTGGGCAGGGCCCCAGCATTTGCAATCTTTACCTCTCCCTGCTCCTCCGCTGTGTAGTCTGGGCCGTCAAATCCATACTGTGCCTGACACCGTCTGAGCCTGCCTCCTGATGTATAGACATATATTTTGAATGTGTACGCTATCCATACATGTTATCCGGGGATACGGTACCCTTTCTCACCTTTGTGCAATCACGTGCAATCCATACTGGGCCTAACACCGTCTGAGCCTGCCTCCTGATGTATAGACATATATTTTGAATGTGTACGCTATCCATACATGTTATCCGGGGATACGGTACCCTTTCTCACCTTTGTGCAATCACGTGCAATCCATACTGGGCCTAACACCGTCTGAGCCTGCCTCCTGATGTATAGACATATATTTTGAATGTGTACGCTATGCTATCCATACATGTTATCTGGAGATACGGTACCCTTTCTCACCTTTGTGCAATCACGTGCAATCCATACTGGGCCTAACACCGTCTGAGCCTGCCTCCTGATGTAGACATATTTTGAATGTGTACGCTATCCATACATGTTATTCGGGGATACGGTACCCTTTCTCACCTTTGTGCAATCACGTGCAATCCATACTGGGCCTAACACCGTCTGAGCCTGCCTCCTGATGTATAGACATATATTTTGAATGTGTACGCTATCCATACATGTTATCCGGGGATACGGTACCCTTTCTCACCTTTGTGCAATCATGTGCAAGCCATACTGGGCCTAACACCGTCTGAGCCTGCCTCCTGATGTATAGACATATTTTGAATGTGTACGCTATGCTATCCATACATGTTATCTGGAGATACGGTACCCTTTCTCACCTTTGTGCAATCACGTGCAATCCATACTGGGTCTAACACCGTCTGAGCCTGCCTCCTGATGTATAGACATATATTTTGAATGTGTACGCTATCCATACGTTATCCGGGGATACGGTACCCTTTCTCACCTTTGTGCAATCACGTGCAAGCTATACTAGGCCTAACACCGTCTGAGCCTGCCTCCTGATGTATAGACATATATTTTGAATGTGTACACTATGCTATCCATACATGTTATCTGGGGATACGGTACCCTTTCTCACCTTTGTGCAATCACGTGTAATCCATACTGCGCGTGAGAACGGCTGGCGAGCTGTTAAGCAAGCTACAGCACCTGTGGTTTGCACACGTAAGTTTTTCATTTTTTCAGGAATGACGGTTAGGCCTAATTTCGGAACTGCGGTTGACCTGCACTTACTGGGAAATCATCGTTCGCGGGTAATAATTGTAATCAGTGATCCCCATCACTAACGTTGTTCAGCGGGTTATCTGCACCTGTAAGCGACAAACCCTGGCCTTTTCAGTGTAGCGCACATGCAGCCACGGACATGTAAGGGCATAACACACCAGTTATTGGCCAATCTCATGGGCCAGAGCCTCACGTGTCCCTCTAGTAAGCCAGACTCGGACCGCGGGGCATGACGGAGTCTCGTTCGTTAACGGAATTAAGCTTGCAATGTGTGCATCTTTTCTGTAGCTGGCATGGTTGAGGTTTCCCAGGTGGAGTCGAATTTAACCGTAGGCTCCACTCCTGGTGGTGCCCTTCTGGACATTCCTTTAACCCCTTCCCGACATCCGACGGTATATCCCGTCCATGGGACCTGGGCCCCTATGCCCATGGACGGGATAGTACGTCGGGCGCGATCAGCGGCGCCCACATGGTGAGCGCCGCTGATCGCGGCCGGGTGTCAGCTGATTATCACAGCTGACACCCGGCACAATGTGTCAGGGGCGGTCACGGACCGCCCCCGACACGATAACCCCTTGCACACCGCGATCAAACATGATCGCGGTGTACCGGGAGTTAAAGGGAAGCATCGGCAGGGAGGGGGGCTCCCTCCGTGCTTCCCTGAGCCCCCCACGGCAGCGCAATGTGCAGCGCTGCTGCGGGGGACTCCTTTCCTCCAGGCCCCCGAATCCAAGATGGCGACGGGGGCCTGAGGAAGCTGGCTTCCTCAGTGCCTGCAAAGCGCAGGCATGAGGAAACCGTCTGCAGTGCTTGTGTCAGATCGCTGATCTGTCACAGTGATCTGTGATGTGACAGATCAGCGATCTGTCACAGGACAGTGATGTCCCACCTGGGACTATTTAATAAAGTAAAAAAAAAAATAAAAAAAGTGTAAAAATAATTAAAAAAAAAATCGCCAAATAAATTAGAAAAAAAAAAAAAAATATTCCCCCAATAAATCCATTTTTTGGAAATAATAAAAAAAACAATAAAAGTACACATATTAGGTATCGCCGCGTCCGTAACGACCCGCCCTATAAAACTGTCCCATTAGTTAACCCCTTTAGCGAACTCCTTAAAAAATAAAAATAAAAAACGAAGCAAAAAATAATGATTTATTATCATACTGCCAAACAAAAAGTGTAATAACGCACGATCAAAAAGACGCATATAAATATCCATGGTACCGCTGAAAACGTCATCTTGTCCCACAAAAAACGAGCCGCCACACAGCATCATCAGCAAAAAAATAAAAAAGTTACAGCTCGCATAATAAAGCGATGCAAAAATAATTATTTTTTATATAAAATAGTTTTCATTGCATAAAACCGACAAAAACATAAAAAAACGACCTAAATGAGGTATCGCTGTAACCGTACTGACCCGAAGAATAAAACCGCTTTATCAATTTTACCGCACGCGGAACGGTGTAAACGCACCCCCCCAAAAGAAATTCATGAAACGCTGGTTTTTGTTCATTCTGCGTCCCAAAAATCGGAATAAAAAGCGATCAAAAAATTTCACGTGCCCGAAAATGGTACCAATAAAAACGTCAACTCGTCCCGCAAAAAATAAGACCTCACATGACCCGGTGGGTTAAAATACGGAAAAATTATAGCTCTCAATATGTGGTGATGCAAAAACTATTTTTACAATAAAAAGCGTCTTTTAGCGTGCGACAGCTGCCAAATATAAAAACCGCCATCAATAGTAAATCAAACCCCCCGTTATCACCCCCTTAGTTAGGGAAAAATAATAAAATAAAAAAAATGTATTTATTTCCATTTTTCCATTAGGGTTAGGGCTAGGGTTAGGGCTAGGGGTGTGTTGGGGTAGGGTTAGGGCTAGGGTTAGGGTTAGGGCTAGGGGCATGTTGGGGTTGGAGTTAGAATTGGGGGTTTCCACTATTTGGGCACATCAGGGGCTCTCCAAATGCAACATGGCGTCTGATCTCAATTCCAGCCAATTCTGAGTTGAAAAAGTCAAATGGTGCTGATTCCCTTCCAAGCTCTGCCATGCGCCCAAACAGTGTTTTACCCCCACATGTAGGGTATCAGCCTACTCAGGACAAATTGCAAAACAATTTTTGGGGTCTAATTTCTCCTGTTACCCTTAGGAAAATAAAAAATTGGGGGCAAAAATATCATTTTTGTGGAAAAAAATGATTTTTTTATTTTCACGTCCGAGTGTTATAAACTTCTGTGAAGCACTTGGGGGTTCAAAGTGCTCACCACACATCTAGATAAGTTCCGTGGGGGGTCTAGTGTCCAAAATGGGGTCACTTGTGGGGAGTTTCAATAGTTTAGGTACATCAGGGGCTCTCCAAATGCACATGACACCCGCAGACCATTCCATCAAAGTCTGCATTCCAAAACGTCACTACTTCCCTTCCGAGCCCCGACGTGTGCCCATACAGTAGTTTTCTCCCACATATGGGGTATCAGCATACTCAGGACAAATTGGACAACAACTTTTAAGGTCCAATTTCTCCTGGTACCCTTGGGAAAATAAAAAAATGGTGACTAAAAGATCATGTTTGTGGATAAATACGAATTTTTTATTTTCACGCCCGGGCGTTATAAACTTCTGTGAAGCACTGGGGTGTTCAAAGTGCTCACCACACATCTAGATAAGTTCCTTGGGGGGTCTAGTTTACAAAATGGTGTCATATGTGGGGGGTTTCCACTGTTTAGGTACATTAGGGGCTCTCCAAAGGCATCATGACACCCGCAGACCATTCCATCAAAGTCTGCATTCCAAAACGTCACTACTTCCCTTCCGAGCCCCGACGTGTGCCCATACAGTAGTTTTCTCCCATATATGGGGTATCAGCATACTCAGGACAAATTGGAAAACAACTTTTAAGGTCCAATTTCTCCTGGTACCCTTGGGAAAATAAAAAAATGGTGACTAAAAGATCATGTTTGTGGAAAAAATACGAATTTTTTATTTTCACGCCCGGGCGTTATAAACTTCTGTGAAGCACTGGGGGGTTCAAAGTGCTCACCACACATCTAGATAAGTTCCTTGGGGGGTCTAGTTTACAAAATGGTGTCATTTGTGGGGGGTTTCCACTGTTTAGGTACATTAGGGGCTCTCCAAAGGCAACATGACACCCGCAGACCATTCCATCAAAGTCTGCATTCCAAAACGTCACTACTTCCCTTCCGAGCCCCGAAGTGTGCCCATACAGTAGTTTTCTCAAACATATGGGGTATCAGCATACTCAGGACAAATTGGACAACAACTTTTGGGGTCCAATTTCTCCTGGTACCCTTGGGAAAATAAAAACATGGTGACTAAAAGATCATGTTTGTGGAAAAAATACGAATTTTTTATTTTCACGCCCGGGCGTTATAAACTTCTGTGAAGCACTGGGGGGGTCAAAGTGCTCACCACACATCTAGATAAGTTCCTTAGGGGGTCTAGTTTCCAAAATGGTGTCATTTGCGGGGGGTTTCCACTGTTTTGGTACATCAGGAGTTTTCCAAACGCGACATGGTGTCCGATCTCAATTCTAGCCAAAAATGTCAAATGGCGCTGCTTCCCTTCCGAGCTCTGCCATGCGCCCAAAAAGTGGTTTACCCCCACATGTGGGGTATCAGCGTACTCAGGACAAATTGCACAATAACTTTTAGGGTCCTGTTACCCTTGGAAAAATAAGAATTGAGGGTGAAAAGATCATTTTTGTGGAAAAAATATGATTTTTTAATTGTACCGCTGTACGTTATAAACTTTTGTAAAGCCCTTGTGGGTTCAAAGTTCTCACCACATATCTAGATAAGTTCCTTGGGGGGTCTAGTTTCCAAAATGGGGTCACTTGTAGGGGGTTTCCACTGTTTAGGTACATCAGGGACTCTCCAAACGTGACATGGCGTCCAATCTGAATTCCAGCCAATTTTGCATTGAAAAAGTCAAACGGCGCTCCTTCCATTCTGAGCTCTGCCATGCGCCGAAACAGTCGTTCCCCCCCACATATCAGGTATCTGCGTACTCAGGACAAATTGCACAATAACTTTTGCAGTCCAATTTCTCTTTTTACCCTTGGTAAAATAAAAAAAATTGAACCTGAATTATTTTTTTTATGAAAAAAAGTTAGATGTTCATTTTTTTTAAACATTCAAAAAAATTCCTGTGACGCACCTAAAGGGTTAATAAACTTCTTGAATGTGGTTTTGAGCACCTTAAGGGGTGCAGTTTTTAGAATGGTGTCACTTTTGGGTATTTTCTATCATATAGACCCCTCAAAGTGGCTTCAAATGTGATGTGGTCCTAAAAATAAAATGGTGTTGTAAAAATGAGAAATCGCTGGTCAACTTTTAACCCTTATAACTTCCTAACAAAAAAAATTTTGGTTCCAAAATTGTGCTGATGTAAAGTAAACATGTGGGAAATGTTAGTTATCAAGTTTTTTGTGTGCCGTATCTCTGTGATTTAAGGGCATAAAAATTCAAAGTTGGAAAATTGCGAAATTTTCAAAATTTTCGCCAAATTTCCGTTTTTCTCACAAATAAACGCAAGTTATTTGAATGAAATTTTACCACTAACATGAAGTACAATATGTCACGAGAAAACAATGTCAGAATCACCGGGATCCATGGAAGCGTTCCAGAGTTATGACCTCATAAAGGTACAGTGGTCAGAATTGTAAAAATTGGCCCGGTCATGAACGTGCAAACCACCCTTGGGGGTGAAGGGGTTAAGGTTCAGCTTTGCAACCATACTGCCCACGTAAAACAAACACTTTGCCTTCATGAACGCTGTTTGGAGGGTCATGACTCGTGGGAATAACGCCGCCCAATCAGTTAACCTGCTAGAGAGATCCTTCGTTGCTCCCAAGCATGACATCACACTCCCTAGGAGGAAGGTAATGCCACTGTGGCGACCGTACTCCTGGGGGCGACACAAGTGCACTGATGCCCAGCCACTGCTCGATGAATCTGCTGGTACATTGACCCAGACCACTACATTCCCCTCGCATGCTACATGGCCTGAATCTGACCCTGATGAAACTCAGGTTACCCTTCCCATATACAGTTCCATCTTACACGGTGACAAAGAGGAAGCTGCAGATGAAAGTGCAGGTTCGGCCCACCCGCCATCAGACACACCACCGTCCTATCAGGGGCCCTGTGCCAGTGCCGTCGCCAACGAGTGGGCCCCCCTGCTTGCTCAGGATCACAGCACTTGCAAGGTTGAAATACTGTGCAGTGAGATGGAAGATGGGGACGACGAGGAGTCCAGACTAGTACAGGGATTCCCTAGCGAGACTTATTTGATTGTTTTCAATGTTGGGACAGCAATTTTTGGGGAGCACTATACTCTGGAGAATGATAGATGGGGCCCACCATACACTGGAACATTCCAAAGGTGGACATCAGACACTGGAGCAGCATTTACAGGGCCCATTATACACTAGAGCATTAGAAATGGGGCCCATTATGTTTGGAGCATTATTTGGACCCATAAGACAGTGGAGCTTCATCCATGGGGTCCAACATATATACTGTAGCATTATGTGGAGCTCATCATATACTGTTTCAAACATTATATGGGACCAATGATTCTGTATGGAGAAATAGATGGGCCTCGTCATGAGATGTAAAAAGTGAAGTATTTTTCATTGTACTATACCGCTATTTCTCTGCCGTATCGGAGCATGATGAGTTGTGGTATGTGTTAAAGGGGCGCTCTTTCGCCCAGGGCACATGAAAACCTGGAGCCAGCCCTACCCCCCCACAACTTTAGCCAAATAACCCCCATTTTTCAGTGCGTAACTAGTATTATGAAGTTAATTAAGGTTGACAAGCTTCCGTAACAAGAATTTATGCTTTTGGCATTCAAATGAGCACTGTAGGTGTGTTTCCTGTCCTCCTCTCACTGCCGACTTGTATTTCCCATTGACTTACATTGGGTTTCGTGTTTCGGGACGACCCCGACTTTTCCCTATAATCGGCCGATCTTGCTCGACCCGACTTTTGGAAAAGTTGGGTTTCACGAAACGAAACTCGACCCTAAAAAACCAAAAGTCGCTCAACTCTAGATGTTAATATGTGCATATGCACCTCATGTTATGCGTTCTAACCACAAGCAGCGCTGGCTTCTCTTTTTTTTGCTGCATATTGGTTTCTGGTTGTCCACCACTGTTGCCGTGCGCGCTGGATTACGTTCGCCATTTTTGCTGTGTTCATTGTGATGGATCTAGGCTGCTGTGCACACACACACAGCAGCCCTGCCCTGCCCCAGGCTTTATTCAATTTGTGCATCTGAGTCTAAGCCTGCATCGCCCTTCATCTGTGTTTGCTGGTCAGGCAATGTGTGGAGGTCAAACCTGAGATGTCTATGTTCAGACCTGGTTGGCCTTTATCTGCACTTGCTTCATCTGGCTGCACGGGAGTGACGCAGATATGCCTCAGGTACGGATTGCATTTGATATGGTCTTGCTTTTAAATATCTAGGAGGCCATAATGGCACAGTGAATAATAAAAATGTAGAGTAGGACCCCCCCACATGAGATTGCCTTGGCGCGGCGGGGTGGCTCAATTTATTGATCAATATTTTGCCAAATGTCTCATTTTGAATACAGTTAGATGTTAATATGTGCATATGCACCTCATGTTATGCGTTCTAACCACAAGCAGCGCTGGCTTCTCTCTTTTTTTGTTGAGAGAACAACACTCGGTCCTACAACAAAGAACAACAACTCACCACCAACAGAGGAAGACATGGTGATCATCAGGTTCATGAGCATCAAACCCACCAATGTCAACTATAACAGCTGGGTAGCTCCCTCACCCTCCCTTCCCGCAAAGACTGAGTTGCCAAGGGATTTACAGCAAGTATCTGCTAAGTTCCCAACCTTTGACGCCTATCTCCATCACAAGCCTGGTCAAGCCAAAGCCATGCTAGACTTCAGTGCTCAGAGTGAGAGCCCCTCTCTCAACAGCCTACCTCTTACTGATGATGCTAGCGTTCTCCCCAGGCACTGCAGCCTCAGCATACTGCCGGATGACGAACAAGACACGTTCACTTCCCAAGTATCACCCTGTGATGAACTTCCTATCGAACAAGGAGCCTCGCCTGTTCAAAACAGCATCCACGGTCCTCTTGGGTTCAAAACAACCATCGCAATTCAAGGCAGGGAATCACTGAGACAGCTCGCTACTCAGGGCATCAACAGAAACACTATGTTACCATCTCAGAGACATCAAATGTGGGAGATGAGGAAGAAGTCCGTAAAGGCCTTAGAGCAACTCCAAGTCCTGCACCGTAGTTCTTTAAAGATTCTTTCAACCGTCATCAAGAGACAAGTCTACATTTCTAACGACGCATCTACGAAGACTACAGCTGCAGGAACCTCTCCAAGTGCTTCAGTTTGCTGGCTCCATCAAACACGAGTCACATGAACTTTACTTTGTTGCTGGACTCTGCCACGGCGGGGTGCATACCTTCACATGCTACTGCTGTGCTAGGACACAGGATTATCAGCATCCAACTGAACTTTAACTTCCCCTTATGGACTGGAACTTCTACTGTTGGGTTGGTGGAAGAGTTGGCATGTTGCGGCTTCCCCAATCCAAGATGGGTTTCTATTTGACTCAATTTTCATTTTTATTCAAGCTCTACGTTTTGCTACAAGTATGGACTTGATTTCTGCATTATGTTGCATTGTTTTTCTTCTCTCCTCTCATTGCAGGTTTCACGATATTGAGGGACAGAGTCATCTCCTTATCTTGCACAAGGACTTATGAAATCTGATGATTTCAGACGGGGAGTGTTGTGTCCCACGAATGGGAACAACCTGTAATGTATATTTCTCTGTGTTTAGTTCTTCCTCCAATCAGCAAATTTCCCTGTTGTTGCTAGGTAGAATTAGACTGTGAAAATTGTCCCTATGTCCCTCCTGTAGTTGAGCTCTGTATTAGGTTACTCCTTTCTTCTTCAGTTTAGCCTACAGCAGCCATTACTCAAGACGCATGTGTACTCCCCTGTACAAATTACCCCTTTTTACCTACTGTTCATTGTAAACTAATACAAGATTTTGGAAGAAAACAGCATCATTTCTCCTGGCCTTTCTACAGTTGCATTGCCAGTGGAGTTAATACTACTGAGGACGCCTGGATTTGTGAGTACAAGTTATACAATTATCTAAGAAGCTGATAGTTCGAACACTTGGGACTCGCAGTCATCAGGAAGAGTCAGAATAGTTACCCCCCCCCCCCCGGTTTCAATGGCTCTCGTCTGCCCCTGTCCCAGTGTGTGTCTGGAATGTTATTAAAGTCGCCCATAATCAGAAATGGTACCCCTGGGGTCTCCTCCACTATTTCTAGAACTCTGTAAAGCAGTTTTCCACAATATGGAGGTGGAATATATATCGAGACCTGCCACATCAAGGAACCATACACCTTACAAAGTAGGCACACAAATCTACCCGGCTGGTCTATAATCACTCTGTGATACTCAAAAGGTACCCCAGCACATATGAGAATGCTAACCACTCTCTCTGGAATATGTAGAGTACATGGCATGATATCCCGCCTGTACCCATCTCTTGGCTAAAAAGTGTGTTCTCTCTTTAATCATGTGAGTTTCCTGCAAGCAAATCACTGACGGCTTGACATCGCACAAAAACTTAAACAAAGCTTGCAGCTTCACCCCAGATGCCAAACCCCTGACATTCCAACTCATCACTCTCATTCTTCCTGACATTTTCTTTCCTCAGAACATATTGCACCACATTTTTTCATCCAAGTGCATCCGAAGCCATAACAGCAATAATAAGAGTGACATACATTGTATAAATGTTTTCCCCCTCCCCCAAACAGCAAAACACATCCCCCAACAAAACCCCATCCCATCTTTCCATCTCCTAACATGGAGAAGAGAGAGCACTTTATCCAGAACAGTCTCACCCAACAGTCCCGCCACTTATCCCAACTTCCACATGACTTGTAGATTGCAGCCAGGTAAATCACCACAGTTTCCAATTCTTTCAAAAAAGGGTCTCAGGACCAACAGGGATCTATGAACACGATCCCAAAAACCTAAAAATAAAAATACCAATACCAAGAAGGAAAAAAGAGCCATTGGATCACTCCAGAGAATGTAGCAGTAGGCAAGGGGAGCAACCCCGTCAACCCACTGAAAACTGAATCCTTTGATTTTGCCTGGCGCAAGTGTTGCCCATTGCTGTCCAGCCATCTGAGTGCCTCCTTATCCTCCGTGAAAAATTGTACTAGCCCCTCAGCAACCACTCTCAAATTAGCCGGATACAACCCTCAGCCTCCTTTTGATAGTCACAAATTTAGCTCGTTGTTTCTGCACTTCTATGGAAAAGTCAGGAAATATAGAGATCCTGGAGCTGTTTATCTTGAGATCTGGATGTTCTCTGGCGTGCCTAAGAATTGAGACTCTATCACGATAGTGCAGGACCTTAACCAGCACTTGTCTGGGAGGGCGTCCAGGGGGAAGGGGATGTATAGGAACATGATGGGCCCTTTCAATTGCATACATGCGAGGCAACTTGTCAGAGCCAATAATGTTTAATAGCCATTTTTCAAAAAACTGTCGGCGCCGCTCCTTCCGTATTTTCTGGCACTCCAATCAGCCGTACATTATTGCACCTAGACCTGTTTTCAAGGTCATCCGTTTTCACTTGTATGCAGAAATCACAGCACTTATGCGTTTAAAGGCCTTTTCTGCTTTTGCTATGTAGTCCTCAGCATTACTGATGCGCTTTTCTGCCTCTACCATTCTCTCCTTAGTTACATGCATTGACTGCTGCAGTTTAGACATGTCCACCTGCAGGACCCCTAGTTGCGCAGTCACATTGGTGATAGTAGTATGACTGTCAAGGATTACCTTAAACATATCTTTCAGAGTGGGCACCTCAGGGATCTGAAGCCCGACTATGCATGTTACAGTGTCTTTCTCAGTCTCTCCACCGTCCCCTTCATCTCCCTCCTTCGTGTCAGCACAGCTCTCACCATCACTTTCTGCTCCCTCCTCCTCCTCCTCCTTCTGTTTCACATAACTTTCAGTCCTGCTTTGTGTCTCATTAATCACCGCCTGGCTCCAGGTCACATCCACCTAACGTGCAAATTTCCAGAGCTTAGCCACGGCGTCAGCTCCTTTGAGATTCTCCCTCACCTCCTCCAGCTCTGCTGTCAGCATTTTTTCCCGGTCATCGCCATCTTGGATCTTTCTCTCCTGCTCCCTCACCACCTTTCTGGAGCTCTTTCTGCCTGTCATTACTCCGCAGATATGAGCTTTTGTAGGCACCGCACTGGCTGCGGTTTCCCCTGGTAAATGTGGGTATATAACCTCGATTTTGAAGGCTGCAATCTTTATAATGACTGATATTGAGCGGGAGCTTCTGTCTCAGACGTCCACTCACATCTCGTTCAGGCCACGCCCCCCCATAAAGTGTATTTCTGAATCATTTAATGTTAGCTTCATTGGAAAAAACTGTGCTTTTCTTTCAAAAACAAGGAATTTTCAAAGTGACCCTAAACTTTTGAACGGTAGTGTAAGTTTTGTATCGTGATCAGGCTGCCCTAAATTTATATCCTATATTAACCCCTTTACTACCAAGGGTGGTTTGCACGTTAACTCCCGGGCCAATTTTTACAATTCTGACCACTGTCCCTTTATGAGGTAATAACTCAGGAACGCTTCAACGGATCTAGGCGATTCTGAGATTGTTTTCTCACGACATATTTTACTTCACTTTAGTGGTAAAATTTCTTCGCTATAACTTGCGTTTATGAAAAAAAAGGAAGTATGGTGAAAATTTTGCAATTTTCAAACTTTGAATTTTTATGCCCTTAAACCAGAGAGTTATGTGACACAAAATAGTTAAGAAATAATATTTCCCACATGTCTACATCAGCACAATTTTGGAAAAAAATTTCTTTTTGTTAGGAAGTTATAAGGGTTAAAAGTTGACCAGCGATTTCTCATTTTTACAACACCATTTTATTTTTAGGGACCACATCACCACATCACATTTGAAGTCACTTTGAGGAGTCTATATGATTGAAAATACCCAAAAGTGACACCATTCTAAAAACTGCACCCCTCAAGGTGCTCAAAACCACATTCAAGAAGTTTATTAACCCTTCAGGTGCTTCATAGGAATTTTTTGAATGCTTAAAAAATAATTAACATTTAACTTTTTTTCACAAAAAAAATTACTTCAGGTTCAATTTCTTTTATTTTACCAAGGGTAACAGGAGAAATTGGACTTGAAAAGTTATTGTGCAATATGTCCTGAGTACGCCGATACCTGATATGTGGGGGGGAGCCACTGTTTGAGTGCATGGCAGAGCTCAGAAGGGAAGGAGTGCAGTTTGACTTTTTCCACTGCAAAATTGGCTGGAATTCAGATTGGATGCCATGTCAAGTTTGGAAAGCTCCTGATGAGCCAAAACAGTGGAAACCCCCCACAAGTGACCCCATTTTGGAAACTAGACCCCCCAAGGAACTTATCTAGATAGTGGTGAGAACTTTGAACCCTCAAGGGCTTCACAGAAGTTTACAACGCACAGCCGTACAATTAAAAAAATCATTTTTTCCACAAAAATGATCTTTTCACCCCCAATTGTTATTTTCCCAAGAGTAACAGGACCCCAAAAGTTATTGTGCAATTTCTCCTGAGTACGCTGATACCCCATATGTGGGAGTAAACCACTATTTGGGCGCATGGCAGAGCTCGGAAGGGAAGCAGCGCCATTTGACATTTTTGGCTGGAATTGAGATCAGACTCCATGTCGCGTTTGGAAAGCCCCTGATGTGCCAAAACAGTAGAAACCCCCCAATTCTAACTCCAACCCTAACCCCAACACACCCCTAGCCCTAACCCTAATGGGAAAATGGAAATAAATACATTTTTTTTATTTTATTATTTTTCCCTAAGGGGGTGATAATGGTGATTTACTATTTATTTATTTTTATTTTTGGCAGCTGTCGCATGCTAAAAGACGCTTTTTATTGTAAAAATAGTTTATGCATCACAACATTTTGAGAGCTATAATTTTTCCATATATTGACCCACTGAGTCATGTGAGGTCTTATTTTTTGCGGGACGAGTTGACGTTTTTATTGGTACCATTTTCGGGCATGTGACATTTTTTAATCGCTTTTTATTCCGATTTTTGGGATGAACAAAAACGAGCGTTTCATTGATTTCTTTTAAGGGGTGCGTTTACACCGTTCCACGTGCGGTAAAATTGATAAAGCGGTTTTATTCTTCGGGTCAGTACGGTTACAGCGATACCTCATTTATGTCGGTTTTATGTTTTGGCGCTTTTATGCAATGATATGCAAGATATGCAAGACCAGAAAAAGCCATACACCTGACAAATGCTATTGAGAACTCTGCTATTAGAAGTGGAAAGAGAAAAAGAGATGAAGGCAGACGCCGAAACGCGCGTCGGGGTCGGCCGTATACTGGGAACTTGGCATTAACAGTTACAAGGTATTTATAGCCTTTCTCTTTGGATATGTGTCTATTACAATTGTAGGCCTCATGGCACGGCTATTCTACTTGTGGGGTATCGATACATATATTTAAGTGCATTGTGGCATCATATACTCCAGTGTTTTCCATTTGATTTAGGTGTGCGCAATATGGCAGGGCTATTTAGCCTTTAGCACATTGGTGCTTATCGAGTTGTTTACAATATATAAATGTGTAACATGTAACTGTACGTTTATATATTTATATACATTTTTTCATGTTAGCACTAGCTTGCAATATAATACATGCCCATATTTTTGGGTACTGTTACCTGTTACACATTATTGGTGGTTACACCATTCGATTCAATTATGCTATGTTGTACACATTTTTGTTAAATTATAGTACATTATTCTATTTGGGGACACTTTATCATAATTAATGCCATATTGTTTCCCGGTATTCCTCCATTCGGGTATTGGGATTACCACCCTTTCTTATATACAGTGCCTACAAGTAGTATTCAACCCCCTGCAGATTTAGCAGGTTTACACATTCGGAATTAACTTGGCATTGTGACATTTGGACTGTAGATCCGCCTGGAAGTGTGAAATGCACTGCAGCAAAAAAGAATGTTATTTCTTTGTTTAATTTTTTTTTAAATTGTGAAAAGTTTATTCAGAGGGTCATTTATTATTCAACCCCTCAAACCACCAGAATTCTGTTTGGTTCCCCTAAAGTATTAAGAAGTATTTCAGGCACAAAGAACAATGAGCTTCACATGTTTGGATTACTTATCTCTTTTTCCAGCCTTTTCTGACTATTTAAGACCCTCCCCAAACTTGTGAACAGCACTCATACATGGTCAACATGGGAAAGACAAAGGAGCATTCCAAGGCCATCAGAGACAAGATCGTGGAGGGTCACAAGGCTGGCAAGGGCTACAAAACCCTTTCCAAGGAGTTGGGCCTACCTGTCTCCACTGTTGGGAGCATCATCCGGAAGTGGAAGGCTTATGGAACTACTGTTAGCCTTCCACGGCCTGGACAGCCTTTGAAAGTTTCCTCCCGTGCCGAGGGCAGGCTTGGCCGAAGAGTCAAGGCTAACCCAAGGACAACAAGGAAGGAGCTCCGGGAAGATCTCATGGCAGTGGGGACATTGGTTTCAGTCAATACCATAAGTAACGTACTCCACCGCAATGGTCTCCGTTCCAGACGAGCCCGTAAGGTACCTTTACTTTCAAAGCGTCATGTCAAGGCTCGTCTACAGTTTGCTCATGATCACTTGGAGGACTCTGAGACTGACTGGTTCAAGGTTCTCTGGTCTGATGAGACCAAGATCGAGATCTTTGCTGCCAACCACACACGTGACGTTTGGAGACAGGATGGCACTGCATACGACCCCAAGAATACCATCCCTACAGTCAAGCATGGTGGTGGCAGCATCATGCTGTGGGGCTGTTTCTCAGCCAATGGGCCTGGCCATCTGGTCCGCATCCATGGGAAGATGGATAGCACGGCCTACCTGGAGATTTTGGCCAAGAACCTCCGCTCCTCCATCAAGGATCTTAAGATGGGTCGTCATTTCATCTTCCAACAAGACAACGACCCAAAGCACACAGCCAAGAAAACCAAGGCCTGGTTCAAGAGGGAAAAAATCAAGGTGTTGGAGTGGCCTAGTCAGTCTCCTGACCTTAACCCAATTGAAAACTTGTGGAAGGAGCGCAAGATTAAAGTCCACATGAGACACCCAAAGAACCTAGATAACTTGGAGAAGATCTGCATGGAGGAGTGGGCCAAGATAACTCCAGAGACCTGTGCCGGCCTGATCAGGTCTTATAAAAGACGATTATTAGCTGTAATTGCAAACAAGGGTTATTCCACAAAATATTAAACCTAGGGGTTGAATAATAATTGACCCACACTTTTATGTTTAAAATGTATTAAAATTTAACTGAGCAACATAACTTTTTGGTTTGTAAGATTTATGCATCTGTTAATAAATCCTGCTCTTGTGTGAAGTTTGAAGGCTCTAACTTATTTGCATCTTATCAAACCTGCTAAATCTGCAGGGGGTTGAATACTACTTATAGGCACTGTATATATATGTGTACATATATACATCTTTTGTATATGTTTTAGCAATAAAATATTTTTGGATATCAGTTAGGTTTTTCGCAGTCTGTTTTGTTTTATTAGAAGTGGAAAGGAAGAACAAAGACAAAAGAATCTAATTAATAAAAATATTGGAGAAAGAGAAACCTATCACAAACTAAAATGTTTCTATACTAATGCACAAAGCATGGGAAGCAAACAAGGAGAATTGGAACTACTAACACAGGAAAAGAAATATGATGTCATTGGAATCACTGAAACTTGGTGGAACGATACACATGATTGGAATACAAGACTAGAAGGATACAACTTATTTGCAAGAAACAGACTTGATAAACGAGGAGGAGGTGTCGCATTGTATGTTAGAAACGCGTATATCTGCACAGAGATTGAAGCTTCAGAGACTGGGAGTTCTGTGGAAACTGTTTGGGTAAGAATACAAGGACAGAACAATGGAAAGGACACCATTGTAGGCATTTACTACAGGCCGCCTGTGCAAGCTGAAGATATGGATGAACTCTTTATGCATCAAATGGCCAAGTTCTCCAAAAAATATGACATAGTTGTCATGGGAGATTTCAACTATCCAGACATTTGTTGGGAATCTCTCTCAGGCAAAACTAACAGGTCAAGGAAATTCTTATCCTCTCTTGCTGACAACTTTATCTTCCAAAAGGTAGGGGAGAAAACAAGGGGAACTGCTACCTTGGATCTAATCCTTATAAACAGGGAGGAAATGGTTGAGGAGGTAAAAGTGGCTGGGACCCTAGGAGGTAGCGACCATGCTATTTTAGAATTTTGGATAACTAGAGGAGGAAGACCTGTGAAGTCTCAGACGTCAAGGTTAGATTTCAGAAAGGCATATTTTAAGGGATTCAGAAAGAGAATTGGAGGGATCCAATGGCTGGATATCCTTAAAAAGACAAAAATGTCCAGGAAGGATGGGAAATCTTGAAAAATGAAATTCTCAAAGCACAATCGTTAACAATTCCGAAAAGAGGGAAGAATAGGAAGCATTTAAGGAAGCCAGGATGGATGAACACAGAACTTAAGCACATGCTAAAAAGGAAGAAAAAAATGTTTATAAAATGGAAAGAGGGGGGCATATCTAAAGAAGAATATAATGCTGTCTGCAGAACCTGCAGGGCACAAATCAGATTAGATAAAGCTGACAATGAATTGAGGCTTGCAAGAGATGTCAAAAGCAATAATAAAGGATTTTGGGGATATGTCAAAAGTAAAAGAAAAGTCAAAGATGCTATAGGATTTTTACAGGATGAAAATGATGAAATGGCAAGACAGGATGTTGAGAAGGCCGAACTTTTAAATTCCTATTTTGCATCTGTTTTCTCTCAGAAAGGAAATGTAACATCAACTGTTCTTCACTGTCCTATTAAGGGAATCGAAGAATCCAGGATATCTATAAACAGAAAGATAGTGAGGAAACACTTAGCTAACCTAAATGAATTCAAGTCTCCAGGTCCAGATGAATTACACCCCAGAGTACTGAAGGAGATAGCAGAATAAATTTTTGAACCCCTCTCCATAATCTTTGAAAATTCTTGGAGAACAGGAGAAGTCCCAGAAGACTGGAGAAGAGCAAATGTTGTTCCTATCTTCAAAAAGGGGAAGAAGGTGGACCCAGGCAACTATAGGCCTGTGAGTCTGACTTCTATACCAGGAAAGATCTTTGAACAAATTATTAAACAACATGTATGTCAGTACCTGGATAAGAATGAAGTGATTAAACAGAGTCAGCATGGGTTTGTAACTAATAAGTCATGTCAGACTAACTTAATTTCCTTCTATGACGGAATCACTGATTGGGTGGATCAAGGAAATGCTGTAGATATAGTATATCTTGACTTCAGCAAAGCATTTGACAAAGTATCTCATACAATCCTTATTGAAAAAATGATTAAGTATGGAATGGACAAGGCAACTGTTAGGTGGATTCATAACTGGCTTAGTGATCGGACCCAAAGAGTGGTCGTAAATGGCTGCACATCCAGTTGGAAGAATGTCTCAAGTGGGGTACCACAGGGCTCTGTCCTGGGCCCTGTATTGTTCAACATCTTTATCAACGATTTAGATGAAGGAAATGAGGGTAAACTGATTAAACTTGCTGATGACACAAAGCTAGGAGGGATAGCTAATACTATAGAAGAGAGAGACAGGATTCAAAAAGATATAAATAAACTGGAGAAGTGGGCAGCAACTAACAGAATGGTTTTTAACAGGGAAAAATGCAAAGTACTACATCTGGGCAATAAAAATGAAAAAAGCATATACAGAATGGGAGGAATAGGGCTAAGCAACAGCACATGTGAAAAAGACTTGGGCATACTAATAGATCACAAACTGAATATGAGTCAACAGTGTGATGCAGCAGCAAAAAAGGCAAATGCAATTCTAGGATGTATTAACAGAAGCATACAGTCCAGATCACGTGAAGTCATTATTTCCCTCTACTCCTCTTTGGTCAGACCTCATCTGGAATATTGTGTCCAGTTTTGGGCACCACATTTTAAAAAAGACATCAACAAACTGGAGCAAGTTCAGAAAAGAGCGACCAGAATGGTGACCGGTCTGCAAACCCTGTCTTATGAGGAAAGGTTGCAGGATTTGGGATTGTTTACTTTGCAAAAGAGAAGACTGAGAGGAGACTTAATAGCTGTCTACAAATATCTCAAGGGCTGTCACATTGTAGAAGGATCAACTTTATTCTCATTTGCACAAGGAAAGACTAGAAGCAATGGGGTGAAACTGAATGGGAGCAGACACAGATTAGATATTAGAAAAAACTTTTTGACAGTTAGAGTGATCAATGAGTGGAACAAGCTGCCACGAGAACTGGTGAGTTCTCCTTCATTGGAAGTCTTCAAACAGAGGCAGGACAGACATCTGACTGGGATGATTTAGCGAATCCTGCTTTGAGCAGGGGGTTGGACCGGATGGCCGATGAGGTCCTTTCCAACTCTACGATTCTATGATTCCATATAAAAAAATAATTATTTTTGTATCGCTTTATTCTGCGAGCTATAACTTTATTTTTTTGCTGATAACGCTGTGTGGTGGCTCGTTTTTTGCGGGACAAGATGACGTTTTCAGCGGTACCATGGTTATTTATATCCGTCTTTTTGATCGCATGTTATTGCACTTTTTGTTCAGCGGTATGATGATAAAGCATTGTTTTGCTTCGTTTTTTTATTTTTTAAGGGGCTCAATAAAGGGGTTAACTAGTGGGACAGTTTTATAGGGCAGGTTGTTACGTACGCGGCGATACCAAATGTGTACTTTTGTTTTGTTTTCAAAAAATGAATTTATTAGGGAACATTTTTGTTTTTTTTAATTTATTTAGCGATTTTTTATAAATTATTTTTACACTTTTTTTTAACTTTATTACAATGTCCCAGGGGGGACATAACTGTCATGTGACAGATCGCTGTCACAGATCAGCGATCTGTTACAGGCAGTGCTACAAGCTTCCTCATGCCGGCGCTTTGCTGGCATGAGGAAGCCGCCTCCCTGCAGGCCCCCGAAGGTCCCCGCCGCCATTTTGGATTCGGGGACCTGCAGGGAAGGAGACCCCCGCAGCAGCGCTGCACATCGCGCTGCTGAGGGGGTCTCAGGGAAGCAAGGAGGGAGCCCCCTCCCTTCCGATGCTTCTCTAAACCCCCGGTACACTGCGATTGTGTTTGATCACTGTGTGCCAGGAGTTAACGTGTGCCGGGTGTCAGCTGTGATAATCAGCTGACACTCGGCCGCGATCAGCTGCGCTCCCCCCGTGAGCGCAGCTAATCGCGCTAGACGTACTATTCCGTCCTTGGGACTTAGGTCCCAGGTCACATGGACGGAATAGTACGTCTAATGTAGGAAAGGGGTTAATGACAATTAATTCAATCTGAGGTTCACATATTTTTAAAATGATAATGAAATCAAATATTTAGACGTTACCTTAATGGGAAATACCTCTAGCAATTCTGTCATTTCTTACACAGATAGCAATTTAATATTAAAAGCACAGTCATGTCATCCTCCCCCACACTATAAAAAATATCCCGGTTGGAGAATATGCATAAATCGTTACTGCACACAACAGAGCCTTTTGCATTGAATCCAATAAAGTTCTCACTAGACTTCGGGACAGGAGTTATACAGATTGGACATTAAATTGTGCTAAAAGGATCGTTGCAAACATAGAAAGACAAGACCTACTTGAGGATACAAGGAACCGTGGCAAAAATCGCTCTTGGTACAAAAACAATAGAAATAACAATAAATTTATAACTTTCTCTACACAATATAGCCCATAATACTATACTTTTTAACTATAGAAACAAAACTAGTTGCTTATTTTGTACAAAGACTCTAAATTAGCCAGTATTATTAGTAATAAAAATATATGATATATAGCCAAAAAGGCTCCCATTTTATCTCCTAGCCTTTATATCAAAGATATAAAAAGATATAAAAGAGCAACCAGACACTTGGCTTGCTCTAAAAGGTTTTTACAATTATGACCACTCCAGGTGTGTCTCATGTCAACTCGTCCAGAAATGCACAAGTTTTACCTCATATGTTACGGGTCACAGTTTTAATATAAAAACTTTTATAAACTGCAGTACTGCTAGAGTTATCTATTTAATTGAATGTATGACATGTCAAATACAATATGTGGGCTGTACAATTGGACCCTTAAAAAACGCATCAGGAGGCATATGTCAGATGTAAATCCAACAGCCATTAATATCTTTGCGGTTTCTAGGCATTTTACGAACACACACAAAGCAGATACTGTATGTACTCGAGTATAAGCCGAGATTTTTAGCCTATTTTTAAAATCTAAAAGTGCCCCTCTCGGCTTATACTTAAGTCATATATGCCAGGGGGTCGGCGGGGGAGTGCGGTGTCAGATCATAATTATCCCCTCCTGGCGTGGTCTCTGCAGCCCCTGCTTCTCGCAAGCTCTCCGGCGCCTGTGTACAGCGATCACGTGGTACCGCTCATTAAAGTCATGAATATGCGCATATTCATGACTAACGAGCTGCGGCGCTGGAGACCGTGGGAAAAGCAGGGGCTGCAGAGACCGCGTCAGGAGGGGGTAGGTATATGCGATGTCCCCATTACACCTCACGTCGCTGTTCTCTGCGTCCTCTGGCTGTGATGTTCAGGTCAGAGGGCGCGATGATGTAGTTATTGCGCGCCCTCTGCCTGAACAGTCACTGACAGAGGACCCAGAAGACAGAGCGACGTGCAGCAGTGGAACGGGGACATGTGAATATCTGAGGTGCCGAGGCCCTGAGTCAGTGGCAACACCGGCACCTGTCCCCCATAGCATTATATGGGGCGTATTTTGTATGGAGCATCTTATAGGGCCATCATGGACTGTTTGGAGCATTATATTGGGGCTCCTGATTCAATATGGATATTCAAAACATTTAACCTACTGATGTCTCAATTAATTTTACTTTTATTGGTATCTATTTTTATTTTTGAAATTTACCAGTAGCTGCTGCATTTTCCACCCTAGGCTTATACTCGAGTCAATAGGTTTTCCCAGTTTTTTTGTGGCAAAATTAGGGGGGGGTCGGCTTATACTCGAGTATATATGGTATATCTTTTTTAAAATTTGCAGACATAGGAAGGGTCTATAGACCAACTAGGGGTGGTAACTTGAAAGGGAAAATCCTGAACAGAGAACCATTTTGGATCTTCAAGTTAAATACCAGAACCCCACTAGGACTAAATGTGAGACAGGGTCTTATATATAATATATGTGATTGAGTGTGAGTAGCTTCTCTCTGTTCATAGTTTTTAACAGTTTTACACTTATTTGTTTCAGCAGGTGAACTAATTACGTATATGCATTTTTTTTTCTCCAATGGCTGATAAGCAAAATGTGGCTAACAGCCAATAGTATTTAATAGTGGGTCATCAGCAGCTACCTTGACCATAAGTACGGCTCTCTAACAGAAACGCGTAAGTTTAGTGTGTGATATGAGGTTGACATAATATTTTAACGTATCAATAAATGTGAAGTTTTATACTTACCCTGCTTCATCGAAGTAGCATTCTTCTTTCTCATGTGCATTTTAAAAAAATCCTGCATACTGATCCTTTTAAATTCTTTGCAATATTCAAATAAAGTAAGTGTATATGTATAATTCTATTAGGAAAGTTTAGCCTGGTTAAGAGATGTTTCTTAGTTTGCTTATAGTGTAAAGGTAAATCCCTCGTCTACAGCATTCACCTGCACTTTAGCTCATGGAATGCAACCACTCCCATGTCAATCGAGTTACCTGACAGTTACTGTAAAAACAGGTTTACATAGTGTGAGCTACATGGGTGTAGACTACCTATGGTACTGACTTCTAAAATATGGAACACAGGTAAGCAGAGTCAGCAATCCTGAAAATTAGAAAATAGATATCCATAATAAACAGGCATGCAACACCTAGGTAACAACAAAGATTTTTTTATTTGTTGGAAAATACATATACCATTTAGAATATATTCGTCTGCCTCTCTGAGCAACAGTACAGAGAGATTTACATAAAAAAAATAAAATGTGAATAAAATCATATAAATAGCGTTCACCACTGTTGAGTTGTGAAAATACAGTATTACATGTATAACATTAAAAATATGACTTTACGTATGTTTGCTACAGTTTTTAATATTCATTACATTGTTGGCATGGTAAATACCACACTTGCAGAATATATATTGAATTGTTAAAAGTATGTTTCTTTGCAAATTGTTTGACTACAGATGATTAAATTATTACATCACTCAAACATGTTCTATACAGTATACTCATACAAATGGTAAAACCAAATTAATACATGAGACTACTGCAACCAATCACTGGCCTCCGTAATCACGCTGGTGTTTCAGGTTGAAAACAATCTAATGTATATATTTTTCTGCAATCAGACAGGCTGGAGTGAGGCTTTGGAATCTTTAAATAAGATGATCGTTGGGGTTAAAAGGCACCCAGTCAGCCATATGTTTGCCAACCGGTAGTCATTTAGCAGTCTTAGGGCTCAATCAAGTGTCCATGAAACTCGGTCTGAGCACAGCCTGTCTGTAGATCTGCTGAACCGAACTCAACAGCCATATGAGGCAGCTGAGTCCGGGTCAGGAGACCCGTGGCCAGTCCGTGGATTGTGGTCCATGCTCGGAATGAATTTCGCGTACGTCTGAATGAGTCCTCCTTACAATGCGCACAGAACAATCAGTAATAGATCTTAATAGATTTTTAAGTTCCTATCAATAATCCTTTTGAAGAAAAATACAGTTTGGTTGCAATATTTGTATCCATCACCTGCTTGTCTTATATTCTACATTTCTGGAAGCTACAGATTTTGGTTTAGCGCATCTTTCAAAGATGACCTCTCAGTTCTTCTGACTTGTCTATTTTTCTAAATATTCAAAAGAAAAATAAACCTACCCTCGCCTACTGTATCCTCACCCATCCCTTGAAGATTGTGAGCCCTCGCGGGCAGGGTCCTCTCTCCTCCTGTACCAGTTATGACTTGTATTGTTTAAGATTATTGTACTTGTTTTTATGTATACCGCTCCTCACATGTAAAGCGCCATGGAATAAATGGCGCTAGAACAATAAATAATAATAATAATAATAATAATTTTTCTGTGCGAAAGTTGGTCAATTTCCATTGACAATATTGCATGTTTACACAGGGCGACGCACTGCAAAGAACTATTAATTTTTAAGCAAGCCAAAAGATAATTTCACCCAAAGAATGAGCGTTATGCTTGTTAGTTGTGTGATTGCCAGCCTGTTTACACTGCACAATTATCGGTAACAAGATCTCTGAGGATTGCTCATTTCAGATAATCATGCTGTGTAAAAGCAACCAAACTGTATTTTTCTTCAAAAGGAATATTGATAGGAACTTAAGAAATCTCCAAAAATATTTGTATCCATCACCTGCTTGTCTTATATTCTACATTTCTGGAAGCTACAGATTTTGGTTTAGCGCATCTTTCAAAGATGACCTCTCAGTTCTTCTGACTTGTCTATTTTTCTAAATATTCAAAAGAAAAATAAATAAAAACAAAAAATGACATTTATAAGACTTTAACATAAAAAAAACAAACAAGTAATCTGGAGCATGTTTTCTTTCAACCCTGCATTGTACTGTTCCTCAGTTAATTCTTCTGGAAATCTATCCCTTTGGCAATAGAGCGGGAACATGCTCCATTCATAAGGGTACCTGTAAATACCAATTGCTGAAGGGGTTGTCTTGCATACTTCATTGAAGAGCTCACTGCTCCTCAGCCTCATAGCGTGCCAGGAATTAGTGAGCTTCTAAAGTTTCCCAGTTCAGATGGTGGCATAACTGTGCCATTGGCCTGAATTGTGGGCTCTTCGGTGTTGCAAATAAAGGCAGCTTTGCCTCTATAGCATGACAGGAATGTGAAGGGACTTAAACTAGTCGGATTCAGAGATTTGGCCAGCTTCAGAGCAGTTTGCAAGCTCTAAATCAAGGACACTACAGTTTTATGCTCTTCGCCTATGAGACTAGCCATCTCTGCAGTCTATCAGTCTATCTGACCTAGGCAACAAGTACTAAACAAAAAAATTACAAACCCTTCCATTTTTTAGAACAGAGGGAATTATTAATAAGAGGTAAGTTGTAGAAATACTTGTTCTTAAAAGCAATTTGCAATTTTACCCAAATGGCAAAATTTGTCCCCAAATGGCATAGTGTTGCATATTTGTACATTAAGCCTAAATAAAGGCTAAGCTAAATTACACATTCAGCGCCTATGATATTCATTGGCTTCCAAATTAGTTTATTCATAAATGTGGAATAAGAGAGGAAAGAGAAATGTAAAGTTCAAAGAAAAGATGCTCAAGAATTGTAATACTATTAGGAATAGTTATTAATAGAGATATGACAGTACTGCCCACAACTCCTCTGTACATGCAACCTATCTGTTTATGCACATTAATAAGAACTCCCAATTGAAAACTGTAGCTTTCACTCACTAATGACTATACTTATAATTGACAATTAAAATCATTAACTAGATAAAAATAGATATGTTCATATATAAAGTTGCAAAAAATTTCTGAAGCATATCTGTCATACTCTAGGCAGTCCTGGTGGTAACTAGTACGACATATATATCAAGAAACAAATGCTCATTTGAGAAGGATAAATGTACACAGCTTGATATAAGTGTCTAAAATAAGACACATGACTAAGGATGGGAGAAAATTTAAAGAGGACCTTTCACCAGTTTGAGCATGTTAAACTAGCTACATCATAAAATAGTGGCTGCAGAGCGGAGTTAATTTTTCTTTAAATTTTTTCCTCTCCATTGCAGAGATATTAACTTGTAAAGTTTGCTACAACTTATAAGCCCAAGCACAAGTATAGTAAGAAATGTAACAAATTTTATTAAAGAAAAGTTACAGGGCATAATACATATATGAAATAGCTGAAAAAACAAAGCACAAAGAGGGATCTTGTGTGAAGGACAACAAATGTTGATTATATTACAGGATGGGGACAACCCCCCGAGGAAGCCCATGCGAAACGTGCGTCAGGGCTGCACCGGACACACGTTGGCAGGCATCACTATGGGTAAGCTAAGCATCCTATGTCACATATGATATTTCCCTTGGGTTTTGAGATACCTGAAGCTGGTATTTACTTTTACAAGTAGTCATCACCCATGTAATACCAATTCTTTGACTTGGAGACCCTCTGATTGTATTCTTATACTGCACCTTACAGGCACTTTGAGTACAACAGTAATCTGGTCCTTTGAGGTCGTGCTTGCTCAGCTTTTTCACTTGTTCCCATCCTGCCACATAATCAATGTTTGTTGTCCTTTACACATGTGCCCTCTTTGCACTTTGTTTTTTTCAGTTATTTCATATATGTATTATGCCCTGTAACTTTTCTTTAATAAAATTTGTTACATTTTTCTTGTGCTTGGATAATGACTCCATGAGGTTCTGTAGGATTTATGATATTTGGAGTGTCCATATATACTTTTCCTGGTCCTTGACTCAGGCATAAGGCCAGTTTAATAGCTATATATTATGTATCAGTGGATTCTGTTCCCAACTTATAATAAGACCGCCTGGGTATAACCAGAGATTTGTCTCCAAGGTGTATACCTGTTCCTCTGGATTGCAATGAACCATCATAAGCAGACACCAACATACAGAGGAAAAAAATGCACCCACATTATTAGTATTATTGTGAAACGTCTAATGACAGTCTGCTCTCCTCACTAATCTCACTGTAGAGCTGTGGGTGATTACAAAGTGCCTGGAGTAGAGCAGTGATGAGTGTAATTACAAACATCTTTCAGGTTTCATCTTATGGGAGACAGTGTGATTGAGGGGAATACATGAGACCTGACAGCACTATGAAAGGAGAGCTACAGAGGTGTTTGTAATGAGACAAAGCTCTGTTCTGCTGTACTGCCCCTTCCCCCCAACAGTGACAGGTAGTGAGATAAAAACTGAAGAAGTGTTAGTAATCACACTTATCTCAACTCTTCTCACAACCTTGGTAATCAAAGAGAGCTCTGCAATGAGTTCAGAGACATCAGACAATCATTACAAGTCTCACACAGGAGAAAGCCTCTTCTAACCTATTGTGGAGGAGTGTTCTTTTTTCCACTGGAAATTACTGCCTGCTTATGATTGGTCAATGTCATACAGGGGAAGAAATGTACGCAGCCAGAGAAAAATCTAAAGTAATGCCTATCAAATTATAATCTATACTTTTTCAAGATAATATCTAATTACAAATTGAAATATAAAAACTATGTTTTAGTCAGTTCTGCTGCAACTATTCCACAAAGTGGCCAGTTTAACATGCTCAAACTGGCAAAAAGGTCCTCTTGAAATATAAACCATGCAGAATACTTTTCTTGTATTACACATTTATACTTCCAAGTAATGAAAAAAGCTCAATAAGGGAACGCATTTCCATATGAATTTGTTCAGGTTCTTATAATGTCCTCTAAAAGCATCACACTTTAAAAAACATAATTACCACTTTGAAATGTTTCACAATTAATGCCAAGTATGCAGTATTTATTTTGTTGCACCTTGTTAAAACTCATGCTTAGGTATCATTAGGCCTTTACAGTTAAATCGTTAGGTGGCTGTACTCAATGTATGTTCGCTTTAGTACACAGGTAAAGAAAGTGATATCGTGACCTCTCATAGTGACTTGCCTATAAAATGTGTCTCATTTATGTATTAAAGAAATCTCTCAAACACAGAAGCAAATAATTTAGAGATATTTAATATTAGTCATGAAATGAATACATTTTAAAGGGGATATCAGAGTTTTGCTTTTTTTTTTAAAGATAAAAATATATCCTTTTTCCAGAAAGAACTGCACTCTTTTCCATAGGTTGTATCTGATGTTGCAATTCACTTCAATGGACTTTAGCTGCAACACCAGACAAAGTGTGATTAGTCACTGTATCAATTTTTAGAAAAGAAGACCCCATAATGGTTTCAGATGAGTAGATATCCACTAGGACTGGACACAATGCTGCTACCTACAATGCAATGTGAGATTTCATTCCTCTAAAATGTAATCCAAAAATCTTAATTTTGTGAATGCTTACACAGAGTTTTTTGAGGCCATCAAAAAGAGAGGAATTTTTTAATTTCCGGAAGCATTTGTGCATTTTTTTTTTAACTTTTTTTTGCAGCCTTTTGTTTGGACAGTGTCTAATTTGGATCATTTACCATCACCCTGCATGAAAGTAAATGAGGAAAATGTACCAAGATAGAAAAAAATATATTATTGACAAGGGAATGATGCTAAGCATGACAGCAGTGCAATTGCGGTCATGATCCAATCATGGCCTTATGCCATGTGAGACGGGTGCATTCTGGCTTCTGGTAGGGAAGCAAACAGGCAGTGACACCATGGAAGGACCAGAAGTATTGATACATTTCACCTGTATAAGTTATTTTGCACAACTTTGTGTTAGAAACAATACTTGGACAAGGATCTAATGATAGGCAAAAGGCTGAAACCGTACAGACAGAATGCAAAAAAATTTCAAGTGTCAGCATCCCCTAAGCAAATAAAATAGATATGTTAGGGCCCCAAAAACACAACAGATTTACAGTGTATATAGGCTAAACCAGATGATAGGTTCAGACGACTGTCAAAAGTGTATGCGGGCAATGGCCGACTTATGGTCGGAAGAGGTGTCGATCATACATGTCTGATTTCGGACTGCCAATCACTTTGCTCTCCTGAGATAAGTCATTGGCCTACGTATCAGTTTGCGGCTTTTTCTTAGAAAACACAGGAGTGCTTGGCCGAGCAAGCACCTTTGTTTAACAGAGCTGGCTGTCAGCCAAACATTCATCCGAAACATCGTTTAGCCAACAGCTATTTGGTGTGCATGGCCAGCTTTAGTTTGCCCTACAGATATACAGAAACAACATTTATTTACCTTGTAAAAAAAAAAAAGATAATCATGTGTGAGACATCTCTTCCTAAGTAGCGGATAATCACTAAAAATGTCCATACATAAGTGATAGCTGTTGACCAAACAATGGTTTGGCTGACAGCTATATCTCCCGACTCATCCATATACAATAATCTTAGGTTTCGCTAAGCATTCATGTGTTTTCAGTGGGGATCCTGAAGAAAACCTCTGCCAGAGAGCTTTGCCACAGATCAAAAGAGTCGGATGTTAGAATGCAAATTGCCGGATGCTTATCTCCCTTAGGAAGTGTGTCAGGAGGCCCCTGTACATATTAGATGGTTGTCGATACAACAGATATTAAGCAGGTTAATCCAACTTGAAGCTAATCTGTTTTGGGTCCCCTAGTTTTTCAATAAAATGTGATAAAATATGATTAGAAACCTCTGCAGCTGAAAAAGGAATCTCTACCTGTGTGACCCAAGCCTTTTGATATGGTGAGATGTAAAATATAATAGTAGCGCTATTTAGATCTTGGGCACACAATTATGCACATGTTGTGCAGAGCTTCTTAAGATGCAACAAAAGAAACACCTAAAATGACATCACATAGATGAAGGCAATACAATAAATATATGTCTTATGATCTGTACCATTTATAAAAACAAAAGTTGTCCTTGAAAAAATAACGCCACTCTCGATGTGTTGTCTTCTCTTCACACAAACAGAATTCTCTGAACACATTTACAAGGTAAGTCGGCAACATTTAAGCGATATTGTTACTGGTAAAATGATTCACACACACTGACTTGTACAAAGACACACGGAAATGTACAGTAGATAGAATAAATAAATACTTTTCATCATCTGTATAAGTTATTTAAAAACACTGATATCTGAGGACACAAAATGTACTCTTAGCAAGAGCCTATGATAATAGCAGACTGTTATAGTATTTTCTAAATTTATGGAGCCTTTATTAAACTCTGTAACACTGTTTATGCCAAGGTGCCTTGCCTATATGACCCTGAATTCATAAATCAAAATGTCATACCCATGGCAGATATTTAAAAAAAAGATAACAAACCCTATCTGGGAAATGCTACTTAAAGTTTCCAAATCCATTAGCTGCTGACTAATTGTAGCATGTAGGTTCTAGTTGTAGACAGTTGTTTCAGCAGCGATTTTATACTTTTACTGTGGCGATATATTAAAGCTTTTCTTTCGACGTGTCCATTCTACTTAGAAAAGTAAATAATACTAATTTAAGACAAATTGGTGATACTATCAGGCTAAATTCAATCTTTTATTATGGCCGGAAGTCCAAGCAGGAGCAGTTTGAGCAAGGTTTGCAGATTTTCATGCTGAGCAGTGAGGCCTGACAATCCCTATGACTAACTGTGTTTATCAGGAAACGGACAATTCCACAATACAAAAGATCTTACACTGAAGTGCACTTTGCGTAGTATAGCGGTATGCCACAAAGCATATATATCTAATCCTGCAAGTTATAATGAATGGTTCTCACACTGAAAAAAGGCTGTTGTATTAGAATAGTTTTTTTTGCCTTGCTGTGATAGTTAGTACATAATGTACCTTAATTATGAAAATCAATGCAAAAAAGAAAGCTGCTCTGTTGAGGACAGCGACTAGAATTTTTCTAGTGCAGGTTAGAAAATGAAAGCATTGACCTACTTGATACAGACAACTCCTTTTCTCGTGCACTAATTTTCATAAATGAGCCCATTGTTGGCATGAAATCCATTGCATCTTTTAATTTGTTATGAAACCACCATTATGATCGCTACTAAATAGAGACATGGAAAGTAATGCCAGTATTTTCAAATTCAGCTAAACTGCCTGTAAAAAGTGACGGGCGATGATCTAGCAAGTCAAGTATGCTTGTTTGCTTTCTTTTGAATGTTTCAATAACTGTGAGACTTTTCATATGAACACATCTTTCTGTGCTCATTTGTGTCCCCTCCATCCAACCCTTCAGTTTTCATTACAAGTAGATGTCTGTTTACAAGGGGGACTGTGCTGATGACAAACCAAAACGTTCTATTGTCACCAGAAGACATGCAATCAACAACAAAAAGGTGATTTATCGCTTGAAGTTTGATTATGGAGTATCTTTATAATGGGCAATGATTGTTTGGGCAATTAATATTCCGGTTAATTCAGCGCAGACCAAATTGGGTTTCTCATGAGGAGAAGTGCAGTCCATATACTGTGTGCACAACTATTAGGCAAGTGAGTATTTTGACCATAAGGATATCATCACCCTTTATCAAGGTGTGTAGAATTATTAGGCAACTTATTTTCCTCAGGCAAAATGGGCCAAAAAATTAATTTAACTGACTCTGAAAAGTCAAAAATTGTTAAGAGTGCTTTCACATTGAATTCAAGCACCCGTTCCTTGGCCCCATCGGGGCTTGCGTCCAAACCACTCACAAAACGTAGACTGACCATAGACTGTAATGGTGCCGACAGTGCGAATGTCCACTCTGATGTGCATCATTTTCAGAAGTGTACGTCTACTGAAGGCGGACACTCAGATGTAGTAGACTGCGTCTGAGTGTCTACCTTCAGTAGGAGTACACTCAAGAAAATTATGCACATCAAAGCACACGATCACTCTGCCGGCACCATTACAGTCCATTGTCCCCTCGGTGGATCTGACTCCAGTTTTGCAGGAGGTTTGGACGTAATGAACGCATTGTGAAAGCACCCTTAGTCTTACAAAGGGATGTAATTGTAGAACTCTTGAAATTGATAATATATTGGGGTGTAATCACAGAACCATCTAAAATGTTGGAAATAGTCAACAGGGTTGCAACAAATGTGCTAAGAAAAAAAGGTGCACATCAACTGCCAAAGATTTGAGAAGAATCAAATATGAAGCAACCAGGAGCCCATTATCCTCCAGTGCTGTCATATTTCAGACCTGCAACTTCCATGGAGTGCCCAGAAGTACATTTTCAGTTGCTGGTTATTATTCTCACTTTTAACAGATGAAAATAAACTATTGAGATGATAAAATTTAGTAGCTAGTTATTCAATAATAAAATTAATAATCAAAAATACAAACTGTGTAATAATTCTGCACACAACGTAGTCTGACATATTGGCAGAGAGCTAAGTAAGATGGATTAGAGTGCCTTCACACTGGCTGATCATTAGAAAATGCATTCTCAACAGGCTCCCAATCACTTGACAATTGAGCAAGATGCTCATTTATCTGATGAAGTGATTTGTAATCTTTTTTAGAAATCATTGTTCTCGCCAGCACATCGTCCTGTGTAAGCAGGAGACAAGCTGCGAGAATATTGAAATTCTATCCTCTTGTGTGGGTCCTGATGTGTGGGTGTCCTTAAATGACTGCAGATCAGTTTGTATAGAGCCGATCAGCATTCCTTTAATGGCCATTTTCGACCAGTGTAAATGCAGACTTGCTGGAATTCAGCTTCTCTATATTTTGCAACCATATCAATCAAATTTTTGCAAATTGGTTTACATGAAGATATAAATGATTCTCTGCATTGTAAGTTTATCAGATTTGATCTGCTTAACATAACCCTGAATATTACTTGCCTTGCACATCGACGTTCCCTGTTGCTAAAATGCATCTCATCCTAATTAGTGTAGAAAAGGGACTTCACTGTCTGCATCTACAGGACAATAGAGGTGTAGCTGTGCGAAAAGGGTCTTAAGAAGCATTACGCAACTGACAAGGTATTAGTAACGGCAATCATCCTCACTGTAAATTCAACAACATAAACCATGTAAAATAATAGATTCAATAAAAAATAAATAATATCAATATATATTTATACATTTTCTCTGCTAAACTTCACTAGATTGTGCCTATAAATAGTCCCTGCAATGATAAAGCTGTGCAGTCAAATAGTAGGAAGTAAATTTCGTAATAAATGTCTAACCAGAAACTCCAGATGGGAAAAACACAAGCCCAACTTTGGGGAATTTGCATACAGTAGTAAGTAGCTGCTCCTGGCAGGTAGGTAATTATAATCATTGGATAGGAAAAATAATCTGCTCTGTTTGTGCTAACATGTGACTCCAGAAATGTGGATCTTGAGATCTATGAACTGTAATCCAATTAAAATCATATTTTAACAAGATCACTAGCACATTCACACTCACATATTTATCTGAAGGGTTTCTGAAATCAACAAGATCCACCTTGTATTGAGTTCTTTGGTTTAACAATAAACTAACAAGGCCAAATGGAAAAAAAAAAGAAACTAAACAAGGATATAACGGGAAACCCTTTCTTTCAGTAGCGGTTTCCTCTGCTACTAGAACTGGCTTCAGTTCCTGGCACTTATTAAAGTAAATAAACTGGCCATTAAGATATTTTATAACCCTTTCACTTCTGATGGGACTTGATTGCATTGCTGAACAAATGATTTCCAGGGCTCCATGGCAGTGGGAGATTGCATGCTGTGGTGGATGTGACTGTGCTTCTCTTTTAGCAGAGGCCCCTTTACTTGTTCTCAATCAGTGTCTGAACCTTGTACACAAGATCTCGGGCAAGCTTCAGGATATGCTTTATGTTGTGTCTCTCTGCCATCTCTAAAAAAACAAAAATGAAAGAATTGTAAATATGAACAACTGGCATTTACATTGTAGTTATAGTCATCAGATCAGAGGAAAGTTTCTGGTATGTTTCAGCCATGGCATCTCTTACCGTATGTAGTTATTTTAATTAATACTTGGGTATTAAGGCAAACTGTTAGCTGTGCAAGGAGGGAAAACAAGTTTGAGCCTTAGAATATAGATAATATTTTCAAGCAGAGCTTGTTCAGTAATCAAAGTACCATTTATACCTTATATATTGTGGACACTTTATAGAACAAAAGATGTTGCTAAAAAGTGTGTGTGTGATGCTAGTCACTACTCACGGACAGGCCGTGAAGCAGAGACGTCAGATGTTCCGGGGTCAGTACCAAGAGAGCACATAGATAACCAAGGTAAACGACAAAGGCATCAGTCAGGTCACGGTCTAAGGGTCAAAATACCAGGAGATAGCAGACCAAAGCAAAAGGGCAAGACAAAGGGATAGGTAAGAACAAGGTCCAAAGGGTCAGGAAGCAGAAGATCAGAACTCAGAGCACCAGAATCAGGCAAACACTCATCAGGAACACAAACTACATCTAGCCGGGATCAGGGGCAGACAGCTCAGTTAAATAGCTTTGGCCATCTCCATAACACAACACCTGGAGAAAGTCCAGCACCTCCCAGTCAAATAATGGGCAGCCGAGTTGTCAATCAGAACACTGACAACGCAGCATGACCCAGTTTCCATAGGACAGCATAACAATCACTCACTGAGTGAAGGAATCGTGACAGTTTGTATTTTATACTCTGAGCCTGCTGGCAACTAGACCACCCCTTACCACCTCCTTAAAGGGAATCTGTCAGCAGAATTTTACTACTTAATCTGACAGCAACATAATGTAGGAGCAGAGAGCCCGATTCCAGGGATATGTCAATTACTAGGATAAGTGCTGAAGTTTCAATAAAATATTTTGTTTTATCAGGAGGAGATTATCACTAGAGAAATAAGGGTCGCATGCCAGGCAGTCCAGCTATTCTGTTTAACCCTGCCCCACCACTGACTGGCAGTTTATCACTGATAATGTAGAGTGTGAACAGAAAGCTGCCAATAAGGGGTGTGGGCATGTATATACAGACCTCAACATTTTGACCACTGCTACACCTACAGCAGAGAAAACAGGGATTCCATAAAAATGCAGCAAGGAGTCCAGTAAGTGATACATCACTTGGATCAAGCTCTTTGCCGCTACATCATGCTCTCAGATTCCATTACAAAAGTCTTCTGATAGATTCCCTTTAATGTTCAGGCATAAGGCTATTCATAACGATTTTCTCAGCTGTACAGTTCTATTTTTCCCTCAACAGTACAGTACTTAGGTAAAACATTAAAGGGCTCTTCCACTATTATTATAGTGATAACCTATCATCAACACTAAAAACTACACAAGTAGACAGGAATGGTTAAAAAGAAAAAAGTTACTGACTGAAACTGACCAACAAGGAGTCCCGATCTCAATCTAATTAAAAAAAGCTTTGGAGGAAGTTGAAATTATTAGTGAAAGTAAAGGTGCATTTATGCTAGTCGATACTAAGGAATGTGGGTACCAAGAGAAGGCAGTCAATCATGCTCGTTCGTCGTGAAATGATTTTTAACCTTGCTTAAAAATCATTGTTCTCGACAGCACAATGTCTGCACATGTTCTTCCAAGAACAATCATATTCTATGTGCACCACTTTCTGGAATGTTCCTGACTTTTAATGAGTATGATCTTGTTATTATCAAACTGTTCAAGTCAGGGTGCCAAGATTTTTAGAAATAGTTTTGAACAATTTATACTGCTTTTGCTGGATGATAATAACAGCAATTCTAGACAAAGCTCGTTTGTCTTTGCCATTGTGAACGAGAAACTGAATAAAACACAATTTTAAAACAGGTTCTCATCGATTAGAAAAAACCTGATAAATAAGAAAAATACTATAATTTCCTAATTAGCTTTATTTAGCAAATAATGTTTGTTTTGTCTAAGGCAGTAATCACTATAGTACAATAAGTGGCCAACGTTTACCCACACTAGTAAAGACCTGTCCTTAAATTTTAATTGGAGATAACAATAACCAAGAAGTGTCAAACTATCACGTCACATCAGCCACTCAGAATTCAGGAAGACATGGTGGATAGACGTGTGAACAGCCTCTTTTTACTTCAGCTCCCCTGATAGCTATAGCAATGGATCAGAATATCCATTGGAAGTACATCTTTTTAAAACTAAGAGAAGGGGGCATAGCTTCCTACTGTACATGCTCACAAGAACTTGTGCTATTAATATTCCAGTAGTGATGAGCAAATGTGCTCGGATTACGTGTTATCCGAGCATGCTTGGGTGTCATCCTAGTATTCTGGGTGTGCTCGAATATTATGTTCGAGTCCATGCACCTGCATGTTTTGTGGCTGTGAGACAGCCACAACACATGCGGGGCTTGCCTAACAAGCAGCCGCATGGAATCGAACATAGTAACATAGTTAGCAAGGCCAAAAATGCTTAGCTACTTACCGGTAGCGGTGTTTTTCGGATACCATGACAGCACCACAAAAGAGGGGATCCACCCTTCAGGGACAGGAAACCTACAGACATAAAAGGGAGGCACCTCTCCTGCATCAGTTGGATTACAGAGCTTGAGAGGACCTCCCAGGTTAGTAGCAAAATATATACAACATTTTTAACTAAATACAATCTACACATGAGTAAAAAGCCTCAGGTTCACCCACATGTGAAGGGAGGGAAGATAAGGGTGCTGTCATTGTATCCGAAAAACACCGCTACCGGTAAGTAGCTAAGCATTTATTCGGTCTCCCATTACAGCACCACGAGAAAATTACAGAGATGTAAAGCTTCTAGCGAGGGACTACTGCTTTAAGCATCTTTCTCTCAAAAGTGAGATCATCAGAGCCACCCAAATCCAGTCTATAATGTTTAAAAAATGTGGACGGAGAAGACCACATACCCGCCTTACACATGTCCTCAATCAACACTTCCGACATCTCCGCCCAGGATGTCACCACGGTTCGGGTGGAGTGCGCTTTTAAGCCTTTTGGAACTGCCGTGCCACTTACTGTGTATGCCAAGGAATTCGCCTCCCTAATCCACCTAGCTAAGGTACTTTTGGAAACTCTAAGCCCTTTCCTAACCCCTTGAAAGGAGACAAATAACGAGTTTTCCTTTTTCCACGATTCGGTCACTGAGATATAGGCAAGAAGACATTTCCTGACATCTAATGAGTGTAGTTTCCTTTCTTTCCGATTGGCGGTGTTAGCACAAAAGGAAGGAAGGGCTATTTCCTGAAGCCTGTGTAATCTGGAAGTGACCTTCGGTAGATATAGGGGATCTGGCCTTAAAATGACCCTATCATCCCTAAACTAGGTACATGGAGGCTGCCTAGACAGGGCCTGCATATCACTAACCCTCCGAGCTGACGTTAGCGTGACTAAAAGGGCAGTTTTTAGAGACAGAACCTATATCAGGGCTACCTCACTAGGCTCAAATGGGGTCTCCGTTAATGCTGTCAGCATTAGGTTCAAGTCCCACGGGACCAAGCTCTGCTTAAGGATGGGCCTAGATCTAGCTGTTGCTCTAATAAGTCTGGATACCCAGTAATTACCTGCTAGATCACAGTTACATAGGGTTGCTAATGCTGATGCTGACACCTGAACACTAAGGGTGCTCATAGCTAGACCCATCTCCAATTTCTTTTGTAGGAGCTCCAACTCGTGGCTTATTTTGACTTTTTCCCCAATCTCCGACCCCAAGATTGACAGGAACTTTCTTCAGGTACTAGCGTAAATCCTGGTTGTGGAAGCTTTCCTACTGTTCAGTAAAGTATTTACTAAGCCACGATTAAACCTTCTCCCTTATCAGTGCCCTCTCAAACTCTACTCCGTCAGGTGCAGATTGGAAACTTGTGGATGCTAGATTGGTCACTGTGAGAGGAGATCTGGGAGTTCTGGGAGAACCCACGGGCTGGCGACAGACATCTATCTTAGCCAGGGAAATCATGTTCTTCTGGGCCAGAATGAGGCTATTAGAAATACTGAAGATCTGCCTTCCCATATCTTCCTTAGAACTATCGGAATCAGGGCAACGGGGGAAAGGCATACGCCAACGTGAAGTCCCATAGGATCAGGAGGGCATCCACTGCATATAAATTCTCTCTGGGATTCAAAGAACAGAAACGTCGCACCTTCCTGTTCTCCCTGTTGGCGAACAGATCTATATCCAGGGACCCCCACGTCTGCACAATCTGGCTGAAGATGGACTGATTCAACCGCCATTCTCCCTGCCTGAGCTTGTGGTGGCTTAAAAAGTCGACCTTGATGTTCTCTTTTCCTTTCATGTGCAGGGATGTTAATGACAGAAGATGAGATTCGGCGATTTGAAAAATACGATCCGTGACCTCCATCAAAGCCCCGGACGGAGTTCCCTCCTGGTGGTTGATATAGGCGACAGTTACCTGATTGTCTGAGAACACTCTGACATGCCGACCCTGTAGGGATATAAGGAGCTAGGTTAATGCCCGCTCCATGGCCAACAGTTCTTTCAGGTTAGATGACACATCCTGCTCATCATGAGACCAAACCCCCTGGACCCATACCTCCCCCATATGCGCCCCCAACCCCTGGGGCTAGCATCTGTAGTAATAACTCGGGAGATATGGTTTACCCAGGGAACCCCTTTACAAAGGTTCACCATTTGTAACCATCAACACAAGGAGTTTATGGTAGAGGAGGATAAACAATTTCTTTTCAAGCCTTCCTCCCAGCTGATGATGATTGTGTAACACTTCCCACTGTACCGCCGGGATGCAAGCTGTGAGTGATCCCAGGAGTGACATTGCCCCCCTAAGGGACATAGATTATTTATAACTTTCTGCACTTGACGCTGAATACCCACAATCTTAGATTCCGGTAGACGACACTCCTGGACCCCTGAGTCTAGGACGAAACCAAGAAACTCCTGCACGCTTAGGGGCTGCAAGCGGGACTTTTTGAAATTAGTAATCCACTCCAAACCTTCTAGGACCGACATCACTCGACCCAACTGAATCTCGCAGTGCTGAAAGCAGTGGCCAACGATTAGGAAGTCGTCCAAATGGGGGACCACCAGTATGTCTTGCTCATGTAGATGCTCCATCACTTCTGCGAATATTTAAGTGAACACCCGAGGAGCAATAGCGAGGCCAAATAGAAGGGCTCTGAACTGAAAATGATTTATTGCCCCATCTAGGGATACTGCCACTCTAAGATAGTGCTGGAACGCTGGATGTATTGGGATGTGATAGTAGGCATCTTTGAGATCTAACACTGCCATGAAGCAATCTTTAAAGAGCAGCTTTATTGCCGACCTTACCGACTCCATCTTTAAGGATTGGATCAACAGGAATTTATTTAGACCCCTTAGGTTAATTATGGTCCGAAAGGAACCGTCTGGTTTCTTAATCAGGAAGAGGGGGGAATAGAACCCCTTACCTCTTTCTGATGCAGGAACGTCTATCAGGACTGCCTTCTGCCATAGTTCCTGGACCTCTGATTCCAACGTCTGCTGCTATGCTGGTGAAGGAGTGGGAGTCAATTTAAAGCTGGGAGACCGCGGGCTTAAGGGAAACAGCCGATGCCTCCCAGGCGCCCTTTAGAAAGACCTCCGCCTTTCTGTCCAATGGGTCCTTTAAACTTCCCATGTCCTCAAACGGCAGAGAAGCTTTCCTGGAAGCTCTGGCAACTGCTGTGTCCACCTTTGGTGCCTTATCCCGTGAGGACGAGGCTGATTCCTCGAATGGGTACTTCATTTTGAAGACCGGTGGCAGAGAGCCTTTCCTTTCAGGCTTTTTCCATTCACGGGTAATTAGTGCACAGACTTTATCAATGAGTGGGAAGGACCTGCGAACTTTCCGATCAAGATCTCCGAACATGACGTCCTGCATGGACTTCCCTGTCTGGGACTCCACAATACCCATCATATTGTTAACTGCTTTCACTAGCCGATCCACCTGGTCAAGCGGCAAGCAGGAATGGCCTGACCTGGCCTCACACGATGAGGAGGAAGAGGCTGATGAATCTGAAATAACTTCTCCAGAGTCACTCTCAGACCTTGTCACCGGAGAGCTGGGCCTTCTTTCTTTAAGGGACACATCTCGGGACAGGGATCTGACTGAACCCCTGACCTCTGATCTAACCATCTCCCTCAATGTAGATGTAAAATTCGGCGTCTCCTCCGCCATCATCTGCTGAATGCAAGGCCGGCACAATTTTTTTTCATAGTGGCCTGGTAGCGGAACGCCACAAACCGCACACACCTTATGTTTGGCCTTAGAGGTACACTTCTTCCCCTAATAGAATATAGAGAGACAAGAGGAGAGCTACATCACCAAACGTACTTTCACGGAGGTCACTTACCAGTGATAACTGAATGATACCGTAGTCCTCGGGGGCCCTCTCTCAGCTGAAGGGTCATCCTTATGGGCTGGAGAGTCATCTCGTCCAGCCTTCTGACTGGCTCTTGTACCACTACCACAAGCTGTACTATGAGATCGTTGTTGGGTGGTTTTTACATGGGGCTTTTCCACCTGGTGCTGCTGCTCTGGTAACTGCTGCACTTGTTGCTCCTGCAACTCCATAACTGGATATGGGCCTAGAAGCACCTGGCGTCCAATTTAGTTTCTTTAAATAGCCCTGACCCCTTACGGTACTGCCCCTGGTCGAGGTCAGCAGGTTATCCTAATGGTCTGGCTAGTGCTCCTTTGCGGCCTGCTGAACGTCCCCCACCCCGGTGACAGCGTCCCCAGGCCACGCTCGGCTACCTCCCTGTTGGCCCCGGACCCACGCTGCAGCATCCTGCCATTATGGCCTCTCGGCACTGTCCACTACACCCGGACCGCGCCACCTCTCCGTCGGGGGCTGCCATGTTTTCCGGCGACCCCGTGACGTCATCAGGGCGCGCCCGGCCGTGTCATCAGGGACTGCCTGCGGCACCAAGCTTATCTGCCGATGCCACCAGACCATGCCTTGCCCGACGCCACAAGACCATGACAGCGTATGCGCCGCCCATCGACCAGACGCGCCACAGGCCGTGACCCGGCCCTGCGGCAGAGCACGCCTGGACGCCCTGCAGCCACCCAGACATGGAGGCGCTGATACCACCACCGCACAGGTCCAGGCCCGGAAAAACCGCCGCTAGCCCGGCCGCAGCCCAGGAGGATGGACGCAGCATACTGACCCCGCACCAGCGCGACGGACCATCCAAGCCAGCTCCCCTTCCCGGGGGCTGCTTCTTCTGCTGCTGCCTACACTGCAGTCTCCCTGCAGTGTGGTGCTTCCAACACACCGGAAAGACCGAGGCATGGGACCCCCGCTACCTGAGTCAGCCTTCCGGGCCCAAGTCCATCTTCAATCTTCTACCTTCTTCCATCGACAGGTATGTCTGAAGAGGTTTACTTGTCAGGGACAGGAAACCAACTGATGCGGGAGAGTAGTGCCACCCTTTTATGTCTGCAGGTTTTCTGTCCCTGAAGGGCGGATCCCCTTTCTTGTGGTGCTGTCATGGGAGACCGAATAAAAATTTGTCCATCTAGTTCAGCCTATATTCCGTCAGAATAAATCCCCAGATCTACGTCCTTCTAATGAACCTAATCACTGTAAGATACAATATTCTTACGCTCCAGGAAGACATCCAGGCCTCTCTTGAACCCCTCGAATGAGTTCGCCATCACCACCTCCTCAGAAAATATAATTTTATTTATATATTGCTTTTTTCTCCTGTAATCAGGACTCCACTAGGACTTGAACTCACGTCTCCACGTTCATAGGCTGTTGTTATAACCACTGAGCCACATATTATTCAAGCATGCCTAAGATACTTGGATAATACCCAAGAATGCTCGGATAACACATTATCTGAGCACGTTCGCTCATCACTACATTCTAGTGTACCAGAACGGTGGCCATTTTACAGTACTATAGTGATTAACTCCCTAGTCACAATGAGTGTGATTTGCTAATTAAAGTTACTTAGGAATTTAAATGTAATTACTTTGCTATTAAACTCTTTTCTTTTCCAGGAGAACCCCTTTAAACCTTAATGCCACTCTTCATAGGAATATTAAAATAATGAAAGCACCGACAAGGTGGAGACAGGGAAGTCTAATTTGGAACTTATCACAGGTTAGTTTCATGTTGCCCTTTGTTTCAAAGTAAACAAAGGCTAACAGTAATCGTGTCCTGTTATTGTTTTCAATTTTATAATATTTTTTCCTGCCAAGTTTTTACTTTTGTGGTATTTTGGGATCAAAAGGAAGCATTCAAAAATAACCGAGCATTTATACTAAATGCTTTATTTCGGGACACATTACACAAGGGGTACGAAATAATCGGGTACCAATAAATGTTGAACACATCTGTAGTCCCCTTTATGCAGGTGGAAGCTAGTGACATCATTCACAAATCTGAACTAGGAAATAGTGGAATATGAGTGAAATATGAGGTATAGACGTTGTAATTTGTAAGAAATACCTTTGTAAGGCTACTTTCACACATCAGGTTTTCGGCGTCAGGCGCGATCCGGCGTCGTGCCGGAATGCCGGATCCGGCAAATGTTTTGTAAAACCTGATGTGCCGGATCCGGTTTTCTGCCGGATCCGTCTTGTTCTTGACAGACAAAACCGGATCCGTCTCATCCGGTTCATCCGTTTTTCTATCCGTTTTTCGACGGATTACGCCGGATCCGGTTTTTAAAATTGACCCTCAAGGCAGAGTACACTGGCAGGATGACAGAGTGTGAAAGATTTGTGCCCTAAACCAAACTTGTGTACCTTCTGGACCAACAGTATATACCTTTGCCATCCAAAGTTGGCTATCTTGTCATGGTCTACTATTTTTAGCTTTAGGCCACAGGTGTGTACCTGGTTGTGTTTTATGCAAAGTATTTCACCTTTTAACAAAAGTTGTGTACATTGTTAGGAAATCACCAACAATAAACACAACTTTTTAGGTGAAATACTTTGCTTCAAACACAACCAGGAACACAACTGTGGCAAAAAGCTAAAATTTACCCACAGTTATATACCTGGTTTTGAATACCTTTTTACCTTTGAAATACCCTGTATTTAACCTTTTTTTTTTTTAAACATAATTCGCCGCAGAAAGAAAAGACAGACAACCATTGTGAAACGATAATTTAACTTTTATTTAAAATTTTTTTTTTTGTAAAATGTTTTTAAAGTGCAAAAAACTTTTTTAATAAAGGTTTTAAACCCAATGGGCATTTTTATTAAAGAAAAAAAAAATTACAAATCTGTGTAGTGTGGGGTGGAAATACTGCTGGAGGGGCTGCGGGACACTTCGACACTGGGTGTGTGGAGAGAGGACTGGGATCGTGGTGGGGAAGGAACAGTTAGAGGTGAAGGTGTGGAAAAAGCTACAGAATGGGTGGATATGTTGGAGGCAGAAGAGGTGGTGGGCGGTGGAGTGGAGGGTTGGGCAGGGACTGTAGGAGCAGATGATGTTGATGGAAAGTTATATGGGGAAGGAGTTTGGTACGGGGAAGGAGTTTGGTACGGGGAAGGAGTTTGGTACGGGGCAGGTTGCTGGAAGTGGGGAGATGTCTGGTACTGGGGAGGTTGCTGGTACTGGTGAGGTTGCTGGTATGTAATAGGAGGGGGAGGATGGAAAGTGGCTGGAGGGGGTGCAGATGTAATAGGAGGGGGAGGATGGAAAGTGGCTGGAGGGGGTGCAGATGTAATAGGAGGGGGAGGATGGAAAGTGGCTGGAGGGGGTGCAGGTGGAGGAACTACAGTGGTGGGAGGTGGAGGTTGGGAGGTAACCTGCTGTAGAGCACCGTGGCACGAATGCATTACATGCATCTGCTGGGTAGGAGATAGTGTTGCCATGCGCTCCACAACAGACCTGAAAAAGGTGTGGTTTGGCGAAGATCTTGCTTCTGAATGCATGGTTTGCAGAAGTGTCTTCACCTCCAGAATGCTGGAGTTGATCTGCTGAAAGCCTGCGGAGATTTGCTCTGACAAGACTTTGAGACAGTTCTGGAAAGATGCATTCAGATGCAAGAACTCTTGCGCATAACTCTTTTCCTGACCCCTCTGCCGCTGCCGCCCAGTACCCGCAGGTGTACTAGAGGTGGCAGGGGCAGAAGGGTGGGGTAAAGGGAAAGCGATCTCCTCACCAGCAGCTTCATGTAATGTAGGCGGCCACGATGCTCCTGTGCTGGTGGATGGGACAGATGGGTCGAATGTGTGGGAAGGCTGGGAAGGTGCAGATGTACCGGGGCGGTCGAAGTGTCCCTCGGTGCCGGTCTCCTCAGGGATCGCCTCAGAAGGGTCCAATCGTGCAGGCTCCCGAGTGCTGCTCACCGTGCTGTGGAATAAAGAGAAAAAAAAAACAATTAAAATACTGACATGGTATGGCCCTGGCTGAAAAAAAAAAAAATTACATCTAACATTTTTTTTCACATGTGGTGTGTAATATTTACCTTCTGGTGAGCATTGTTTCCCGGAGGAACGACAGGGCTTGTGCGTACTTGTACTTGCTCCTGCGTCCTCCAGATCCACTCGGGGCCCGCATCTCTTTATTGAACTCCTTCTTGAAACGATCCCTCACAGACCGCCACCGATTCACAATTCTGTTCCCTGAAACGAGAAAGGAGTGGTTAGTATACAACATCAGTGTTTCACAAACTCCAGTCCTCATGGTCCCCAGGGGTCATGTTTTCAGGATTTCCATAGTAAATAGAAATCCTGAACACATGATCCGTGGGGACCACGAGGACTGGAGTTCGGGAAACACTGGTTTACATCAAGCAACCGGTACTGTATATACTTACGCTCTTTAATCTGGGCCCGAACATCGAGGTCCTCCCAGCGGCCCACAAGGAGCGAACAGATTTCCTCCCAGAGTCGTCGGGTAACGATCAGGTCAGCGTGGCGGCGGTCAGCCATATTCCAGAGCGGCTCCCTTTCTCTGACGAGATCGATGAGGCGGTCCACATCAATCCTTCCATCCTCACCGTCAGAGTCGGGAGCACGCTGTGAAGGCTGTTAAAGAAAAAGACAAAAATAACATAATTAGCCTCCACAAAAGAAATGAAATAAAAAGTGCAAAAAAAACAAAGCAAAAATATTTATACTTACACGCTGGTGACCGCCGCGTTGCTGTCGCCGACGACCCTGGGAGGCACTGCGAGGACCTCTTGGCCGAGCACCAGATTGGGAAGACTAGAGAAAAAAACAAAAAATGTTATGTCTTTGGATGTAGGCATTTGTTTGCTGTGTGTGGTCTGCAGAACGTTGTTTTCTATGTGTTGTGTGTAGTGTGATGTTGTGTTTCTGCGTTTGATGCAAAAAACTTACCAATTGTGAGCCCACTCCAGGTGTCTGTCCACCCCTTCCTTCTTCTTCTGGGAGCTCCTCTTCATCTTGTGATTCCTGTTTTGAAATAAAAGGCAATGAATAGACATATATTACAGAGATGATGGATTTTGGAAATAAAAACTTACCGTCAAACGCTGACGATGCGAGGGAGGGCTCCCAGAAGAAGATGTGCTGTCCTGTTGATGGCCAGACTCCATGGCTGTGGGTATTGCTGCTGCTGTTGCCAGTGATGCCATTTCTGCTGCTGCTGCTGCTGCATCTCTTTGGCGGCTGTTGAATAAAGAGAAACAAAGGGCCAATGAATATCTTGATATTCCATGGCCCTAGTTTGGAGGAATGGGGGATTTGATAATTACCGTCTCTCATCTGCTGCTGGACTCCCCTCCTCAGCATGTTCCATTTGCTGCTCCATTTGTGGTGGTGCTGATGGTGCTGCTGCTGCTGCAGATGTCTGCTGCCTTCTCCTGCTCCTGGTTCTTGGCTTGGGTGGCATGTTGGGTGTGGCTGAGGGTCCCATTGTATTGCTTTTATATATCTCCTGTGGGCAGAGCTACTGAGCATGCTCAGACCAAAAAACCGGATCCGGCGCATTGCGGCGCTCATAGGCTTTCATTGTGTGAAAAAGCCGGACGCGCCGGATCCGGCGTGTCCGGCTTTTTCGCCGGAGACAAAAAACATTACAGTAGCCGTTTTTTCCAGACGCCGGATCGCGACACATTGCCGGATCCGGCGAAAACCGGATGAAATGCATGGCCATCCGGTGCGATCCGGCGCAAATGCAAGTCAATGGGGGGGAAACCGGATCCGGCATTGCATTTCGCCAGATCCGGTTTCTGTCAAAAGCGCCGGATCGCGCCTGACGGCGAAAACCTGATGTGTGAAAGAGGCCTAAGAAATATATTGTGTAAAATATAATGTGTTCACTGCTATGTGAAAAAGAATTTCAGTCCAGGAGTACCGATTTGAAAAAAAGTCTCTCTACATGAGAAAGAGTTGCCTAAAAAAAGTTTTATAACATTTGTGCAGCCCGGAATCAAACCACATACTGGAAGGAGTTATAGTTATATAAATTTCAGACCCACCCCTTTTCCGTATTAGAGTTCTACATGACTTTATTAAATAGGGTTCATTAAATATCTCATCATTATCTCTAATTAACTGAACACGTAACATTTTTGGATATTTGATTCATGTGAATTTGGGAAGAAATCATTATATACACTATACTGTATGTATTACCATATATACTTAATAAATAGATACACTATTATAAAGGAGGCTGTTCTAGCCACAAATATTCATGTGCCTGTCCACCCATGACAATTCTATCATTTATAATAATATCCCAAACGGCCACATTACTTGTTGCACAATCTGCTGGAAGTTAAGATAGCTTATAACATACAGTGTAAATAAAATTAATATTACTTGCCATTAAAGAACTTTATTATATCAGTAAAGTCCATATTATTTTCCAGGATAATATCACGATAAACTTCCACCAGAGCCAAGGCAATGAAGAGGACAAAGTGAGAAGATGACACTTGCTTAGCAGCCCAGATGGTTTCCCATACTGAGAATACATCATCATACACCAATTCTGTGAAACAGATGCAGATATAGACAGCCATATTACTTTTGTGTGCACTGATATAATGCAGTGTAATGCACTGAGTATCTGTGCTTATTGCTTACCTCTTTTGAAATCTAGAAGAAACCAGCGGTAACAGAAGTAGAAGTGAGTATAGTCACCATTTTGATGCATAAGTTCAAACAGCTCAGAATCCAAAATCTAATAAAATAAAAAAAGTTAGTCGGAAAACTCAAATAATAAAACAACTCAAACAACAATGTGATGCAAGCATATGTGGAACAACAACAGATTGAAAAAGTGTCATGTGTATTTAAAGTACACCTAGAGCTTTTTTATATAATCTTCCTATTACCTATCCTGTAGATCAGTAGGATTCCGGATCCTTAGAGCCTTGCAATCACTCAAAGTCTCTAAAATGTGCAGCTAATCAGGCAGATGGGCTCAGCACAACAGACTTTCTATTAAGTCACTACACCGCTAGGTGTTCACGCTCAGTCTGCATGTATCAGAGTTTAATATGAGCAATCACTTGTCTCAGAACCCTGATCCCCAACAATTGGCTGCGTGTGCAAGGCTGGGGTCACACTGCGTTAATGCAGTCCGTTTAAAGGATTGCGTTACACCGCTGCATAACGCGATGTAACGCAATCTGTTAACGCAGCCATTCACTCCCATTATCGGGCGCATCGCTAACGCATGCCATAATCGGCATGCGCTTGCGATGTGCCGTCATTCTGTGACGGACCCTTGGACGCGGTCTGCAGTGTCCGAGGGTCCGTCACTGCTAGCGCAGATGAACCATCTGCGCTAGCGGAATAGCATAACGCGATCGCGTTAGACAATATAATCGCTGACCCCATTGGGTGTCTCAATCTAAATTCCCTATCAGTATATCTTTGGAGTATGGGAGGAAACCAGAATACATGGCGGAAACTCCAGCAAACACAGGGAGAACATACAAACTTCTGTTCAGGTCTTCTTTTTAAATCTTATATATAAATATATCTTATATGATCTGCCTAGGTAGTGCAGCAGGCCGTGTCTTATGGTGACGGAATAAATGGAAGTTAATTAACAGAGAAAAATTAGTGGGTATTATGGAGGTTTTTAAATAAGAAGTTATCACCTCTCCTTGTGATAGGCTATTGATTTTTAATTGCTAGGGGTATGACCACTGAGACCCCAACCAACAGCCAAAATGGGGAACTTTATACCCTCGTTTAAATGGAGCGGAAGTGCGCATTCTCAACCTTAGCTCTATTAATTCTCTACGGGACTGCCAAAGGATATCTTAGTTATCTCTGGCAGTATCATAAAGAATGAATGAAGCGCACTGCTGGTAAATTTAAACTGAGCAGGCAACATTTGATGTAATAAGTCATGTATCAAACAGAAAGCATATAGTGAAACAGTAGGGGCTCCATATACCGTACTTCAAAAACAGAGGCTGCAAAATACTGCAAACAGAGCAGTAATATGATTAATAAGGAGAACCAAAGTCAAATATACTAAAAAAAATCAATACAAGGTGTATTTTTACAAAAAATATAACAATGAAAACGTTAACAGTATAAGAGTATTATGGGTACATGTACAAATCCGTGAGGAAGAATCATCACACAAAATGCGCGTAGGGGAACGAGGCCTATGTTCTGGCAGGAAATACACTATGGGTAAACACCTCACATAAAGTTACTGCTAAGCCTTTTTGCAACATGCAATTTGTCAAAATATGAGACTCCTGTTATGTGATTGATACTAGTCTATGCTCCATCATATATATCAGCTATATTCTCTATTTGTTTGACACAAACTATTAAGTCCTGACCTATTCCTTAGCCTATTCACCTAGGGTCTTAATCACGGATTTGTACATGTACCCATAATACTCAAAACAAGAGTTGAGCGAAACGGGTCGGCCAAATTCAGAATCCGCTGACTTTGGCTAAAGTCTGGTTTCGCCTATCGAAACCTGACCATAGTGTGAGGTCGGCCATGAGGTCGCCGACTTGAGCGCCAAAGTCGCGTTACCCACAATGCTTCCAGCGCCTTTTCTCAGTCAATCATCAAGGACGCACACTGTTGGCAACGCGATTACGTCGGCAGCGGCCCCCACCATGTTAGAGAAGGGCATTCAAATGATTGGCTGGCTTTGTGTAGCGTCACAGTGCCTATAAAAGGCCGTGACCGCCGACCGCCATCTTACTTCTGCCGATCTTAGCATAGGGAGAGGTTGCTGCTGCTCGTTCTCAATAGGGAGTGTTTAGGCAGGCCAAAAAAAAAAAATTGCTTCTGCTGATAGCGAATGTCACTGTACAACACAACACTATAGTGACAGGGGAGGATATATTTGTGTGCAGCAGCTCTGTTGGTTATTAGGCTGCCTTATAAGGCTCCATGATAGCTGCATTGCTGTTTGCACACTGCTGTGCAGAGTACTTTCTTAAAAGCAAAAATATTTTTATTCCTTTTTTCTGCACAGTTACCAATCCTTCATTTTTTCACACTTTTTTGTGCAGCAGCTCTGTTGGTGATTAGGCTGCCTTATAAGGCTCCCTGATAGCTGCATTGCTGTTTGCACACTGCTGTGCAGACAGCTTTTTTAAAAGCAAAAATCCTTTTATTCCTTTTTTTCTGCACAGTAGATACTGAGGGTAAATTTTTTCACAAACCGTACAGAGGTGTACGCTCCTCACACACTCCCGTGTACCGGCTGGTATCACGGACAAATACATGCTATATATGTGTGACTCCGTAAAAAATACATGGAGATTAACATTTTTCCATACATACACCGTATAAGAGCTGTCCGATTATCAAACAGTATCGGATATCTGGTGTTCTTATTACGGTCACATCTACACAGAGTCAGCGTGTGTGTGTGACACTCCATAAATACATATACGGACATTTCTATTTCTCTATACACCGTATTGAGCTGTCCGATTATCAAACAGTATCGGATATCTGGTGTTCTTATTACGGTCACATCTACACAGAGTCAGCGTGTGTGTGACATTCCGTCTACAGCTGTACAGCTCTGATACAGTACCGTATATCTGCTTGTTGGATTACGGTGAAATACATACTGGGTGAGCGTCTGTGACTCACAAAATATAAATGGAGATTTCACTTCTTACATACACCTTACACAGCTGTACGCTACTCATACAGTACCATTTCTCTGCTGGTATTTTTGGTACATTTTCCCAAACATGAGGAAGTCTGGTGGAAGAGGCCGTGGACGTGGGCGGGGGGCGCAGCTGGTACTGATGGTGGTGGTGGTGCATCGGCTGGTTCTGGCAAAAGCACAATAGCAGCTAAGGCATGAGGTGTTGAGCCTGCGTCGTCCGGTACAAGATGGCCTTTACAGGATGAAAATGATGAAATGGTAAGACAGGATGTTGAGAAGTCCGAACTTTTAAATTCCTATTTTGCATCTGTTTTCTCTCAGAAAGGAAATGTAAAATCAACTGTTCTTCACTGTCCTATTAAGGGAATAGAAGAATCCAGGATATCTATAAACAGAAAGATTGTGAGGAAACACTTAGCTAACCTAAATGAATTCAAGTCTCCAGGTCCAGATGAATTACACCCCAGAGTACTGAAGGAGATAGCAGAAGAAATTTTTGAACCCCTCTCCATAATCTTTGAAAATTCTTGGAGAACAGGAGAAGTCCCAGAAGACTGGAGAAGAGCAAATGTTGTTCCTATCTTCAAAAAGGGGAAGAAGGTGGACCCAGGCAACTATAGGCCGGTGAGTCTGACTTCAATACCAGGAAAGATCTTTGAACAAATTATTAAACAACATGTATGTCAGTACCTGGATAAGAATGAAGTAATTAAACAGAGTCAGCATGGGTTTGTAACTAATAAGTCATGTCAGACTAACTTAATTTCCTTCTATGACGGAATCACTGATTGGGTGGATCAAGGAAATGCTGTAGATATAGTATATCTTGACTTCAGCAAAGCATTTGACAAAGTATCTCATACAATCCTTATTGAAAAAATGACTAAGTATGGAATGGACAAGGCAACTGTTAGGTGGATTCATAACTGGCTTAGTGATCGGCCCCAAAGAGTGGTCGTAAATGGCTGCACATCCAGTTGGAAGAATGTCTCAAGTGGGGTACCACAGGGCTCTGTCCTGGGCCCTGTATTGTTCAACATCTTTATCAATGATTTAGATGAAGGAATTGAGGGTAAACTGATTAAATTTGCTGATGACACAAAGCTAGGAGGGATAGCTAATACTATAGAAGAGAGAGAGAGGATTCAAAAAGATATAAATAAACTGGAGAAGTGGGCAGCAACTAACAGAATGGTTTTTAACAGGGAAAAATGCAAAGTACTACATCTGGGCAATAAAAATGAAAAAGCACATACAGAATGGGAGGAATAGGGCTAAGCAACAGCACATGTGAAAAAGACTTGGGTATACTAATATATCACAAACTGAATATGAGTCAACAGTGTGATGCAGCAGCAAAAAAGGCAAATGCAATTCTAGGATGTATTAACAGAAGCATACAGTCTAGATCACGTGAAGTTATTATTTCCCTCTACTCCTCTTTGGTCAGACCCTATCTGGAATATTGTGTCCAGTTTTGGGCACCACATTTTAAAAAAAAATCAACAAACTGGAGCAAGTTCAGAAAAGAGCGACCAGAATGGTGACTGGTCTGCAAACCCTGTCTTATGAGGAAAGGTTGCAGGATTTGAGAATGTTTAGTTTGCAAAAGAGAAGACTGAGAGGAGACTTAATAGCGGTCTACAAATATCTAAAGGGCTGTCACATTGTAGAAGGATCATCTTTATTCTCATTTGCACAAGGAAAGACTAGAAGCAATGGGATGAAACTGAATGGGAGGAGACACAGATTAGATATTAGAGAAAACTTTTTGACAGAGTGATCAATGAGTGGAGCAGGCTGCCACGAGAAGTGGTGAGTTCTCCTTCAATGGAAGTCTTCAGAGGCTGGACAGACATCTGACTGGGATGATTTAGCGAATCCTGCTTTGAGCAGGGGGTTGGACCAGATGGCCCAGGAGGTCCCTTCCAACTCTACGATTCTATGATTCTATGAAGATTCCCTTTTCTGGGAGTAGGTAAACCGCTTTTAAAGCCGGAGCATCAGAAACAGGTTTTGGCTTACATTGCCGAAACAGCCTCCAGCTCTATTGCCTCCTCTCTTCTGAAGTTACAAAAACTGCAAGCACAGAGTCGTCAGTGCAGGCCTCTGGTCAGGAACAGCACCTTTCTTTGTGTCCTTCACCCACACCAAAAGTGAAGAATGCTGCAGCACACACTTCAGATTACTCCATGGGGCTCTTTTCACATACCATTCCTGGGTTATCAAGTCAAATCATGAATTCCCCAGTCCAAGATGAATCTGACATGGCGTGCACTGATGCACAGCCACTGCTAGATGAATCTGCTGGTACATTCACCCACAGCACTACATTGCCCTCGCAGTCTACTGAGTCCGAATCAGACCCTGATGAAACTCAGGTGCCCCTTCCGGCATACTATACCACCTTACACAGTGACACAGAGGAAGGTACAGAGGAAGGTGCAGATGACATTGAAGACGAGGTCATGGATGACCCAGTTGTTGACCAGGATTAGCATCCATTGGGGGAAGAGGGTGCTGGTGACAATAGGTCAGAACAGGAGAAAGATACGCAGCAGGCATCGTCATCGCAGCAGCGGTTATCCGGCAGGCCCGTAGCTGTCAAAAAACTTGGCAAGAAAATAGAGTTGCAGGACAGCTTGGCCAGACGGTCCAATTAGCACAGCGTGCAAGCCCTGAAAATTTGTACCATAGTAGGAAGAGTGCAGTGTGGCACTTTTTTGAACAAAATCCTACTGATGACGCAAAGGTTATCTGTAAGAAGTGCCGAAGGTCCTTTAGCAGAGGGAAAAATCTACGAAATTTGAATACCAGTTGCAAGCTTAGACATTTAACCAACATGCACTTGCAAGCGTGGACGGACTACAAAACTTCAGGTAGCACATGTGCACCTGCTCCTACTCAAGTTAGCCGGCAACGCTCCATCGCTTCCCCCACTGTAAGGCCACCGCTAAGCACACCACCATCAAGAAATGTTGAGGTGTCGTGGCTAGGCCAAAGCAGTCAGGCAATCACAATATTTTCGTGAGAAAACACTGAATCTAGGCCATCAACACCCTCACCATCACCAACCCCTTCTCAGTCTGTCATGTCCAATGCTAGTTCCCCCATATGCAGCTCAAGTCCAGCTCACCCTTCCAGACACTCTGAGTAGGACAAGAAAGTACTCATCCTCTCATTTGCGTACACTAGCTTTGAACGCCTACATTGCCAAACTGATCTTATTAGAGATGATGCCCTTCCATTTGGTAGAAAGCGAAGCTTTCCGAGAGCTCATGGCCTACGCTGTCCCACGCTATGACCTACCCAGTCAGCACTTCTTTTATCGAAAAACCCATCACTGCCCTCCACCGGCATGTGAAAGACCGCATTGTCCACGCACTAAAACAATCAGTAAGTGGAAAGGTGCACCTCACAACAGATACGTGGACCAGTAGGCATGGCCAGGTCCATTACGTGTCCATCACTGCGCACTGGGTTAATGTGGTGGATGCAGGCTCCACAGGGGACAGCGGCGGTGGAACAGTGCTGCCTAGCCCACAGTATAGGAAACAGTTGGCTGTAGGCGTTCGACCCTCCTCCTCCTCCAGAAGCGAAAGCTCATCGACAGGACACAGTCGCACAAGCACTCCATCCACAACTGTCAGTGTTGCACACGAGGTGTCCCACTATCGAACAGCTAGTGGTAAGCGGCAGCAGGCTGTTTTAAAAATGATGTCTTTGGGCGACAGTAGACACCCCACAGAGGTACTGGCCGACTACTTGCATCGACAAACTGAGTCATGGCTGGGCAGTCTACATGTTGAGCCAGGCAAGGTAGTCACTGATAATGGGCGGAATTTTGTGGCAGCCATAGCCCTTTCAAAACTCACACATACCTTGCCTGGCTCACACCTTGAACCTGGTGGTGCAGTGCTTCCTAAATAATTATCCGGAGTTAACAGCCCTGCTCCATAAGGTGCGAAGACTGTGCTCGCATATCCGTCGCTCAAACGTCCACTCCAGTTGTATGCAGAAGCTGCAGCGATCACTCAACCTCCCCAAGCACCGCCTAATCATAGACGTTGCTACAAGATGGAACTCCATCATGCACATGGTTGAGAGGCTGTGCGAACAGAGGCAGGCTGTAATGCATTTGTGGGAGGATACACGGGCAGGCAGTTTGAGGGCAGACATGGAATTGTCGGGTGTGCAGTGGTCAAAGCTGAAAGACCTCTGTAAAGTCCTTCAGTGTTTTGAGGAATGCACATGGCTGGTAAGCGCAGACGACGCCATCATAAGCATACCACTTATGCGTCTGCTCATGCAAACTTTAACGCAGATAAACGATCAGGCGTCTGCAGCTGAGGAGCAACAGGAGGAGGAGGAGGGAAGCCTTGATGACAGTCAGCCATTGTCTGGTCAGGGAACTGGTGTGGACGAGGTGGAGGAAGAAGAGGAAGATGAGGAGGAGGATGAGGGGGATGATTATTTTGGGGAGGAGGATGCTTCTCAGGGTGCAAGAGAACATGTGGGTGTGCCAAGGTCAGGTACAGGGATTGTGCATGACTGGAGGGATGTGGATTTGCCAGAAAGTGCTCCTCCACCCACCACTGGCAGTGCAGCATTGACACCTGGAACATTTGCCCACATGTGTGACTATGCCTTGCGGATCCTAAAAAGGGACCCTGTTGTGAGTTCATTTTCCCCTCCGTCACTGAGGCCTGGTGAACTCCCTATTCCAGTGAAGGAAGGTAGTGAGCCTGATTATCAGACACCTGGGACTAATGAAGACGATTGGCTGAGTGGAGTCACTGACTGGATTTAAGGCAGCCTACGCCCTTTCTGCCCTGTGGGTGATTTCTCTGTGGATTCTTGGACACCAGTCTGATTCCTGCTCTCCTAAAGCTAAGTTTTCTGTTTTGCATTTTTGCATCTAAGATTTGTTTTTGTTTTTCTTGCTTTTTGGATTCTGCCACTCCCTGCTGGAGTGTGCAGTGTTCCGTGAGCTCTGTCTTCTGAAAGTACCTGAGTGCTGATTTAGTTTTTGAAGCTTAGTTGCTTCAGGGCCATTTTTATATCAGCTTGTTGGCTTTTGTCTCCGATAGGGTTTTGGCAGATTGCAGACAGCAGCCTTCCTATCCGTTCCTATCTAGGTAGTTTTGGGCCCCGTCTTTGCTCAGCCTGTCTTTCTGTCTGTGTAAGTGTTTTCATCTTGCTTCACCGTCATTATATGTGGGGGGCTGCCTATTGCTTTGGGGTCTGCTCTGGGGCAGTTAGATTTCCCCTTTCCTTCTTTAGGCCTATGTATCTCTCCGGCTGTGATCGAGGGGTCTAGGTCATCGTAGGAACCCCCCACGGCTACTGCTAGTTGTGTGGATAGGTTCAGGGGTCTGCAATCTGATAGTTGCCAACTTCTCTGGTTTTCAGGACTTAGCTAGCATTTCTGTTTTTGCCTCCTACGGTGAAGCAAGATGAAAACAATTACACAGACAGAAAGACAGGCTGAGCAAAGACGGGGCCCAAAACTACCTAGATAGGAACGGATAGGAAGGCTGCTGTCTGCAATCTGCCAAAACCCTATCAGAGACAAAAGCCAACAAGCTGATATAAAAATGGCCCTGAAGCAACTAAGCTTCAAAAACTAAATCAGCACTCAGGTACCTTCAGAAGACAGAGCTCACAGAACACTGCACACTCCAGCAGGGAGTGGCAGAATCCAAAAAGAAAAAGAAAAACAAATCTTAGATGCAAAAAGGCAAAACAGAAAACTTAGCTTTAGGAGAGCAGGAATCAGACTGGTGTCCAAGAGTCCACAGAGAAATCACCCGCAGGGTAGAAAGGGCGTAGGCTGCCTTAAATCCAGTCAGTGACTCCACTCAGCCAATCGTCTTCATTAGTCCCAGGTGTCTGATAATCAGGCTCACTACCTTCCTTCACTAGAATAGGGAGTTCACCAGGCCTCAGTGACGGAGGGGAAAATGAACTCACAACAGGACCCCCACATTGCCAAAATGATGAGGGATGACGACTACTGGTTGGCCAGCATCCTCGATCCACGCTGTAAAGGCAAATTACACAACATCATGCCACAAGAGAACCTAGAGCTAATATTGGCTAACAAACAAGCAACTCTGGTAAACAGGTTGTTTGAGGCATTCCCAGCACACAGCAGCGGAGCTGGTTCTCCCACGAGCCGTAGTGGGCAAAATGGAAGAGGTGTTCGTGGTGCACACAGCCGAACTGGCGTTGGAGACAGGGGTTTCCTGACCATATTGTGGTCTGATTTCTCAAGTCCCGCGCACACGACAGCTAATACAGAATCGATTGCAAGTGACAGGAGACAGCAGTTGTCAACTATGGTTACAAACTACTTCTCCTCCCATATCGAGGTTCTATCTCACAGGTCATTCCTCTTTGATTATTGGGCCTCAAAACTGGACACATGGCCTGAATTGGCACAATATGCCTTACAGGAGCTCGCTTGCCCTGCTGGTAGTGTGCTATCTGAAAGAGTCTTCAGTGCTGCTGGATCTATCCTGACAGAAAAAAGGACCCGTCTGTCGACCCAAAATGTTGATGATCTAACCTTCATTAAAATGAACCATGCATGGGTTTCAAAAGTTTTTGTCCCACCCTCCCCTGATAACACATAGGTTGCCAGAAAAAAGGCTCGCTTTTCTCCTCCTCTTCCTCGGACTTCTCCAATTCCTCCATTTGCAGCAGCTGAAAGTCCAGCCTACACATCAACATATGCCATTTTTTAAACCACACTAAATGGGCTGCCCCCCCACCTCAGGCCCGGGGTCAACACCTGCCGCACCCGGGCAAGTGCTGTTGCCCTGAACAGGTGTGGGGCCCCACCCTTGGGCGAGGGCACTGGCACAGGGCCTCTCATAGTACAATAAAGTGTCTCTAACGATAGGGGGGGCCCACTCGCCGTCAGACACACTGGCGTACTATGAGGGGCCCTGTGCCAGTACCGGCGCCCACGAATGGGTCCCCCCTGTTGCACAGGGACACAGCACTTGCAATACTTACCTCTCCCTGCTCCACCGCTGTGTAGTCTGGCCAGTTAAATCCGTCACAGGGACGGCCACTACAAATTTGGTGTACTGATCAATGATGGTTAAGATGTAGCTATGTCCTGTCCTGCTGGCCTCTACCTTCAGATTACCAATGGCTACCATTTGTAATGGATGTCAACTCCCAATCGGATGCAGTGGTGCTTTATGATCACCTTTCACATTTTTCATAGTCACAGACGTGTGACATTCCTGCCACCATTTTTCAATGTCTCCTCTCATGGCAATCCAATAGAATCCCCTACGGCCTGTGGCTTGTGTGTTTTGCACTCCAAAGTGACTAGACAGATCATGATAGGCAGTGAGGAGCATGTCTACACCTCTCCCTGTGATCACAATTTGATGGAGACGAGTTACGGGGATGGGATTGATGCTACTGCGATACAGCAACCCTTTCGTCACTAATTTGCGTTTTAGCTGTATCCACAGTTAAAGTTATTGAGGGTCAGCATCACCTCTGCGAATTCTCCCGGGAGGTTTTCCCGTGATTACTAATTCCAAAACATCTAAAATCACTCAACTTTACGTCTGTACTTTTATCCATCTGCCTTCCTCTAGCAGAGAGTCTGGACTGGCTGACTGACACTGAAATATAAACAAAGATTTTAAAGTACTCCAATACTGTATACTGGTGTACGTTTAGAATACATTTCCCTTTTTCTCATTTTTATATTCGGGTGTAATCCATACTGAGCCCATGAGAGTTTGCGTCTTACTCGGGTAAAATATAAGGAGATTTAAAATGACACCAACACTGTATGCAGCTGAACGCTTGTAAAACATTACCTTTTTTCAAGTTTTTATATTCTTGTGTAATCCATACTGAGCCTGTGAGTGTGTGTTTCTGACTCTGGAAATATCTACTGAGATTTACAATTACCCCAACACTGTATGCAGCTGTACACTTCTGATCCATTACCCTTTTACTGCATTTTTTATTGTGTAATCCATACTGACCCTGAGAGCGTCTGTGTCTGCCTCATGAAAAACTAAGGAGATTTATAATGTTTAAACAAAACTATATGTACCTTGTATCTGGTGATACAGTATCCTTTTTATATTCTTGGCTAATGCATGCTGGGACTGAGAGCGTCTGTGTCTGCCTCATGAAATGTCTACGGAGGTTTAGAATGTTTAAACTATACTATATATACCTTGTATCTGGTCATACTGTACCCTTTTTCAACTTGTTACATTATTGTCAAATCCATACTGAGCGTGTGAGCATGTGTGTCTGCCTCCTGAAATACATACGGAGATTTGTTTGTATTTTAAGTATAATATATATACCTTGTATCTGTTGATCCAGTACCCTTTGTGCCCGAAATTCATCCTTCACCCACCACTCAAAGAGCATCATTGACACCTGGAACATTGGGCCACATGTGTGATTATTTCTTGCGTATATTCTTTTCATATTATGGTGTGATCCACACTGAGCCTGTGAGAGGCTTAGTGTTACTCTTGAAATATATATGTAGATCGTTAAATGACCCCAACACTGTATACAGCAGTACACTTGGGATCCATTCCCCTTTTACAGCTTTTTATATTGTTGTGTAATCCATACTGGGCCTCAGAGCATCTGTGTCTGCCTCCTGAAATAAATACAGAGATTTTGAATGTTGAAACTATACTATATACACCTTGTATCTGGTGATACTGTACCCTTTTTCTACTTTTTAGATTGTTGTCGAATCCATACTGGCCATGACAGCATCTGTGTCTGCCTCCTCAAATATATAAGTAGATTTATAATGTTGAAACTATACAATATATCCCTGTTATCTGGTGTTAAAATGAAACGCCACGCAGGGCCGGGGGTTACTCAGTACCGGGCCTTTAAGGCTCTTTTAAGGGGGAAGTATGTCATGGTGGTGATTGGGATCTGGTCTGTGGCCCTGGGTGTCCAATAAAGATGAGAGTTCAGATGAGGGGTAAGATGGTATGATAATTAACTTGGAAAACGGGGATCAATCGTGACGCACCCGTGGTACTTGGCTAGGGTAGCCGACGCTGCAATGCAGATCCTCTGTGCCGGTGTTAAAGCAGCCAAGATGATGAAGCTCTCCACGGGCAGAGCTGTATCCCAGGGCAGTTGAGATGGTGTTTGTGAGCCGTTGACGGTGATGGTGAGTGTAGCGTGTGTAGCAGGAGAGTTGTAAAAGCCACCAAGGACACAGTTGGGTGCAGGTGTCATCCGAGGGAGGGGTCCGGCAAACTCCAAGATAGATCAGGAACACCTGTTCAAGACTCCTCCTTGTGTATCCTTTCTAGGCCGTGTCTCTGCGCTGATCTGTCCCTTCCTTCCTGCTGTGCGCCTTCGCAAACAGTGTCCCAAGCCGGCAGCTACGGATCACACCGGGCGACGTGGGTCAGGCTCCGGGGTCCTTTATTCCAACTGCTGCCTTTTTGAGTATTGAATGCGGCTGTGACTGAGGCACTTAAAGTTACCTCAGCCTCCGTGTTTCTAGCTGAGCCCTGTATTTCTCCACTACCTTCAGAAGCCACCTGTCATGGTTTGAGCAGGGTTCTTGTCCTGCACTCACAGGGTTAAGTGTTCGAGGCCTCTTTTCTGGATCTGGGAGGGGTATTTATACTCACTCTTTACCAGGGTTCTCTGTCAGCTATACTGTTGTTCTGGTGTGTCTGACCCCTGATGTGCGTGTATTCTGCGCTGCTTGTTTGCTTCCTGTGTATGATCCGGTCCGTTCCCTCACTCTGTACTCCATCTCTCGTTTTTGTACTATTGTCTTTTCTGGTTCTGACCTCCTGGCTTGGCTATCGTTACTCTGTTACAGTTTGTCCCTATTGTACCGTCTATTGCCCGTTCTGGTTTTCTGATCTATTGCTACATCCCGACTATCCATTCTGTCTAACCTTTTGGTACTGTATTGCTATCTCGTGCTTTGACCTGGCTTGATCTTTTTTCTGTCTCTGTCTATGCCCCTTGGTAACATTGCCCTTTAGTTACCTTTCTAGGAGTTTCCCTGCAGCCCCCAGCAGTCACGTGCTTCAGGTCGTGCGAGCTTGGAGCATGCATCGTCACCACTGAGACCCCGCTCCACAGGTATCTTTGTGCACAGTCTTTGTACTCAGGACACGCGCACTGGCTCAGTGAGCAAGTGCAGTGCGGTGTTCCTGACACCACCTTCCCCAATGAGGCTTGGTCCTTCCTTCTCCAGAAACAGGCTTCACAGGTGGCTTATTGCACTTCCCGTGCCCCAAGGAACCTTTCCTTCCAGTCTAGGAGCTTGGACAAGATTTTTCTCTCTTCTCTGACCCTCAGCCCTCTCACAGCAATCCTGCTCTTACTCTGCCCTGTCACCGACTGACAACTCTCTAGAAAGATCCATTTACCTCAGACTAGCTCCACCCATCAACTGTCAGCTTGCTCTCTCCGATTGGATGCCCACAATCACTCCACTACCTAAGCTCCTCCCACTGTACCTACCTTCCACACTAACACCCAACACCCTTTCCTAGTCAGTCTGGGATGAGGCCATCTTCCCGCCGGGTACACCCAGAAAGCACTAACATGATTGTGTGTTGAGTGCAGGGTTAGGAGTCCTGAGTGGTGATCCCTCCTTACCTGAGGGTGGGATACCACACCTTTGGATGAGGTGCAGTACCTCTGTGGCGACCGTACCCTCAGGGGCACCATAGTACCCTTTCTCAACTTTCTATATTGTTATCGGATCCATACTGGGCCTGAGAGCGTCTGTGTTTACCTCCTGAAATGTATACGGAGATTCAGTCTGTTTAAACTATACTATATATACCTTGTATCTAGTAATACTGTACCCTTTTGTAAATTTTTATATTATTGTCTAATCCATACTGAGCCTGTGACCATCTGTGTCTGACTCATTAAATATATACGGAGATTTACAATTATCCCTAGACTGTATAGAGCTGTCCGCTTCTGAAACAGTACCATATATCTGCTGGTATTTTGAGTCCTACGTATGGTGGAAGAGGCCGCGGATGTGGGTGTGGGGGGGCCACCTGGTACTGATGGTGGTGGTGGTGCATCTGCTGGTACTGCCAAAAGCACAATAGCAGCTAAGGCAGGAGGTGTTGAGCCTGCGTCAACAGCTGGCACAAGAAGGCCTTTAAGGCTCCCTTTTCTGGGAATAGGTAAACTGCTTTTAAAGCCGGAGCATCAGGAACTGGTTTTGCCTTACATTGCCGAAAAAGCCTACAGCTCTATCGTCTCCTCTTCTGAAGTTTAAAAAAATGCAAGCACTGAGGCATCAGTGCAGGCTTCTGGTCAGGAACCACCCCTTTCCTTGTCTCCTTCACCCCCACTAAAAGTGAAGGATGCGGCAGCCCACACTTCAGATTACTCCATGGAGCTCTTTTCACAGGCCATGCCTGTGTTATCAAGTGAAATTCTGAATTCCCCAGTCCAACATGAATCGGAGATGGAGTGCACTGATGCACAGCCACTGCTAGATGATTCTTCTGGTACATTGACCCACAACACTACATTCCCCTCGCACTCTACAGAGCCAGAATGTGACACTGATGAAACTCAGGTGCCTCTTCCCACATACTATACCACCTTACACGGTGACACTGAGGAAGGTGTAGATGAAAGTGCCGATTCCCTGAGCAGGTGGGGGGTCCTACTCGTGGGCGACGGCAGTGGCACAGGACCCCTCATAGTACGCAAAAGTGTCTCTGCCGGTGGGAGGGCCCACTTGCCGTCAGACATACCGTCGTACCATGAGGGGCCCTGTGCCAGTGCCGTCGCCCACGAGTGGTCCCCCATGCCTGCTCAGGGCCACAACACTTGCAATACTTACCTCTCCCTGCTCCACCGCCGTGACGTCTTCCGCCTTTCCTGACAGTGACATTCAGGTTACAGAGCGCGACGACATCACGTCTGTATGCCCTCTACCGAAACAGTACAAGTGCAGAGAGCTTGAAAATGGCAATGCTGAGGAGTACAGAGTAGAGCAGTGTCCAGAGAGGAGAGGTATTTAATTTTTTTAAATGTTGGGAGCATTTTTGGGGGAGCAATATACACTGGAGAATGATATATGGGGCCCATCATACACTGGAGCATCATCCATTTGGCCCATCATATACTGGAGCATTCCAAATGGGGGACATCAGACACTAGAGCAACATTTACGGGGCCCATTATACACTGGAGCATTAGAAATGGGGCCCATTATATATGGACTCCATGGAGCATTATTTGGGCCCATAAGACAGTGGAGCATCATCCATGGGGACCAACATATACTGTAGCATTATGTGGAGCTCATCATATACTATATGGAACATTATATGGGACCAATTATTCTGTATGGAGAAATATATGGGGCTCATTATTCTGAATGGCGCACTAGGTGGTGGCCATCATACTGTATGGAGTAATATACTGTCCGTTTTTGAGCTATTGTAGAATTTAAAATAGATATCAGTCATGTCATGTAAGCAGTGAAGTATTTTTCATTGTACTATACCTATATTTCTGTGACGTATCAGAGCATTTTGAATTGTGGTATGTTAAAAGGACACACTGACACTCTTTGGCCCAGGGCACACGAAAACCTGCCGCCAGCCCTATCCCCCCCAAAACTTTAGCCAAATAACCCCCAGTTTTCAATGCGCAACTATTATTATAAAGTAAATTAAGGTTGACAAGCTTAACCCCTTAGTGACAGAGCCATTTTGCAGCTTAATGACGGGGCCAATTTTTACAATTCTGATCACTGTCTCTTTATGAGGCTAAAACTCTGGAACGCTTTGACGGATCCCGCTGATTCTCAGATTGTTTTTTCGTCACATATTGTACTTTCTTCGATATGTCTTGTGTTTATTTATGAAAAAAAACGAAATATGGCGAAAATTTTTAAAATTTTGCAATTTTCAAACTTTACATTTTATGCCCTTAAATCAGAGAGATGTGTCATGCAAATTTCTTAATAAATAACATTCCCCACATGTCTACTTTACATCAGCACAATTTTGGAAACAATTTTTTTTTTTGTTAGGAAGTTATAAGGGTTAAAATTTGGGCAGCGATTTCTCATTTTTACAACAAAATTTACAAAACCATTTTTTTTTTTTAGGGACCACATCATATTTAAAGTCATTCTGAGGGGTGTACATGGCAGAAAATACCCAAAAGTGACACCATTCTAAAAACTGGACCCCTCAAGGTGCTCAAAACTACATTCAAGAAGTTTATTAACCCTTTTCGTTCTTCACAGCAACTGAAGCAATGTGGAAGGAAAAAATTAACATTTAACTTTTTTTTGCAAAAAAAAAAAAAATTTAGAACAAATTTTTTTTATTTTCACAAGTGTTAGAAAAGAAAACGAATCCAAAAAAATCTGTTGTGCAATTTCTCCTGAATACGACGATACCACATATGTGGGGGTAAACCTCTTTTTGGGCGCACGGCAGGGATTGGAATGGAAGGAGCGCCGCTTGACTTTTTCAAGGCAGAATTGGCTGGATTTGAGATCTGACGCCATGTTGCATTTAGAGAGCCTCTGATGTGCCTAAACAGTGGAAACACCCCACAAGTAACCCCATTTTGGAAACTAAACCCCTTAAGGAACTTATCTAGATGTGTGGTGAGCACGTTGACCCTCCAAGTGCTTCACAGAAGTTTATAACGTAGAGCCGTGAAAATAAAAAATCCTTTTTTCCCACAAAAATGATTTTTTTTGCCCCCAAATTTTTATTTTTACAAGGATAACAGGAGAAATTAGACCCCCAAAGTTGTTGTGCAATTTGTTCTGAGTACGCCCATACCCCATATGTAGGAGTAAACCACTCTTTGTGCGCACGGCAGAGCTCAGAATGGAAGGAGCACCGTTTGACTTTTTCAATGCAGAACTGGCTGGAATTAAGATTGGACGCCATGTCGCGTTTGGAGATGCCCTGATGTGCCTGAACATAGAAACCCCCCACTATTTTATATTTTCCTTAGGGTAACAGGAGAAATTGGACCACAAAAGTTGTTGTGCAATTTGTCCCGAGTACGCTGATACCCCAAATGTGGGTGGAACCACTGTTTGGGTGCATGGGAGAGCCTGGAAGGGAAGGAGCGCCATTTTGAATGCAGACTTTGATGGAATGTTCTGGGGGCGTCATGTTGCGTTTGCAGAGCCCCTGATGTGCCTAAATAGTAGAAACCCCCACAAGTGACCCCATTTTGGAAATTAGACCACCTAAGGAGCTTATCTAGATATGTGGTGAGCATTTTGAATGCCCAAGTGCTACACAGAAGTTTATAAACGCAGAGCCGTGAAAATAAAAAATCATTTTTTTTCCTCAAAAATGATTTTTTTAGCCTATTTTTTATTTTCACAAGGGTAACAGGAGAAATTGGATCACAAAAGTAGTTGTGCAATTTGTCCAGAGTACGCTGATACCCCATATGTGGGGGGTACCACTGTTTGGGCGCATGGGAGAGCCTGGAAGGGAAGGAGCGCCATTTTGAATGCAGACTTTGATGGAATGTTCTGGGGGCGTCATGTTGCGTTTGCAGAGCCCCTGATGTGCCTAAACAGTAGAAACCCCCCACAAGTGACCCCATTTTGGAAACTAGACCCCCCAAGGAGCTTATCTAGATGTGTGGTGAGCACTTTGAACCCCCAAGTCCTTCACAGAAGTTTATAAACGCAGAGCCGTGAAAATAAAAAATCATTCTAAGGCTAGTTTCACACTAGCGTACGGGCGAGGTGCGGAGGGCTGCAGACTCTATGCAGCTCCGCCTACAGCCGCACCTCCTCCCGTAAGCTCCGCCTACTTCGGGATGCGTACCCTATCTTTTGCATTAGGTATGCAGGCTGTGCCGATGTATGCGAATGCTTCCGCATGCGTCATTTTGATGGTGCGGCGACCCGCGTCGAACGCAACATGTTGCATTTTGGTGTGGTCGCCGCACCGTCAAAACGACACATGCGGAGGCATCCGCATACATCGGCACGGCCTGCATACCCAATGCAAAAGATAGGGTACGCATGCCGAGGTAGGCGGAGCTGACGGGAGGAGCTGCGGCTGTGGACGGAGCTGCACAGAGGAAGTCTGCAGCCCTCCGCACCTCGGGCATACGCTAGTGTGAAACTAGCCTTACCCTAACCCTAATTCTAAGGGTCTGTGCACACGTGGCGGATTCTGCTGCGGATCCGCAGCGGATTTGGCCCTGCGGATCCGCAGCAGTTTCTGCTGCATTCTACAGTACCTTCATTTTCTATGGAAAATGAAAAATGCAATGCACACGCTGCAGATTTTTCTGTGCAGATTCGCTGTGGTTTGAAATCCGCCACATGTCACTTCTTTATGCAGAATTCGCAGCGGTTTGACACCTGCTCCATTACAGGTGTCAAACCGCAGGGGAAAAATGCAGGCTAATCTGCAATCCGCAGGTAAAATGCAGGTTATTTGACCTGCGGATTTAGCCAAATCTACGCAGCAGAATCCGCAGTGTGTGCACACACCCTAAGGGTGTGTGCACACACTGCGTAATGCTCTGCAGATTTTTCCCCGCGGATTTGAGAAAAACCGCAGGTAAATCCGCAGGTCAAAAGACCTGCGGATTATCTGCAGTTTTTCTGCGGTTTTGCCTGCGGATTTCCCCTGCTGTTTGACACCCTGTCATTGAGCAGGTGCCAAACCGCAGCAGAATCCGCACAAAGAATTGACATGCTGCGGATTTGAAACCGCAGCAAATCCACGCTGAAAAATCCGCAGCATGTGCACTTCGGATTTCATTTTAGATAGATTAGAATGGTACTGTACACCGCAGCAGAAACTGCTGCGGATCCGCAGGACAAAATTTGCTGCGGATCCGCACCAGAATCCGCAGCGTGTGCACACACCCTAATTGTAATCCTAGCTCCAACCCTAGCCCTAACCCTAATGAAAAATTTGAAATTTTTTTTTTTATTATTATGTATTGGTGCGTGTGTGTGTGTGTGTGTGTGTGTGTGTGTGCGTTTTTTTACTTTTTTTTTATTTTGATCACTGTGATACTTTATCACAGTGATCAAAATAAATGTATGGAATCTGACGTTTGGCAGATTCCAGGTGGGCGCACTGCGCATGAGCCGCCCGCCATTTTCCCAGATGGCGGCGCCCACCGGAGTCCTGGACGGAGCCCAGGACCATCGGAGGGGACCCAGGACCATCGGTGAATATAAGGGGGGGATCGGGGACCCTATTTCTTTCTCCTCTGATGTGCAATCACATCAGAGGAGAGAGAAATTTAATTGAAAATCGCGGCCTTTTTTTTTTTTTGCGGTGGCCGTTAGGGTTAATAACGGCGATCGCAAAAATGGGGTCGGTAAAATCCGACCCGATTCATGTTCTCTGGGGTCTCGGCTACCCCCGGCAGCCGAGACCCCGGAGAAAATCCGCAACTGGGGGGCGCTATTCACTTAAATCACAGCGCCGTTAATTAAGGGCGCTGTGGTTTATGTACCCTTAATGACCGCCACTAAAAGGCGTATCGGCGGTCGTTAAGGGGTTAAGTAATAAGAATTGATGTTATTGGCATTGAAATGGGCACTGAAGGGGTGTTTACTGTCCTCTACTCCCTGCAGACTTTGCTTCCCCATTGACTTCCATTGGGTTTCGTGTTTCAGTCGGACCCCGGCTTTTCCCTATAGTCGGTCGATTTCGTTCGACCCGACTTTTAAGAAAGACTCGACCCGAAAAAAGGCAAAGTCGCTCATCTCTACTCATAACTGATATTTTTCCATTGTTAGGCTATGTGCCCATGCTAGCGTTTTTAAACGCTCAGGAAACTGATCCCCTTCCCAGAAAATGCGCGTCTTTTTTCCCGCGCGATTCTTGCGCGTTTTGTGCTAAAAAGCTGCGCGTTTTTGAAGCGTTTTTTAACACGCGTCTTCTGGGACCATTGGGGAAGGCTAAAAACGCTCAGCAATGCGGAAATTAATGAGCATGCTGCCTTTTTAGCCGCTAAGCGATTCCTGAGCGGTTAAAAACGCATGCACTGGCACAAAAAGCAAAAAAGCATGCAAATTAACTTGAAGTATCTGTTAAGCGTTTCTGCAGCGTCTGAGCCGGCACAAACGCTGCGGAAACGCTTAAAAAACGCATCGTGGGCACACAGCCTTATTGTATTTTTTGTAAAAATAAACTTTGCAATGATTTTTTAGCATATTTGACTCTGGTTCTCCTTGGTAATCATATCATGATGAGTCGCTAATATATGGGTACATTCCAAATGTGGAACTGATACTTTTGCAATAGAGTAGTAATATGGTTGTATGAATGGGGCCGAGTTGACATAAAAATGAAATCTTTTTTTACAGGCTCAAAGAAATGTAGACGTACAATTTCAGAGACAAGGGAATAAGAAAACAGATGCATACAGATACCTTATCAGAGTGTATAACATGGCTATCCCGCCTAAGGGTCCATTTACACTGGCCAATAATCGGTCAGATGCTACCACTAATGACCTAACGCTCATGATAATTGTGTAATATGAATGGGTAGAGTAACTGAACAACGTGTACAGAAACGATTGCTCACCATACATGATATCGGCAAGGCAAGTGAAAAAAAAACTTGTTCTAACTTTGAAAATTGTATAGTGTATATAGAGATTGTCCGCTCATTGAAGAAATTGACCACCAAAAAGAGAAGTGGAAATTCAAGTTGTAAATAGCTATCTGAACAATGTGCACTATGTTCGCACAATCATTTAATTCACTATACCCGCCATGTATAGACATTTGTCTGGCTTTGTTAGACTAGGTTCACATTAGCGTTTGAGTCCGCAGCGTATCATCCGCATGCGCAAACGCATGTTTACGCAGCGGTTTTTATACGCATCATCTTACACATGACGGGAAAAACGCTGCGTGTGCATGCGTTTGCATTGTTTATGCGCATGCGTTCCATATGACACCAGACAAAAATGGGAGTGTCTCATGGGATTTCTATATACATTTTGAAGAATGCAGGCGAATCAAATGCATGCGTACGCATGTCCTTGCGTACCAATGAGCTCCCATAGACAGTAATGTGGTTTTGCTTTTTTTTTTTACGCACTCATCCGAAGGCGCATGCCTGAGAATATTTGACGCCTCAAAAAATGCAACATGTTGCGTTCGCCGCACACCGCAAAAGCATGTCCCAGCATACACCATGTTAATATATGTATGCATAACGCATGTGGATTTATGCGGATCAAACGCTGCGCACAGAGACGCAAATGTGAAACCAGCCTTAGCTAGGCGCGAGTTACAATAATTTAATTCATCGTTTAACCCGAGAGAGAGAGAGAGAGAGAGAGAGAGAGATTTTTTTTTTGTCCGGCAACCAGAAAGAATTTCGGGTTAAATCAGTGTCTGGAGGATCCGCCAGAGAAAAAAACGTTGCAAGCTCCGTTTTGAAATCTTTGAGGATGGTGACGGACAGCAACTTTTGGCGGATCCGCAAAAAAACCCGGATGCAACGGACAGCAATCCGTCACAATCCGCCTATAATGGAAGTCAATGGGGAAAAAAAACGGATCCTCAAAAGAAAATTGCGGATCCGTTTTTTTCAAAACCAGGCGGATTGTGACTGATTGCAAAAAACTGAAGTGTGAAAGAGGCCTTACCAGTGTCATTTTATGAGGTAATAACTCTGGAACGCTTACACATGTACCAGTGATTCTGATATTGCTGTTTTTTTTTAACAGATTGAACTTTGCTGGTGGTAAATTTCCTATATATAGGAATTTAGGCAAAAATTTAGAAAAATTCACAATTTTCAAACACTCATTTTTTTTTATATCTTAAACCATTTACTTTACATTTACATAATTTTTGAAATGTTATTTCATTTTCTTAGGATAATAGAAGAGTTAAAAAGTTAGCAGAAATTTCTCATTTTCTCAAGAAATTTAGAAAACTTTTTTATTTCAGGATCTATTCAGATTTAAATGGACCTTGAGGGGCCTATATATTGGAAACTCCTCAAAAGTGATGCCATTTTAAAAGCCGCATCCCTCAAATACTTCAAAACTGGCTAGGACATTTTTTAACCTTTCTCGTGCTGCACAGGAATTAATGCAGAGGGGAATGGAAAAAAAAATGTACTTTTTTCCTCAAAAATGTTGCTTTAGCCTCATTTTTTTTTTTTTTTTAACTTTTACAATATATTGCATGAGAAAATGGACTTCTCAATTTGTTACTCAGATTCTTCTGAGTGTGCTGATATCTTACATGTGGTCAGAAACCTCTGTTTGGACAACTGGCAGGGCACCATGTCGCATTTGCAGGGCCTCATAGGTGCCTAAACAGCAGAAACCACCCACAAGTGACCCTATTTTGGAAACTACACCCCTTTATCTAGGGGTATAATGAGAAATATGAACCCATAGATACCACAGAAAATTTGATAACATTAGGTTGTTATATTGAAAATAGTCATTTTTTTTCACATAAGTGTTCTTTTAGACTCAAGTTTTTAACTTTTAACTTTTACAAGTGGTATAACGAAAAAGTAGAGCATAAGAATATTGGAGATATAATTCCATGTTAATCATCTGTATCCTATTTGGCATGGGATTATAAAAACCCCTTCAGCATGTGCAGTTATTGCATGATACCAGGCCAGCTTCAAACAAGGAATTCACACACCCACCAGCTAGCTAGTATGCAATCTTCTACAGCCTTTTGCTGTACAGACCGACACCAGTGACTTTGGCCTCGATGCTGTGCTCAGCCAAGTCGTTCCTAAGGGCCATGAAAACCACGTTTTGTACCTGAGCCGGAAGCTCCTTCCGAGGGAGATGGCCTACTCCACGATGGAGAAGGAATGTCTGGCAATTGTGAGAGCTCTGCAGCATCTGCAGCCATACTTGTACGGATGCTAGTATAAAACCTTCTACAGGAACACCCCTTGTGAATCCAAACCATGCAGTCTTAGTCCTTTGTTCAGCCAGGTATGATTTCATAAGGAGTTATGGAAATACTATACGTCCTAGCTGTACATTGTGAATATATCCCTCATTCTCAACCCATTCTAACACCCAGGGGAATGGAGACACATAGAACAGCTAGTAGCAGCTAGGTAGCAAAACTGTGTTTAGTCTGTACAAGTAGCAGGTGTCCAATGGCGCCAGGACCGCCACTCCAGGACCATCCAGAAAGGAGTTATGATCTTTCATAGATTTTAGGAGATTTAGCTACAAACCTCTAGTGGAAGGGATTTAGGTTCATCCCAGAGGGCAAGAGGGGAGTGACGCAGATGGGTAAAATCTTGTCTAAAACTTATCCTAGTGTTTTTTCTCTGGGACGTCAAAAAGACATGAAGGGGATCACAAGCCTCCCATGTGGCAGCCCCTGCCCCGCAAGCCAGGCCTTTCATGTATCTGGTAACTGGCTCTTAATAACTGCATACTTTTGTACCACTAGTATTTGTATTTGAATATCTGACCATTATATATATATATAACCATTGTGTATTGTCTAGTGTGCCCTTTAGGGATTTAGCTGAAATCTCATCTCCCGAGATCTCCATCGGCACATGTGCCACCCCCTGGCGGCCATTTTCTCCAGAGTCCACCGCACAGGAAATTACGGAACTGCAGGGGGAGGTTGGGGGGCTCTGGCCTTTCACGAAATGTCATAAGAGCCCCCCGCAGCACGGGAAACCCCAGCATCACCGGCAGAGACCCAAGCAGCAGCGACTGACACCCCCGCAGCACTGCCGGAGACACCTGCAGCACCCGACATCCGCAGCAGCGCAATGCACATCGGACACCCCCTCATCCCAGCCTGCGGCCTTGCAGCATCACCCCACTCCTGCCTCCTCCAGCAGCGACTCTGGGAAACCTCTTCACCACAGCCACCACCCCAGGTAAGCAATGGCTTATAAGAAGCACCACCATTTTATTTTTTAAAAAAATTTTTCTTATTTTTCTCCTCAAAATTTGGGGTGCGTCTTATAATCCAAAAAATTAGGTAAATGTAAAAATTAGACAATTTAGTCTATAATATGTGAGAAGGCATACAGTAAAAGGTATATACATATAAATCATGCCTCCAAACAAGTCACCAATATACCATCCTTTTTTAAACCAGTTTCATAATTTGGAATCTTGAGAAAACAGGTAAAAAAATAAGGATGTCAGTGGAGACAAGCCCCACACGTATTGCTGATGTGGAGCAGCTTCATCATAGGTAAGTAGAAAAGGTATAATTTCCATGAGGGGTAATAGGAGAAAATGGACCACATCATTTTTTATGCAATTTTTACAGAACTTGGCAGTACCCCATACAGTTGAAACCAGAAGTTTACATACACTATATAAAAAGACACATGCATGTTTTTCTCAATATCTGACAAGAAATCTGAATAAAGATTTTCCGGTTTAGGTCAACTAGGATTACCATAATTATTAATATTTGCCAAATGCCAGAATAATGAGAGAGAGAGAATGTTTTAATGTATTTTTATTACTTACTGCAAAGTCAAAAGTTTACATACATTTCATAAGTATTTGGAACCATTGCCCTTAAACTGAATGACTTGGGTCAAACGTTTGGGATATCCTTCCACAAGCTTCTCACAAAAGTTGGTCGGAATTTGGGCCCATTTCTCCTGACAAAACTGGTGTAACTGATCCAGGTTTGTATGTCACCTTGCTCGCTCCTGCCTTTTCAGCTTTGCCCATAAGTTTTCAATAGGATTGAGATCACGGCTTTGCTATGGCCACCCCAAAACATTGACTTTGTTATCCTTAAGCCACTTTGTTAACATTTTGGCAGGTCATTGTCCATTTGAAAGACCCATTTCCAACCAAGCTTTAACTTCCTGGCTGATGGTTTGAGATGTTGCTTCAGTATTGCCACATAATCTTCTTTTCTCATGATGCCATCTATTTTGTGAAGTGCACCAGTCCTTCCTGCAGCAAAATAACCCCACAACATGATGCTGCCACCCCCGTGTTTCACAGTTTGGATAGTGTTCTTAGGATTCCAAGCTTCTCCCTTTTTCATCCAAACATGACGATGGTCATTATGTCCAAAAAGTTCAATTTTTTTTCAACTGACCAAATTCGTATCAGAGTGCAGCAGACAGAGCTTGTGTCAGAGACAGAGTTTGTGCCAGAGTGGAGCTAGCATGTTTTGCTTCAGAGTGCAGCAAGTGGGATTTGCTTCAGAGTGCAGCAAGCGGGATTTGCTTCAGAGTGCAGCAAGCGGGATTTGCTTCAGAATGCAGCAGGTGGGATTTGCTTCAGAGTGCAGCAGGCAGGATTTGCTTTAGAGTGCAGCAGGCAGGATTTGTACTTGAAGTACTATGGGCAGTATTTGTACTTAATGTACAACAGGCAGGACTTACACTGGTATGCGACCTAACAAAACATAGACTGAAACAGGAAGGTTGCTCAGGCACCACCACAGTGGAGAGGAAGCAGTATTATACATAATGCCTCAAAACCATTGGCTGGGGAGGAAATAACAAGTGCACGCGCTTGCCATTTAAGAGGGTGGGAGTGCGCGCGTGTGCTCTTAGGACATGGCCAGAGACCCGGCTGGAAGTAGTGCTTGGAGAAAGTGGAGCATGAGGAATAGAGACCAACTGCAGCATGGGTGAGTGAACTGACGAGCCGGGAAGCTGGTATGGCGCTAACAATAACACATCTTTAGTGTTCCCTCTTCTTCAGGCCATCGAGGAAGTTCGGGAGAAAAATCTGAGCCTGGATATTCTCCTTGGGCTCCCAGGACCTCTCTTCAGGGCTAAATCCCTTCCAGTCAATGAGGAAGAAGGTCTTGCTTCTCACCTTCTTCATGGCAAAGATGTTTTCCACTTCAAAAACATCATCCGAGGCTGTTGGCATGGGCATGGTACTGGGATCCTTGAAGAAGGGACTCAGGATGACTGGCTTCAGTAGGGATACATGAAAGGAATTTGGAATCCGCAGAGAAGGAGGCAGCTTCAATTTATAGGAGACCTCGTTGATCCACTTCAACACCTCGAAAGGCCCGATAAAACGAGGACCCAACTTGTAAGAAGGGATCTTCAGCTGGACGTACCTGGACAAAAGCCATACCTGGTCTCCAGGACGGAAGCAGGGAGGATCCAGGCGCCTCTTGTTTGCATGTCTCTTCATACGAACCGAGGATGCTTCTAATGTGACTCTGGTGTCCTCCCACAACTTCACAACATCTTTGGAAAGGGCAACTGCTGCAGGAACATCAGAAGGAACAGTCACCGTAAGGGGAACCTCTGGTTGCCGACCAAACACAATGTAGAATGGCGACTTTCCAGAGGCTTCACCAACATGATTGTTGTACGAGAACAGGGAAGTAATTTCACCCAATCATTATGATGGGCATTGACGAAGTGTTGCAGGTAGTTGCCCAGGACCTGGTTGACATGCTCCACTTGTCATTGGACTGAAGGTGATAGGCTGAGGAAAAATCCAAGACGATATCCAGATGTTTACAGAGCGCTCACCTGAATCTGGACGTAAACTGCGAGCATCGATCGGATATGATATGGCAAGGAAATCCATGCAGGCGGAAAATATGCTTAATGAAGCTGTCAGCCAATTCAGGAGCGGACGTAAGAGCAGAAAACAAGGTAAAATGCGCCATCTTAGAGAAGCGATCAACGACTACCCAGATGACGGTGCTACCCTTGGAAACTGGCAAATCTGTAATGAAGTCCACTGCTATATGCTACCAAGGAACGGATGGTACGGGTAATGGCAGGACAGAACCGGTAGTAAGTCATCTAGGAACTTTATTGTGGGCACAAGTCGGACAGGCAGCCACATAAGCACATATCTCCCTCCTCATGGATGGCCACCAGTAATGCCGAGAGATCAATAGTAATGTTTTCCTTTGTCCTGCGTGACCAGCCACCTTGGATGTGTTACCCCAAGACAAAACCCGATCCTTCGTAGATTCACCCACAAGGGTCTTTTCTGGAGGAATTTGTGACAGGGAGACAGGGGCGATTGTAACGATCTAAGAGGGTTCAATGATAAATTGATAAATGATAAATTGAGGATCCTCCTCTTGGTTCCCAGACAGAAATGAGCGAGAGAGGGCATCAGCTCTGACATTCTTTGTCACCGGATCTGAAATGCAAAAGAAAGTTAAAGCGGGCAAAAAACGAAGACTACTTGGCTTGGCGAGCTGATTATCACAGCTGACACCCGACACACTAACCCCTTGCACACCGCGATCAAACACGATCGCGGTGTACCGGGGGTTAAAGGGAAGCATCGGCAGGGAGGGGGGCTCCCTCCGTGCTTTCCTGAGCCCCCCACAGCAGCGCAATGTGCAGCGCTGCTGCGGGGGGCTCCATCCCTGCAGGTCCCCAGATCCAAGATGGCGACGGGGACCTTCGGGGGCCTGCAGGGAGCTGGCTTCCTCATGCCTGCAAAGCGCAGGCAAGGAGGAAGCCTTGTGAGGTGCCTGTGACAGATCGCTGATCTGTCACAGTGATCTGTGATGTGACAGATCAGCGATCTGTCACAGGACAGTGATGTCCCACCTGGGACAATGTAATAAAGTATAAAAAAATAAAAAAAAAAGTGTAAAAATAATTTAAAAAAAATCCCTAAATAAATTAAAAAAAAAAAAAATCCCTAATAAATTCATTTTTTGGAAATAAAAAAAAAACAATAAAAGTACACATATTTGGTATCGCCACGTCCGTAACGACCCGCCCTATAAAACTGTCCCATTAGTTAACCCCTTTAGCGAACCCCTTAAAAAAGAAAAATAAAAAACGAAGCAAAAAATGATGATTTATTATCATACCACCGAACAAAAAGTGCAATAACGCGCGATCAAAAAGACGGATATAAATAACCATGGTACCGCTGAAAACGTCATCTTGTCCCGCAAAAAACGAGCCACCATACAGCATCATCAGCAAAAAAATAAAAAGTTATAGCTCGCAGAATAAAGCGATGCAAAAATAATTATTTTTTATATAAAATTGTTTTCATTGCATAAAAGCGCCAAAACATAAAAAACGACCTAAATGAGGTATCGCTGTAACCGTACTGACCCGAAGAATAAAAGCGCTTTATCAATTTCACTGCAGGCGGAACGGTGTAAACGCACCCCGCAAAAGAAATTCATGAAACGCTGGTTTTTGTTCATTCTGCGTCCCAAAAATCGGAATAAAAAGAGATCAAAAGATGTCACATGCCCGAAAATGATACCAATAAAAACGTCAACTCGTCCCGCAAAAAATAAGACCTCACATGACTCTGTGCGTCAAAATATGGAAAAATTATAGCTCTCAATATGTGGTGATGCAAAAACTATTTTTACAATAAAAAGCGTCTTTTAGCGTGCGACAGCTGCCAAACATAAAAACCGCCATAAATAGTAAATCAAACCCCCCGATATCACCCCCTTAGTTAGGGAAAAATAATAAAATTAAAAGAAAATGTATTTATTTCCATTTTCCCATTAGGGTTAGGGCTGAGATTAGGGTTAGGGGCGTGTTGGGGTTAGGGTTGGAGTTAGAATTGGGTAGTTTCCACTGTTTAGGCACATCAGGTGGTCTCAAAAGGCAACATGGCGTCTTATCTCAATTCCAGCCAATTCTGCGTTGAAAAAGTCAAATGGTGCTCCTCCTCTTCCAAGCTTTGCCATGCACCCAAACAGTGATTCCCCCCCACATATCGGGTATCAGCGTACTCAAGACAAATTGCAAAACAACTTTTGGGGTCCAATTTCTCCTGTTACCCTTAGGAAAATAAAAAATTGGGGGCAAAAATATCATTTTTGTGGGAAAAAATGATTTTTTTATTTTCACGCCCGGGCGTTATAAACTTCTGTGAAGCACTTGGGGGTTCAAAGTGCTCACCACACATCTAGATAAGTTCTGTGGGGGTCTAGTTTTCAAAATGGTGTCATTTGTGGGGGGGTTTTCACTGTTTTGGTACATCAGTGGCTTTCCAAACGTGGAAAACATGGTGTCAGATCTCAATTCCAGCCAAAAACGTCAAATGGCGCTGCTTCCTTCCGAGCGCTGCCATTCGCCCAAATAGTGGTTTACCCCCACATGTGGGGTATCAGCGTACTCAGGACAAATTGCACAATAACTTTTAGGGTCCTGTTACCCTTGGAAAAATAAGAATTGAGGGTGAAAAGATCATTTTTGTGGAAAAAATATGATTTTTCAATTGTACGGCTGTATGTTATAAACTTCTGTGAAGCCCTTGGGGGTTCAAAGTTCTCACCACATATCTAGATAAGTTCCTTTGGGGGGCTAGTTTCCAAAATGGGGTCATTTGTGGGGGGGTTTCCACTGTTTAGGTACATCAGGGGCTCTCCAAACGTGACATGGCGTCCGATCTGAATTCCAGCCAATTTTGCATGGAAAAAGTCAAACGGCGCTCCTTCCCTTCTGAGCTCTGTCATGCGCCGAAACAGTGGTTCCCCCCACATATCAGGTATCAGCGTACTCAGGACAAACTGCACAATAACTTTTGCAGTCCAATTTCTCCTGTTACCCTTGGTAAAATAAAACAAAATTGAACCTGAATTATTTTTTTTGTGAAAAAAAGTTAAATGTTCATTTTTTTTTTAAATATTCAAAAAATTCCTGTGATGCACCTGAAGGGTTAATAAACTTCTTGTATGTGGTTTTGAGCACCTTAAGGGGTGCAGTTTTTAGAATGGTGTCACTTTTGGGTATTTTCTATCATATAGACCCCTCAAAGTGGCTTCAAATGTGATGTGGTCAGTAAAAATAAAATGGTGTTGCAAAAATGAGAAATCGCTGGTCAACTTTTAACCCTTATAACTTCCTAACAAGAAAAAAATTTGTTTCCAAAATTGTGCTGATGTAAAGTTAACGTGGGAAGTGTTACTTAAGTTTTTTGTGTGCCGTATCTCTGTGATTTAAGGGCATAAAAATTGAAAGTTGGAAAATTGCAAAATTTTCAAAATTTTCGCCAAATTTCCATTTTTTTCACAAATAAACGCAAGTTATATGAATGAAATTTTACCACTAGCATGAAGTACAACATGTCACGAGAAAACAATGTCAGAATCACCGGGATCCATGGAAGCGTTTCAGAGTTATTACCTCATAAAGGGACAGTGGTCAGAATTGTAAAAATTGGCCCGGTCATGAACGTGCAAACCACCCTTGGGGGTTAAGGGGTTAAAAAAAGGCAAAAAAACAAAAAGGTGATATAAATAAATGTGGTACCCCTGAAAATGTCATCTTGTTCTGCAAAAAACAAGCCGCCATGTAGCTCCATCACCGGAAAAATAAAGATCTAGCTCTCAGAATAAAGCGATGCAAAAATAATTATTTTTTATATAAAATAATTTTTATTGTATAAAAGCGCCAAAACATAAAAAAATTATATAAATGAGGTATCGCTGTCATCGTACTGACCCGAAGAATAAAACTGCTTAATCAATTTTACCACGCGTGGAACGGTATAAGCACCCCCCCAAAAGAAATTCATGAATTGCTGGTTTTTGCTCATTCTGCCTCACAAAAATCGGGAAAAAAAAGCGATCAAAAAACGTCATGTGCCCGAAAATGGTACCAATAAAAACATCAACTCGTCCTGCAAAAAACAAGACCTCACAAAACTCTGTAGGCCAAAATATGGAAAAATTAGCTCTCAAAATGTGGTGATGCAAAAACTAATTTTTGCAATAAAAAGCGTCTTTTAGTAACCCACTATAAATAGTAAATCAAATCCCCCTTTATCAAAAATTATAAAAATGTATTTATTTTCATTTTCTCATTAGGGTTGAGGTTAGGGCTAAAGTTAGGGTTAGGGTTGGGATTAGGGGTGCATTAGGGTTACATTTGTGATTATGGTTGGGATTAGGGTTAGGGGTGTGTTGGCGTTAGGGTTGGAGTTAGAATTGAGGGGTTTCCACTGTTTAGGCACATCAGGGGCTCTCCAAACGCGAAATGGCGTCCGATCTCATTTCCAGCCAATTTTGCATTGAAAAGTCAAACGGCGCTCCTTCCTTTCCGAGCTCTGCCATGCGCCCAAACAGTGATTTATCTGCATATATGGGGTATCAGCGTACTCAGGACAAATTGTACAACGTTCGGGGTCCAATTTCTCGTGTTACCCTTGGTAAAATAAAACAAATTGGATCTGAAGTAAATGATTTATGAAAAAAAGTTAAATGTTAGTAATTTTTTTAAACATTCCAAAAATTCCTGTGAAGCACCTGAAGGGTTAATAAACTTCTTGAATGTGGTTTTGTGCACCTTGAGGGGTGCAGTTTTTAGAATGGTGTCACTTTTGGATATTTTCTATCATATAGACCCCTCAAAGTAACTTCAAATGTGATGTGGTCCCTAAAAAAAATGGTTTTGTAAATTTTGTTGTAAAAATGAGAAATCGCTGGTCAACTTTTAAGGGCAGAGTCACATCACACTGCACGGACTGGCTGGCACCTCTCCTGACCTGAGCATGACGGATTACTATGCAGCTGTCAAGCTCAGGTCAGGTGAGAGTTTTACGATGCGATTCTCACAGTGTGTCTCTGCCATAACCCTTATAACTTCTGTGAGAATCATGTGGGAATAGTGGATGAGGGCAGGTATATCTCGCCCAGATTCCTTTCCTATGTGGCCTAGTCTGGTCAGTATCGCACCTGGTTACTAATGAATAATGGGAGGCGGATATAAAAGGATGCCAGGTGGTTGTGTGAGTGTCTCAGCCTGGGAACACAGAGAGCCACACGTGAGTGGAAGCAGTGCCCACGGCAACTGTGGTTTGGCTGGACGGGAGAAGCCCGCCAGTTGGTAGTTAGGTTGTCCATTGTTTAGTTAGTGCCGGACAGGCAAGGATTTGTTTTATGTTTTATTTCCTTTTGCATTGCTTTCACCGTTAATAAACCTGACCCTGGGTCAGTTACACCCGCATCCCAGCTATGCGCCTGAGTTTCATGCTGAACGCACGTGACCTTTGACCCCAGCAAGGCCGATCCCGGAGTGTTTTATCACATTGTGGTGGAGAACGCGGGCAACACGTTGCAAGCATGAGCATGGAGGACGTGGTGAAAGCGCTGGTACAGTCCACCGCCGTCCAGCAAGAAGCTAATCGGGTGATGATGGCCCAGCTGAAAGAGTTGGTGAAGTAAACTACAAAGTATACCAGGCAGGTAAACGGAAACCTGAACAGATTTATCATGTAAATCTGATAAAACCCTGGAAAGATCGGTCTGCCTTGTCAGCGGAGCTGGCCCGTCCCGTATGCTCGCATACCGTACCGGAGGTACGGGTTGCAGAGACTCTCTCGGAGCGGCAAAAGACTGAGGTCAGGCAGTTTCTACTTCACAACCAAAAGTTTTTCTCAGAAAAACCCGGGCAGACTACGCTAATGAAACATGACATCGTAACGGAACCTGGTGTCACAGTTCACGTAAAGCCCTACCGAATCCCAGAAGCGCGGCGTGAAGCCGTTTCCCGAGAAGTGAAGGCAATGTTAGAGTTAGGTGTCATTGAGGAATCGCACAGTGCTTGGTCCAGCCCGATTGTGCTAATTCCTAAACCGGACGGCACCATCCGGTTCTGCAATGACTTCAGGAAACTGAATGCGGTCTCAAAATTTGATGCCTACCCTATGCCCTGGGTCGACGAGTTAATAGATCGGTTAGGAAAAGCCCGGTATATTACGACCCTAGACCTAACAAAGGGGTATTAGCAGATCCCTCTGGCGGAGGCTGCCAGAGAAAAGACGGCATTTGCTACCCCAGAAGGTCTATTTCAGTATGTGTATATGCCGTTTGGACTGCACGGAGCACCGGCGACCATCCAGAGACTGATGGATCGAGTCCTGAGGCCACATAGGCAGTACGCTTCGGCCTATTTGGACGACATTGTCATTTACAGCTTGGACTGGGAGACTCATCTCCAGAAAGTACAAGCTGTGATTGACGACCTGTGGGAGGCAGGTCTAACCGCGAACCCCAAGAAATGTCACATCGGGCTAGAAGAAGCCCGGTATTTGGGGTATGTAATTGGGAGGGGTGTTGTTAAACCCCAGGTTGATAAGATTCAGGCGGTTCAGGACTGGCCACAACCTGTCAACAAGAAGCAGGTGCAAGCCTTCCTGGGGATCGCCGGCTATTATCGCCGGTTCATACCCAATTTTGCAGCCATCGCTACCCCCCTGACGGATCTTACAAAAGGGAAAGACTCCGTCATGATTAAATGGAGTTTAGCGGCTGAAGAAGCCTTCCATAGCCTAAAACGGGCACTTTGCTCTCAGCCCGTACTGGTGACTCCGGACTTCCGCAGCGAGTTTGTGGTACAAACGGATGCCTCTGATACCGGTATCGGGGCCGTACTCTCACAAGTGAGGGACGGAGTGGAACACCCAGTCCTCTATCTCAGCAGGAAGCTGAATAAACATGAGCAAAGGTATGCAGTCATAGAAAAAGAGTGCCTCGCCATTAAGTGGGCTCTAGAGGCCCTCAAATATTACCTGGTGGGCAGAAATTTCAGGCTGATCACTGACCATGCCCCTCTCAAGTGGATGCACTTGAACAAGGAACGGAATTGCCGGGTGACCCGGTGGTTCCTTGCCCTGCAGGCCTACACTTTAACGGTGGAGCACCGCCCAGGGGTACAGATGGGGAATGCAGATGCCCTGTCCCGAGTGCACTGTTTGGCGGGTGTCATTGCTCGACCGGAGTGGTCTGAGCAGAGGGGGGGGGGATATGTGAGAATCATGTGGGAATAGTGGATGAGGGCAGGTATATCTCGCCCAGATTCCTTTCCTATGTGGCCTAGTCTGGTCAGTATCGCACCTGGTTACTAATGAATAATGGGAGGCGGATATAAAAGGATGCCAGGTGGTTGTGTGAGTGTCTCAGCCTGGGAACACAGAGAGCCTGTCTGTGTGAGAGACACACGTGAGTGGAAGCAGTGCCCACTGCAACTGTGGTTTGGCTGGACGGGAGAAGCCCGCCAGTTGGTAGTTAGGTTGTCCATTGTTTAGTTAGTACCGGACAGGCAAGGATTTGTTTTATGTTTTATTTCCTTTTGCATTGCTTTCACCGTTAATAAACCTGACCCTGGGTCAGTTACACCCGCATCCCAGCTCTGCGCCTGAGTTTCATGCTGAACGCACGTGACCTTTGACCCCAGCAAAGCTGATCCCGGAGTGTTTTATCACACTTCCTAACAAAAAAAAAATTGGTTCCAAAATTGTGCTAATGTAAAGTAGACATGTGGGAAATGTTACTTATTAAGTATTTTGTGTAACATATCTCTGTGATTTAAGGGCATGAAAATTCAAAGTTGGAAAATTGTGAAATTTTCAAAATTTTCGCCAAATTTCCATTTTTTTTCACAAATATACGCAAGTCATATCAAAGAAATTTTACCACTATCATGAAGTACAATATGTCATGAGACAACAATGTCAGAATCAGCAGGATTCACGGAAGCGTTCCAGAGTTATTACCTCATAAAGGGACAGTGGTCAGAATTGTAAAAATTGACCTGGTAATTAACGTGCAAACCAAAAATACATCCACAGGTTTGTCTCTAATTAACTCAGATGCTGCCAAAAAACCTAGAAGCTTCCAAACACATGACATCATCATATGGGCAGTCCAAAATTGTTTAAAGGCACAGTAATCTTAGTGTATGTAAAAATTTCACTTTGCAGTAAGCAATAAAAATGCCTTAAAACATTCTCTCTCGCCCTTTCATTATTCTGTCATTTGGCAAATATTAACATTTATGGTAATCCTAATTGACCCAACATGTGACATGAAATCAGAATCAAGGTTTATTCTGATTTCATGTCAGATATTGAGAAAAACATGCATATATGTGTCTTTTTAAATAGTGTATGTAAACTTCTGGTTTCAACTGCCTGAAATACCAGTTCCAGTAGTCTGTTTTACTCTGGCTGGCTAACAAATATAGGGGACCTCACGCTCCTTTTTTTAAATTATTATTTATTAAAAAAAGGAGGGGACCGCTCTCTGTGCTTTCCTCCACTTCCTGTGTCATGTATGTCCGCTGTGTCACAAGATTCATCATTATCTAAATTCGTACACATGTGTAGTAAGCTGCGTTCCGAGTGATGTAAGATATACGCTGACTCCGGCAACGGAGGAGATGGAGAAATTCATTTCTCTGCCTCCTCCGCAGCTGTGCTCCGATCCTTTCTGTGCGAGAGGCTCGGAGCACAGACCCATGACACTCGGCTCCTGCTCGCAGCAGAGCAGGAGCCGAGGGTCATTAGCATCGGATGCCATACGCTCTCGCATCGGATACCAAACGCTAGTCTGACCTCGGCCTAAGAATTGCTAAATCGCTGCTCCATTCAATCCCTATGGGACTCTTTTTTTTCTGGCAGATCCATAAAGAATGAATGGAGCATCGGTCAGGTATCTAACATACAGCTTCATTTTGTAACAGGTTTAAAGTTCCCGTTTTCGAGTACACGACATGCTAAAACCAATGATGTCATTCAAAAGTACAACTCGTCCCGCAAAAAATTAGCCCTTCTTCCCAGAGCCATAACTTTTTTATTTTTCCATCAATATGGCCATGTGAGGGCTAATTATTTGCGGGACGAGTTGTACTTTTGAATGACATCATTGGTTTTAGCATGTTGTGTACTCGAAAACGGGAAAAAAATTCCAAGTGCAGTGAAGTTGCAAAAAAAGTGCAATCCCACGCTTGTTTTTTGCTTGGCTTTTTTGCTAGGTTCAATAAATGCAAAAACTGACCTACCATTATGATTATCCAGGTCATTACAAGTTCATAGACACCTAAAATGTCTATGTTATCTTTTATCTAAGTGGTGAAAAAAAATTCCAGTTTGCTAAAAAAAAAAAAAAAAAAAAAAAAAAGCACATTTTTCCAAGACCCATAGCCTCTTCATTTTTCGGGATCTGGGCTTATTTTTTGCGGGCCGAGGTGAAGTTTTTAATGACACCACTTATGTGCAGATACATTCTTTTGATCGCCCGTTATTGCATTTTAGTTCAATGTCGCGGTGACCAAAAAAACGTAATTCTGCAGTTATTTTTAATTTTTTTCTCGCTACGCCATTTAGCGATCGGGTTAATGCTTTTTTTTTATTGATAGATTTGGCGATTTTGATCGCTGCGATGCCTAATATGTGTATATGTGATTTTTTTTTTAATAGTTTTATTTTGATTGGGTCGAAAGGGGGGTGATTTGAACTTTTAGGGTTTTTTTTTTTTTTTTTTTAGTTTTTAAACTTTTTTTTTTTTTTTTTACCTTTGGCATGCTTCAATAGCTCTGCTACATATGGGCGATGAGCAGATTGTCCATATGTAGCAGATTTACTGCAGTGCTTTGAGCGATCTGCCTGCAACAACCATAGAGGTCTCTATGAGACCTCTGGTTGTCCAGGCAACGCGTCGCCGACCCCCGATCACGTGATGGGGGTCGGCGATGAGCTCACTTCCGGCCCGGCGGCCGGAAGCTCTAGTTAAATGCCCACTGTCAGCGGGATTTAACTAGTTAATAGGCGTGGGCAGATGTCGATTCCGCCCGCGCCTATTGCGGGCATGTCAGCTGTTCATAACAGCTGACATGTCACGGCTTTGAGGTGGGCTCACTGCTGGAGCCCACCTCAAAGCAGGGGAGTCTGACTGCTGACGTACTATCCCGTCAGCAGTCAGAAAGGGGTTACTTACCAAGCCAGTTTTTGCAATTCTGACCACTGTCACTTTATGAGGCTATAGCTCTGGGACGCCTCAACGTATCCCACTGATTCTGAGAGTGTTTTTTCGCGACATATTGTACTTCATGTTAGTGGTAAAATTTATTTGATATAACTTGTGCTTATTAATGAAAAAAAAGAAATTTGGCAAAAATGTTCTAAATTTTGCAATTTTCAAACTTTTAATTTTTGCACACTTAAATCAGAGAGCGGAGTCACTTAAAATAGTTAATAAATAACATTTCCCACATGTCAACTTTACATCAGCACAATTTTTGAAACAATTTTTTTGTTAAGACATTAAAAAGAGTTAAAGGTTGACCAGTGATTTCTCATTTTTCCAATAAAATTTACAATACCATTTTTTTGGGACCACCGCACATTTGAAGTGAGTCTGGGAGGTCAATATAACAGAAAACACCCAAAAGTGACACCATTCTAAAAACGGCACCCCTCAAGGTGCGCAAAACCACATTCAAGAAGTTTATTAACCCTTCAGGTGTTTCACGAGAACGAAAGCAATGTGGAAGGAAAAAAATGAACATTTTACTTTTTTCACAAAAAGTTTACATTGGAACCAATTTTTTTCTATTTTCACAAGGGTATCAGTAGAAAATGGATCACAAAATTTGTTGTGCAATTTCTCCTGAGTATGCCAATACCCCGTATGTGGGGGAAAGCCACTGTTTGGGCGCATGGCAGGGCTCAGAAGGGAGGGAGCACAGTTTGACTTTTTGAACGCAAAATTGACTGGAATCAATGGTAGCGCCATGTTGTGTTTGGAGAACCCCTGATGTACCTAAACAGTGAACCCCCCTCCCAATTCTAACTCCAACCCTAATCCCAGCACAACCCTAACCCTAATTCCAACCCTAACCACAACCCTAACCCCAACACACCCTCAACTCTAATCCCATCCCTAGCCACAAACCTAATCCCAACCCTAACTACAGCCCTAACCCAACCCTAACTTTAGTCCAACCCTAACTTTAGCTCAACGCTAACTTTAGCTCAACCCTAACCCTAGCCCAACCTTAACTTTAGCCCAACCCTAATGGAAAAATGGAAATAAATGCATTTTTTTATTTTATTATTCTTACTTAACTAAGGGGGTGATAAATAGGAGTTTGATTTACTATTTTTTTTTATTTTGATCACTGTGATAGGGTCTATCACAGTGATCAAAATGAACCAATAGGAAAAAACACGGGTATTACATACCTGGTAATGTGTTTTTTCATGAGACATGATGGCACCACGAGAGGGGATCCGCCCAATGAGGACAGGAAACTTTCAAGATAAAAGGGGCGGCTCCTCTCTCCGCATCAGTTGTTTTACAGAGCACGAGAGGAACTCCGCAGGTTAGTGTACATATAAGTAATACATCCTTTACACTACTGAATTTCCAACACCCAAGGGAGTGTAAAATGCTAATAATGCACCCAACTAATGATGTGATCAATAGGGAGGGAATATAAGGGTGCCGTCATGTCTCATGAAAAAACACATTACCAGGTATGTAATACCCGTGTTTTTCCATTCTACATGACGGCACCACGAGAGGTTACAGAGATTTGGATTCTCTTAGGGAGGTATCACTGCATGTAACACTCTTCTCCCAAATATGAGATCAGAGGTAGCAAATAGGTCTAACCTATAATGTCTGACAAAGGTAGACGGAGCAGACCAAGTGGCCACTTTACTGAATTGGTAAATGGGAGCGTCTGCTCTCTCCATCCAGGAAGTCGTCACGGCCCTCGTGGAGTGGGCTTTTAGGCCTTCTGGAATAGCACTGCCTGCACTGTTATCTGCTGGCATAATGACCTTTCTCACTCATCTAGCTATAGTTTGTCTAGAGGCTTTTAAGGCCCCTCCTTGCCCCTTGGAATGAGACAAATAATGCCCCGTTTTCTCTAAGGTCTCGTTACCTCCAAATATTGCAGGAGACATCTCCTCATATCTAGGCCATGAAGCCTCTCCTCCTTCTGGTCGTTAGGGTCAGGACAAAAGAGATGGTAAGGTTATCTCCTGAGCCCTATGGAATTTTGAAATCACCTTGAGAAGGTATGCTGGATCTAATTTTTAATACAACTCTATCATCTATAGCCTGAGTGTAGGGAGGGTCTTGTTGATAATGCGAGTAACTCCTCAACCTACTGGCCGACGAGAGCGCCTTTAATAAGGCTGCTTAATGTTAGAATCTTTATCTAATGTTGTGTTTTTAAATGGTTCCAACGGACTCTGTCAAAGATGACAGGTCTAAATTTAGATCCCAAGGAGGAGGAGAAGAGGACAGACAGTCAGGTCTAGTACAGGCCTGGATAAACCTGGCCACCCACCTATTGTTTGTCAGGTCGCAGCTGAATAAGGCTGCCAGGGCTGAGATGTGTACTTTGAGGGTACTGACAGCTAACCCTAATCCTAAACCTTTCTGCAGAAAATTCCAGTATTGGCACTATTGGGACTTTCCCTTCCCATATTGGGTCTGAGGTAGTTAAGAATTTTCACATATCCTCCTACAAAAAATTTTTGTAGTCACTGGTTTTCAGCTACTGAGTAAGGTGGATATTAACGCTACTGAGAATCCCTTTTCCTCTAGTAGTTACCTTTTAAATTTCAGGCTGACAACTGCAGCCCAGATCTCTGAGGGACGCTGTGTTAGAGGGTCCTAGACCTCTGTCACTGACATTACTCTCAGCCAATAGAACCATGGCCTTAAAAGGGCTATCAAAATCACTCTGGCTCTGTCCTCTCTGATCTTCCTCAGAACTGCTGGTATGAGGCATATTGGAGGGAAGGCATACAGGAGACCTGATGTCCACTCTATCCTGAAGGCGTCTACTGCCAATGGTCTGTCCACTGGACTTAGGGAGCAGAACTTCTGAGGCAGAGAGATCTATACTGGGATTTTCCCAAATGTGTCCTAGTACGGATTCTTTTTGGTACTATTTTCCTTGCCTCAAGTGGTTCCTGCTCAGACAGTCTGCCTTCAGGTTGTCTATACCTCGGATATGCAGGGCCGATAATGAGAGGGACTGGTGTTCTGCCAGAGTCATGATCCGGCCTCAAGCTGTTTAGCGGAGGCCCTTTGACAAGAGCAGTCACCTTCAGCCTGAAAGGGTCGGTGATTATCTGCCTCAAGGACTGAGAATGGGTGTCTCCCTGGTGGTTTACCTATGCAACCACTGCTTAGTTGTCCTGATAGGACTCTCACATGGTGTCCACTTTAAGTGCGGCAACAATTCCTCGGACGTTTTTTCGATTGTTAGAAGTTCTCAATCGTTCGAGGATAGATTCTTTTCCTCCTGGGCCCAGGGATCCTGGAGCCATAATGTGTCTAGGTGGGCTCCCCACCGCCAAGGACTAGTGTCCGTTGTGACCACCTTGGAGGTAGTGTGTGTGTGTGTGTGCCGGGTACTCCCCTCGGAGAGGACTATCTGTAACCACCACCTGAGTGACTGGAGTACAGAGTCCGGAAGGGTGAGCCTTTCCTCTAACCTTCCCTGCAGTTCCTTGTTGTTCTGCAGCACACACCTTTACAGTTCCTTTTTGTGGCACTGGGCCCATTTCACTGTTGGTATGCAGGAGGTGATGGACCCCAACACCAACATTGTCCTCCACAGAGCTATCTCTGGCTTTTTTATCTCCCTTGTCTTCCTCTGGGAGGAGATGCTCCTGCTCCACTGAGTTCATTGTTAACCTCAAAAATTTCTAGATCACTGCTGGTTCCAGTTTGGATTTTTTTTTTTGAGGTGCAGCTGCCATCCTAACATCTATAGTGTTTTCATCACTATTCTGACTAGATGTTGACAGTAAGGGAGATTTCTTCCCTATTATCAAGAAGTTGTCCCAATAGGGTATCATCAGAGCATCTTTCCCTCTGAGGTGCGCTGTGATTTCTGCGATTAGCCTTGTGAAAACTTGAGGGCTATCACTACTGCACAGGGCAGGGCCCTGTATTGGAAGTGACACTACTGAGACCCATCCAGACTGTCACTCTGAGACATATATGGCCTTATTGCCGGATCTGGTGAGAAGTGTTCATGAGATCTTGGAACTGTTATATAACATTCGAGGAAGGAGGAATTCTACTGCTGGCCTTATCGTCTCCACCGGGATTATCAGATACCTATCACTACATCAATTTCGAAGCCTCATCCCAGGATGAGAATACCTCTTCATCAAAAGGGTACCTCCTCTACAGGGAATTGATTATGGGACTTCCGCTCTGGTTTTTCCCATTCCCTTTTAATGAGTCATTGCCAAAAATAGGGAAGGCTTTACATTTTTCCTCATAGCAAGCTTGTCGAACATAAGTTCTATGGCTTTTGCATCTACCAGCCTCACGGTAGGTCAGACTGCTTTAATAAGCTTGTCCGTACTGTATCCTCTACTAGGAACGTATCATTCTCATCTGAGCTACCTTCTCAGTAGCGAGATTTAACAGAGTCCTCCTCTGATCCCTATGGTCTTCCTGAGAGATCAATGAGGGGCTGGTCTATCCCTTGCTTTGCTATCCATGTTTGTTGACTGCAAAGCCCTTCCTGATTGTAGACTTCTGACAATCAGGGATCTCCAGCTCTCAGCAGAGGGGGTGTCTCTTCCGCTACTATTCTAACAGTACAGGTCTGACACAACCCCTCATTCCTAAGAGACTTTCTTTTTTTTTTTTTAAACATAAGGAATATTCCTAGCTTTTAATTTACCCCTTTTTTAGGGACCTCCAATGCTCTACCCCACCAATGCATGTAAGAAGAGGGGAGAGAGGAGACAAGAGAGAGAGAGAGAACAGACATTATCGTACTGGACTTTCTCGAAGCTCACTCACCACTCGGATGCTTTACAAGACGGGTACCGGATCTGGAGGCTGACTGGTCTGTACACATGACTCCCATCGGGACCATGGACCCCTCCTTGTTAACACCATGACGATCCTCCCGTACGCTCTCCGAGCGGCTTCCATTGTAGTTATGGCGCGTCTGACTCCTCTCATCTGAGCGAGACCGTCACTCCCGCACCTCCTGGCGCGGCTGTAAGTGCTCTGGCAAATAAAGGCTCTCAATCTTAACAAGTTAGCTGCTGCCGCTTTCAGATGAGAACAGTCACATTCAACCTAGAATGGTTGGTGACCCATGCCAGCACTTCTGACAGTATTACCCCTTTTTTTTTTTTTTTAATTAACTGATCACCTGGTTGATCCTGCACCTACCGGTCACCTGCGCTTCATGGGTGTTATCCACATGCGCACTACATCCGACTTGTTTGCACCCCCAGTAACCACTACTGTTGTGCGCTGATCTCCTCCCGTGCATGCCCCGGAGCGCGCCAGCCTTTCCCCCGGGTGCGCGTTCCCTTTCTACGCTAGGGGAGTCTTTCTGGCCAGTTCCTGGTGCATGTCTCTGTCCTGCCACTATCGGGCGCGTCACTTCCGCTGCACGCCCGGCTCCCGGCGGTCTTCTGACACCCGGCCGCCATGACACCCGGCACCGCCGCCCCCTCCCTACCTGGACCTGCCCGGAGGGGGCGATAACGCTGCACCACCCCTGGCTACCAAGACGCCCGGTCACCTCCACCTCCTCCATACCTGTGCTGGATTTTACCTGGAGGGAGCGATCACGCCGCTGGCTACCACTGTTCTGCAGGTACTGCTTCTTCTTTATGGCCCAAACGGTGATCGGCGTCCTGGGCTCAACAGAGAGGGATTCCGAGGGGGTCCTCCAAGGAGTCTTACCTCTGCCCGGGCACCAATGTGCTTCATGGACTGCATGGCCACCACACGTCAACAGGGAGGGAGCACAAAAGTGGCCTCCGTGGACTTCTATGGGGTATGTTGGCATCTGGGAGGGTACACCCAATGTGGTCTCCGAGGCATCAAACTTCACCCGGGCAATTGCCTTGCGGGCTGTGGCCATGCACTCGCTCAGGGGGGGCATAGGAATATATGGCCCCCGAGGTGTCTATCGGTACCTGGCGACAGGTGTAGCAGACCGGTGCCTGCCAGTAATCACCCGACCCAGGCCCTGGCATCCTCTTCTTTCTTCTAGAATCTTCAAGAGGTTTTCATCTTGAGGGTTCCCCATCGAGGACAGGAAACCAACTGATGCGGAGAGAGGAGCCGCCCCTTTTATCTTGAAGGTTTCCTGTCCTCATTGGGCGGATCCCCTCTAGTGGTGCCATTTTGTAGAATGGAAAAAAATCTCCCTATTGTTGCCGGGTGCCGACCAGCAGATCTCGGCGAGCGCAAAGGGTATGCGCCAGCCATTTTCTTCCCGGAAGAAGACGCCGGCGGCCGGGGGACAGGACCGGGGGATGCAGGAAGGTCCATGGACACCGGAGGTAACTGGGGGGAATCGGGGGACCTCAATTCTCTCTCCTCTGATGTGCGATCACATCAGAGGAGAGAGAAATTAAATGGGAAATCTGACTTTTTTTTGCAGTCGCCGTTATTCCGTTAATAACGGCGATTGCAACACTGGGGTCGGTGAAAACCGACCCGAATCATGTTCTCTGGGGTCTCAGCTACCCTCGGTAGCCTAGACTCTAGAGAAATTCCGACTCTGGGGGGCTCTATACCCTTATTTCTCAGTGCTGTTAGAAAGCAGCGCTGAGGAATAAGAACAGATAACTGCCGCCGTTAAAAGGCGTATCGGCGGTCATTAAGGGATTAAGTAACGGACACACGTGACCGCCGGCAGCTGACACTGCACACGCTATTTAAAAGCAATGAATACTCACTGCCCCCCACGCACATAGTCCTGGCGTGGGGAGTGATGAGTATTCCGGCAGCTGTGCTCTGCTTGTGAGCACCGCATGATGTCCCTGCCATGCGCTGCTTACAAGCATAACGCAGCTGCTGGCACTGGAACAAGACACTGCGAGGGAATGCAGGAAGGCAAGTAGGATGGTTTATTTTTTTATGTTTTTTGATGGGGGCCATGCATACAGGGTTGTGGATGGGGGTCAATCATACAAGGATAGGGATGAGGAGCCATGTAGACCAGTATAGGGATGAGGAGCCATGCAGACCAGTATAGGGAAGAGGAACCATGTATACAAGGATAGGGATGAGATGGCAATGCAAAAAGGCTGGCGATGAAGGGGCCATGCATACAAGGATAGGGATGAGAAGCCATGCTTACAAGGATAGGGATGAGGAGTCATGCATAAAAGGATAGGGATGAGGAGCCATGCAGACAAGGATAGAGATGAGGAGCCATGCACACAAGGATAGGGATGAGGAGCCATGCATACAAGGATAGGGATGAAGAACCATGCAGAAAAGGATAGGGATGAAGAGCCATGCATACAAGAATAGGGATGAGGAGCTATGCAGACCAGGATAGGGATGAAAAGTGATGCACACAAGAATAGGGATGAGGAGCCATGCAGAACAGGATAGGGAAGAGGAGCACTGAATATAAGGATAGGGATGAAGAGTCATGCAGACCAGGATAGGGATGAATAGCCATGTATACAAGAATAGGGATGAGGAGCCATGTATACAAGGATAGGGATGAGGAGGTCATGCATACCAGGGTAGGGATGAGGAGCCATGCAGACCAGGGATGAGGAGGCCATGAAGACCAGGATAGGGATGAGGAGGCCATGCATACCAGGATAGGGATGAGGGGACAATGCGTACCTGGCTTATACTCGAGTCAATAAGTTTTCCCAATTTTTTGTGGTAAAATTAGGTGCCTCGGCTTATACTCGGTTATCTTATACTCAAGTACATATGGTTATAGTGGCTGCAGAATGGAATAAAAATTTTATTTGTTTGTTTTTTTTTAATTTAGCTTCTCTGTTGCCAAGATATTAGCAAGCATTTGACTCTTAATGAGTTAAAGTAGGTGCTATCAGAGAGCAACTCAGAGTGAGAAGAACTACAAGCCTCAACTGAAAAGTATATAATAACCTCCATCTGGATGTAAATACAGTTAATACCTTAGGTGCCAAATAATTGATGTGCTTAACAAAGTGGGCAGAGCTGGGGTGGTCTAAGAGCATGATGAGCGCAGCTCCTCAAATTCACGAGAGGTTGGAGTAAAATTTGTGGTGAGGAACACACAGAGGTATACGCGACTTGTCTGGCGCTCCTGATTACTGAAAAGGATCAGGAGCATTCGACTCCAGCCCATCTCCCAATCAACATCGGGATGAACAGTGCCTGTCTTGATGAAATGGGCCCTTAGTCTTTTGGAGTTAGGAACACATGCATATTACACTAACATTCTGTGGAACCCCACTGCAATCTTTAGGAAAACCAGCCACTAGTGTTCAATTTTCATGCAGTTCTACCACTTGGGTAATTAGGCAATACACAGCAGTCTTCCAAAATCAGTAGGTTATTCGTAGCACAGGTCCTCCAGACTAAAATCTCACATGATGAACGCACACTGAATAAATAAGTCTCTTAAATACACTGCTCAAAAAAATAAAGGGAACACTTAAACAACAGAATATAACTCCAAGTGAATCAAATGTCTGTGAAATCAAACTGTCCACTTAGGAAGCAACACTGATTGACAATCAATTTCACATGCTGTTGTGCAAATAGAATAGACAACAGATGGAAATTATTGGCAATTATCAATTCACCCTCAATAAAGGAGTGGTTCTGCAGGTGGCGACCACAGACCACATCTCAGTACCAATGCTTTCTGGCTGATGTTTTGGTCACATTTGAATGTTGGTTGTGCTTTCACACTCGTGGTAGCATGAGACTTTCTCTACAACCCACACAAGTGGCTCAGGTAGTGCCGCTCATCCATGATAGCACATCAATGCGAGCTGTGGCAAGAAGGTTTGCGGTGTCTGTCAGCGTAGTGTCCAGAGGCTGGAGGTGCAACCAGGAGACAGGCTAGTACACCAGGAGACGTGGAGGGAGCCATAGGAGGGCAATAATCCAGCAGCAGGACAGCTACCTCAGCCTTTGTGCAAGGAGGAACAGGAGGAGCACTGCCAAAGCCCTGTAAAATGACCTCCAGCAGGCCATAAATGTGCATGTGTCTACACAAACGGTTAGAAATCGACTCCATGAGGATGGTCTGAGTGCCCGACGTCCAAAGAGGGGGGTTGTGCTCACAGCCCAACACCGTGCAGGACGCTTGGCATTTGGCACAGAACACCAGGATTGGCAAGTTCGCCACTAGCTCCCTGTGCTCTTCACAGATGAAAGCAGGTTCACACTGAGCACATGTGACAGACGTGACAGAGACTGGAGACACCATGGAGAGCGATCTGCTGCCTGCAACATCCTTCAGCATGACTGGTTTGGGAGTGGGTCAGTAATGGTGTGGGGGACATTTCTTTGGAGGGCCGCACGGTGTTGGGCTGTGAGCACAACCTCCATCTGTGGACGTCGGGCACACAGACCATCCTCATGGAGTTGGTTTCTAACCATTTGTGAAGACACATGCACATTTGTGGCCTGCTGGAGGTCATTTTGCAGGGCTCTGGCAGTGTTTCTCCTGTTCCTCCTTGCACAAAGGCGAAGGTAGTGGTCCTGCTGCTGGGTTGTTGCCCTCCTACGGCCCCCTCCACATCTCCTGGTGTACTGGTCTGTCTCATGGTAGCTCCTCCAGCCTCTGGACACTACGCTGACAGACACAGCAAACCTTTTTGCCACAGCTCACATTGATGTGCCATCCTGGATGAGCTGCACTACCTGAGCCACTTGTGTGGGTTGTAGAGTCCGTCTCATGCTACCACGAGTGTGAAAGCACAACCAACATTCAAAAGTGACCACATCATCAGCCAGAAAGCATTGGTACTGAGACGCGGTCTGTGGTCCCCACCTGCAGAACTGCTCCTTTATTGAGGGTGTCTTGATAATTGCCATTAATTTCCATCTGTTGTCTATTCCATTTGCACATCAGCATGTGAAATTGATTGTTAATCAGTGTTGCTTCCTAAGTGGACAGTTTGATTTCACAGAAGTTTCATTTACTTGGAGTTATATTCTGTTGTTTAAGTGTTCCCCGTATTTTTTTTGAGCAGTGTAGTTGTATGATTTGCTGTTCCTATGAAATGTTAGATAATGGCTTCAGTTTACCTGTATAAGAGACCTCATGTTGGCAAAGTGTGTATCCATAGCACCTCCATGGGGAAAGTTCTGGTTCATCCTCTTCATGAGTTCTGTAAAGCAGCTGAATGCCAGAGCCTCTGTGGGATAGAAATGTGAAGATGCCCATTATTATCCACACTGGACTACAATAAAAAACAAACATATTTTCTCTGCAAAACACACTTCATTTTATATAATTATATTATTCCTTTTATATAAGGGCTACATGAGCCAAAAAGAGAGGTATGGAGTACTACATCTAATGACATGGGCTCCACAATCAACCAACCTCAATCCAACTAACATGGTTTGTGATGAGTTGGGACAACAAAGTGAAGGCAAAGCAGCAACAAGTGCTCAGCACCTCTGGGAACTCCTTCAAGACTGTTAGAAAGCCATTCAAGGTAACTAAGGCTATGTGCACATGATGCATTTTTGCTGAGTTTTTTCCGAGTGGAAATGGTTGAAAAACACAATAGAATCCTTATGCAAGGTAATTCAATGACAATCCTGAAGTGTTGTGCAGATGATCAGTAAATCTCTGTGTGCGTATTTGCAGAGCGCTTTTTTGCAGCATGTCAATTCTTTTTGTGTTCCTGTGGCATTTGGGCACCCAATGACTTTAATTGTATCAGTCAAATCCACAGCAAAAACGCAGGTATAAAAATGTTTGCGGATTTGCTGAGTTTTTGTTTTGCATTTTACCGTCTTCCTGGTGTTTCCAACGCTGTCATCTGTGATAAGATCGTTGGTCAGAGCGCTGCAGGGTAACGCTGTCAGATGTCAGAGTGACCCCGCAGCTGTGACCGTCACCTGTGGTAATGCTACTGAAGACTGTCAGTCAGAGTGCTGTGGGACCATGCTGTCAGATGTCAGCGTGACCACGCAGCTGTAACTGCGACCCACAGGCATGAGCTGTTGAGACTACTGCTCCCATCGTCAAAACAGATAACAGTGACAGCAGGTGCCGCTGATGGGAGACGTAGTCTCAACTGCCGGCGCCTATGCTCAGTTTTTTTTATTTTTAAAGTAAAATTACATAAATATTCAAATAAAAATAACACCCAATCCCGGATGCCCTCGTCTCCTAGAAATAATGTAAAATAATAAACCGACATATACTCCCTGTCCGCCGTAGTCCATGTAATCCCGAGTGTCCCACGGCTATCTCACATGTAGAACAGTCACATAGTGAAATGTGACCGCTCAAACCGGCCGCTTGTGATACACTGACAGAAGGTAATCACTCCTGCAGTGTATCACTGAGCTGACGTGAGTTCCCTGAAGTTCATCAGCTCCAGTGCTCTCACTTACAGCACCGCTGCGTGAGAACTTTCTCACGCAGCAGTGGTGTCATAAGGGAGATCACCAGAGCTGATCAGCTGATGAATTCCAGTGACCTCTCTCACTGCAGCTCAGTGATACACTGTGGGAGAGATTACCTCCTGTCATTGTAACACCGGTTGTCTTTGAGAGCAGTTACATCACTAATGTGACATGGAAAAGGAGTTTATGGCGCACGCGAAGTTAAAACATAGAGCAAGATTCCCATTTAGTGGCTATATGCAATCCTGGCAAGTCTCAAATTAAAGGGAATCTGTCACCCCATTTTTGGCCTATAAGCTGCAGCCACCGACATCAGGGGCTTATCTACAACATTCTGTAATGCTGTAGATAAGCCCACGATGTTACCTTAAAGAGAAGAAAAACAAGATAGATTATACTCACCGGGAGGGCAGGGTTGGGTGCGGTGGGTGTCGTGGTCCGGTCAGGCGCCTCCCATCTTCTAGAGATGACGTCCTCCTCCTTGCTTCATGCTGTGCTCCTGCGCAGGCGTACTTTCTCTGCCCTGTTGAGGGCAGAGTAAAGTACTGTAGTGCACAGGCGCCGGGAAAGGTCAGAGAGGTCCGGCGCCTGCTCACTGCAGTACTTTAATCTGCCCTCAAAAGGGCAGAGAAAATACGCCTGTGCCGGAGCCGAGGCAGAAGTAAGAAGGAGGACATCATCGTATGAAGATGGGAGGTGCCGGACCGCGACATCCATCAGACCGGACCCGACGCCCGGGTGAGTATAATCTAACTTGTTTTTCGTCTCTTTCAGGTTACATCGGGAGCTTATCTACAGCATTACAGAATGCTGTAGATAAGCCCCTGATGTCCGTGGCCGCAGCTTATAGGCCAAAAATGGGGTGACAGATTCCCTTTAAAGGGAGGTCCCTGCCTACAGGTCATCTATAATGCATTATATATATAAAAAAGCAGATGCATAACCACAAACCAGTGGGTAGATGTTAAGAATGTTGTTGGTGACAATACAAATAAGACATGTCTGTGTCCTGTAGACAGATGTAAAAGTTTGGGCAAGGTTGGAGAGTTGTGTTCTCAGATATCTTTGACCAAGGTTTCAGACCTTAATTAGCCTGTTATGCTTATGGGTTGTTCACAATCATCGTTAGGAAAAGCCAGATGATGCAGAATTCCCAGCTTTATAAAAAAACTAGCCTCCTCTAACCTTGTGCCAAAAACAGCAGTCATGGGTTCTTCTAAGCAGCTGCCTAGCACTCTGAAAATGAAAATGGTGGAGGCCCCCAAAGCAGGAGAAAGCTATAAGAAAATAGCAAAGCATTTTCAATTTGCCCTTTCCTCAGTTTGAAAAAGTAATAAAGAAATGGCAGATAACAGGAACAATGGAAGTCTAGATAAAGTCTGAAAGACCAAGCAAAATTTCAGTGAGAGCTGCTCGTACGATTGCTAGAGAGACAAATGCTTGACTGCAAAAGACCTTCAAAAAGATTTAGCAGACTCTGGAGTTGTGGTACATTGTTCTACTGTTGAGAGACTCCTTCAAAAATATGGCTTTCAAGGAAGAATCACCAGGAACAAATCACCAGAACATCTAAACAAGCCTGAAATATTTTGGAAACAAGTCCTGTGGACCGATGAAGTTAAAATAGAACTCTTTGGCCACAATGGTCAAATGCATGTGTGGAAAAAAAGGGCACAGAATTTCAGGAAAAGAACATCTGGCCAACCATTAAGCATGGAAGTGGAACAATCATGCTTTGGGGTTGTGTTGCAGCCAATGGCTCGGAGAACATTTTATGGGTAGAGGGAAGAATGGATTCAATGAAATTGCAACAAATTGTTGATGCAAATATAACACAATCTGTAAAAAAGCTGAACTTGAAAAGAGGATGGCTTCTACAAATGGATAATGATCCTAAACACACATCAAAATCCACAATAGACTACCTCAAGAGGTGCAAGCTGAAAATTTTACAATGACAATCACAGTCCCCTGATCTCAACACCATTGAAAATCTGTGGCTATACCTCAAAATAGCAGTGCATGCAAGACGCCACAGAAATCTCACATGACTGAAAGAATTTTCTAAGGAAGAATGGATGAAAATGCTTCAAACAAGAATTGAAAGTCTTTTGGCTGGCTACTAAAAGCGTTAAGGCTATGTGCACACGTTGCGGATTTTTATGCGGATCTGCAGTGTTTTTCCCACATGGATTTGCACCAAATTCGCAATGTATTGTCCAACCAATGTTAATCAATGGGAATCCAGAATTGGTGTGCACATGTTGTGGAAAATTGAGCATGGATTTGCAAAGTTTTATTTTACTCAGTATGTCAATTTTTTTTGTGGATCTGAAGCGTTTCTGAACCCATTGACTTACATTGAGTCAGTCAAATCTGCAGCTAAACCACAGGTGTAAAAAAATCTATGGTTTAGCTGCAGATTTGTGTGACAAAAACGCTGCGGAAAAGGAGGAAGTGTGTGTGGCCGGAGTATATGTGTGTGGTCGAAGACTATGTGTGAAGGAATAATGTGTGTGAGCAGAGAATATGTGCTGGTCTGTCTGCGGGTGTCTGTGTGTAGCCAGGCATTGTTTGATGGGACTACTACTCCCATCCGGCTATGTCTGGTGTCAAATATAAGAATCACAGCATGAGCTGTTGATGGGAAAGTAGCAGTCCCATCATCAGGCGACTGTGTTCAATTGTAAAATGAAAAAAAACAAAAAGCATTCATACTCACCAAACACCTAATTCCCCGATACCCTCGATCTCCTGTAACAAAAATAGAATAATAAATCAACACAAACACTCCCTGGTCTGCCATAGTCCTAAATAATGGTCCTCCCACAATGATCTCATGGGTAGAACAGTCACATCGGGAGATGTGACCGCTCTACATGCCTCCGGTGATACAGTGACAGGAGGTATCCTACCGCAGTGTATCACTGCACCGCCGTCCGATAGGTCACTGGAGTAAATGCGGTCACTTGCGGCACCATTGTGCGAGAAAATTCTCACACAGCTGTGGTGCCGTAAGTGACAGCATGAACTCTGGTGACCTCTCAGTGATGCACTGCAGGAGCGATTATCTCCTGTCAGTGTATCACAGGAGCCGTGTAGAGCGGTCACATCTGCCAATGTAACTGTTCTACATGTGAGATCGTCGTGAGACACTCATTATTTAGGGCTACAGCAGGCTAGGGAGTATTTGTGCTGGTTTATTACTTTATTTTTGTTGCAGGAGATGAGGGATTCGGGGATTAGGCGATGAAGTATGGTTTAATTAAGATTCAATAAAGGAGTCTGTGTGATTATTTCAAATAAAGGACTTTATTCTGGCTGTATCTTTACCATATAACTATAGGATTAGTAATGGATAGGTATCTTATAGACGCCTGTCCATTACTAAGCCGTGGGCTTGATGGCAATACAAAGGTGACATCAACCCCACTAATATTACCTCACTTGCCACCTTTACGGGGCAAGTGGGAAGGGCAAAGGTAAATGCCAGAATTGGCGCATCTATAAGATGCACCATTTTTGGGGCGGCTGAGAGCTGATGTATTTAGTCTGGGGGGGTGCCAATATACATGACCCCTTCCCAGGCTATTAATATCAGCCCGTAGCTGTCTGCCTAGACTTTGCTGATTCGATTTTATAGGGGATCCCCATGTCAATTTTTTCTGGGGTTCCCCTGTAAACTAGCCAGTAAAAGCTAAGCAAACATTTGAGAGCTGATATTAATAGCCTGGGAACCTTTATGGCTATTGGCTACTTCCCAGAATATTAACATCAGCTCTCAGCCGCTGTCTTTCCATCTGCTGGATATGAAAATTACGCGGGAGCCCACGCATTTTTTTTTAAATTTTTTTTGTAAAATGAACAGATATTGCCATTCCTGGTACAAAAATTTAAGCATTTGTTCTTTGCTTGATAGCTTGTGAGTATCCATCTTCCTCTTGATTACATTCCAGAGGTTTTCAATGGGGTTCAGGTCTGGAGATTGGGCTGGCTATGACAGGGATTTGATGTGGTGGTCCTTCATCCACACATTGATTGACCTAGCTGTGTGGCATGGCACATTGTCCTGCTGGAAAAAACAGTCCTCAGAGTTGGGGAACATTGCCTGAGCAGAAGGAATCAACTGTTTTTCCAGTATAACCTTGCATGCGGCTTGATTCATACGTCCTTCGCAAAGATTAACCTGCCCAATTCCAGCCTTGCTGAAGCATCTCCAGATCATCACCGATCCTCCACCAAATTTCACAGTGGGTGCAAGACACTGTGGCTTGCACGCCTCTCCAGGTCTCCCTCTAACCATTAGATGAACAGGTGTTGGGTAAAGCTGAAAGGTAGACTCATCAGAGAAGATTACTTTTCAGTTTTTAAATTTCCAAAAAAATTTAAAATAACCAATAAATGTTGTTCAACTTCACTATTCTGTCCCACTTGTTGTTGCTTCTTCACCAAAAATTTACATTTGGTATCTTTATGTTTGAAGCATGATATGTGGGAAAAGGTTGAAAAGTTCCAGGGGGCGGGCCGAATGCTTTCGCAAGGCACTGTGTATATATATATATATATATATATATATATATATATATATACACACACACACAGTATATATATATATATATCTCTATCTATCTATATACACACACACAGTATATATATATATACATATACACACAATATATATACAGTGGGGCAAAAAAGTATTTAGTCAGTCAGCAATAGTGCAAGTTTCACCACTTAAAAAGATGAGAGGCGTCTGTAATTTACATCATAGGTAGACCTCAACTATGGGAGACAAACTGAGAAAAAAAAATCCAGAAAATCACATTGTCTGTTTTTTTTTCCTTTTATTTGCATATTATGGTGGAAAATAAGTATTTGGTCAGAAACAAGCAATCAAGATTTCTGGCTCTCACAGACCTGTAACTTCTTCTTTAAGAGTCTCCTCTTTCCTCCACTCATTACCTGTAGTAATGGCACCTGTTTAAACTTGTTATCAGTATAAAAAGACACCTGTGCACACCCTCAAACAGTCTGACTCCAAACTCCACTATGGTGAAGACCAAAGAGCTGTCAAAGGACACCAGAAACAAAATTGTAGCCCTGCACCAGGCTGGGAAGACTGAATCTGCAATAGCCAACCAGCTTGGAGTGAAGAAATCAACTGTGGGAGCAATAATTAGAAAATGGAAGACATACAAGACCACTGATAATCTCCCTCGATCTGGTGCTCCACGCAAAATCCCACCCCGTGGGGTCAGAATGATCACAAGAACGGTGAGCAAAAATCCCAGAACCACGCGGGGGGACCTAGTGAATGAACTGCAGAGAGCTGGGACCAATGTAACAAGGCCTACCATAAGTAACACACTACGCCACCATGGACTCAGATCCTGCAGTGCCAGACGTGTCCCACTGCTTAAGCCTGTACATGTCCGGGCCCGTCTGAAGTTTGCTAGAGAGCATTTGGATGATCCAGAGGAGTTTTGAGAGAATGTCCTATGGTCTGATGAAACCAAACTGGAACTGTTTGGTAGAAACACAACTTGTCGTGTTTGGAGGAAAAAGAATACTGAGTTGCATCCATCAAACACCATACCTACTGTAAAGCATGGTGGTGGAAACATCATGCTTTGGGGCTGTTTCTCTGCAAAGGGGCCAGGACGACTGATCCGGGTACATGAAAGAATGAATGGGGCCATGTATCGTGAGATTTTGAGTGCAAACCTCCTTCCATCAGCAAGGGCATTGATGATGAAACGTGGCTGGGTCTTTCAACATGACAATGATCCAAAGCACACCGCCAGGGCAACGAAGGAGTGGCTTCGTAAGAAGCATTTCAAGGTCCTGGAGTGGCCTAGCCAGTCTCCAGATCTCAACCCTATAGAAAACCTTTGGAGGGAGTTGAAAGTCCGTGTTGCCAAGCGAAAAGCCAAAAACATCACTGCTCTAGAGGAGATCTGCATGGAGGAATGGGCCAACATACCAACAACAGTGTGTGGCAACCTTGTGAAGACTTACAGAAAACGTTTGACCTCTGTCATTGCCAACAAAGGATATATCACAAAGTATTGAGATGAAATTTTGTTTCTGACCAAATACTTATTTTCCACCATAATATGCAAATAAAAGGAAAAAAAAAACAGACAATGTGATTTTCTGGATTTTTTTTTCTCAGTTTGTCTCCCATAGTTGAGATCTACCTATGATGTAAATTACAGACGCCTCTCATCTTTTTAAGTGGTGGAACTTGCACTATTGCTGACTGACTAAATACTTTTTTGCCCCACTGTATATATATATATATGTATATATATCTAATATATAAAGCTCAAGTGTGTGTGTGTATGTATGTATGTATGTATGTATGTATGTATGTATGTATGTACGCACGCATGTGTGTATGTCCGGGATTGGCATCCGCAACGTGGCAGCTACAGCCACAAAATTTGTCACAGTCACACGTATGCACCCTGAGAGTGTCCTAGGCTATGTTGTGAAATTTTAACCCCGCGTGTTCCAATTCACCAAACAATTTTGCCCCTATCTACATAATGGGGAAAAAGTGTGTGTGCATCAAGCCCCACCCCTCATTATGATGTCATAATGGTTGACTATGGGATGGAGGATGTATGATGGGTATATGGGCACTGGACTATGGGATGGAGGATATGTATGACGGGTATATGGGCACGGGACTATGGGATGGAGGATGTATGATGGGTATATCGGCACTGGACTATGGGATGGAGGATATGTATGACGGGTATATGGGCACGGGACTATGGGATGGCGGATATGTATGATGGGTATATGGGCACGGGACTATGGGATGGAGGATATGTATGATGGGTATATGGGGATGGGACTATGAGATGAAGGATGTGTGATGGGTATATGGGCACTCGACTATGGGATGGCGAATATGTATGATGGGTATATGGGCATGGGACTAAGGGATGGAGGATGTGTGATAGGTATATGGGCATGGGACTATGGGATGGAGGATGTGTGATGGGTATATGGGCACTCGACTATGGGATGGAGGATATGTATGATGGGTATATGGGCACAGGCCTATGGGATCGTGGATATGTATGATGGGTATATGGGCACGGGACTATGGGATGGAGGATAATTATAATTTGCTATAACTAACCACAATCAGTTATTATGCCCGGGCAGCGCCGGGCTCTTCAGCTAGTATATATATATATAATGTGTGTGTGTGTATATAATATTCACTTATATTTGTATTGTGTGTGTAAACATTATATTTGAACATAATACAGTTAGGTCCATATATATTTGGACAGAGACAACATTTTTGTAATTTTGTTTCTAGACATTACCACAATGAATTTTAAACAAAACAATTCAGATTCAGTTGAAGTTCAGACTTTCAGCTTTCATTTGAGGGTATCCACATTAAAATTGGATGAAGGGTTTAGGACTTTCAGCTCCTTAACATGTGCAACCCTGTTTTTAAAGGGACCAAAAGTAATTGGACAGATTAAATAATTGTAAATAAAATGTTCATTTCTAGTACTTGGTTGAAAACCCTTTGTTGGCAATGACTGCCTGAAGTCTTGAACTCATGGACATCACCAGACGCTGTGTTTCCTCCTTTTTGATGATCTGCCAGGCCTTCACTGCGGTGGTTTTCAGTTGCTGTTTGTTTGTGGGCCTTTCTGTCTGAGGTTTAGTCTTTAACAAGTGAAATGCATGCTCAATTGGGTTGAGATCAGGTGACTGACTTGGCCATTCAAGAATATTCCACTTCTTTGCTTTAATAAACGCCTGGGTTGCTTTGGCTTTATGTTTTGAGTCATTGTCCATTTGTAGTATGAAACGACGACCAATCAGTTTGGCTGCATCTGAGCACACAGTATGGCTCTGAATACCTCAGAATTCATTCGGCTGCTTCTGTCCTGTGTCACATCATCAATAACCACTAGTGACCCAGTGAAACTGGCAGCCATGCATGCCCAAGCCATCACACTGCCTCTGCCGTGTTTTACAGATGATGTGGTATGCTTTGGATTATGAGCTGTACCACGCCTTTGCCAATTTTTCTCTTTCCATCATTCTGGTAGAGGTTGATCTTGATTTCATCTGTCCAAAGAATGTTCTTCCAGAACTGTGCTGGCTTTTTTAGATTTTTTTTTTAGCAAAGTCCAGTCTAGCCTTTTGATTCTTGATGCTTATGAGTGGCTTGCACCGTGCAGTGAACCCTCTGCATTTACTTTCTTGCAGTCTTCTCTTTATGGTAGATTTGGATATTGATACGCCTACCTCCTGGAGAGTTCCTTTGAGCATGTTTCCTTCACAGCAAAACCTTCCAAATGCAAGCACCACACCTCAAATCAACTCCAGGCCTTTTATCTGCTTAATTGAGAATGGCATAATGAAGGGATTACCCACACCTGTCCATGAAATAGCCTTGGAGTCAATTGTCCAATTACTTTTGGTCCCTTTAAAAACAGGGTGGCACATGTTAAGGAGCTGAAACTCCTAAACCCTTCATCCAATTTTAATGTGGATACCCTCAAATGAAAGCTGAAAGTCTGAACTTCAACTGCATCTGAATTGTTTTGTTTAACATTCATTGTGGTAATGTCTAGAACCAAAATTAGAAACATTTTGTCTCTGTCCAAATATATATGGACCTAACTGCATGTAATGAAATTAAGGTCTTCAATGGACAATGTAAAAGAAGAGGATGGACAAAGAAATGACAAAACAACTTTTTATTTTTTGTTAAATAATATGTCTTTATTTAGCTTACAAATCCGCATCAAAATCGGCATGAAAAATCCGCATGAGAATCCGCATCAAGAACACACGGATTTTCAACTGCGTTTTCTGGCAAGAGAGGAAGACGCCACACAGATTTTTACAAGAGCATATTCACATGTGCATATACCTTTACAAGCTATGATAATTGCAAAAGGGGCTGCTACTAAGTACTAACTATGCAGGGTGCATAAACTTTAGCATCTGCCCATTTACCCAGACAATTTTTATATTTCCAACGACAAAACTGTTTGAATACTTATTTTTATGCCACTTGCAATTTAAGTTGTCATGTACTTGCCACTCTGCTCTTGATTTTGTGTGTTGATTTTATCGTATGGGTCGTACAGTTATTTTATAAAGGAATGGTTATTTGATAACATTAATTATAATATAGGGAATGTTTTATTTATTTTTTTAAGTCTTTTGATTATTTAATCCTAGTAGAGGACTTGAATATTAAATTCTTTCATTGCTTTTCCAGCAATTTTGCCATTTAAGCATTTATGTCAGTGACTGACAGTGGAATCTAAATGGTTAACTGCAGTTCAGAACTAGCTCCTGCTCTTACAGAAAGATGCAAGCTATGTATATCAGTCAGCATTTACTACGTATGAAGTGGGCTAAGCTCCTAAGCCATCTCCATATATTCCACAGCAAATGCAACGAAAAAGAACTTCACAGGTTGTTCAGCATTTAAAGGGGTTGTTCACTACTAGGACAACCTCTTCTTGATCTAAATGTTTGGTCCCGATAAAATAAAAAAGCGTTTTCTCACCTCCCGTGCAGCTGCCACTCAAGCAGTGTCGGCACTCGCGGTCCCAAGGCTCTTGTGCAGTTGTATGACAAGTGGTGCTTGGAGCCCAATCAGGGCTGGCGTCACGGTGTCCGCCTTCGGACGAATTGAACATGAAGAGAAAGTCAGGGATGCAGCTGATCTCTGATTTCTTCGTAAGAATTGAACATTGAAGAGGATGTCAGAGATCAGCTGCAGCCCTGACTATCTCTTCATGCTCAATTTGTCCGAAGGCGGAGACAGTGCTGCCAGCACTGATTCAGTGTCGGGCACGTGTCATACAACAGGAGCCCAGGGACCACGAGTGCAGACACCGCTGGAACAGCATCAATATGGGAGGGGAGTATAGGCTTTTTTATTTTATTGGGGCAAAACATTTAGATGAAGAAAGGGTTGTCCTAGCCGTGGATAACCCCTTTAAGTTATTAAAAACAGTGTAGTCACTTATGTCATTAGCAAACCTGCTCAGAAAATTAAAGGGGTTGTCCACAACATGGACAAGCCTTTCTCAAGCACTATATACCCCATAACTATACTGAGCTCCTGCGCAGGTACCATTCCGTCGATTAAACGCCTGCTCTAACCAGGGCCACCTCACTCCCACCTCCTTTGAACGTAACGGATATCCAAAGGCGGTCAGAAAGCAGCATATTCTCAATTCTTCCAAGTGTTAGTTTTGTCTGAAGTGAGTGGCTGCTCATTGGCTGCAGGGATTGTTTAACAAATGTTACACAAGCCCTGGGATACCAGGCGCCAAGAACGTTGGAATGGCACTTGCACCTGAAGGAGTCATTATTTTACATGGGGGGAAATATAGTGATTGAGAAGTGGTTGTCCAAGTAGTGAACAACCCCTTTAATGAAATATGATTGCCTGCTATAATAACGATATTTGCACTTAAAACAGTTTTTATGCAAATTTATAGTATTATAAGTGTACAATAGAGGTAACAGAACGCATTACAGATAAAAATTGAACATTGCAAAAACATATCATACCATCATCCAATATTACCAAAAGAGGAGCCAGCAAATCACACATCCCTTGTACATAGCCAATCTCAATGTGTTGCCACACGTAGCTGGAAAAAAAAAATATACACAGCAAAAGACTTTAACATGAGAATCATTGAGGAAGAAGAATTTTTTGGGAACGTTTTGACAAAACGCAAGTTTCTCAATGTAATTACCATTTTGAACAGGTAATTTGTTAACTTCTGATATTATACAAGTGTTTAAATGTGTGTGTCTGTGTGTCTATAACACTATCATCATTTAACAAACAACCTATATAAAATGGTGATCACAGTGGAAAGAATTAACTCAAATTTTTTGTCAAAACTTTACAAAAAATATTTTGCAACAGTTATAAATAAAAATAAAACCTTCAGCACCCCAAACTTTCATTAAGAGGCCTTAAATGGAATTAGCATGCTTAGAATGTGGATTCGTAAAAGGGGTTATCTGGGACTTTGAGATTTTTAAGTACTGGGCTTAATCCTTACCAGCAGGTAGTTGTTAACTAGCTACCTGTTTTGCCCTGCGATTATGTGTTCTGGTTCAGAACAGTCACAGATTGACATCCGATTTCCCACTACTGAGTTGCAGGGAGCTGGCTGTCAATCAACATTAGGTCTGCAATGATACCCCATCCACAGAGCAGACTGGAATAGAAAGAGCTGCTCTGTTGACTTGAGGTCAATTGAAGACGGAGAATTGCCGCCTCAGCTGGAAAAGACCGTTGCTGATCAGGACAGGCAGGTAGTTAGCAATTAAAAAACCCAAAGCCCCGGAAAACCCCTTTAAATGAAGATGCACTCTACTTTTTTACTTACTTTTTTTTCTAGTCCACTCAATGGAACACAAAGCTATGCTTGGCTTCTACCCCATTTTGTGCTGACAATCACAGGTTATTTTTATACATGAAATGCCACCAATTCTCGTTACACTTTACATAGTACAAGCAGGGTGATATTAACCTATAGCGGAGCCCTTTAGGTTTTCAGATATTTTGGGGACCCTTTTGGCTGCTCAATCTTTCACCCCAATATAGCTTTGCATTTGTGCAAAAAGTATTTGTCAATTAGATCAGTGTCCATTTCCATGTCAAAATCCATGGCAGATGTTTGGGAAGCAGAGGTAATGCCATGATTTACACTTTCAGAATTCAAAAGGACACCAAAACCGTGTTGAAATTGCCCTGCTGAACTCTTTACACACAGTACAATCTTCCTTTCCTTTTTTGAAATCCTGACTTGTGCTTGTACATATTTGCTATATTTGTTCTTTTTAAAAATGTATGTTTGTCTAGTCTTTGCCACCATGGGAGCAGTCAAGAACAAGGGATCAAGGTTTCGGCTAGACTGTACTGCTCGCAGAGCTGTAAGACGGGAGGAGCCAACATGACACTGTCATTTATTCATCTTGTGTTTCCAGGAGCTTTTCCGTGGTACCTCACCGGCAGAGCAGAAAACCACTCATTTCCATAACAACATTTCTCCGGGTCCTGTGACCCATCGGTTTGCAGCAGCGAGCACTGATGCCTTAAGTTATTGTTGCAATTGCAACTCCATCAAGTGAGCAAGTACCCCACATCAACTTGTCACCACCGGATAAAACCCTATATGCACGCATGTCATTAGTACTCTATTGGTCTGAGCTGATAAATGTATATGTACATATTTTATTAAGGCACTGAGCATCTTTAATCACTGGAGTCCTAGGGAACAAGTAACACTGCACCAGAAAAAAACTATTTATAGACCCTTTGTTCATCTTGGGACCCTAGGCTCCAACCAAGTAATCAGGCAACCGGAGCTGTAGGTAACCGATGCTACTGATACGGTGTCTACAAATAATTCCAATATAGAAAAAAGGTGGTAAAAGGTGGCAGTGCGGTTTTTTCTCAACATGTTTCAAAGTTCTAAAACTTCTTTTTCAGGACAACCACAATAATTATTGTTATGTAGATAAAACCTTATTGCACTCAGATTGTGCCCAAAGCATTTTCCTAGGCTCCAACCTAGTCAGTCTTCTGAAAAATACAGTCCTGAGGACTAGGTGAAGAAAACATGGATTTTTGTGAGTACTCACCGTAAAATCCTTTTCTCCGAGACTTTCATTGGGGGACACAGGTTCTGTGGGTGTATGCTACCGCCATCTGGAGGCTGACACTAGGCAAACAACACAAGGTTAGCTCCTCCCCTGCCGTACACACCCTCGCCCTAACTGTGGGCGGAAACCAGTTTAGTGCAAAAGCAGTAGAAGAACAATAACAATCAGCCTTAATGCCGTAAACAATATGTCTGGCAAGGGACCACCCTGACATTCATGAAAAAATGCACATTAATTAAATAAACACGAGCCAACCGGCTAACAGGGTTGGTGCTGTGTCCCCCAATGAGCGTCTCGGAGAAAAGGATTTTACGGTGAGTACTCACAAAAATCCATGTTTCTCCTTCGTCTCATTGGGGGACACAGGTACTGTGGGACGTCCTAAAGCAGTCCCTGGGAGGGAGATTGACTCACCGATCGAAGCTACATGCACCTCTTGTCTAAAGGTGCGACACCGCTGCTTGGCGAATCCTTCTACCCAGGCTCACATCCGCCGAGGCCTGAGTATGGACATTGTAATGTTTAGTAAACGTGTGCAGGCTGGACCAGGTTGCTGCTTTGCATACCTGCTTCGCCGAAGCCTGATGTCGAAGCGCCCAAGAGGCGCCCACTGCCCGAGTAGAGTGCGCTTTGATCCCCGATTGAATCAGCACACCTCTGATACGATAAGCCTCCTGAATAGTTGAACGGACCCATCTGGCTATGGTCGATTTCGAGGCAGCAAGTCCCTTCCTTCGCCCTTCAGGGAGCACGAACAGCGTGTCCGTCTGACGAAAGGGTGCCGTCCGCGACACGTACCTCCTGAGTGCTCTCACCAGGTCTAATGTGTGAAGGGCTTTTTCCACACGATGTACTGGCGCTGGACAAAACGAAGGCAAGACAATGTCCTCATTGATGCGGAATGAAGACACGACCTTCGGCAGAAAGGGGGGAGCAGGTCTAAGGACCACCTTATCCTTGAAGAAAACGAGAAAAGGTGCTCGGCAAGACAGAGCCGCCAGCTCCGAGACTCATCTAACGGAAGTAATGGCTACCAAAAATACCACCTTCCAGGACAGGTACGACAAAGAGACAGCCTGAAGTGGCTCAAAAGGAGCCTCCTGCAGGACACTCAGGACCAGGTTAAGATCCCAGGCGTCCATTGGCGCCCTATAGGGCGGTACCAAATGCGAGACTCCATGGATGAAAATCTTCACCTGTATCCTGGTTGCAATCTTTCGCTGGAAAAGGACGGACAACGACGAAATCTGCCTCCTAAGGGAACTCGGGGCTAGTCCTGAGTCTAAGCCTGACTGGATGAAGTCCAAGATGTTAGGAATAGAGAATGTCAGAGGAGAAAACCCGCGCTCTCGACACCAAGCGAAGAAAACCTTCTCGCCGAGGTCGGCTTCCAGGCGCTAACCATAGTAGCAACCACCTCAGGGTCTAACCCTGCCTGAGTTAGAATCCAAAATTCAACGGCCATGCCAATAAACACAGGGCCCCTAAGTTCGGGTGGAAGATCGGCCCCTGGGACAGCAGATATGGACGCTCTGGCAGTCGCCATGGAACGTCGGTGAGCAGCTGCACCAGATCTGCGCACCACGCCCGACGGGGCCAGTCTGGGGCCAGCAGAATCGCTGGAACCCCTTGTTTTGATCTTCCTGACAACTCTCGGAAGCAGTGGCAGCGGCGGAAACAAGTATGGAAGGCGAAACTGGTTCCATGGTAGAACCAGCGCATCTACCGCGAACGCTCGCGGATCTTGTGACCGAGCAACGAACGCGGTTACCTTGGCGTTCATTCTGGATGCCATTAGATCCACATCCGGTGTTCCCCACCGTTGGCAAATTTGCTGGAAGACCTCGGGATGCAAGGCCCATTCCCCAGCCACGACCTCCTGACGGCTGAGAAAATCTGCCATCCAATTTTCTACGCCTGGGATGTGGACTGCCAATATTGCTGACTGATTTTTCTCGGCCCAGGACAACACATGTTCTATCTCGCGCATGACTGCCCTGCTGTGTGTGCCCCCCTGATGATTTACATAAGCCACCGCCGTGGCGTTGTCTGACTGTATCCGAATGGGCCGTCCTGCTAGGAGGTGCTGAAAATGCTGGAGCGCCTGCTGGATCGCTCGTATTTCCAACAAGTTGATCGGGAGGCAAGCCTCCTGTTGCGACCACTGGCCCTGAGCCGTGTGGTGGTGAAAAATTGCTCCCCAACCAAGGAGACTGGCGTCGGTTGTGATCACTAGCCAGTGCTCTGGGGGAAACGGTTTCCCCCGAAGGGAGAATCTGGACGTCCACCACTCCAGCGATTGTCTGACCTGAGGGGATAGCCGGCACCGACGATCGAGGGTGAACGGGTTCTTGTCCCAAGCTGACAAGAGAGCGTGCTGTAGTGGGCGAAGATGAAATTGGGCAAACGGAATTGCTTCTATTGCTGCCACCTTCTTTCCTAGAATCCTCATCCCAAAGCGAATGGTATGCAGGACTGGCTGCTGGAGCTTCTGAGCCCTTTGCCTGAGCGCTAGGGCTTTGTCTTGAGGGAGAATTACCAACCCTTGGGAGGTGTCGAAGATCACACCTAGAAAAACAATCCTCCGGGCTGGAACCAGAGATGATTTTTTCCTGTTGACCAACCAACCTAAGCGGGAGAGAGTATCCAGCGTAATGCTGACATTCTCCTCGCATGCCCGAAATGAGGGACCCTTCACCAAGATGTCGTCTAATTAAGGAAAGACGACTATGCCCCGAGAGTGTAAGACGGCCATCACGACCGCCATTATCTTTGTGAACACTCTGGGGGCAGTAGCTATCCCGAAGGGCAGTGCTGCAAATTGGAAGTGTTGGCCACTGATGGCAAAACGAAGAAACCTTTGATGGAGGAAAAATGGGAACGTGCAGGTAGGCATCCTGGATGTCAACCGAGGCCAAGTACTCTCCCCGCTCCATGGCTGATATGACCGAACGGAGAGATTTCATCCTGAAATGTTTGATTTTGATGAACCTGTTCAGTAACTTCAGGTCCAAAACCGGCCTGACTATCCCGTCCTTTTTGGGGACCGCGAACAGATTGGAATAAAACCCCTCAGCTTTCTTATGCTCTGGTACGGGAATAATGACTCCGTTGTATTGGAGTGCAACGATGGCCCCTTGCAGCACCTTACCTTGGGAAGTCGGGAGAGAAAAAAACATTTTGGGGGTACCTGATGAATTCTATTTTGTACCCCGAAGACACCAGTTCCGTCACCCATGATTTGTGTGCTACCTCGGCCCAAGCATGACGAAAAAAGAGCAGGCGGCCGCCCACCCTGCTGGTGTCGCCTCCCAGGGGCTCCGAGTCATTTGGCTGCGGGCCTCTGGGCCCTGGCCCCTCTCGACCTGGGCTGGCGAGCGCGCATCCTTCCCCCTGGATTGGGTCTATATGAAAACTGTCGCTCCCTATCCTGATTGGAGCGAGCTGGACAAGCCAGGCTGGCTGATGCCATCCACCCGGTGTTGCGAAAGGCTCGAAAAGGCTGTTTAACCTTTTGCTGCGGAAGGGAGCTGCTTTTTCCTCCTGTAGCATCAGAGATGAGTTGATCCAACTTCTCCCCGAACAGGCAGCCTCCCTGATAGGGCAAGGAAGTCAAGGACTTCTTGGAGATTGAATCTGCTTACCAGGTTCTTAACCAGAGGGCTCTCCTAATGGCTACCGTCTTAGCGGCTGCAAATGCTGCACAATTGGCTGCATCCAAAGAAGCATTAATTAAGTAGTCTCCCGCCATGGCAATCTGACTTGCGACCTCAGACACCTCCGCAGGCAGGTCTCTACCCTGCAAAGCCTTACTCAAAGCCTCTAACCATGACATCATGGCTTTGGCTACCCACGTTGCCACGAACGAGGGAGCGAGCGCTGAGCCTGATGCCTCAAAAACTGATCGCGCCAGGCTCTCTATGAGCCGATCAGTGGGGTCCTTAATGGACGAGCCACTAGGCACCGATAACAGAGACTTCGAGGCCAGGCGTGACACTGGGGGGTCCACTACAGGGGATTCCACCCATTTCATACAGAGTTCCGGGGCAAAGGGACATCTTGCCTCTATAGCCTTCTGGCCCGAGAAGCGCCTATCTGGGCGTTCTCTGTGCCGCTGCACTATGTCCTCAAATTCTGGGTGAGTGCCAAATACTCTATGCTGTTGCCTGGCCCGCTTAAAGGCTACCTTATGGCTCGAGGCCAAGGTAGCCCCATCCTCGATCCCCAGGGTCTGATTGACAGCTTCAATGAGACTGTCCACTGTCTCCCGACACCCTGGTGTATCTAGATCAAATGGCTCGTCTGAGTCATGATCTGATCTCTGTTCGCTCGCTGGTTAAGGGAGCGTGATGCTGGACTCCTGGATGCCGAGGCACGGGATCGGTCAGGAGACCTTGTGCGAGTTCGTTTCCTTCGCACTTGTCTGGCATGGGAGCGGCCCCTGCAGGCCGGAGGTTCATGTGAGGAGGAGGACCCTTCCCAAATAAGCGAGCCACTATCCTTGCCCCCCTTTGGGGCGTGAAGGGACTCGATCGCCTTTGTAAGCGAAGCCATAGACTGTGACAATGACCGAGCCCATTCGGGAGGATTCGGCTCTCTGGGCTCAGACGCCGGGGGGGCTCCTGGGCGCGTTCAGAGTCACAGGCCTCGCACAATCTGTCGCTCTGCGCTCGCGGAAACGCAGCCCAAGAAGAAATGCATGCAGCATATAGAAAGGTGTGCGTCTTCCCTTTTCCAGCCATATTGCTGCCAGGCGCTGGTATATATATATAAGAGAAATAAACTTTTTTTTTTTTTGTTTTCTTTTCCCTCTCTAAAGGAGAGGGGGGGAGGGGGAAGGAGCCCCCTTGGTCTCTAGTGGGCCTCCGCAGCGAAGCTGCACTCACCTGTTCTGCGTCCCCCGCACAGTTAAAGCGGACCGCAGCAAAAACGATCCTCCGTGGGGCAGGCCGACCACTTCTCTGGTCGCGGCCTACCCCGATCTGAAGCCGGGGCCTAAATTTAATCCGGCGCCCGCCAAGCTCCAGGGGGCGGATCCCCAGAAGTGACGCCGCGCGGCCGGGGGCGGGAACTTCCGCCACGGCCTAGCCTGACCAAAAACCGGGGCCTAAATTTAACACTGCCCACGGCGGTCGCGGTGTCGCCGTAGCGACGGTGCGATGCGGCGCAGATAGCGACGCCAGCGCTCTTTTCCGTTCTTTCTCCGGCCCCACTAGTTGAGGGGCAGGGAAAACCCCCACTGCCTGCTGCTGCCCAGGAGCCCCCGCATCTGACGAATGCCCTCAGCTAGCAGGAGCCGAGACCCCCCCACGCCCAGTACCTTCATCTGAATAACTCCACAGGTAGGCAAACCAGGGAGACTGGGGGTGGTGGGGGGATCCAGGACGGTGCAGACACCCAAACTCCATCCAGCCAGGCCGAGGAGAGGGACCGTCCGCCGCCTTGCAGCACCTCCGTCTTGCATTGGTGGAGCAGTGGGGGCAGCTCGGACCGTCTTGTGCCTCTGTATAGCCCATGGCTTCTGTACCTAGGGGTGGATAGGGCTAGGTCCGGCATAATGTCCCATGTCGTGGAAGAGGATACGTGGAGGGACACTCACACGTGCTCGCCCGTTGATGGTTTGGGGAAATCGGACCCTTTCAATAGGATCCGTTGCCCCTGTCTCATCTTCTTAGAAAAAATAAAAGAAAGAAAAAAAACAAACTAAAATAAAAAATTCTGGGTAATTTCCCAGATTTGTCCCACGGTGCGGGAAAGGATACATGGAGACGATACTTGACACGTGCTCGCCCGTTGTTGGTTTGGGGAAATCGGACCCTTTCAATAGGATCCGTTGCCCCTGTCTCATCTTCATGGAAAAAAAAAGTCTGGAGAAAAAAGACCAGACGTGTGCCTCCATAGACAATAAGCAAAAAACTGGTTTCCGACCGCAGTTAGGGCGAGGGTGTATACGGCGGGGGAGGAGCTAACCTTGTGTTGTTTGCCTAGTGTCAGCCTCCAGATGGCGGTAGCCTACACCCACAGTACCTTTGCCCCCCAATGAGACGAAGGAGAAAAACTAATGTATTGGCATATATGAGATCAGAAATCCATGCTTCACTTCCTGATAAACAAGAAGATATAAATATAAAAATGACCATGGAGTCTTTTTATGATGTACTGGCCTTACCTGCACATGACATTCCGAAGCTTCTCCAAGTTGGTAGGTGTGAAATACCAATAGTTACGATCACACCTCTGGACATCCTTCTCAATACGGTGTAAATTGATAGTATACATATCCAGTATTTCTTGCTAGTTAGTTTTAGAAACAAAAAAGAATTTCATCAAAAAAATTGAGATGAATCAATACAATAAATCTTGTAACTTCTGGAATAGTGTTGCGCACTAGAAGGCCTTGCTCTTACGCTCATACGAGAGGATAGAGATACAAAGAAGCAGTCACACTAAAAACGTCCATATATATACACACACATACACATACATACACACATACAGACCAAAAGTTTGGGCACACCTTCTCATTCATAGAGTTTTCTTTATTGTACATGACTATGAAAATTGTAGATTCACTCTGAAGGCATCAAAACTATGAATTAACACATGTGGAATTATATAATTAACAAAAAAGTGTGAAACAACTGAAAATATGTCATATTCTAGGTTCTTCAAAGCAGCCACCTTTTGCTTTGATTACTGCTTTGCACATTCTTGGCATTCTCTTGATGAGCTTCAAGAGGTAGTCACCGGAAATGGTCTTCCAACAGTCTTGAAGGAGTTCCCAGAGATGCTTAGCACTTGTTGGCCCTTTTGCCTTCACTCTGCGGTCCAGCTCACCCCAAACCATCTCGATTGGGTTCAGGTCTGGTGACTGTGGAGGCCAGGTCATCTGGCGTAGCACCCGATCACTCTCCTTCTTGGTCAAATAGCCCTTACACAGCCTGGAGGTGTGTTTGGTGTCATCGTCCTGTTGAAAAATAAATGATGGTCCAACTAAACGCAAACCGGATGGAATAGCATGCCGCTGCAAGATGCTGTGGTAGCCATGCTGGTTCAGCATGCCTTCAATTTTTAATAAATCCCCAACAGTGTCACCAGCAAAGCACCCCCACACCATCACACCTCCTCCTCCATGCTTCACAGTGGGAATCAGGCATGTAAAGTCCATCCGTTCACCTTTTCTGCGTCGCACAAAGACAAATTTGGACTCATCAGACCAAAGCACAGATTTCCACTGGTCTAATGTCCATTCCTTGTGTTCTTTAGCCCAAACAAGTCTCTTCTGCTTGTTGCCTGTCCTTAGCAGTGGTTTCCTAGCAGCTATTTTACCATGAAGGCCTGCTGCACAAAGTCTCCTCTTAACAGTTGTTGTAGAGATGTGTCTGCTCCTAGAAATATGTGTGGCATTGACCTGGTCTCTAATCTGAGCTGCTGTTAACCTGCGATTTCTGAGGCTGGTGACTCGGATGAACTTATCCTCCACAGCAGAGGTGACTCTTGGCCTTCCTTTCCTGGGGCGGTCCTCATGTAAGCCAGTTTCTTTGTAGCGCTTGATGGTTTTTGCCACTGCACTTGGGGACACTTTCTAAGTTTTCCCAATCTTTCGGACTGACTGACCTTCATTTCTTAAAGTAATGATGGCCACGTGTTTTTCTTTACTTAGCTGCTTTTTTCTTGCCATAATACAAATTCTAACAGTCTATTCAGTAGGACTATCAACTGTGTATCCACCAGACTTCTGCACAACACAACTGATGGTCCCAACCCCATTTATAAGGCAAGAAATCCCACTTATTAAACCTGACAGGGCACACCTGTGAAGTGAAAACCATTACCGGTGACTACCTCTTGAAGCTCATCAAGAGAATGCCAAGAGTGTGCAAACCAGTAATCAAAGCAAAAGGTGGCTACTTTGAAGAGCCTAGAATATAAGACATATTTTCAGTTGTTTCACACTTTTTTGTTAATTATATAATTCCACATGCCTTCAGAGTGAATCTACAATTTTCATAGTCATGAAAATAAAGAAAGCTCTTTGAATAAGAGAGTGTGTCCAAACTTTTGGTCTGTACTATATATATATATATATATATATATATATTATATATTTTACAATTCTTTTATTTTAAGGCTAGCTTACATTTTTCCCCATTTCTGCCAGTAAAAAGAAAAAAAAAAAAAAAACCCACAAATATACAAAAGATAAAGTACGCAACAATTTCAAAAAGCCATTTGCTTAGCACCAAATTATTGGTGTACATATAATGCATAACAAAGAGAAAAGTATCTAACAAGTTGCACAAATTTTATTATGACACATGCACCATATGCTCTGTGAAATATGGTACGATTATGTACCATTTTTACAAGCTCGTAATTTCACACAGCCTACGACTGTATAGTTAAAGGCAGGGGTGCCATCAGGGCATTACTGCCCTGATTGGCGTATGGGGCCCGGTCAGCAGAGGTCTGCTACTTGGTCTTATAACCACTATATGTGTTAAATTGCAATATAAAGGTGTCAGAACAGGTATCAGATGCGGGACAGTTTTTTTTTCTTTTTTTTTTTTTTTTTATATACCATTCACCATGTGCTAAAGTGATTAGAAAATGTTATTATTTGGGTCACTACAATTACAGTGATGTCACATTTTCTTGTTTTTTTTTATGTTTTACATAAAAACTATTTCGTAATAAAAAAAACAACAGTTTTTGAATCTCCATCTTCTGAAAGCTATAATTTTTTTTTTTTTTTGTTCAATGGGAGCTTGTTTTTGAGGGACAAGATGACGTTTTCAAGAATATCAGTTTTATTTACATACAAATTTTTATTTCACTTTTTGCTCAACATTATGATGAAAAAACGGTTTTTGCCAGTGATTTTTGTTTATGGTATCCACTGTAGAGATTAAATAGTGTGCCAGTTTATAGATCAAGTCATTCCAGAAGTGGCAATATGTTAGTGTGGGTGGTCAGGAGTCGGAATATCCAGGAGTAGACCCTCTGGACCGTGGCACCGAGGGGCCCCGGGCGAGCTGCCAGGTGGAACCGACCCCTATACAGGGACCGTTAGGAGCAGGCCCAGGGGTTCGAGTACCATGGTAGCCGGTACCGAGAGGGGCGGCTCAGGATGGACTGGAGTAGGACAGTGGGACTGAAGTGTAGATGACAGAACAGGGCTGGCACACAGGAGACAGGAATGGATTAAGACTATAACCTGGAACGTGGAGGAACTGAAGTGTAGATGACAGGACAGAGTTGGAACACAGGAGACAGGAATAAAGGAGGACGGAAGGACTGGAGCAGGATGGAACTGGAACACCGGAGGCAGAACTGGAGTAGGACGGCAGGACTGGAACAGGATGGAACAGGAACACCGGAGGCAGGACTGGAGTAGGACCGCAGGACTGGAGCAGGATGGATCAGGAACACCGGAGGCAGGAGACGGAGGAAACAGGAGCACTGGAGCAGGACTGGGAATAACTGTTAGCGAACACAGAAGACAGGCTGCTGCAGGAAACACTGAGGACGGCACCGAGAGACTGTAGAGAGCACAGGAGGAAGCAGGGCCTAGTGTGCAAGGTAACACAACGATCAGGCGCCTCCCTCAGGGGGAAGCGGCCTGATATAGCCCCGTCTGGTCTGCCATTGGTCCGAAGGTGCTTCCGGGTCAGGGCACAGCCGAAGCACAAGAAGCAGCAGGGAGGCGCGGCCTATGGCGCATGCGCATTGCATGCAGGGATGGCGTCGGCCGCGAGCCCGTCAGAGGTGGCTGTCGGGTGGAGAGAGGCAGCGGCGTGGGAGCAGAGGTCGGCTGCGGCGTGGGAGCAGAGGTCGGCTGCGGCGTGGGAGCAGAGGTCGGCTGCGGCGTGGGAGCAGAGGTCGGCTGCGGCGTGGGAGCAGAGGTCGGCTGCGGCGTGGGAGCAGAGGTCGGCTGCGGCGTGGGAGCAGAGGTCGGCTGCGGCGTGGGAGCAGAGGTCGGCTGCGGCGTGGGAGCAGAGGTCGGCTGCGGCGTGGGAGCAGAGGCCGGGTGAGTATGATGGAACGGTGTAACACAATAACATATCTGCTATTTTTTAATCGCTTTTGTTTATAAATATATACAGTTGGTTGTGAAAGGATTCACCCCCCCACAGGATGTTTCGTGCTTTGCCATCTCACAACTTGGAATTTCACTGTTTTTTTTTCTTTTGAGAGTTTGCATTTGGCTTTGTTTTTATTGTGAACCAAACAATAGGACAAAATTGCTAAAAACTTAGTGTGCATAAATAATCATCCCCCAAAAGTCAGTACTTTGTAGAGCCTCCTTTTGTGCCAATTACAGATGCAAGACGCTTTTGATAAGTCTCTCTGAGCTTTCTGTATATAGCCACTGACATTTTGCCCATTCCTCAAGGCAAAACTGTTACAGTTAGTTGGTTTCCTCCAATGAACAGAAATTATCAAGTCTGACCACAGATTCTCAATTGGATTAAGGTCTGGCCTTTTCCGAGGACACTCTATAACAATTACCAGAGCAGTGAGGCTCTGGAATTCTCTTCCTGAGGAAGTGGTGATGGCCAACTCACTGAATGAATTTAAGAAAAGAATGGATGCTTTTCTTGTGAGTAACAGTATAGAAGGTTACGAATAACATAATATTATAGGTAGATGGTTGTCCCAGCATAGGGGAAGGAATTTTTTTCCCTATGGAAAAAATTGGCTTCTACTCTGTGGGTTTTTTGCCTTCCCCAGGATCAACAATGCAGAACAGCTGCACTAAAAATAAGCTGAACTAGATGGACATAAGGTCTTCCTTCAGCCTTCAAAACTATGTTACTATGTTCAAAACTATGTTACCTGTTTCCCCTAAAACTACTCGAGTGTTGCTTTAGCAATACGTTATGGGTCATTGCATTGTTGAAAAGTGCACCTTCGTCACAGTCTAAAATCACTAACAGGCTGAAAGAGGTGTTGCTCAAGAATATCCCTGTATTTCACACCATGCACCTTTATCTTGACTAGGACCATTTTCCATGTCCCTGCTGCCGAAAAACATCCCCACAGAATGATGCTGTCACCACCATTTTTCACCGTGGGGTTGGTGTACTTGAGGTGATGAGCTATGTTGGTTTTGCGCCTGACAAAGCATTTACCTTGGTGGCGAAAAAGTTCAATTTTGGTCTCATCTGACCACAGCACCTTCCTTCATACATTTTTGGAGTCTCCCACATGTCTTTTGACAAACTCAAAACGAGCTTACAATTTTTGTGTGTAAGTAAAGGCTTTTTTATGCCTACTCTTCCATAAGAGTCACCTCTACGGAGTGAATAGCTTTTTGTGGTCATATGGACAGATACTCCAGTGGTGCCTTTTGCTTAATGGTGTTGCAGCCTTTGTGGCCTTACAGAAAAGGAGTGTATATACTTGAATACAATGTGACAGATTGTAGAGAGGTGGACTTCCTTTCACTAAGCATGTGGCTTATTAATGTAATTGCTTGCACCAGAAATTTAGAGGGTCTTCAACGCAAAAGGGGTGAATACATATGAACATGACAATTTTTATTTACTTGATCCCATACATTTAATTTATGCCTATATTTTTCTCACTTCACTTCCGCAACTTAGACTATTTAGTGCTGATGCATTACAAGTCGGATTACAAAAATATTTAAATACAGGTTATAATGTAACAAAATAGGTAAAAAGCCAAGGGAGGAGGAGTTAATACTTTCACTAGCCACTGTATGTGTGTGTATGTATGTATTTATTGGCGTAATATTTTTAGCAACTTTTTTCCTTCATTATTTTGAAACTGGCTTAAGAAAGTTAGTAGCTAAAATTGCACACATTATGTAATCACATTACACTTAGGGTGATCCATTAAGCATATAAGATGTGTATTGGAGTAACGGAACAGGTATGAGACTGATTAAAATAGTTCTGGCAATTTACCACTATTTGTGACCATGCACATTTTTGGGTTCGTACATGTGGATTAAGCTACTGTACAATTTTTCTCATTCAGATATTCAAATGCAGTTTAGCATTTTTTGAGATACATGGGACTTAATTTTTGTTATTTTAATACTCTCCTATATTATGATTTTGCCAGTATAAAGGCTATATCGTTTGAAAGAAAGGAAATATATGTCTGTTTTTCACATTTTTTTTAAATACACTTTACAATCTACTCCCCTTTCTGTAACAATTTGTGTATATAGGACAAGGAGAGTTTTTTATGGGGAGAGGCTAGTAACAACAATTTGGATTGGCAGTGGGTTTTTATTTATTTTTACCTACTTTTTTTATTTCACATATTGTATCCCTGATAAAGTTGAAAAAGACCTTTGGGGACATTTCAACATTTAGATCTTTTTTTTGCTCATATGATTTCTGCTGTAACTGGGGCTAGTATAGTATTCCTAGATACAGTGGAAATGCTGCAGAGATAACCGGGTCTCCAAGACCCAGTAGCTACGGCTCCCTCCTTTCACCCAGTGATCACATGATCGCTGTGCCAGGAGGAGAAAGCGCTGCGTGCGCTTCCTATTACTGTATACATAAAGCATTTTCAGTGATGTGTAGGTAGTGATCAAGAAGGCAGAGATAACAAACCATCTGTGCCTTCTCTATGGGTAGCTGGTCTGTGTCTGGCTGGTAGTTCCCACAGCTGTATGATCGAATACAGCTGCTCCACTATAGAGTGACATTTAAGTAAGGTTAATGGCAGCCTGGCAGTAGTTAAAAGATTGTTATACTCTCTCCTCCTGGACTAATAATTCACTCTCAATTCACTGGTAAAATCTGTCTTCATTGAGGACAGATTTTCGCATTTTTATGATGATATTTTCCACTCATAACACTTCACATGGGGAACGGGTGAGCAAAGAGAGAAAGAGATAAAAGCAAACACAATACAAGTTCACCTAAAACGATGGTTGCGCATTTAGGATTCACACATTTATGTTTCATCTTTTGAGACAGAGACAGGCCAGGATCTCCTAACTCAAATTCGCCTGCCTCATATGTCGACATCTCAGGTCAGGAAACCTGTGGCCAATCAATGCATTGTGGTCTGTACTCAGGTGGTGAAACAAAAATGAGTCTAATAAAACATATGAAAAAACTCTTGATTTGGTTGTATTTTGCTATGAATGATAAAAAGACACTTTTCTTCTCTGCTAACTCAGTGATTGGAGAATATCATATATTCAGACTATTAAAACCATTTAAAGAACCAAACAAATACCAGACTAGTGCACCTTTGCCCAATACTTACTGAGTATGTCACTCCAGTAGAAGAGACTGGAGACATTTCAGCCATCGTTGCATCAATGACAACCAATGAATCAAGCTGTGGATAAAGACTCTCCATCTCTGGCTCTTCAGATAAGTTGTCTTCACTTCCCACTAGACTCTCTTTCTCAGCCTCACTGTCTGGCCAAGCTTCCACTACTGAGAGAACTGTGCTTTCCTTGTCAGGCAAGATGTCCTCTGTGCTTTCAGTAATTGATAAAAAGTCATCTAAACTTTCATTAGCGTTTGCTTCTGTGTCCATGCTGTCCTGAACTGCAAGCTCCTCTTCTACGTTTTTGTTATCCAACGTATTGTCCAAGCTGCTTTGTTTCTTTCCACTTGCCAGTCCTGACTTCATGTGGATATAAAGTGCATTTTTAGTAGTCTCCATTGAGGCATTGTCATCAGTGCTGAAACTATGGTCCGAATAGCCAGACGTGATAGAGAAGTTCCTGGAAGAAGGGTGGCCCGAGTCTGGAGAGCAAGTCCCGTTTGGAACTGTTCCATTGGTTATTTTTGGTTGTTTACTATCCTCACTTCTAGTGTCTATTTGATCAGCTTCTTCTACAGATTCAAAAACCTGCAGTGAAGACAGTACTGTGTTAGCATTATTTGATTATCAAATCAACCAAGATATAGCATTGAGTATTAATTTTTTAAGTAGTACAGAAATGCAACAACTATTGAATTAGGGAGTATTTGTTATGACAAAAAAGATGTAAATGCAGGTTCAAACGCTGAAGCAGGCTGCTGAATATTGTTCCTTCTTGACAGTCCACAATAATTCCCCACTAATGACCTTCAAACATGGGGTCACTCCAATATCTATATAAACTTCAACTTTCAGTACATTGTGGTACGCTAAAAGTAGACTGCAAATATGATAATGGGCTATGAAAAGTAGTTACACAATACAGGGTATCATGATCTCCCAAGAATGTCGGTATTTCTTTAATAAAGAAGGCGATGGCATATTCACAATATATTACCATGACCATGTGAGGAGGGTGGACTGTTATAACTTGCAATCCTCAGACCAGACAGTTTTTATCGAGCAATGCAAAAACAAGATTCCACTATCTAAATAAGTATTTTTTTCTTTAGGATAGAACAGTGGAGAAAGCACAATTTGTCGATATTTCTTCATGTGCAGGAGTGCGCAGAATGCATCCCAGGCACATCAGAAACAGTGGGCAAACGTGTTCTGACTACACTTGTCAACATGCTGTATAAAAACTTCCTTAATTAGGATATCATCATCCATGTGCACTGAACTTGTCTTAGGACAGAGGAGCTCCAAGGCCTCGATATTTAATCACTGCAATGCATTATACTAGGAAATATTAAAACATAGAAAAATCACAGTATATGTCCAACTGCATTAAAAATACTTTGAGAAGTAGATAAATTAAAGAGTTTTCCAATAATATATCTACAGAGCATAATTTCATTCTCACAATGCTCTCAGCAACAGTAAATGTTGCAGTGAATGCACATGTACATATGTACTAAATTTACATTTCACTCCATTGCTTGGCTCAATCTTCAGACAGAGAAATCTCCATATATGAGGGCAGCACGCTGACACAGTGGAGAGCACTGCAGCCTTGCAGCGCTGGGTTCAAATCCTACCAAGGACAACATCTGCAAGGAGTTTGTATGTTCTCCCCGTGTTTGCGTGGGTTTCCTTCGCGTTCTCCGGTTTCCTTCCCCATTCCAAAGACATACTGATAGGGATTCTAGATTGTGAGCTCCATCGGGGACAGTGCCAATAAAGCGCTGTGGATTTAATGGCGCTATATAAATGAGTAAATTAAATAAATAAATATAGTGGAGAAATCTCTCTCAAGCTATAAAATCTCTAAAGCATAGATATCTAAAATGAAATGTGAGATACACCAAAACATTACTGCCCACTTCAAGTTTCTCCAGTTCTGGCTTCTTTTGGGGCTACAACCTTTCTCTGAAATGTTGCCTTATCGCACAGATCTTGAACGTGTATCCTAATTATCAAGTTTGTTCAAATCATTTTCCAAACACCATGGTGCATATTCATCAAAAGTCTAGCGGAGTAATATGCACAGAAATTAATTACAAAGAGCATCTTTTATGCTATCCATGCAAAATGTATCTAAAATTTATGCCAAATATGGAAACAGAGCATCACTTAAAGAAGAGTTGAAACCTTCTTTATTCACCCATGTAAAATATAGCTACATACAGCCTGGGTGCTTGAAGTGTATCTCCCTTTGAAAACATTGCATTGTGCTGCAGGTTGTATTTCAGCTAAGGAAAAGAAAATATCTTTAAAAGCATCTGAAACCCTTTTTGTGAATGAGCTTGCAAGTGGTTTGCTGTTAGTGTGGTTTGTCTTAAGTGCGTGATTTAAGTTTAAGTGACTTCAAATTTAGAGTCTGTAATTCACTCTTTGTATTTACTTGCTTACATTCCTGTGTTTGTGCCATTTCCATTAGTAAAATAAATGAGCTCCAATTTTAACAGTGCCATCCCGTGTACATCTTGTTGCGTTTATGCAATCCTTGACCAACAATTTTGAGGGTGCCTACTGCTTGCTGGATGTGTACACAATTAACATTTGGAAGCCCAGGCACCGGATGTAAATGAACAATTTGCAAAACTTCATTATGCTGTTAATACAGAAAGATGTTGGCTACACATTGAGCAAGTGTTCACTGGGGTAGATATGGGAAAGGATGGTAGAATGGAAGTTCAGGACAATAAGGCGGCTATCTGGAATGAGTTAAAAAGTAGGGTTGAGGGAAAAGTGTCATGGAGGCAAGTCCTGATCTGGCACACTAACAAGTTTGTTAAATTAGCAGAAGAGGGGAATGTCAGTAATGGATGTCATCTGAAAGCCAGGGGAATGTCTTCTCCAGTAAAAAGGGGATTATGGGTGCAGTGCAAGCCAGATAAGTGCTGGTAGTGGAGAATTAAAATATTATGGTAACAGACAGGGTAATTTGTCACAATGCCTGGGATTGTCAAATGGTGTCAGCTTGGGTTGGCAGATTGCTCAGGGGGCTCATGAGTACCCAGTAGTAATGGTATACCTTGGCACCAATTGCAAAAGTTAGAGGCACATGGAAGGTATTTAAAAATTATTTCAGGGAATTAGGCTGTAAGCTTCAGTCAAGGACCTCAAAAGGTAGTCTTCTCTGAAATACCACATACCACAGCAGAAAGGCAAGGGCAGATTAGGGAGGTAAATAAGTGGCTCAGGAATTGGTGTAGGAAAGAGGGTTTTGGATTCATGGAGAACTGGGCTGACTTGTCTGTTGCTTACAATTTCTATAGTATTGCATGTCAATGGAGTAGGTGCAAAAGCTAAGCCAAGGGAAAGAATGGATGGACAGTTTAACCTATTAAGGACCAAGCCACTTTGTAGGTTATTGACCAGGCCTTCATTTTGAAATCTGACCACTGTCATTTTATGTGGTTATAAACTCTGGAACAATTCAACGGATCCCACTGATTCCGAGACTGTTTTTTCGTGACATATTGTACTTTATGATGGTGGTAAAATTTCTTCAACTTTTCTTGTGCTTACTTGTGAAAAAAAATGTAAATTTTGCAAAAATTGTGAAAATTTAACAATTTTCAAACTTTTAATTTTTATGTCCCTAAATCAGTTATGTCACAAAAAAAGTTAATAAATAACATTTCCCACATGTCTACTTTACATCAGCACAATTTGAGAAACATAATTTTTTTTTTGTTAGGACGTTATAAGGGTTAAAATTTGACCAGCTATTTCTCATTTTTCCAACAAAATTTACAAAACCTTTTAATTTAAGGACCACCTCACATTTGAAGTAACTTTGGGGGCCTATATGACAAATACCCACAAGTGACACCATTCTAAAAACTGCCCCCTCAAAGTGTTCAAAACCACATTCAAAAAGATTATTATCCTTCAAGTGCTTCGCAAGAATTGAAGCAATGCGGAAGGAAAAAATGAACATTTAACTTTTTTCAGAAAAATTTTACTTCAGACACAATTTTTTTTATTTTGTCAAGGGTATCTGGAGAAAATGAACCACAGTACTTGTTGGGCAATTTCTCCTGAGTACACCGATACCCTATGTGTTGTGTAAGACATGCGCACGGCAGGACTCGAAAGGGAAGGATCGCCATTTGAGGTTTTGAACGTAAAATTGGCTGGAATAGAGAGCGGATGCCATGTAGCATTTGGAGAGCCCCTGACGTACGTAAACAGTGGAAACCCCCCCATAAGTGACCCCATTTTGGAAACTAGAACCCCCAAGGAACTTATCTAGATGTGTGGTGAGCACTTTGAACCCCCAAATGCTTCACAGAAGTTTATAACGTAGAGCCGTGAAAATAAAACATAATATTTTTTCCACAAAAATCTTTTCACACCCAACTTTTTATTTTCCAAAGGGTAACAGGAGTAATTGGACCCTAAAAGTTGTTGTGCAATTTGTCCTGAGTATGCGGATACCCCATATATGGGAGTAATCCACTGTTTGGGCGCATGGCAGAGCTCAGAAGGGAAGGAGCGAAGTTTGATTTTTTTTAATGCAAAATTGGCTGGAACTGAGATTGGACGCCATGTCACATTCGGAGAGCCCCTGATGTGCCTAATTAGTGGAAACCCCCCACAAGAGGCCCCATTTTGGAAACTAGACCCCTCAAGGAATGTATTTAGATGCATGGTGAGCACTTTGAACCCCTAGGTGCTTCACAGAAATTTATAACGTAGAGCTGTGAAAATTAAAACTCACATTTTTTCCTCAAAAATCATATTTTAGAACCAAATTTTTTATTTTAACAAAGGTAGCAGGAGAAAATGGACCCAAAAAATTGGTGTGCAATTTCTCCGGAGTTCGCCGATACCACATGTGTGGAGGAAGAACACTGTTTGGGCACATGGCAGGACCCGGAAGGGAAGGAGAAAGGTTTGACTTTTTGAGCACAAAATTGGCTGGAATCGCGAGCGGATGCCATGTCACTTTTTGAGGGCCCCTGATGTGCATAAACAGTGGAAATCCCCCACAAGTGATACCATTTTGTAAACTAGACCCCTCAAGGAACTTATCTAGATGTGCGGTAAGCATCTTGAACCACCAGGTGCTTTACAGAAGTTTATAACAGAGCAAAAAAAAAAATCCCACAAAATGTTTCTTTTAGCCCCAAATTTTTTATTTTCAAAAGGGTAACAGGAGAAAATGGCAATTTCTCCTGAGTGTGCCAATACCCCATGTGTTGGTGAAAACTACTTTTGAGGCACAGTGCAAAGCTCAAAAGGGAAGGAGCGCCATACTACAGTTCAGATTTTACCATTATGGTTTGTGCGTTCCATGACCCACTGGGAGAGCCCCTGAGGTGCCAGAACAGTAGAACGCCCCATAAGTGACCCCATTTTACAAACTACACCTCTCAATGAATTAATCTAGGGGTGCAGTGATCATATTGATACCAAGGGTGTGTCACAGAATTTTATACCATTGGGTAGTGAAGAAAAAAATTACCGTACCAAAAAATTCTGCTTTAGCCCCAGATTTAACATTTTCACACAAGAAGTGGGTAAAATTGGCACCAGGATGTGTCCCACAATTTTTGAAAACTGCAGAATGTCAACTCTTCCAGCATTTTTGTAATATATTTTCTCCCATAGAAAGCAATGAGTAGTGCAAAAAAGCAAAAACACCGCCCTCTGTTGTAGCAGCGTTTTTGGTGAAATAAATGCAAGTACAGCAGGGTGTGAAACCCATTTATTTTTGTGATTTTCCCAAGTTTAAACCATAATGTATTGGTATCTTACATTAGCATGGATGTTAGCATTAGTACACTTTAATTACATTTTTAATATGTGTTAAACTAAAGAATGCCCAACCAGCTAAATGCCTTAACAATGTGTGACAGTAAACAGTGTCCTACTAACTCAGTTCCCTACGAATGTGTTAAGTAAACAATGCCCTACCAATTCAACTTCACCCTCACTGTTTTCACATTTGCAATTGTGTATTTTTTCATGAATTTATGAAACCTTAGTTCATGGCTGCACTTAATACTCAAAACCAGGTTTTTCGCCAGAATAATCTTTTTTTCAGACATAAAAAAAAAACCTTTTTCCACTAAATAATTTGAGCTAATTGCCTTTTTTCCCAAAAATGTTTTAAGGCCAAGAGTTCAGGTTTTAGCTGCAGAAAATAAACGTGTGAACATAGCCTACATTAGACAAATCACCGGCCTTGGATGGCATACACCCCCGAGTACTGCAGGAATTAAGTACCATGATAGACAGACCACTATTTCTAATATCCAAGGATTCCAAAATAGCAGGGTCTGTACTACAGGCGGTGGAGCCAATATTCAAACAGATAATAAAAACTAAGCCTTAAAACTATAAGCTTAACCTTTACTAGGGCAAAATGTTTGGTGATTTTCTATGCATGCTATCCTGGAATATCTCATTAAAAGTAACCTAATAACGCAGCATCAACTTGGGTTAATGAGGGATTTGTCCTGTCAGACTAATCCGATAAGCTTCTATAAGGGGGTAAGTTCCATACAGGACCATGGTAAGTATAGGGATGTTGTTTATCTGGACATTCCAATGGCATTTGATATGTGGCCACATAAAAGACTGGTACATAAAATTAGAGCGATGGGACTAGGGGAAAAATTGTGCAATTGGGTTAACAGACTCAGTGATATCAATAAAAAAGTGGTTATTAATCGAACACAGGCTGATTGGGTCACAGTTAACAGTGGGGTACCACAGGGGGCAGTATTGGCTCTCTTCTTTTAAACATATTTATAAATGGCCTTCTAGAGGGCATACAGAGTAAACTTTCAACAAGTACAGATGATACTAAACTCTGCAAAGTAATCATTACAGAGGAGGATAATTTATTATTTTGAAGCATTTATGTACCGGTAAGTTGGCTGGGAAAAGGCAATTCAAGTTTAATGCAATAAATATAAGGTCATGGAATTGGGCCAAACTGCACAAAGTATACAGTTATGTAATAAATTATAAAACAATGGGTAAAATGGTCATCATAAAAGACTTGAATGTATGGGTGGACAACAAACTTGCCTCATGTGATCAGCGTAAGCCAATAGCTGCTAACAAGGCATCGATACTCAAGACAAAAACACTGTCTTGCCTCTCTGAAGGTCACTAGTATGGTCACACTTCGAATACTGTACAATGTTTTAGGTTTCAGTTTATCAGGAGGACATAACTGAACTACAGAAGGTGGACACAAGGGAAACACAAGTTGTTAAGGGAATGGGTAAACTGCAGAACCAAGACAGGTAATCAAATTTTACGTTTTTTAGTTTGAAAAAACAATCTTACTTAGTAGAATTTACAAATATATGAAGGGACAGTACAGACATTTCTTATGATCTTTTAACACCTAGGTCATCAACGATAATAAGGGGGTATCATCTACATATAGAGGAAAGAATGATAAATCATCATCACAGACGGTGATTGTTTACTGTAAAAGATGTGAAATTATGGAAGTCTCTGCCAGATGATGCTCTAATTGTTAATTCACTAAAAAGTTCAAGGAGGCCCTGGATGCATTACTTGAGAATTATAATATTACAGGTTATGGGTACTAGATTCTGTGATGGGACGTTGATCCAACTGTGGAGTCCGGAAGGAATTCTTCCCCAATATATGGGAATATGCCTCATGCAGTTTCTGCCTTCCACTGGATTAACATGTGAGGTCATAGGTTGAACTTGATGCACTTAAGTCTAGCTTCAACTCTAAAAACTACAGTGGCTTGCAAAAGTATTCACTCCCCCAGGCATTTTTCACGTTTTTTTTGAGGGTTTGCGTCAGCTCATGTAAATAACATGCCTACAACTATGAACATTTGGTTTCCATTTTATTGTGAAGCAAACAAATACTACAAAAATAACTGAAAACTTCAGTGTGCATAACTATTCACCCACCTAAAGTCAGTACTTTGTAGAGCTTCCGTTTGTGGCAATTACAGCTGCAAGTTGCTTTGGATAAGTCTCTTATGAACTTTCCACACCTTGCCACCGAGATGTATGCCCATTCCTCTAGGCAAAACTGCTCTAGCAACTTTAAGTTACTGTATATACTCAAGTATAAGCCGACCTGAGTATAAGCCGACCCCCCTAATTTTGCCACAAAAAACTGGGAAAACTTATTGACGAGTATAAGCCTAGGGTGGAAAATACAGCAGCTACTGGTAAATTTCAAAAATAAAAATAGATACCAATAAAAGTAAAATTAATTGAGACATCAGTAGGATAAATGTTTTTGAATATCCATATTGAATCAGGAGCCCTATATAATGCTCCATACAGTTCATGATGGCCCCATAAGATGCTCCAAACAAAATACACCCCATATAATGCTGCACAAAGGTTAATAATGGCCCCATAAGATGCCCCCCTGAATAATATGCCCCATATGCTGCTCCATAAAGGTTATGGCCCCATAAGATGCTCCATAGATTATGCCCCATATGCTGCCCCATAAGATGTTCCATAGAATATGCTGCCCCATAAGATGCTCCATAGAATATGCTGCCCCATAAGATGCTTCATAGATTATACCCCCATATGCTGCCCCCATAAAATGCTCCATAGATTATGCCCCCATATGATGCTCCCATATGCTGCTCCATGGATTATGCCCCCATATACTGCCCCCATAAGATGCTCCATATATTATGCCCCATATGCTGCTCCATAGATTATGCCCCCATATGCTGCTCCCATATGCTGCTTCATAGATTATGCCCCGTAAGATGCTCCATAGATTATGCCCCCCCTATGCTGCTCCATGGATTATGCCCCATATGCTGCTCCATATATTATGCCCCCATAAGATGCTCCATAAATTATACTCCCATATGCTGCTCCATAGATTATGCCCCCATATGCTGCTCCATATATTATGTCCTCATATGGTGCCCCCATAAGATGCTCCATATATCATGCCCCCATATGTTGTCCCCATATGCTGCTCCACATATCATGCCCCCATATACTGCTGCTGCTGCAAATAAAAAAAAAAGAAATAAATACTCACCTCTCCGTTGCTGGGTGCCAGGTGCCGGTGTCGCTGCTGGCTCAGGACCCGGCACCTGAGACATTCACCTGTCCTGCATCCATCTCTCATGCTCACCGCTATCTGCCACGTCATCTGTCAGTGACGTTCAGGCAGCAGAGGGCGCGGCGCGCATTTACCACGTCACCGCGCCCTCTGCTGTCTGAATATCACTGACAACTGACAAGAGGATACATCAGACAGCAGCAAGCACCGATGGACCGGGGACAGGTGAATATAGCCTATACTTACCCCGTGCTGGCTCGGTCTCTGCAGTCCCGTTCTCCCACGGTCTCCCTTCCTGCCTTCAGCGGTCACGTGATACCGCTCATTACACTCATGAACACGCGCATATTCATGAGCTTAACGAGCGGTACCATGTGACCACTGAAGGCAGGAAGGGAGACCGTGGAGAAGCGGGGGGGCTGCAGAGACCGAGCCAGGGCGGGTGAGTATGATCTGTGACACCACCGCCGACCCCCAGGTATATGACGCGAATATAAGTCGAGAGGGGGACTTTCAGCCCAAAAAAATGGGCTGAAAATCTCGGCTTATATTCGAATATATACAGTAGATGGTTTCTTCTGGTGAACAGAAATCAAGTCTGATCACAGATTCTCAGTTAAATTAAGGTCTAGGCTTTCACTAGACCACTCCAAAACATTTACACATTTCTTCCAAAAGCACTCGAGTTCTGCTTTAGCAGTATGCTTGCTTTTGGTTGGTCATTGTCTTGTTGGAAAGTGAACCTCCATCCCAGTCTCAAATCACTGACAGACTGAAACAGGTTTTGCTCAAGAACATTCCTTCGCACCATCCATCTTCCCCTCGACTTGCACCATTTTCCCTGTCCCTCCTTTCGAAAAACATCCCCACAGAATGATGCTGCCACCACGTTTCACTGTGTGAATGGGGTTCTAGGGGAGATGAGCTGTGTTGGTTTGACATCAGACACAGCATTTACCTTGGTGGCCAGAAAGAACAATTTTGGTCTCATCTGACTACAGCACCTTCCGTCAAAGATTTGGTGAATCTCCCATATGTCTTTTGGTAAACTCAAAATGAGTCTTAGAATTTTTTTTTCTGCCCAATCATACATAAAGACCTCCTCTATGGAATGTATGGTTTATTGTAGTCATATCGACAGATTTTCCGGTCTCTGCAGCTCCTTCAGGTTTACCTTTGGTCTGTGTGCTGCCTCTCTGATTAATGACCTCCTTGCCCATGCTGAGAGTTTTGGTGGGCAGTTGGTCCTCTCTTGGCAGATTTTTTGTGGTACCATGTTATTTCCATTTGATGATAAAGGATTTAATGGTGCTCCGGGGATCATCAGATATTGGGATATTTTGTTATAACCCAACTCTGATTTTTACTTCTCAACAACTTTGTCCTTGTCTTGTTTGGAGACCTCCTTGGTCTACATGATGTTGTTTGGTTAGTGGTGCCTCTTGCTTAATGGTATTGTAGCCTCTATGGCATTTCAGAGAAGGTGTGTATATACTGACAGACCATGTGCCACTTAGATTGCACACAGGTGAACTTCCTTTCACTTAGGTATGTGACTTATCTAGGAACCGTATATAAGAGTATAAGCTGACCCGAGTATAAGCCAAGGCACCTAATTTTGCCACGGAAAATCGTAGTTACTTACCGATAACGGTATTTCTCTGATCCCATGACGGCACCACGGAGAGAGAGGGATCCGCCCTCAGGGACAGGAAACCTACAGATGAAAAAGGTGGTACCTCTCTCCCACATCAGTTGGTTTACAGAGCATTATACAGAACTTTCAGCTGCAACTCAAATGGTTATAAAAAATCCAAAATTAATCAAATTAAGCTTAATAGAGGCACCGCGTGGCTAAGTACTAAAGCTAATTAACTCACTCTAATGTGCACACACCTGTGTGTGTGTGAAAGGGAGGGGATGTACGGGTGCCGTCATGGGATCAGAGAAATACCGTTATCGGTAAGTAACTACGATTTTCTCTTTCCCCCATGACGGCACCATGGAGAGAATTACAAAGATTGTACATCTAGGGAGGGACCACCGCCTCCAGAACCCTTTTCCCAAAGGTGAGATCTGAGGAGGAGGTCAAGTCAAGACGGTAATGTCTGAAGAATGTAGAGCGGGAAGACCAAGTGGCAGCTCTACATATCTGGTCTATTGAAGAGCCTGCTTTCTCCGCCCAGGATGACGCCTCTGCCCTGGTTGAAAGGGCCCTTACGCCCTCCGGGATGACCGCCCCGCAAGAGGAGTAGGATAGGGTGATGGCCTCTCTTATCCATCTCGCCAGTGTGGCCTTCGATGCTTTTTGCCCCTTCCGTGGACCCTGAAAGCAGACAAACAAAGCCCTATCCTTCCTAAACTCCCTTGTGGTTATCGAGTATTGGACCAGGCACCTTTTTACATCTAAAGTATGCAGTACCCCCTTCTGTTTTATTCTTGGGATTGGGACAGAAGGAGGGCAAGGAGATCTCCCGAGTCCTATGAAACTGTGACGAGACCTTGGGGAGATAGGCTGGGTCGGTTCTGAGAATTACCCTATCCTCCAGTACTTGAGTGAAGAGTGAGTGGGCAGATAAAGCTTCCATATCACTAACGCGACGGGCAGAAGTTAAGGCTACGAGGAGGGAGGTCTTAAGGGATATTTTTAAGGGAGCCTCCACTAGTGGTTCGAAGGGAGATTTGGTTAGTGCGTTTGTAACTAGGTTTAGATCCGGGGGGGGGGGTGCGTAGAGGGATCGGCATGGACCTACTTGAGGCTCTAATGAATCTCATAACCCACCGATTTTTGGCTAAGTAGTGGTTATACAAAGCGCCCAAGGCCGCCACCTGTACTTTCAAGGTGCTGGTGGCTATCCCCTTTTCCAACCCTTTCTGTAGGAACTCCAGAATTCTGTCTATTGGGATTTCTCCCGTTGGGTCAGAACCTGATACTGAAATGAAGTTTTTCCATACTTTCCCATATGCCTTAGTGGTTTCTGGCTTTCTACTTTGTAGTAGCGTGGATAACAAGTTTGCTGAGAAGCCCCTATTGCTTAGGAGTTTCCTTTCAAAAGCCAAGCTGTCAAGAGTAAGTTTTTTATGTGGGGGTGATACACTGGTCCCTGGGATAGGTGGTCTTGAGTTTCTGGTAGGACCCAGGGGTCCGTAACGGACATTTTTCTCAGCCAGGGGAACCATATTCTCCGAGGCCAGAAGGGTGCTATCACAATTACCATTGCCTTGTCCACCCGTATTTTTCTCAGTACTAAGGGGATGAGAGATATTGGTGGGAAAGCATAAGCTAGTTGGTGATCCCAGGGTATCGTGAAGGTGTCTAGAGCTACTGGGCCCCCTCGGGGATCGATCGAGCAGAAGGTTTCCAGCTTCCGGTTCTGACTGTTCGCGGATAAGTCTATTTCTGGCCGGCCCCAGAGATTCACAATCTGGTTGAAGACTAACTGGCTTAGTTCCCACTCCCCTTGTTTTAGGCGTGTTCTGCTTAAAAAGTCTGCTGTTCGGTTTTCCGAACCTTTTATGTGGAGGGATGTCAGCGATGCTAGGTTGTTTTGCTAAATGGAAAATGGATTTTGTTACCTCCACCAGTGCTCGAGACCTGGTGCCCCCTTGGTGGTTTAGATAGGATACCATTACTTGGTTGTCTGAGAAGACCCGTGTGTGTTGGGAGTGAAGTGAATCCAGAAAATGAACGAAAGCTAGTTTTACTGCCAGCAACTCTTTCATGTTTGAGGAAGCTGACACTTCTCCCTGAGTCCAGGGTCCCTGAGCCACCTGGCTGCCTAGATGTGCACCCCACCCCCAGGGACTTGCGTCTGTGGTTAGGATCTTTTTCGCTGGTAACTCCCAAGGAACCCCCTTGGTTAGATTGGCTGGATCTGCCCACCATGTTAAGGAATGTCTTGTGAGATGTCTAATTGCATGTCTAAATTCCCATGAAGGGAAACGTCTGTGTCTAATATTTCTCACTGTAGGTCTCGAGTATGGCTTTGTGCCCACTGTACCGCTGGCATGCAGGCTGTCATTGATCCCAGTAGAGACATTGCTTTTCTCAGGGTAGTGACCGGGGAAGCTATTATTTGTGACACCTTCGTCTGTGGAAGATAACATTTCTGTTTGGTTGAGTCTAGTATTATCCCCAAGTACTCCTGTACCTGACTTGGTACAAGTCTGAATTTGGGTAAATTCAGCATTCATCCTAGACTCACTAGAGATCTCATGACCATGTCCAATTGCTGTTTGCAGTGGTGAAAGGAGACGCCTACCACTAAGAGATTGTCCAGGTATGGGACTATCAGGATGTTTTGCTCTCTTATGTGGGCCATTACTTCTGACATTATCTTTGTAAATACCCTTGGGGCAATAGCTAGCCCGAAGGGGAGAGCTCTGAACTGATAATGTTTTATCTCCCCCTGGATCGTCACCGCTATCCTAAGGTATTTCTGGTGGTCTCTGTGAATGGGTACATGGTAATATGCGTCTCTCAAGTCTAATACGGTCATGAAGCATGACGGAGAAAGTATTTTTACACAAGATTTTATTGTTTCCATTTTTAAATGCTGAATTTCCAGGAACTTGTTCAGCCTTTTCAGATTTATGATCGCCCTGTACGATCCGTCGGACTTTCTGCAAAGGAAGAGAGGGGAGTAGAAGCCTTTGCCTCTTTCCTGGTAGGGTACTTCTTGTAATACTTCCTTCTTCCTTAGATTTGCGATTTCTTGTTGAAGAGCCAACTGCTCGTGTGATGTCTTTTGGGGCATTATCACAAAGTAATTGTTTGGTAGGGTATTGAATTTTAGTCTTAGACCTTCTTTTATTATGCTCAGAATCCACGGACTCATGGATATTTTTTCCCAGGCCTGGAGAAAGTAGGACAACCTTCTCCCGACCCGGGGAGCACCTTCATTGTGGCTTTTTGTTGTCGGCGGCTTTGTTAAACGTAAAGCCTTTGTTTTTGTTTCTTTTATCCTCCCATCCTTCTTTGTTCCCTTTTGGGGGCCTTCATCGCATAAATCTTCTGTTCTGAAAAGGCCATTTGTATGACTGACTAGGGAAACCGGGAAAGGACTTTTTCTTGTCCCCCACCTTGTCCAAGATGTCGTCTAGCGTTGAGCCAAATAAGAATTCGCCTTCACACGGGATTGAACACAATTTGGTTTTTGTCTGCAGGTCTCCTGGCCAGCATTTTAGCCATAAGGCGCGTCTTGCGGCATTTGAGAAGGAGGCTGCTCTGGCTGCCAACCTAGTCGAGTCCACTGACACATCCGCCAGAAAAGCTGCTGCTCCTTTCATTATAGAAACCGATCTTTGTATTGTTTCTCTTGAGACTTTTTCTTTTATTTGGGAATCTAAATGATCCAGCCAGACCATCAGGGTGCGTGCCATGCACGTGGCTGCTATGACTGGCTTTAGCCCCCCTCCTGCAGCTTCCCAGGCATTTTTTAAAAAAGTTTCTGCTTTTTTATCGATTGAGTCCTTCAGGGTGCCCATGTCCTCAAAGGGCAGGGCGAATTTTTTCGAAGCTTTTGCAATCGCTACGTCTAGTTTAGGTGCTTTACTTCATAGGGAGGCCGGATCATCAAAGGAGTACTTCCTCTTAGGTGTTAGTAGGACTTTCTTGTCTGGCTTTTTCCTTTCTCGTTTAATTAGGGAGTGGATGTTCTCATTTATTGGAAACACCCTCCGCTTTTTCTGTTCCACTCAACTGAACATTAAATCTTGGGCTGTTTTCTTAGGGCGTTCGTCTACCAGCCCCATAGCTGTCCTTACAGCTTTTACCAGGGCGTCTGTTTCTTCAATAGGGAAGCAGCTGCGTCCCCCTTCTGAGGATGATAAGGAGGACTGGGAGGATGACGAATTACTTGAGTCAGATAGTTCACTTTCTGACTCGCTAACACTGGACTCTGGAGACCTATGTTTTTTCTTTGAGATTCTAGCGCCCTTTAAGGGTGTCTTCGACCTGGGTCCATATCAGTGTACTGAGGTCTGAAGTGAACCTCGGGGATGCCTCCTGGATTGTTTGTTCTATGCACGCCGCACAGAGCTTTTTCTCCCACGTAGGGGGTAGCTCTTCCGTGCAGATGACACATATCATGTGTTTGGATTTGGCTGTGCATTTAAGCCCCTGAAAGAAATCAATAACCACACATTAGCGAGCGGACTTTCACGGAGATCACTCACCCCCTCCTTGTTGAACGAGAGATACCGTCTCGGGCGTAGGGATTATTTCTACCGCTGAATCCATTTCTGGCTGTGCCGCCATGGTGGAGCTTTGGCTGCGCCGTGATCCTGGGTGACCGCTGCTGCTGCGCTGTTGGGAAGAGGTGCGCTGGCGCTGTGAATGCTGGCGCTGTTCTTGCGTTTGTCGCTGCCCCTGCTTCGGGGACTGCCGCCGCGTTTCTTTTTCCTTCTGTGGCTTGTCACCCATGGTGACTGCCCTCTGCCCCTTTAGTGGTGATTAAATATGGATTCCATTTTTTTTTTTTTTTAACATGGCGTCGCGTCATCACCCCTCCCCGTGGTGCCCCACACCGCCGGCGGAAGTGAGAACCCGCGCATGTGCACTGCGAATTTCCCAGCAGTGCACTGTGCTTCCCCTTCTCAAGGGGCCTGTGCTTGCGCGATTGCGCCACTGCTGGCGTCCCGCGTCCTCCCCAGCTCCTACAGAGGCCTGTATCCCGCGGTTCCCGGTGGCCGCCGCCACCCTCCACTTACCACTCCAAGGCCCAGCGTTCGGCGGGAGGCTCCTCTTTAGTGACCGTCACCACTATACCTGGAGGAGGCACCATCTCTCTTTTTTCTCTCTGGATCGGCAGGCTTGTTTTCCCTCTGCGTCTTCTCTGCCTCTCCCCACTCACCCACAAGGTCCGCCGACCCCGGCGGTGGTGCTTCGGGGGAAGCGAGAGAATGATCCCGACCCAGCCGAGGCAGGGAGCCCCACTGCCTGTTACCGCACTGGTTCAGCTCCCGGCATCCCGCGCCGATCTGCAGGTACGTGCTGTAGGTTCCCCATCAGGGACAGGAAACCAACTGATGTGAGAGAGGGGTACCGCTTTTTTCATCTGTAGGTTTCCTGTCCTTGAGGGCGGATCCCTCTCTCTCCGTGTTGCAGTCATGGAGGAAAGAGAAAGCTGAGTAAGCTTACTGACTCGAGTATAAGCCGGGTATGCATTGTCCCCCGTCACTGTCATTGTATGCATGACTCCCCGTCCCTGTCATTGTATGCATGGCTCCCCTGTCACTGTCATTGAATACATGGCTCCCCTGTCACTGAATACATGGCTCCCCGTCCCTGTCATTGTATGCATGGCTCCCCCATCCCTGCCATTGTATGCATGGCTCCCCTGATATATATGGCTCTTTATCACCTATCCTTGTATGTGTGGCTCTTTATCCCCTATCTTTGTGTGCATAACTCCTGTTAAAAACCCCAAAAAAAATCAACAAAAAAACACATCCTATTTACCTGCCTGCATGCACGATCTTGTTGCTGGCACTGCATCTTGTTCTGGCCACAGGCGCCAGCAGCTCTTCCTGCCGAGCGATCACGTGGCCCCGCTCTTTAAGATAATGAATATGCACTCCACGGCTATGGGAGTGTAGCTGAGCGCATATTCATTACTTTAAAGAGTGGGGTCACGTAATAGTCTGGAAGAGCTGCTGACGTCGGAACCAACGAGATGCAGTGCCAGCAACGATGGGCGCACAGGAAGGTGAGTATGTGTGCTGGAATCCTGTGGCTGGAACTGTGCGCTATTACAGCAGCGACACAGGGTTTAGCCACAGCCACTAGCTCCTGCCTCTGTTACCCGCTGCTCCACAGCCCCCTACCCCACCGGCCTTCTGGAACAATTGACTCGTATATAAGTCGAGTGGGGCGTTTTCAGCACAAAAAATGTGTTGAAAAACTCGGCTTATACACGAGTATATACGTTAATTGCTTGAACCATACATTTTTGTGGCTCCAGAACAAAAGGGGTAAATACATGTGCATTTGCCAATTTTTAGTTGTTTGATCCCATACATTTAATTTATGCCTATATTTTTCTCAATTCACTTCACCAACTTAGACTATTTGGTGCTGATGTATCACACACAAATCGGATTGCAAAAATATTTAAACACAGATTTTAATGTAACAAAATAGGTAAAAAGCTAAATGGGGGTGAATACTTGCGCAAACCACTGAATTTAACTGTTTATCCATATTTCTTGAATTTAGGGACCCTAAGAATCAAGTATTAGGATCTATATACGGTACTCAAAATCTGCTGCTTATCTTTTTTTTTATATCTATGCTACTCATGTACTGGTGGAGTTTTCTAATGATGTGAATTATAGTTAATCTGTCAGGCTGCAATGACCATATCCCCTCCCTTTAAGCACCTTCCACACGTCACTTTTTATAAATAAAAGTGGTGGGCCTGGAGTAAAAACATCAAAAGTGTTTGCACAACTACAGCAGATAATATTTATAAGGCCATGATTGAAAGAGAAGGGTATAGTCTCAGAAGTAGTTGGAATAGTCCAAGTATACAGAGTTACCTTCTGATTTATTTTAGATAAAGGTGCATTTACAAAGCGTGATGCTTGGTATTAACTCCTTCTTGACCTTGGACGTACCCCATTATGTCCTGGTTAGGAATGACTTCCCGACTTCGGCCGTACTGGGTACACCCTGGAAATTTTGCGTGCACAGCAGCTGTGAGCGCACAATCGTCAACAGGTGTTCAGCTAAAATCATAGCGGACACCCAGCTCTCACTGCCAGGAGCATTGGCTGCACCCTTCCCGGCAGTTTATCCCCCTAAATACTGCAATCAATCTCCGCATTTAGAAGGCAGTGAGAGGGAGGGGGCACCATCTGCTCTCCGATCGCTGCCCCCGCAACGTCATCGTGGGGACCTCCTGATCTTTGACATGGTGACCAGACGTCGTCATGATGACATCCGGGTCACCAGGCTATGGCAAGCATGGTCTAAGGGGCTTGTATAAGTGCAAAATTGACAATTATTAAACACTGGAATGCCTGTGCACTGCAATGGTTAATAACATTGATCAGTCACATGAAAGAGAAAGTAAATATAACAAAAAATTGTAAATTTTTTTCTAAATAAATTTCCAAAATAATAATAAAAAAATAAAATATATTATACCCATAAATTTGTATTTTCATTTAAAAAAAAAGTACATGTTTCGTACTGCCGCATCCAGAACAACCAGCCACATAAAAGTCACACTAGTTAACTTCTTTAGTGAACACCAAAAAAAGAAAAAACGATGCACAGGAGTAAGCTTTTTCGTTATACCGCCGAACAAAAAGTAGATTAAAACACGATAAAGATGAATGTTAATAAAAATGGTATCGGTGAAAACATCATCTTGTCCTGCAAAAAACAAGCTGCCATACAGCGCCATCAGCGGAAAAATAAAAAGTTATAGCTCTCAGAATAAAGCGACACAAAAATAATATTTTTTTCCATCAAATAGTTTTTATTGTGTAAAAGTGCCAAAACATAAGAAAAAAAATATAAATATGGTATTGCTGTAATCGTCCTGATCTGAACAATAAAGCTGCCTTATCAATTTAGCAAACGGGGAACGGCTTAAAAAAAATTTCCAGAATGGTTAGTTTTTGTTCATTCTGCCTTCCAAAAATTGGATGAGAAAGCAATTAAAAAACTTTGTGTGCCCGAAAAGGGTACCAAAAAAAACGTCAACTTGTCCCACAAAAAACAAGCCCTCACATGACTGTTGGCCGAAAGTGGAAAAATTATAGCTCTCAAAATATGGATATGCGCAATAGTGTGTGACAGCAGCCAAACATAACAAAATTTATATAAATCTGGTATCTCTGTAATCGCACCAACCTGAAGAATAAAGTCGTCTAATCAAATACACCGCATGAGGAACGGCGTAAAGGATAAATAAAACCAATTCTTCAACCTGCAGTTGATTTGTTCAATCTGTTTTCCAAAGATCGCTGTAAGGCCGGTTTCACATTTGCGCTATATAGCGCAGCTACGGCCTGCGCACGGCCGCCGCTAAGCCCCGCCCCCTGCCGGCTCCCTGCCCACCCCTTCCGGTCATCGCCGCCTACTAGCGCACATGAACGCTTGCGATCTGCGCACCCTATCTTTAGCATAGGGTGCGCAGATCGTGCGCTGGCCGTGTGCTAGCAGGATTTTGCCGTGCGCTGCGCACTTTTGAAGGTGCGCCGTGCGCGCCGAAATGCAACATGCTGCGTTCGGCACACACGGGCGCACCTTCAAAAGTGCGCAGCGCACGGAAAAATCCTGCTAGCGCACGGCCAGTGCACCCTATGCTAAAGATAGGGTGCGCAGATCGCAAGCGTCCATGTGCGCTAGTAGGCGGCAATGACCGGAAGGGGCAGGCAGGGAGCCGGCAGGGGCGGGGCTTAGCGGCGGCCGTGCGCAGGCCGTCTCTGCGCTATAAAGCGCAAATGTGAAACCGGCCTAAGACTTGGCTCACACTTATCCTGCGCTCTACGCTGAGCACTTACACTGGGGTTTCCGAGTAAATCTCTGAAATACATGATTCAGACAGAACCCCCAGAGGAAGATTCCCTATGAGGCAGATGGAGACACTGCATGCTGTCTGCCTATGATCCTGCGGTGTCCATCTTTTTAGGAGTGCATAAAAGTGCAGTCTGCCACAGCTTTGTACACTTCTGAAAAGAATACAACTTTGAACAGAGGCCAGATGAAGGCCAGATTAACTCTGCTGCTTCATTATGGTGAATGGATCCCTCGAGAGTTTCACCTGAATCGGGTCACTCTGAGATTTAGATGGAAACCCCAAAGTAAGTGCTCAGCATAGAGTGCGTGATAAATATGATCCAAAATTTTCAGTAAAATGTTCCCAACAAAAGCTTAAAATCAACGCACAAAAAAAGTAAGTCCCCACTACGGTCCATAATATATCAATGGAAATATAGGTGTATTCCACTGGTAGCACAAAGGCTCTGAAAAAGCGCCATGGCTCCTCACCCCCCAAAAGAAATCCAGAAAATTCTGTGCTCCCAAATCCAAAGGCCCCCCTCCCCCTTCTGACTCCCAGTGTGATTAAATCACATTTAGCGGTCACATGTTTGGCATTTCTGTAGCAATGAAAGCCTGCCTAATTTACAGGTGCGTGTCTCCAGAAGCACAAGCTGGGCATAACGTACTGGCCACTGCAATGTTCTGGGCACTGCAACGAACTGGTGAATACAATGTCAGCTTACAATTTTCACTCAGCAACATCCACTGCTGCTTGTTTCTGGTAAACACCCATGGAGTCAAAATCATCACTACACCTTTAGATTAATTCCTAACGGGGTATAATTTCCAAGATGGGGTCACCTGACAGGATGTTTGGCTCTTTTGACACCTATGGGCTCTGTATAAGGAGTCTGCAAATTATTCTAGGAAAATCTGTGCTCCAGTCACTCCCGAGTCTCGCCGTATGGCTAAGCAATACTGTACAGCCACATATAGGGTATTTCTACATTCAGTAGAAATTGTGGGACAAATTTTGGTGCAATTTTTACCCATTTCCCAGGGTGAAAATGTAAAATCTGGGGATAAAACAAAATTTTGGTGGTAAAATGCAATTATTTTTTCTTCACTGCCCAATGGTATAAAATTCTGTGACTCACCTGTGGTGTAAATATGATCACTGCACCCCTAGATTAATTCATTGAGAGGTGTAGTTTGTAAAATTGGGTCACTTATGGGGGGTTCTGTTACCTAAGGGGCTCTCCCAGTGGGTTACAGCACCCGCAAACCATAACAATAAAATCAGCACTATAATATGGCGCTTCTTCCCTTCTGAGCTTTTCACTGTGCCTGAAAAGTATTTTGCAATTACATGTAGGGTATTGGCGCACTCAGGAGAAATTTTTACAACAAACTGTGGTCCATTTTTTTCCTACTGGCCCTTAGAAAAATTAAAATCTTAGGGCTAAAACAACATTTTTGTGGTAAAAATGTAATTATTCTTCGATCACCGCCCAGTGGAATAAAATTCTGTGAGGTACATGTCGAGTCAATATGATCACTGCACCCTTCGATAAATTCATTGAAGGGTGTAGTTTGTAAAATGAGGTCACTTATAGGGGGGTTTCTGTTGTTTTGGCACTTCAATAGGTCTGCCAATGTGACATGGCACCCTCAAACCAGTCCAACGAAATGTGAAATCCAACATGGCGCTTCTTCCCTTCTGAGCTTTCCACTGTGCCTCAAAAGTAGTTTTTGTCCACATATGGGGTTTTGGTGTGCCAGTAGAAATTGAACAACAAATTTTGGGGTCCATTTTATATTGCTATCCTTATGAAAATGCAAAACCTCGGTGTTAAAACAAAATTTTTGTGGGAAATAATATATATATTTTTTCATTGTCACAGATCAACATTGTAAAACTCTGAAGAACCTGTGGGTTCAAGCTGTCACATGTCTAGATAAATTCCCTGAGGGATCTATTTTACAAAATCGAGTCACTTGTGGGGGGTTGCTACTGTTTAGGCACATCGGTGGTTCTCCAAACGCAACATGACACCCGCAGACAATTCCATTAAAGTCTGTGTTCCAAAACGTCACTCCTTCCTTTCTGAGTCCAGCCATGCACTCAAACAATAGTTTTCCCCCACAGAGTACTCAAAAGAAATTGCACAACATAGTTTGGGGTAAATTTTTTCTGTTACCCTTGTTAAAATAAAAAAAATTGGGGATAAAAACATTTTTGTGGGAAAAAGTTTTTTTATTTTCATGGCTTTAATTTATAATCTTTTGTGAAGCATCTGGGAGTTCAAGGTGCTAACCACGCATCTAGATAAATTCCTTGATGGATTTAGGTTCGAAAATTGGGTCACTTGGGGGCTTCAACTTTATGCACAGCAAGGGCTCTCCAAATGCGATATGGCGTTCGCTCTTGATTCCAGACAATTTTGGTTTCAAAAATCTAAACGTTGCACCTTCCCTTCGAGCCCTGCCGTGCGCCCAAATAGAAGTTTTAACCCACATATGGGGTATCGCCTTACTCAGGAGAAATTGTACAACAAATTTTGGGCTACATTTTCTCCTGTTAACCTTGTGAAAAAAAATTGGGTCTAAAGTAACATTTTTGTGAAAAAAAGTTAAAAATGTTAATTCTTTCCTTCCACATTCCATTAATTCCTATGAAGCACCTGAAGGGTTAATAAACTTCTTAAATGTGGTTATGAGTACTTTCAGGGGTGCATTTTTTAGAGTGGTGTCACTTTTGGATATTTTCTGTCATTTAGGCACATCAAAGTCACTTCAAATGTGACGTGGTCCCTAAAAAAATGGTTTGGTAGACTTTATTGTTGGAAAAATGAGAAATCGCTGGTCAACTTTCAACCCATCTACGGTAATTTCCTAACAAAAAAAAATATGTTTCAAAAATTGTGCTGCTGTAAAGTAGACATGTGGGAAATGTTATTTATTAACTATTTTGTGCGATATAACTCTCTGGTTTAAGGGCATTAAAATTAAAAGTTTGAAAATTACAAAACAATATGCCTTCTGTTTCTGATGTCCAAAGAACGCTCAGTAATAGATAATACAGTGCGCTGAGGCTGCCATTGTTCTCATCAGTGCAGGTCCTGTTTATACAGGACAATGCACTGCTGCCGAGAAAGATTATCTTTTGTGCAGCCCAAAAGATAATTTCACTCGATGAACAAGCGTTTTTCTTGCTTATTGTGTGATCACCATCCTATTCAGACTGCACAAATATTTTGAAGTGAGAATTCCTAGGAATGTTTGTTCACGATAATTGTGCATTGGACCATAAAAGGGTTGTCTACTACTAGGACAACCCCTTCTTGATCAAAATGTTTGGCCCCGATAATATAATAAAGCTTATACTCACCTCCTGTGCCGATGCTGTTCCTGCAGTGTTCACACTAGCTCTCCCCGGGGCTCTCATGCGGTGTTGTTACATATGATGTCAGTGCCCAATCAGCGCTGGCATCCCTGGGCGCAGGGGTAGTGATGTGTCATTCGCGAACGATCCGACACAAAGAGCCGGCTCCCTGCTGTGAACGATGGGGGCCGGCACCCCAGTGACAGCCACTAAAATCCCTGAATGGCTCTCAATGGGCGTAAAATCCCGGTGTTTGGCAGACGTAAGGCTGGTTTCACATTTGCGGTTTTTTTCGCGGTAATTTAGCGCTAAATAGCGCATGCGTTTTTTTTTCCTATACTTTGCATGGGATGCGCTTATGTGCGCATACACATGCGTTTGTACGCGTTTTACCGTGCATGCGTTTTTTTGCGGTATGCGCTCGGGCGCACAAAATGCAACTTGTTGCATTTTTTGTGCGTCCGATTTGCCTCAAAAAAACGCATGCGCGCGCAATGCGTTTTTTTACAGCAAGACACCCAATATAAGTCTATGGGTGCGCATTGGCATGCTTATGTATGCGTTTTTTTGCACATGCGTTTTTTTTTTGTTAACCATGGAATTTAGGGGTTTGGGTTAGAGTTAGGGTTAGTTAAGGGGGTTTAGGGTTAGGGTCAGGGTTAGGGTTAAGTATGGTTTGGTTAAGGGTTAGGGTCAGGGTTAGGGTCAGGGTTAGGGTTAAGTATGGTTTGGTTAAGGGTTAGGGTTAGGGTCAGGGTTAGGGTTAAGTATGGTTTGGTTAAGAGTTAGGGTCAGGGTTAGGGTTAAGTATGGTTTGGTTAAGGGTTAGGGTCAGGGTTAAGTATGGTTTGGTTAAGGGTTAGGGTCAGGGTTAGGGTTAAGTATGGTTTGGTTAAGGGTTAGGGTCAGGGTTAGGGTTAAGGTTAGTTAGGGTTTGGGTTAGGGTTAAGTATGGTTTGGTTAAGGGTTAGGGTCAGGGTTAGGGTTAAGTATGGTTTGGTTAAGGGTTAGGGTTAGGGTCAGGGTTAGGGTTAGTAAAGTCATGGTTTGGGTTAGTGTGAGGGGCCACCTAATGTTGGAAAAAAACGCAAACGCGGTAAAAACGCACTAAAAACGCATACAAACGCATAAAAACGCTGCGTTTTTTTCATGCATGCTCATAAAAATGCTTGAAAAAAACGCAGCAGTTGTACGCTTTTGTATGCGTTTTTCAATGCGTTTTTTTGCGGGAAAAACGCGCTGCAAAAAAAAGCAAGTGTGAAACAGGCCTAACTCCGCCCACCCAAACAAAACTCCGCAATTTAATTGGTTCCTAGAAAGTGGGCGGGGTTTATGTGGTAGGTGGGCGTAGTTTTGGACGCCTGAACATGTACGCAATAGGGATCCATTCAGGATCCAAAAAGAGCCGTCTCTTTTTTGTGAACGGAGCCGTGAGAGCCAGTTCACCAAAAAGAGCCGGACTGCCCATCACTACGCAGCGGTCACATGTCAACACTGCACGATAGCCCTGGGGAGAGCGAGTACCAAACACTGAGGGAACGACTCCAGCATGGGACGCGAATATAGGCTTTATTATTTTATACGGGCTAAGCGAGGCATATGAGAAAAAGATGTCCAAATAGTGGTTCTTTAATTAGTTTACGTCTGCACTTGTGAAAACTTTAAAAAAAAAAAAAGTTTCTTTGGTGTGGGGAACACATATCTACACTCCATGAAAATGTATCTACCTGGAGACTGAGCATAATGGTCGAGTAAAGTGAGAACTCACTCTCCAAAATCTGTCTTTAGGAAAATCTTATAAGAAAACCCTACAAAATTTCTACAACTAGAGTGAATGTCAATCCAAAGCACAATAGAGTCAATTCTGTGCAAAAGTTCAGCAACGGAAATTATACTAATATTAATGCATTATTCAATTACAAGCTACAATTGTGAAAAATGTGAGAAAGTTTTGTATCTGAAGGAAATTAACACGTCCTTCCTCCCATTCAAATCAAGCATAAATTACAGTATATGCATATGAACATGTTTAGCTATTGGCATAATAACACGTCTGCTACAATATCCAGCAAACCTTTCCTTACCTGTGTGCTTGTGCTGGAGTCACTTTGCAGACGAGCATGATTTTGTCGATCAGAACTACAGCTCTGGGAAGACTGAAAATACAATTTAAATGCAATGGTATTGTAATGAGCATCAAAGTTGTACTTCATTGACATTTTTCGATATAATCATTGTAGTTTTAGAAACTGAAACCTTCAAATGTATCTATCACCAGATTTCAGAATTCACGTGGCATAAATTATTAAATTATCCAGAGGAGGCTGATACAATTATAAACCTGACAGTAAGATGAGCATTTTATTGCCCACCAAGTCTGACTGGCAGCTGCAGCTTGTTCTGAGCAGTTTAAGGGTGTGTGCACACGTTGCGGATTTTGCCGCGGATCCGCAGCGGTTTTGTTCCTGCGCATCCGCAGCAGTTTCCATGAGGTTTACAGTACCATGTAAACCTATGGAAAACCAAATCCGCTGTGCACATGCTGCAGAAAAATCCGCGTAGATTTGCTGCGGTTTATTTTCTGGAGCATGTAATTTCTTTTTTGCGGTTCCGCTGCTGCAGTTTCCCTCCCGGGACATACAAATCAATCTCTCTCTCTCAAGTGAGGTAGGCTTGTGATATACAGCCTCATTTGCATATCAATTCAAATGTTAATTTCTCAGTAACAGAGGAATGGATTGGCCATGTAAAGGTATTGCTGGACTTGTCTGCATTCACAAATACATAGTGTGGGAAGTGAAATCCAGCTGAAGTATTCCCTTTAAATGAAGCATAATACACTTCTATGTACATCTTACAAATGCCTGTAAATAGTTTTATTTATCATGTTCTGTTTTTAAAGGGAATCTGTCACCAGGTTTTTGTTACCCCATCTGAGCAGAATGATGTAGGGGCAGTGACTGTAATTCCAGCAATGTGTCACTTAGGCTAGTTTCACACTAGCGTTTCTCAGAGATGCGCAGGGCTGCGGACGTCCTCCGTGTAGCTCCACCCATTGCCGCACCTTCTCCTGTCTGCTCCGCCCACGGCCGCATGCGTCCTACGTACCTATCTTTAACATTAGGTACGCAGGCCGTGCGGATGTATGCGGATGCGTCTGCATGCATCGTTTTGACGATGCGGCGACCTGCATTGGATGCAACGAGTTGGATTTTTTTTCACCGCATCGTCAAAACGACGCATGCAGACGCATCCGCACAGCCTGCGTACCTAATGTTAAAGATAGGTACGCAGGCTGCATGCGGCCGTAGGCGGAGCAGACTGGAGGAGGTGCGGCAATGGGCGGAGCTACACGGAGGACGTCCGCAGCTCTGCGCATCTCTGAGAAATGCTAGTGTGAAACTAGCCTTAGACTAGTTTCACATTTGCGTCATTGTGCGCAGTGCATCATGCGCAAGTAGAAACGCATGCAAAAACGCAAGCAAACGCATCGTTTTATACACATCAGCGTACGCATGACGAAAAAAAACAACGCAGCGTTTGCATGCATTCTCTAGGTGTCAAAGTGGACTGCCAGTGCCAACACCTTATTTTTATATACACTACCCCCCAAACAATGTTTCTTTGTGTAGGGGGTGGTTTAAACCAGTGTCTAGATTTGTCTACTCAAAAAATATCCAAGCGTATGCCTGCGTTCCCATAGACTGTAATGCGTTGTTTTGACGCATTCCGTGCACAATCGTACGCATGCGGTTTTTTTACGCCTTTGGGCGGACCCAAAAAGGCAACATGCTGCGAGCGGCGCATCTAGATGCACACCTAGAAAAACGCATGCAAACGCAAGACCATGCGTACGCCATGTTAACCGTAGGTACGCCAATGTGAAACCAGCCTTACACTGCTGCTTGCTCTAGATTGGATAAAATCAATGTTTTATCTGCTGCAGATCTTGCAGTTGTCTGAATGTTGATGTGATGTCTCAGGATTCGACCCAACAGTTTTGTGTTTGTCTACCGGCGTCTCTATCCACTGAGCCACTGGAGATCCGGTTGCTGGTCAAGTGCTGATTACCATGTGCCTTTTGAGCCACTCCTGTCTTATAGCAGGTGTTTTCCAAATACTATTTGGCCTATCCTATCACTCCGCAGGGGCCTTTATTTGAACCTCAGTGTTACTTCTGTTCCCTGCTGGTGATAGCTTACAACTACCCAGTTTGGTGATCCTTTTGTGACAATCTGTTTGTGTCTTCTCTAGGAGATAACTGTGTGGTTTTGGTAGTGTGTATTTCCTTATTCTCTCCCATTTGCTTGGTCGCCCCTACTGTTCCTTTGTTTTCCACTTTGTTGTTTCTTTGTATGATTGCAGTTTCCTTTCATCCCAGTCTGTTACCCCTGTCTGCCCGGTTTGTGCTATCCGTTTCACGTCAGTCCCATACCATCCAGAGTGGGGGAGGGAGTAGTTTCAGTGTGCATTCAGGAGCACAGTAAAGTTGGAGACCCAGGCCTCTCTACCTTCAAGAATACTTCTGGAAAAGGGATAGTGAGGGTCTCAGCTCAAGGGACAGTTGCAGGCCCTCCCTCTCCCTTACTTCAGACTGGCACATTGTGACAGCTGAGCTCTGTATAACCTGCCCTAACCACTGATTGGCTACTTTCTTTTCACATTGTGCACAAGCAGAAAGAAGGGCTATACAGAGCTCATGAATATGTAGTACTAAATGGCACAAAACAACTAGTTCTCTATTGATAAATAGTGATTTTATCAAAACTACAGCAAGCAGCCAAGTAAGTGACTCATCACTGGAATCAGGGATCTCTGTTTTTACACTATGTTGGTCTCAAATTAGGTGGCAAAAACCTGGCGACTGATTGATTCCCTTTAATAATCTGATGTTATTCTCCATTCATACAGAAAAGTAGATTCATAATTTGCAAGATACCTGTTACCAAAGAGCAGTGCATTGTGGAAGCCCTGATGTCAATTACATAGTTACAAAGTTGAAAAAGCTTACATATAAATTGACAGTATATACAGAGTAAACAGCCCACATTAGAAAGTTGCTAATCTCTTTAAAGAAAAGAGGGAAAATCCTTTTGGAGTCCTATGGCAGTGTAAAAGCACAACCTTGTACAATATTCTATATTTAACTTTAATAACTATTTTTTTTTTATCAATTTTAGGGTCCCTATGTATACAAAAAAATAACTGTGATAACAAGGGTGTTCTACTGGTGATAGAAAAATCAGTTATCACCTTGTCGGTTTTTCCTCCTGACCTTTATACTAGATATTTATGCTGCTCCAAGGTCTTTAGTTAAAAATATCTCTGTATATTAAATAAATAATGGTCATTTCTGGCGATGGAGCCTGTAAAGATAGGAGTTGGAACTCACAGCTTCACAGTAATATTATTAAATTGCATCTTGAATGCTGCAACCAACCTCATTGCTGACTGTGGAGTCCCTATGCATCATTCTCTGGATTTGTATGTCTAGACTGGCTCCAGAAGAACACTTCAAGAGAGCCGCTGCGTGAGATTCCTTCTCTCTCTGCCGCACAATAGCCTCACAACCAAGCCACTCTGCCATAGTTTGTTCATAGCAGGCCCGGATTTGATCGTCCACCTAGCCCAAGGATAAAGCAAAGGCAAGACAAAATGTCTGCCGTGAATTCACAATAACATCAGAGTATGACACAGATGACTGCATGCAATACGATCACCACGGGTTATTAAAGCCTAATGATTTTCTTATGATCAGGTCTGTGTATCATAACATTTAGAAGATTCCCACAGTGTAATAATACTATATGGAGCCATGCCAAACCGGCACTGCTTAATCAAATGTCTGCTGAAGCTTCCGGTTATAAGTAGACTGTGTCTAATATTAGAACGGTAAAGTAAAATGAATATTATGCCATGTTTTGAAAGAACATGGTGCAATACATATCATTGCAATTCTTCGTTGGAATGGAAGGTTTACTCTGAGAAGTACGGTACCTCTCTCCTCTCAGCATTTGTCATCCCAAACTTATAGTGCCCAAGAAGAAAAGGCCAGACTTCTTTACGGATCTCATGCGGAATTCCCCCATTATAAATAAGACGCAAAAGTTCTTGCTCTTCATACCTCTGATTGAAGAGAAAAAAAAGACATTTTGAATACTCCTTATGCTTATATTATTTTTCTACAAATAGCATAATTCTGAAGAAAAATGCTGCACTTTACATAATCAGCAAGCAAAGTAACTGAGACCTTCTGGAGAGAGGGTTTGGACTTTATGAATCAATTAGGCGAAATCTTAGTTAATTACCTATTCTACAACATTTTAGCTCTAACAACCACAATATTAACTCACTTTGTTTCCAAGTTTTGGAACAGTTTTTACCTTCTGGTCAATTTAAACTACCCGAGTCCTTTTGGATTCATAAATTGCAAACCCTCTCTCCGAAAGGTTTAAATAGGGAGCATGACTGTTTTTTGTAGGTTTAACATCTTCTAGATTTTCAGGTGTGACCCTGAGTTTTCCTCTCCCTTTTACCTGTTTTTATTATATGCTAATAAAACTATTGTAGTTATTATGTGTATTTAAGGTGCGCCTTTAGTCTTTCTTATATATCCATCATTCACTGTGAGATTGAGTGGACTTCTGGAGAGGTTCTCGGCAGAGATTTCTAGCGTCTGTCTGCCTTCATGGACCATGTAATTATCTATTACTTTTAATATTTTTGTCCACATGTACGATAAACACACACATGACTGTAACATGTATATCTCATAATCCTTTATTTAAAGGGGTTGCCACTACTTTAAATTAACCCCCCAATGTATCCCCCCGGGGCCCCTAATGAACTTTGGAAATACCTTATGTTGCCTATACTGCCTGTGAGCGGCGCTATCCGTGGCCGCTCACAGGCAGCACGTGACCCAGCACTGACGTCACGACAAGTGAGGCGTGACTCAGTGCTGGGTCCCTGTGGTGGCTGCTGGGTTGTGGGCAGGGTTATCCCCCGCATCACACCCAGCATCCACCGCACGCTTTCTCAATGAATGGTCGCACGGTGGATGCCGAGTGTGACATGGGGGGATAACCTCGCCCACAGCCTGGCAGCCAACGTGGAAGGCGGAAAAGGGACCCCTGGCTGCTGCCAGCACTTGTCAGACGTCAGAGGAAGCAAGAGGTGGCTACAGCTGGGGGTCCCGTGCTGCCTGTGAGCAGCCAGCTATAGCGCCGCTCACATGCAGTATAAGCAACATGAGGTATTTACAAAGTTCATTAGGGGCCCCGGGGTGATACATTGGGGGGTTAATTTAAAGTAGTTGACAAATCCTTTAAGCCATTTGGATGCCGCATTTGATTACCAAACAAATGCAACTTGAAAATATAAAATATACATTAAAATGTATTTCTACATAAATATTCTAATTTTTAATGTATTTGGCTATTTACGTCATTTTTGTACTATGTGTCTCCATTTTAATTTGTCTTATTCGCTTCCATTTTATCCTTTATGTTTTCCCTCCACGTTTATTATTTAATCCATTATGTTCTAATTTCCTCTCAAGTATATCCTCTTTTCTGCTACTGCAGTGCCTTGAAAAAGTATTCATACCCCATGAACTTTTCCATATTTTTTCATGTTACACTCAGAAACTTAAATTTAGTTTATTGGGATTACATATGATAAACCTTAACCCAAAATAGTAAGTATTTGTAAAGTCTAAAAGAAATGATATGTGGTTTTCTAAATATTTAAAAGATATAAATCTGAAAATTGTGACGTGCATTGTATGACGCCCCCATGAGTCAATACTCTGTAGGACCACGGTTCTCTGCAATTAATATAGCAAGTCTTATGGGGTATTTTTCTATTAACTTTACATATCTATAGGCTGAAATCTTTGCCCGTTCTTTTATTGCAAACCAGCTCTAGGTCAGTAAGACTGCAAGTAGTGCATCTGTGAACAGCAAATTTCAAGTCTTGCCACAGACTCTAAATGGGACTTAGGTCTGGACTTTGACTGGGTCTTGTTGTGTTTTCCATATGGTGACAGTGGGTTTGGGTGCTCTGTACTAGCAGAACAAGTGCCATCTATCTAACATTTAAATATTGTTTGTAGGAAGACGCCATTAAGATTTGATGTGGCACCATCATATAGCGCTGATAATGTGGAATATGACCAAATAAAGGTTGTTGACTCCTGTTTTACAAAGTGTAGATAAATCCCCACGGAGCAGTTAAATGCAATGTGGCTTTCTAATTAACAATTTACATTGTAATAAAGTATTAAGAAGGGATTTGCCATAAAAAATATTAACTCACCGTACTATCTTCCAAATATTTTTGCCACATATCTAAAGTAAGGCCGAAGCTTGCATCAACTGGGACATCAGGATAGACTATTTTGTGATTTACCAATGCAGATAAATGTGTTCTAACAGTAGACAAGTGTCTGCAGTAGGCAAGCCCTACAATAAAAAATTAGATTTTTCTTTAAAATAAAAAGGAAAAACACGCATCTCATATTATATATACACACACACACATATTATATTTTTTTTTTTAAAGTGAAAACTCAGCAACACTAGCATATTACAGGGTTGTACAATGATTACCCTTAGAAGAACAACTGTGATTGACAGCTGTCTTTCAGTGGTATTGGACAAAATAGGAGCAATTTATAACATTCTTTGTTCAATAAGTCAGATGCAGTGGTCAAAAGTGATCAAGTGACGGCATTCTATGTAATCAAAAGTATGGGGCCTCCCGCAGGGGTCATTGGCTAAATATGGCAGCAAAGGACACTGCCCTATGTAGTTGACCAGGTCAGTTTTTCCACTGAGAGTCACCAAATCTATTAGTTTACTGTGGTAATATAATGTATTAACTCTTACAAGTAAAATAATTATCAAGTCTTAGGCTGTGTGTCCACGTTCAGGTTTTTTTCGCTTTTTTTTCACGTTTTTCACGGCAAAAACGCTTAAAAAACGCATACATTAAGCATCCCATTATTAGAATGCATTCTGCAATTTTTGTGCCCATGATGCGTTTTTTTTCCCCGCAAAAAAAAAACGCATCGTGGAAAAAAACGCAGCATGTTCATTAATTTTGCGGAAAATCTGCGGATTTGCCACTATGTTCATTGTATTAGGATGCTCCAGAAAAAACCGCACAAAAAACAAGAAAAAAAAAATGCGGATTTCTTGCAAAGGAGTCCGGTTTTGCTTTGGAAAAATCTGCTTACGTGGGCACATAGCCTTATAGTGGTATAAAAAAGTTAAATAAAATTCATGAAAATTTGTAAAAAGTAAAAAACGTAACAATACAAGGAGTAAAGTTAACAAATAGTGTATACTGCATGGTAAACAGCATAAATAAAAAATATTCAAACAGCAGAATTGCCTAGTGGGAGGACGGGATCACCATTCCACAGTGAATATGCCTTCCTAACTCCGCCTTTCTTTTTAATGATTGACAGCACAGGCTTCATTTACTGAAGCAGGTGGAGGAGCTGGGTGGCCTGTCTGACTGAGGTATGGTATTCCAGACTACACAGGCTCAGTAAGTCACTAGTTTGTATTTTACTTCGAAGATTGTTTTCTTGAAAAGAAGCATATGCATTTTGTAACTACAGGTAAGCTTCTTCTAGGGGAAAGCTGCACTACATGGATATGTGCTTACTTCATAATGTAAGTAGGCCCTCAGAGTGCCCTTAAGGGAGGAATTGCTGGGAGTTTTTTTTATTTTGCATCTTCTCTAAAGGATTAAACTACATGAGGTCGAGTCTACATATTGTGAATATGTGGCTGAATTTTGTCAATTTACTGTGGTGATATGAGGAGACATTTACAAAAGTGATGCTCACAGTGCAACTTGCTTTGCAGCATGCCCTGTACATATGTTGAAACACCAATTATCTTCAATACAGAAAAACCTTTTCACTGCAAGTGGTAGCTGCTTACTTGGTTTAAGCGTTGGCTATTGGTAAACTTTTTAGAAATAACAGAAAAAAAAAATGCATAATAGCAAACTAAATGTAAACGCTCACTTTCACATGCACATCAGCAGTGCTAGCTTCTATCAGATTCTAAGCTTCCACTCAGGCAAGTCTTAGTGAAGGAGGATATATATACAGTATTCCCTTTAAAGGGGATATCCGGAACTTTAGAAAAAAAAAAAAAAAAGGCTTTCAGTTGCTAGCAGAGGCAACCAACTACCTGCCTGTTGTACCCAGTGCCGGTCACTGACCGCTCCTGCCAGAGATTCAGCTACTCCTTGTCGACAGAGCAGCAATTTCTCTTCCTGTAGACAGGGCAGGACTACTGGTGTCATATTAATGGACAGCCGGCTTCTCTAAATTAGGCAGCGGAGAGTCGGCTGTCAATCAGCATAACACCAGTAGTCTTACCTTGTCAACAAGAAGAGAATCTGCAGCTCTGTTGACAAGGAGTAGCTGAATCTCTGTCAGGAGCGGTCAATGACCAAAGCCGGGTACAACACACAGGTAGCTGCCTCTGTTAGCAACTACACGCCTTTACTTAAAAAATAAAAGTCCCAGAAATCCCCTTTAATTACTGAAAATCTGTCACAAAATTCAAAGCAAAGATATATTGACTTGAATAGCTGTGTGTATAGCTGCTGTGTCAGAGAGATCCAGTGATGAAAATCTTTGAGCGGTGCTACTAAATGGGTTTTGGTGCGTTATCGATTTGGAAACTGTTACTCCAACAAAGTGATCTTATATGATCATATATCTAAGAGATGTCAGCAGAATCTAGGTGGAATTGAGAGACACTGATCTTAAAAACAATAGAATATACTTCTTGTATTCCCATGCCAGTTTTTCATGGTTGAGATGGGAAAATCTGTCTCTATACAGGAGACTCAAACTGTAGGGATCATGGAAACAATCATGGACTGAGCTTAACTGTAAATGGGAGTTAAGGAAGAAGTGAAACAGTGACTAACTGTTTCCATCAGTACGTCTTCTACAGGTGTTATGGAAACATCAGAGCTTAGCCATCTGCTGCACCTGTAGTCCTGATCATGTATGATTTGGGAATCATTTACTAGTTTCAGGGAATACGATTTAATTCCAAACATTACTGGTGTGGAGATAATCATCATATGTGTAACATGTGGATAGACAGATGAATAATCTGATGAATAAATCAATAGTGAGATAGGCAGATAGATGGAAAGATGTACTTACATCCATAGAAGGCTCTGGAGACAATTTGATACTTCATATTGTCGCATAACATTTTAAGAGGTGCTCTTAAATAAAAGTAGTTTCAGGTTAAAAATATTTCCATGGTAAAATTATTAGCATACAATTTATCATTTGATTTTTGAATACATGGCCACTTTTATATTCTGAATAAAAGTTTAGATTTATTCTTTACAACAGTTTTTTCATTTATACATATACTTAGTCTTCCTAAAAATTGTAACTTGGTGAATAAATTGCATAGCGATACTTATTTTGTACTCATCTCTGAGCTGCGCACTTCAGAGCAGCAATCTTCCAGAATGGTTTACTGGCTATATGTCTTCACAAGTTTACACCAGTAAATTGCAGTCAGGGAAGTGTAACCCCAAGCACTGTACAGTAATTTGATGCACATTGAAACTAAAGATGACAGTATACATTAGATGTACATCTGACAAATGTATCTGGGTTTCCCAACTCTATCCCAAGGACAGAGATAAAGATTGAGGTGTTGGATTGCTCAGGGTAGTAGTGGGAATAAAAGAGGAGCAAACAATGGCTACATATAACCTGGTGACAGGTCCTCTTTAAGGCTAGTTTCACATTTGCGGACGGAGGGCTGCGGACTTCCTCCGTGAAGCCCCGCCGCGCCTCTCCCGGTTAGCTCCACCCATTTCTGCATGTGGCTTCATGCGGCCTGCGTACCCTATCTTTAACATTGGGTGCGCAGGCCTTGCTGCAGTATGTGTCGTTTTGACGATGCGGCGCCCGCATAAAATTCCAACATGATGCGTTCTACGTGGGTCACCGCACTGTCAAAACGACGCATGCGGCGGCATCCGCATACTGCGGCACAGCCTGCGCACCCAATGTTAAAGATAGGGTACGCAGGCCGCATGCAGAAATGGGTGGAGCTAACCAGAGGATATGCGGTGGGGGGCGGGGCTTCACGGAGGAAGTCCGCAGCCCTCCGTCCGCAAATGTGAAACCAACCTGAGTGCGCAAATACAGTTCTGAATTATATACAAACTCAGCTGGTAGCGGCTTATCTCCCAGACAACAATAGGAACAGCCAATGGAAATCCAACCTGCCAGATCATTGTCGCTCTCTTTGATGCCCACTTACACATTAAACACCCAAACAATCCCACTAAAAAAGTAATTTTTTCTTTTCTTTCCCACAGGATGTTGCTATAAGAGGGTCTGAAGCAAATTAAACTTATTTTTATTATATGAGCACTAAGCAATGGCCCAAATTCACTATTGGTGTTGCATCAGAAGTTGCACTTTTTTTTAGCAAAAGTCAAGACAAATTAATTTATGCACTTACCTCTCATGATTGCATCCATTGGATGGACCTCCATCTGAAGATCCACTTTGAGAACATGAGGAGCAGGAGGATTTGCGAGTACTGGGCTGCCACATTGAAGGTAACCCAACCCCCTGAGGATCTATAAAATCCTGAGGCACTAAAGAGGAACACAGTATTAGAAAATGTACCGAATATACTGATCAAAAACAATTTTTTTCAGAATCTGGAGCAAATCACTGCTGGTGATAGATTTGATTTAATAAAGCAATTTGCTATACAGTCACGAATGTGCACTCACCACGGGAAACAGGAAATATATCCAGTGTCTTTTATGCAACAGACTGAATTGGGAAGTGAGTTAATCTTTACAACACTGCGTAAACCCATGGCACCTTCAACAAGTTAAAATTCTCAACAAGAGGTCAGGCTTGTCATAATGTAAGAGGGACTTGCAATTGTAGGCTAGACTTACATTCATAAATAGGAAGTGCGCGACACACTCCCTACTAAAAGTGCTAAGTATAATCTGACCACACTGAATTGATTTACTCAAGTACCGTAATCGCATTTTTTTTTTTAATTTAAGTGTTTTCAGGACATTGATGACAATGGTCACAAAAGGGTTAAACTATCTGCGCTGTTTGGGGGATAGAGAATAACCATGTCTGGAAGTGCACATTCGAAGACGTAGCCAAGAAGATATCTGTACCACATACCATCAGGAACACAAAGGCAGATTTTAATCAATAGAATTTAATTATTAGAATTTGAAAAATATGATCCGATTAAATGCTGAAGGCAGGGTCACTCAGAGGGCAGCCGAGATGCAAGCGCAATGCGGCTTCTTCATCAAAGTCACAGTGCGTATTGTATGCTTATTGCTCATGCCTGCACAGTTCCTGCATGATCACGTGGACATTAACAATATGCAAGCGATCTAGAGTCATTTTGTTAGAATCCATCTGACATCCGCTTCAGCTGTAATGAACCTGAGTGTCGACTGCTATGTGTGTGACTCTACCCCAACTGAGAAAAAGAAGTGGCAAGTGCTGGAAAGCAGGCGTCTCATGCTCATTTATAACAGTTATGATTGGACAGTAATTGAGAGAATCTGCACAACCTGTATTGATCAAAAGGCAGTACACCTAATTACCCATAATTCTAAGCACTTAGAAATGAGTTTGTGTAACAGGAGAAGGTAGGCAGTATGAGCTGGCAACAGCTGCAGAGAATGCGTGTGTGTATATATATATATATATATATATATATATATATATATATATATATATATATATATATATACACACACACACACACACATACATACACACTCCTCACATTTTTGTTAATATTTTATTATATCTTTTCGTGGGACAACACTGAAGATATGATTGGTGTGCCCTCTAAATAACTCAACACACAGCTGTTAATGTCTAAACGCCTGGCAACAAAAGTGAGTACACCCCTAAGTGAAAATGGCCAAATTGAGGCCGAAAGTGTCAATATTTTGTGTGGCCTCCATTATTTTAAAGCACTGCCTTAAATCTCTTGGGCATGGAGTTCACTAGAGCTTCACAGGTTGCCACTGGAATCCTCTTACACTAGTCCATGAAGACATCAAGAAGCTGGTGGATGTTAAGAGACCTTGCGCTCGTCCACCTTCCATTTGAAGATCTCCACAGATGCTCAACAGGGATTAGGTCTGGAGACAATTCTTTAGCAAGGCAGTGGCTATCTTAGAGGTGTGTTTCGGTACATTATAATGCTGAAATGCTGTCCTGTGGCCCAGTTTCCAAAGAGAGAGGATCATGCTTTGCTTCAGTATGTCACATTACATGTTGGCATTCATGGTTCCCGCAATGAACTGTAGCTCCCCACATCCGACAACACTCATGGAGCCCCAAACCATGACACTCCCACCACCATGCTTGACTGTAGGCAAGACACACTTGTCTTTATACTCCTCACCTGATTGCACCACACAAGCTTGACAATATCTGTACCAAATAATCTTATTTTGGTTTAATCAGAGGACAGGACATGGTTCCAGTGATCAATTGCCTTAGTCTAGTTGTCTTCAGCATCCTGCGGGCTTTCTCATATATCATCTTTAGTAAGAGGCTTCCTTCTGGGATCACAGTCATGCAGATAAATTTGATGCAGTGTGCGATGTATGGTCTGAGCACTGACAGGCTAACCCCCCCCCACCTCTTTAACCGCTGAAGCAATACTGGCAGCACTCATACGTCTATTTTGAAAAGACAACTGTGGAGACACAGCATTGTATTTCAATTAACCAGACGTATATTTTTAGCAAACCAAAAAGAATAGGCTGTATTTGTATGCTGGCTTTAGAATTTAAACATTTCTTTCTGGCTGGTCAAGAAAACAGACTTTTGATTGTGTTAAGGCCCCTTTACATTTAGCGATGCACCAGCGATCCCGACAACAATACGACCCGGTCAGGATCGCTGGTGCATCGCTAAATGGTCGCTAGTGAGCTGCCACACAGGCAGATCTCACAGCGATGTAGCGACGCAGCAGCGGTCGTTACTTACCTTTCAGACGCGGCGATCCTGACGTCCTCCCGCCCGCGTCCACGCGTCGCTCGTCGGCGCCAGCAGGAAGCGCCAGATGAGAAATGGAGCTGCGCGATCAGCGACAGACAGCGGGCGAGGCGGTCGGAGGTAAGTATCACACAGCGATATTGCTGCTGCGTCACAAAATCGGTGACGCTTTAGCGATATCGCTAGCGATATCGCTATGTGTAAAGGCCCCTTTAGCCTGTAATATCGATTTGTATTGTGGGCTTATCCTTGATGACTAGTCATGTTTACTGATATGCTAATGAATCATTCTCTAGGCCAGGTAGTTTGCTGATTTTTAAAACAGGATGAAAAACTATGCAAATAGATTAAATAGTCAAGCAATGCTAATTGATCTCATCTCCTTTCTTACCTTTTATGTAAAAACTGAGTGAAGGACACTTACTAAGTATAAAAATAGGTTACATGCATCGGTATAGACTGACAGACAGAGAGACAGCCACAGATTCTGACAAGACATCCCAACATCCAGGGGATCCTACAGGACTGCTGCCAGTTCATCATGGCTCCATCTCGAGGGACACAGATCTATCATTCTACAGGAAACAACCTAGGGGTTTTCGGCCTCGGCTGGAAGAATACAGATCTGCTCCAATGACCATCGCTGAACCAAGGATATGTTTGGAGAAAGCCAGGATTGGGACCCGCTGGTCGCCTGGCTTCATGGAGATGTTTGGGTCAACTGGCCTAGTTCCTCAATTTACTGTCATCTTCCTAAGCTTGTCGTTACCTCCTCTCTGTGCGTGCCACATGTGAAGTAGCCGACCCTGGGAGCTCTGAAGTAACAGCTGCCATTATCCTGGCGAGTCAGCGGAAGCGTGAGACTCTAATGTACACCATCTTGGGGTATTTTGCTGGGGATGTTCTACATGTTTTCTGCCTGTTTTGTGGTTCAATAAAGCATTGCCACACTGTTTTACCCTCACCCTGTGTTGTTTGAGTAGCGTTATGCCCACATTAAAAGGACAGCAGGCATTCGGCGGGACGATACCTGGTCCACGCGGTTTCGGCTAGCAGACCTGGGCATCCGCTGAACCCCTGTGTCTGCACAACAACCTCTGGATATGATGCAAAGCACATGCAGTCAACTTCTTTGATCGACCGAGGCCATTTCCGAGTGGAACCTGTCTTGTTAAACCATTGTATTGTCTTGGTCAATGTGCTGCAGCTCAGTTTTAGGGTGTTGGCAATCTTCTTACGTAGTAGGCCGTATCTCATTAGTAATTAGCAGTCCTATTCCTATATAGTAACATTCAGCATTTAAGGGTATGGAATATGGTGCGGCCGCTACTTATAGCTACTCATTCCCACTAACCAACCACTGTCAAGTGTTATATACTTGCTCCTAAGCCTCCCCAACATGTTTCACCAGCGAACTGGCTTCGTCAGGGGGTTGAGGCTGCAGTTGTTATGAGCTACTCAGAGAAACCCAGCAAGACTGGCACCAAATCAGCAAAGGCGCAGCCCCAGGCGCACATGGCGCAAGCAGACCAGCTAGGCGTGCCCTTGAGGGCCGGGAATACTCTTCAACTAGCTCTCAGAGATGGGAGACTTTGGCAGAGCCCTTCCCAGGCCCACTGTTGCCTGGCAGCAGGCGATGCAGCCTGTGCCTCGTCTAGAACCAGGTCGGTACCTCTGCAAGAACCCTTAGGAGTGTAGCACAAAAAGACCAGGGAAAGAACCCTAAGGAAAGCCCTGAAAAGAAGCTATCAATATTGCCTGCACCAATCACCTCCAAGGCACATGGAAACTGTAATAAACAGCAAAGACCTGAGCAGGGTTAAATAGCACGCCTGATGCTGAAGGAATTGATCAGGTGTTGACTACCTTTCAATCATCCCTAGAAAATCACTCCCTGCTAACTTGCACAGTAAAATGGACAAAATCCCAACACAGCCTAGTACCAGAAACAGCAGCGTCCTGCGTTGCATGGCAACCCAGGAACACAGCGTTCCATGTTCCCCGGGCAGTGAAATACATCTCGCCTCCTCACACATCCAACTACTCAAGAATGCAACACTCCAAGAGATTGGAAAGGTTTTCCTGAGCGCATGGTAGCTCCATCTCCAGGGTCAGAACAATGGCTGCGTTTGCGACCGGAGCAGCGTCACACCGGACCCGAATCATTCCCAGTTGAGTGCACAGAACCACAATCACTAACACCAGTATGCGAAAGTATGAGAATGATGGCACCAAATTTAGCACACCTGCTCCCTATTCAAACCTGAGACCTTGTAATACTAATGAATCACATGATACTGGAGAGGGAAAATGACTAATTGGGCACAATTTGGCCATTTTCACTTAGGGGTGCATTCACTTTTGTTGCCAGCGGTTTAGGCATTAAAGAGAACCTGTCAGCAGGATTTTGCTAAGTAAACTACAGGCATTGTTATGTTGGTGCTGTTACCCTGATTAAGAGAATACCTGCGATGAAGAAATCCGCTTTGTGGTTCTTGTGTAATGTTTGTGTGAAGTTTTCATTTAATTATGTTTGTGCCTTGGGCCGGGACTGTAGGCAGGTCTTATCTTGGTGTTCTAGGCCAGGGCACCAAGAAAAGATCTGCCCACATGCCCACCCCAAAGCACAAGCATGTTCGTCATCATAGAGACAGACAGAGAGACACAGACAGAGAGACAGACATAAAAAGAGAGACAGAAACTCTCATATATATACCACTCATATGTAGACAGCCCCTTCCAGAGACCCCGCCACAGCATCACAGAGTATGTCTGCGACCCCGCCACAGCATCTCTCTTCTGTCTTTCTCTCTGCACCTCTCTCTCTGTTTGTCTGTCTCTCTCTCTGTGTATCTGTCTGTGTCTGTATCTATGATGATGAACATGCTTGTGCTTGGGGGTGGGACTGTGGGCAGGTCTTTTCTTGCTGCTCTGGTGAAGAGCACCAAGATAAAACCTGTCTACAGGCCCGCCCGAAAGCACGAGTATATTATGAAATGAAAACTTCACACAAATATTACACACGAACCACAAAAATGATTTCTTCACTGGGAGTATCATTTTAATCAGTGTAACAGCCCCAACATGACAATGCCTGCAGTTTACTTCGCAAAATCCTGCTGACAAGCTCTCTTTAGTTGCAGAGTGTTGAGTTATTTTGAGGTCACACCAAATTTACACTGTTATACAAGCTGTACACTGACTACTTTACATTGTTTCAAAGCGGCATATCTTCAGTGTTGTCCCATGAAAAGATAGAAGATATTTACAAAAAATGTGAGGGTTGTACTCACTTTTGCGAGATACTGTATACACACACACACACACACACACACACACACACACACACACACACAATGCTGATTGATGAAAACAACCTGCATATGTTCAGGAAAGTCATCAGATTTGTTTGAAAAGATGTTGGCGCCAGCACATACAAAATCAAACAAAGTGTGTTAAAGCAAACCCGGGATGTCACGGATATGGCAACACTCCTCAGCATGTGTTTGGATCACTGAAGTTTGACTTTCAGGCCTCAAATAGTAGGTGGAGGTGGAACATGGGGAATGTGTTAATGAAAGATGAAAATGATGGTGCACTGTAACTACAAACAAAGAGAAGCATAATGAGAATACTATACAGTTATACCATCATTAATACTCAATGACGTATGTTGAAAGAGCATTTTAGCATTTACCGGTACATATTGGCCCTGATCTATCATTGCCATTGTGACAATTTGCTAGTTTTGTACCCTTTATCTTTGTACCCAAATTCATTTTTCTATTTGCACCTTTTTTGAAGTCTACTTTGTCTATTTAGTTTTGTTTTCAGCTGGATGAAGTATTTTTTTAATCAGATTGTTATAATGAAAATGTGAATAAAAACTAACAAGTAAAAAACAACTGTATCACCATCCATCCCCCCCTCCCAACACCCCACACCCCCGCCTGGTCCACAAAAGAAATAAGAAAATTATACACAAAAAGCACAAATCTTATGAAAATATAAAATACATGCACATAAAAGTGGATAACAGTGGATAACAATGTCGACCAAAATCAGCTATTAGACGAATAGGTTCGCTGCTGGCAGACCTGGGGTGTCCAGTCAACCAGCCCAAATTTGCTCAAAAGTATTCGGTCGTCCCCTCTTAAGGTATATGGCTTTTTCTCTATAGAGTATATAGTTTAATTTATTGATGTATTCTGTCCGAGATGGCACCTTATCAGAAATCCAATGGTATGCTATCAGCTTCCTAGCAGCATAAAGCATTCTGGCAACTGCGGTTTGAAGGTATTCATCTCCCCCCACATCCTCCACATAACCCAAGACACAGACAACAGGATCTCTCGGGATATCCTGTCCTGTAGTCACATGGATCAAATTAAGGACCAGAATCCAAAATACCTGCAGGCAGGGGCACGTCCACAACATATGCAAGATATCAGCATTCTCGAGCGTACATTTAGGGCACTGCGAATCCCTCCTCATCCCCATATCAAATAACCATTTAGGGGTTCTATAAACTCTATAAAGAATATACAATTGGGACAAACGATTGGGTTCACTAAGAGACAGCCTGGGGACCATCTGCAGAATAGATTCCCATTGATCCCCTGAAATGGCGCCCAACTGTTGCTCCCACTTCGCCAGCGCTCCTATCGGATGCTTCACCAAAACCATTGAAAGAAGTCCACCGTACACAAACGAGATTAAACCCCTAGTGGATGCCTGCAGCTATGCTATTCATTTGGTCCTGCACTGTGTAGGCATGCCGCAACTGCAGATACTGGAAGAACAGAGTGTTGGAGCGGAAAATCCCATCTCAGTGTGTCAAAGGACTTAAAAACCCCATCCTCCACTAATTGCGACAGCCACCAGATACCTATTCGCCTCCATTGCGCAAAATCTTTAAGCGACCTCATTTGCGGCAAATACAGGTTATCCCAAATAGGGGAGTATTTTGTGAAACCCGTGATTCCTCTTAACTGTTTAATTTTATCCCACACTTTAATCATGAGAAGGACCGTAGGATATCTAGACGCCCAAGGTCTAAATCTGCCCGCCTCTAAGTTGGATAACAGCGACCCCTGACCCACAAGAAACCGTAAAATCAACTGGCCCCCCGCTGTCTCCGCTGGGAAGCCCTCCATTCCCCCCGCCATGTGCTGACATTGAGAGGAGAGAAAGTAGAGCCATAGATTGGGCAGCGCCAGCCCCCCCTCCTCTTTAGATTTTTGTAAATGTTCCAATTTGATCCTTGCACCCTTTTTTAACCAAATAAGTTCTCCAAATATGGCATTAATTTTGTAAAACCTATTTTGAGGGAGCCAGACTGGGGAGTTGTGAAGAACATACAGAAGCTGCGGCATGATCACCATTTTCAGTAAGTTCACTCTCCCCACCACAGAAAGATGCAACTTAGCCCAGGCCTTAACCTTTCCCTTAATCCTGGCCATCAGTGGCGAGAGATTCAAATATTCAAAATCCATTAATTAGATATCATAATACCCAGATATTTGAAAGTCGTTACAACCGGCACCTGTGTGACGTTGATTGGGATCGGATCTAAAGGGAGAATCGCAGATTTTTCCCAGTTAATAACTAGTCCCGAGACAGCACCAAAAGAATTAAGGAGCAGCATCACATTATGTAATGATCTATCAGGGTCAGCCAAGAACATAAGCAAGTCATCAGCACAGAGTGCTACCTTCTCCTCCAGTCCTCCGTATCTGAACCCCTCGATGCCCTTATCATATCTTATTCTGGAGGCCAGAGGCTCTATCGCTAAAGCAAAGAGTAGCGGGGACAGAGGGCAGCCCTGCCTCGTACCTCTATAAAGAGGAAAAGGGTCAGACAGTGATCCATTTGCTCGTATTCGTGCTTTTGGTTCGGAATATAGGAGCCTGATCCAACTAATAAAACCCGGACCAAACCCCATACAGCGAAGTGTTGCCCAGAGGTAGGTCCACTCTACACTGTCAAATGCCTTGGCGGCATCCAGAGACAGGACCACACCCTCCCCCCCGCATTATCCGCCCTCACCTGCATGTTCAAATACAGTCGCCTAATATTTATGGCCGTAGACTTACGAGGCATGAAACCCGTCTGATCCGAATGTACTAACGATTCCACCACCTTCGAAAGTCGAGTGGCCAAAACCTTCGCCAGGAGCTTAATGTCCACCGTCAGGAGGGAAATGGGTCTATATGACGCCGGGAGTGTCGGGTCCTTGTCCTTTTTTGGCAGCACAGTAATAATAGCTTCCCGCATAGAAGATGGGCGAGCTCCAGAACTGAGACTATCATTGAACACAGCCAGCAAGGTAGGGAGTAGTACAGATTTATACTTTTTGTACACCTCAACCGGTAAGCCATCCACCACCGGCGCCTTACCATTGGACATAGATCCCAAAGCCTCTTCAAGCTCCCCCAAGTCCAGCGGCTCATCAAGCATACGTCTCGCCTAGTCAGTCAGACGTGGGAGTTTAGCGGGCCCCAAAAAGTTGTCAAAGTCTTCAGTCGAGGCCCTGGTGTGTGAGGAGTATAACTCGGTATAAAAAGTCTCCAAAATTCTCAAAATACCCGGTGTGTCATTGAAAAGTTGCCCACCCACATCCCAAAGGCCGGCTATAAACGAGGACTCCCCCCTGTGCTGAAGTTATAACCGAGAGCAAATGACCAACACTCTCCGCATTTTCAAAATATTGAACTGACTGAAACATACGTTTTCGTTTTGCAGTTTCTAGCGTCATTTTAGTCACCTTCAACTGTGCCTCTTTTAGCCTTTTCTGACTGGCGAGAATGAATCGCATGGAGAGAGCCTTTTCCACATCCAGCAGCTCATGAAGTATAATCTGAGATTCTGCTCTGGAATTAGATTTAAGCTTTAAAATCTCACGTATATACATGCCCCGCAGGTATGCCTTCAGAGTCTCCCAAACAGTCAAACTAGATGCTGAACCCAAATGAAACCGGAGATGTTCCTGTATCTCAAAGCTAAAGCTATCATTCTTATCCACTAGCTGCAGCCAAAACGGATTAAATCGCCATAACGGTTTAGTTTTCAATCTATTATCCCCCCCCTTGATTGTAATGGACATGGGCGAGTGATCTGACACTGTTCTCGGCAAATAATTAACGTCTAAAATTTTTCTCAGCATCAAATCATCACCCATAGCCAAATCAATGCGTGACACTGAGACAAAGGTAGAGGAGAAGCATGAATATTGGTAGACATCAGGATTACGACTTCTCCATAAGTCAGTCAGGGCTAGCTCATGTAACAAAACTCCGAAAGGCGTACGATTACCTCCCGGTTTCAGGGGTGCATGATTCCCTCTATCCCAGTGGGAGTCCAAAACATTATTAAAGTCCCCCACCAACATATACGGGACCCCCGGAAAGTCCCTCAACATGGTATGAATTTTATATATAACTTTGCTGCTATAAGGCGGGGGGATGTATATAGAAATGAGTATCATTATCTCAGCAAAGAGTTTGCAGAATAGAAAGACGAATTGCCCCTCCGTGTCCACCACCACCTGATTGCATGTAAACTGGGCGCCTGAACAGACCAGTATGCTAACTCACCGGGAGTATTGAGAGTACGTGGAATGATACCCATGTTGTATCCACCTCTTATTTAATATACCAAGTGTCTCAGGAGTAAGATGCGTCTCTTGTAAGCATACAACAGTTGGCTTTTTGATCCATTATAAAGGAAAATATGGCCTGTCTTTTTACTGGGGACTTTAGCCCTTTAATATTCCAGCTAAGTATTTTAACGTCACCCATTCTCAAGTCAATATACAGTCGGTGCCAATATCCACCGTGTCATAGTAGAGCTTACATTGTTGTGCACAAAAGTTACATAGGACCCGACAAACCCCCAGAACCCCCCCCCCCCCCCAAGAACTCTTCCCAACATGTCCCCCGGCAGCGCCAAGGGTATTTCAAACAAGGGCGATGTTATTCCCTTCCACATCAGTCAACGGGCGTTTCACTTCCTAACTGCTGCCCACACATAACAGGATGAGTCCCCACAGCACATGGCAACCATCTATAGCAAAACGACAACATGTCGAGCAGTTTCCTGCAACAGAACCGAAAGTCAAGACACCAGACAGCGCAGAAGTGTCCAAAGTAGCAAATACATCATCAGCCGCATTCCCGGTCTTCCTCATCCTTCCTCAGCTGCTGTTTATTCAGATCCAGCCAGTTCATAGCATCTTTAGCATCCAGAAAAAAGTGAATTTTGTTCCGGGCCTCGACCCGCAGCTTGGCCGGGAATATCATAGAATATCGGATACCTATGGCCCTTAGACGTTTTTTGATGTTCTTAAATTTAGCTCTCATTCTTTGGACTTCTGGCGAGAAGTCAGGGTAAAAAGAAACTCTGGAGCCATCAATAGAAAGGTCAGGATGTTCCCTTGAGTATCTAAGGATTTTATCCCTGTCCCTATAGTGGAGAATTTTAGCCAAGATAGGCCTCGGTTGGTAACCAGGAGGAGGAGGGCGGGTAGGAACCCTGTGAGCACGTTCCACAGCATATAAATGAGTTAGATTATCAGTTCCTATTTTCTCCTTAATCCAGGCTTCGATAAAAACAGTAGGATTTTTGCCTTCATAACGTTCAGGCATGCCAACAATGCGGACGTTGTTCCGTCTAGACTTGTTCTCTAGGTCATCAGTTTTGGCCCACACAGCAACCATATCTCTTTTAAGTTCTTTATGATGCTGCGCTGACTTAGACACAGTACCCTCCACAACTCCGACTCGTTTCTCAAGTTGCCCGGTTCTGTCTTTAACGGTGTGCAGTTCATGCCTCACATTTTGCATGGATTCTTGTAAATAACCCAGCTGAGTGAGCACAGAAGAAATAGCAGACCCACACTGCATAACTGCTGTCAGCACATCTTTGATAGTAGGTTCAGTTGGCATTTGCAGCTGCAGTGCTTGGAGCTGGCTTTTGTTTTGCTCCACTAGTTCTCCCCAGCTGGCTGCAGCGTCCTGCTTCTCCCGACCTCCAGAGCCTGTGGCCTCCTCCTCTCCCCTCTCTCCCACCTCCGGATCCATACCTTCACCTGCAGACTCCAGCTCTTCATCTGTCTCCTGGAGGGACTCGCGCTCTGCCTCCTCCACTCTGGCAAAGCGTCTCAGCCGGGCTGCCACCTCCCTGTTCCTGGCCTCACTGTCTGCAGCTGCTTCCTCCAGAGCACGCACTGTGTTAGCAGCTCCATCTTGGGACCCAGGCCCCAGCTCATTAGTCACTCTTCTCTGACCTTTTTTTCGCATGATTTAGGGCTAGAGGCTGAATGTCTCTGTCCAGCGGCACCCGCAGGTCTCAGGAATGCACACAGATTAGTTACTGACCGTGCTGTGGGGATATAATGGCAGTAATCAGTAGCTGTGTGTGGGAGCTCAGCAGACCCACGTCCTCCTCACATGCTGCTAGGCCACGCCCCTCCTCAGCTGGATGAAGTCTAGCAATTCCACTTGTTTTTGCCTGGTTCATCAATTGCGACTTTTTAAAAAGTCTCAAAATTTTACAATTTCACTCTAGTCCCCCTCCCGGTGTGTTTTCAAGTACATCCAAATTTTGGCACAATTTTTGCGACTTTTCATGCCAAAAGTTGCAAGAACAGTTCAGATAAGAAAGAAGCCCAATTTTTTTTACTATGCGCCAAATTCATGAATCTCATGTGCCATTTTGATGAATTTAGTGTCAAAAACAGCAACTAACACCACGAGAAAAAAAAGAACTTAAAAAAAAAATGCAAACGATGACTTGGGGGCCAATGTCTATACATTTTTGACTTTTGGCTAATTAAATGTTAAAAATAAATCCAGTAATCAGGTTACTGTATGATACTTCCATTCCTTAATGGGGTTTTCTAGGACTGTAATATTAATGACCATTTCTAAGGATAAGTCAGCAATAAAAAATTGGTGTTTGTTTGTTAGAATTGTGACACCCCCTATGATTAACTGAAGGAAGATGCTGGTGCACACTGGAAGTAGCACAGCTCTATACATTGTGCAGAGACTATGAATACCGCACGCTCTCTATCATAAAAATGAATAGGAGAGGGCTTGCAGTACACAATGTACCACTTTCGGTGTACTGAAAAATCAGTGGTAGAAAACCCCTTTAATATGGAGTCTACTAGAGGGTTATCAGAGGGTTAAACATACTAGCTTTATCAGATTATCACAATAAAATATTATTCTCCATACCAAACTCAGATTGGCTCCCTGGGTATATTATTCTGAATACATAGTCTGTTGCTTCGTCTTCTTCCTTATCAGAGGTGGACTCTGAAGAACCCTGAGGACTTCTTTTTCTCAGCTTGGGAAATACTTTACCCTATGTTATATAAAAATGAATAAACATTAGGCAAAAATTAACAAAATAAAAAAAAAGTTTATTATTTGATTCAGTAAATGCAGATTTCAGGCTTCAAGAAAGTGTGAATGTTTTTACTGTTTTCTAATATATCAATATCATAAAATACAGTACAAAGATAAAAAAATGAGTGTGATCCAATAACTTTCATTGAATCACCCAAGAGGCATAATGGAGTCATTGGGTTCTGCTGAGTCCCCCAAATAGAGCCTCTGAGGGGGATATGAAAAGAGCCCAGCAGATATCATTGAGATGGCAAAACGTGCTATACGTTTTTGAGCCGATCTGCCCTTTAAACCATAGATAAGAAAATCTCAACAATGCACTAATATCTGGAATACCTTTCCTCTTTGGGACCACAATGGAGGATCAAGTTGCCCATGTGGAAGCAGACCATTTTCCAGACAGGAGAGAAACTGGAGGAGATGCCCGCCACGGGGAAACCTGAGGGGCGGTCTCTGTATTCCATCCTGGCTGACTAAAACTACGGTGCCACCACTGTCCACTGAATATAAAACAGAAATATACAATTGACAACAGATTAGATCTGAGGTTCTACTAATCGATTGCAGCAGATAAAAAAATATTGTTTTACTTGGTTCGATGCTAAAGCTGGCCAAAGACATGCGACCACAAGTGGCTAAAAATGGCAACTGTTTTGGCTGAAGCCATTACAAACATACATAAAAAAATGAACCGATTCTGCAAAAAGCAGGAAGAAAATGTCCACTTCTTTAAATGGTCAGTTGTAAACAATATTTTATGGTGACTATTGGTAGAAAAAATCCAATGCAAAAGATACATTTAAGAGGTCAGTATACTCCTTAAATTATGTAACTTACTTTACCCTTAATTTAAAGTGTGATTGCATTTAATAGTTACTCCTGCCATTGGGCATGAGATACAGAATATGAAAAATGCCTTTCTCCTATATACCTACCTTAAATTATTTTTATATTGAAGGGATTTTCCAACATTAACTTTTTTACTCCAAAGACTTGCTCTGCATAACCATAAAAAAAATCAATCTTATTCAACCTGTGCTTCTTCAGGGCTGCTTGTTCGCTGCTGTGTCGTTACAATTGTATGTGACTGTTGAAGCCAATTATTGGGCTCACACATCATTCCTTTGTAAATAGCACAAGTTGATGATCTTAGGGCTTGGTGGCAATGGTCAAGGGCTATAATCGTGATGTCACTGATGCAGTCAAGTTAGCAATGACTGGTGGCAGCAGTGGAGAGGCAGTGCTAAAGCGGTGGGGGTAATGATGATTTGTTGTTGCACAGAGTCCACCTTAGGACTGAGAAAAAGGTTAAAAGTATGTCACCCCCAAAACACAATTTAAAATAAACATATATTTATTTATGGGACTTAGTCCCTATACAAATCATACCTTTACCACATTAATCTGTCCCTGTGTTGTGCAAAAAAATGTTCCTTATTTCTATAAACTAAATAGGTTGCTGGGTGCACCCTTGGTGTAGCCAAACAGCTTCAGTGCACTGTCGTAGCTCTTGAATTTGGATAACCCTGCCTTCTCTGTTGATTGACAACGCTTGCTTGCCCAGAGTCAGCTCGTCTCAGGAGTAGGCTGGTGCCTGTGGCTTCTCACTGTCAGAGTAGCCAGATGATAGCGAGTGCACACAACTCTCTCCTCTCTGCTGTGACTGCACACTACACAGTACAACTGAGCAGCTGCAGTCGAGAGGAGAAAGTGGTGAGCATACACATTCAAATCTAGGAGCTTTTACAGTAAGTGAGAACAGGAACCAGCAGTCTCCTGATACAGCGTAGGGTCTGAACAAGAGGACTCTGACCATAAGCAGAGAAAGAGGCGAGGAACGTCCAAATTCTTGAGGCAGAATGGTGCACTGAAGCTGCATGACTACACCAAGGGTGCACTGAGCACCCTAATTTGCATATGTGAATAAAAAGTGTTTTTTGGACAACCGAAGGACACATTTACAGTATACCATAAAGGTATGATTTTTATACGCACCTTAAAAAATTATACCTTTACTGTATAAATCTGAGTGTGTGTTCAAATAAAATTGTGTTTTGGGAGTGAGACACCTTTTAAAGGTGGAAAGCATCTTTAAATATTTTGATTCAATGTCTACAAAATTAGACCCACTTATATTACAGTCCAATAAGATAATATCTATTTACAATAACGTGCGGCAGCCACTAAACTGAAACTAAGTTTACGTTCAGCAGTTGTCCAAAACACTTAAAAGTTGTTTCCTCTGGCTTGATTGACAGATCTCTCCCTAATTTGTAAGAAGCCAGATTGAACTGTTCAGCTAACTCATCTCCCAGTGTCTGCATCAATTTGTAAACTACAAGGTAGACCATTTATCAATTTCCTGCTTGTGGCACATTAGTATATGGGAGGGAGAAAACTTTTCAAGATGGGTTGTGACCATGGTGGCCATTTTGAAGTCAGCCATTTTGGATCCAACTTTATTTTTTTCATGTGACACATCACACTTATTGTTTTTCTTGTGCTAGGTTTTGACATAACTATTATTTCATGAGTTATTTACAAGTTTCTCTTTGTTTACAGCCATTGATATGTCGCAGAGGTTAACACGGGAGGAGCGGATAGAAATTGTGTTGATGTCTGGTGAATGCAGTACCCGGGTCATTGCAGATTACAATGCAAGACACCCTACGCAAGAAAACTGTCACCATTTCCATTTTATTTAGGTGTATCCATATAAATGGCCCACCCAAAAAGTTTGCCTCATCACTGAACATAATGTTCTGTGTAAACTGAGGGTCCTGTTCCAATTTTTGTTTTGCCCATTCTGCAAATTCAGCGCACCGATCTTGGTCACCAACCATTCCCATTTTATTTAGGTGTATCCATATAAATGGCCCACCCTGTATTATTTTCCGAAATTAGAAAAACAAGTATTCTCTGTTGAGGGAGCCTGACTGGTGTTTTTTCTTCGCATAGTGTAGGCAGCATGAATTGGCCTACCGGTTTCCTTCAAGACCACATTCTCTCTATTTCCCAATGATTACTTCCAGAAAGATAATGCACCATGTCATAAAGCATGCACCACTTTGGTTAGATTTACGCTAAGTTCACATGAGCGGATGAAAAATTGTTTTAATTTGTAAAGAAAAAAATATATTTCTGGATCCGTATTGTGTTATATGTCAGTTTTTCAAAACCGTTTTGAATCAGTATATCCATATTTACCTCCGTGTGCCATCCACATGTTAGTTTTTTACATGCATTTGGCATACAATATTTACATGAACAAATTAATATATAATAAATGACAAATATAGTTTCCTATCGTAATAATTGCAATGGACCCATGAAAAATGCGCAACATACTGAAGGTACTCTAAATGTGATCCTTTTTTTTGAGCACCCATTGACGTATAATGGACGTACTGTATAATGTCCCGGAATATAGATCAAAGTAGTATATGCTTCAATTTTTAGAACGCAGACCATCAGAGCATGTGTACAAACATTCATGTAAACTTGCATTGGTCCTTGTGCTGTTCGTACAATATCACTTTTACATAAAGACAGCACTCAGATGTATCACCTGCTCGCCTGAACAAGCCCCAAGAATGACAATGAATCCAAATTATGGCAATGACTTACAGATCTCACTTATTAGAATATTTTTAGGTTACAATAGAATGAAAAATTTACAATACAAAAGTGACAAACCTTGGCAAATGCACGATGCAATCTTCTATATTTTTACTAAAAATTTTCTTTGCCGAACCGTAAAAAATTAGAAACGTTAGTCTTACAAAGCCCACAAAAAAAGAATTTGAATGCATACCTTGTTGGTGACAATGGAGATACACAATTTCCTCAAGACGAATAGTCATTGCATAGTCCCAATAAACACTGGAAAAATTTTAAAGAGAAAAAGAGAGAAATAATACAGGGAAATGTTTAACAATTTGGTCTAGCCGTATATACAATATTTACTCTTCTAGGTTCCCTGTCTCTATCATGTTGCATACAACTAGATCTCATACACTAAAAGAGGTCCATAGACTCCTTTACTCAACAGAAGCCAAAAGACTGTCCTTGTGGCATACACTGGCCACTTTTACTCAGCTGACTGGGCTTTATTATATGGTCGCCCCCTGTAGAAAACAAAATGAATACAGGTCAGTATACATTTTTTTAAATGGAAGACTATGGATGACAGATATACTCTGCTCAAAAAATAAAGGGAGCACTATTAAACAACACAATAGTCAATCATACTTGTGTGAAATCAAACTGTCCAGTTATGAAGCAACACCGATTGTGACTCAATTTCTCCTGTTGCTGTGCAAATGGAACAGACAACAGGTAGAAATGATAGCCAATTAGCAAGACAACCCTTATAAAGAAGTGGTTCTGCAGGTGGTGTCCACAGACTATTTCTCTGTTCTCATCGTATTTGGCTGTTCTTCTGGTCACTTTTGCATTTTGTCATTTCTCTCACTCCTAGAGGTACCGTACAGTATCATCAGGCGGTGTCTACAACCCACAGAATTTTCTCATGTAGTGCAGCTCATCCAGAATGGCACATCAATGTGAGCTGTGGCAATAAGGGTAGCTGTGTCTGTCAGCAGAGTGTCGAGAGCATGGAGGAGATACTAGGAGACAGGCCAGTACACCAGGAGAAATGGAGGAGGCCGTAGAAGGGCAACAACCCATCAGATGGATCACTACTGCCTCCTTTGTGCAGGAGGAGCAGTGCCAGAGCCCTGCAAATTGACCTCTAGCAGATCCCTAACATCCATGTGCCTGCTCAAACTGACAGAAACAGACTCCATGAGGGTGGTATGAGGGCCTGACGTCCACAAGTGGGTGTTGTGCTAACAGCCCAATACCGTGCAGGGCGATTGGCATTTGCCAGAGAACACAAAGATTAGCAAATTCAATATTGGCGCCCTCTTCTCTTCATGGATGAGAGCAGGTTCACATTGAGCACATGACAGATGTGGCAGAGTCTGGAGAAGCTATGGAGAATGTTCTGCTGCCTGAAACATCCTACAGCATGACCAGTTTGGCAGTGGGTAAGTAATGATGTGGAGAGGTAATTCTTTTGAGCGCTGCATAGACCTCCATGTGCTAGCCAAAGGTACCCTGACTGCCATTAGGTACCAGTAGGAGATCATCAGACCCATTGTGAGACCATATGCAGGTGCATTGGGCATTGGGTTCCATTTGATGCATGACAATGCTAGGTGTTGTGAATTCTCTTTCTGGTCTCCCTCTGGTTATTACCGAAGGTAGGAGCCTGGTCAGATTGACAGAGGGGTTACGAGTTCACTTTCTGGGCTCCTTCTGGTGGTTACTGGAGGTAGTGGAGCTGATCTAATTGACAGAGGCTTGCCACCTGATAATGAGGATGACGATTGGAGATCTGGGGTTTCAGATTGGGATTTAGACAGCTGACTCCCTCTATCCCTGCTGGTGATTTTCTTCCTGTGCCTTCTGAGGTCTGATTTCTCCTGCTCTGTCCCTGCATGGTTCAGCTAAGTGGTTCATATGCTATTTTGTTTGCATTTGATCTGGTTTTGTCTATCTTTGCTTTGTGCGGGTCAGCCAGCTCCGGCTGGGGCTGTGCTGAATCACCGCCCATATGTTACTGCTTGTGCCAGATTGTTTTGTCCCCTGTTATATTGGTCTCTTTTTGCTTTGCTTTCAGAATATACCAGAGTGCTGATATAGTAGGGGCGAAGTCGTGCGACTTCAGTGTTTTTTGTGCATCAGACGTGTTGGACTTTTTGCAGGGTTTTTTGCGTGATTGCGGACAGTGTCTTTCCTTTCCTGTCCTGTCTAGTCAGTGTGGGCCCCATTGTTTGCTCAGTCTATTTTCCTGCTTGCGTTTGTGTTTTCATCTTGTCTCACTGACAATATATGTTTGGGGGCTATCTATTCCTTTGGGGGTCTGCTCTGGGGCAGTTTAGATTTCCCCTTTTCTTGCTTTAGGCTTAGTTAGCTCTCCGGCTGTGCCGAGGCATCTAGGATCATCGTAAGTACGCTCCACGGCTACTGCTAGTTGTGTGGTTAGGATCAGGGGTCTGCAATCCGCTTAGTTACCAACCTCTCTGGTTTTCTGTGGCTTTGTCTGGGCCTGCTATCCTCCTCGGTGACCCATTCATAACAGCTAGTCCTCATGTGGCTGAAGTGTGTCAGCAGTTCCTGCATGATGAAGACATTGATGCTATGGTCTGGCCTGCCCGTTCCCCAGACCTGAATCCAAATCATTGGATTTTTCACTTTGAGTATGATTCCAAATCCAAACCTCCATGGGATATTAATTTCGATTTACATTGATTATTTTTATGTTTTATTGTTCTCAGCGCATTCTACTATGTAATGAATAAAGATTTGCAACTGGAATATTTCATTCAGCAATATCTAGGATGTGGTATTTTAGTGTTCCCTTTATTTTTTGTAAGCAGTATATATATATATATATACACACACACACACACACTTATACAGGGATGTTTCCCTGGCTTATGCTCTGTGATTCAGCCCAAAATGTGATTTCAACAGTCTTCCTTAAATGTTTATTACTCAATATTGTTAAAAAAGTTAGGCACTGCAAAATTAGGTCTGCATTCAAATAGGACACACTGTGATCACAGAATTTCCATTAAGCCCTGCAAAAAGCACGAACATGATAATAATCGCATGAGAAAGGCATATAAACTGACCCAAAAACGTTGCTTTTGTTTAACTATCAAGCTGTCACTTTTAAATCCCCGCTGAAAAGCTCTGCTTCATCTGTGAGCCATTTTAAAACCGCTTATAAAATATCCAAATAAAGAATCTCAAAAGTAATAAAACTGCTGTCAAAATGCATGGCAATTTATACACATTATTCACTGATGGACTATCATAAGGCTGAAAAGCCAGAATAGCACCTTCAGATTAGTGTTTTCATTTAACAAGCTTCTACACATAAGAGGGACACTTAATGTACAAATCATTGCACTGAAGCTTTGTAAGGCCTGTTTCACACATCCGTATTTTGGCATCCGCCATCCGTTTTTTGCATCCGTTTTTGTGTGAAAAACCGGATCCGTTTCCATTTTACCGCAAACGGATGCAAACGGATCCGTTTTTTTGACGGATCCGCGGTAACCGCTAATGGAAGTCTATGGGACCAAAAAACGGATCCTCCAAAAAAATGGCGGATCCGTTTTTTAACGGAAAACGACGGATTTGGACGGATTTTAAAAAACGGAAGTGTGATCCAGGCCTAACATGAAGCCCTAGTGTGCCGTTAGCAGTCATTATCTATTCATGCTTTTGCCACCTTTGTAGAGAGTCATCAGAAAAGAAGTAGGAGATATAAAAGTCTCAATATTATATACCATAAACATCATAACAAAATTACAAAATAAATTATGGTATAACTAGATCATATGAACTGTTAAAGAGGTCATACATTCAATGACGCAATTACTGGACAACTCCAGCATAATCAATTCAGGACCCTAATTAAAATTGTGTATTCTCACCTCCTGAAGCTGTACCATTCCACTGATGTCAGCGCCGTTGTGACTGGTGGTGATGTGACATCGTCTCAGGTGCTGAGCGCAACCAATCAGTGATTGTTCGTCAGCAGTAGACTTTCGCTGCAGCCTGCACGTGACATAAGTGACATCACTCTCCAGGAAAATTGCTGGAAAGGTGCTGCTGAATGAGATGAGTATCTGCTGTTTTTATTTTAGTTATGGTACTGAACTGATTAAGTTGGGGTGGGGTTGTCATGTGGACAACCCATTTAAATCAGTCAACAGGTTAAAAACGGACAGTTTTTGCTCTTATTTTATTCCCTCTGTTTACTTATTGCTTTTTAAACTAAACCACATGGTTGCAGGGATACGTTGATTTATTTGTTGTAATTAGCACTAAGTAAAAAGTCCCATATCTCTAACCATATGGTGGATTAAAAAAAAATAAAAAATTGCATACTCCGAGTAGAAGGGATAATATAATAAGAGTTAAGAACCATCCACTTTTAACCTGTTGGCAGGTCCTCTTTAAGGAAGCCTTCCAGCTATTTGTTTCAATCCTCGCACCACTTATTACTCCCTCCTTCTCTGGACTTTTCTTTCATACAAGGAGTACTCCCTCCCCTGAATTTACCATACTTCTCTATGGATTCTGCATGGATTCTCAGCTTTCATTGTGCAGCTTATTCATATTTGTGTCGAAGTTCAAAAAAGTTTTTGGAAAAAATGTAAACAAGTTCATTACAAAAACAGGTCAAAGATAAGGCAGAAAAAGTAATAAAGTAATCCACGGTGATGGCACCTGATATCAATATGCGATAAATCCATACAATAGTAATGGGTACAGGCAAATAGATGAGCCAATACATGCATATCATACAAAAAACATATAGTGTCTTCAGTAAAGAGACATGTACAGTATATCCACGTAACACAGATCAAAAATCATAAAAAAGCCAACGTGAAACACATGTTTAGGCTTCAAGCTATTGCACATTTCCCCACGGGGCAATATGGGTAAGATGGTCCTCTTACATGCAATTCAGTTCCCTTTTTCAATCTTGTATGAGGCTTCACTTCAGCAATTTATTGCATAGGATCTGTGTTATGTGGAGATTCATGTCTCTTTACTGCAGACACTATGTTTTTTGTATGATATACATGTATTGGCTCATCTATTTGCCTGTACGCATTACTATTGTATGGAGGTGTTGCATATCGATATCCTGTGCCATCACCATGGACTGTTTTATTACTTTCTGTCTGCCTTATCTTTGATCTTTTAAACTTATTTACATTTTTCTCAAAAACTTTTCTGGACTTTGACTCCAAGTCTCTTATAGGTTACATATTCTAGTCGAGTGTCCTTTTATATCATATATTTTGGCTTTTTCCATTTTCAAATAACTTTATTAAATTTTTAGAATAACAGTAATATTTTTACATTGACGTTTAAATATAGATGTTACAATGAAACAAAGGGAAGGGAAGGATAAGGGGTTCGCATTAGGTTTTAAGTTCAATCATTTGGGGTAGGTTTCCTTTCAGCATGTGGGCCACTTGATCCAACCCTCAAACACAATTCTTGTGCACTGGCCCTGACCCTTCAATTTTTCTGGGGGGTGCACACTCACAGTGTTGACTTTTAGAGTTCTTCGGACCCGTGAATGTTTGGGTCCAACGAATTCAGCTGAACTTTATAAAAAAGTTTGGTTCAGGTACCAGAACGGTACCCAGACTTAATCCCGAACCTGAACACCATTCTAGTGAGTAGGGGGCCCGAACATCCAGTGGTTCCCATGCTGTCATCTGTGTGACAGCATGGGAAACACCGGCTCTGACTGGTGGTAATCTTTCTGAAGTCACCCAGTGCTGGTGACCGGAGGTATCACGGTTCCCATGCTGTCACACAGAAGACAGTGTGTGAGCGAGCAGCTGTGACCGGTGATGAAAAGGTTACTGCCAGTCAGGCATCGGCTGATGACCACTACTATCATCAGCGTTGCCTGCTCTCTCCGATAGCATGTCTGTAATGTAGCCGAAGTACCCACAATGGAAAATCTTGTTGATTGGCTGTACTGACACTAGGTGTCCATTACGGACCCCAAACTTTACTATTTGGTTTCGCCCATCCTTATTCACTACTGAACGCTGTTGGGGTGCACACAAGTCTCGCTTTCGCCCGACACTGGCCTGTATATACAGAATGATCTGCATGCTATGTGATCTACACAACAGTCTGTGTCTCCCATGTGATGTACAGTGGGTACAGAAAATATTTAGACCCCTTTACATTTTTCACTCTTTGTTTCATTGCAGCCCTTTGGTAAATTCAAAAAAAAGTGCATTTTTTTTCTCATTAATGTACACTCTGCACCCCATCTTAACTGAAAAAAAAAAAAAAAAAAAGATATGTAGAAATTTTTGCAAAATTTTTGCAGAAATTCTTTTGTAACCTTGGTTAGATCTGTGCCTTGCCACAATTCTGTCTCTGAGCTCCTTGGCCAGTTCCTTTGACCTCATGATTCTCATTTGGTCTGACATGCAGTGAGCTGTGAAGTCTTATATAGACAGGTGTGTGCCTTTACAAATCAAGTCCTACCAGTTTAATTAAACACAGATGGACTCCAATGAAGGAGTGGAACCATCTCAAGGAGGATCACAAGGAAATTGACAATATGTGACTTAAATGAGTTTCTGAGCAAAGGGTCTGAATACTTATGACCCTGTGATATTTCAGTTTTTCTTTTTCAGTAAATTTGCAAACATTTCTACATTTCTGTTTTTTTCAGTCAAGATGGGGTGCAGAGTGTACATTAATGAGGAAAAAATGCACTTTTTTGAATTTACCAAAGGGCTGCAATGAAACAAAGTGTGAGAAATTTAAAGGGGTCTGAATACTTTCCATACCCACTGTATATACAGCAGAATCTTAGTGTCTCCTATGTAATGTATACTGTAGACCCTCCATAGCTTGAATTATATAAATGTTACGTGAGCAAACATTAATTTCCCACTTTGAGGAAACATGCATTGAAATATGCATCTGCAGCAGTTCTTTTCAAAACTACCATGACTAAGAAGACGACTGCGCTCGCTCGAGACTCAAGGCAAATGGGGAAAATCAGTGGAAAGTAGCAATATAATCAATATCACCTAATATCAAACACAACAACGTTGAAAAATTTAGCAAGGCCCGCAATTGAGGTTATAAAATAAATGGAAATTTGGAAAACTTCTGTCAAATAAGCTATGCAGTTTCATCACATAATATGTACTTGTAATTGAATTTGTGCCACCCTTAAAAAAAAATGGGGGTCATCATGTGATTGTCATAACTAGAAAACGTATACCATGAATTTCCAGTCAGAAAGGAAGAGCTAAATAATGTGATATACACTTCTAAATATACGGAAGTAAATGCTACTACTGACCCCCTACAGAAAGAAGCAAACACGAAACGCGCGTCGAAGAGCCATCTTGCAACCAGGTCATGTATACCCCCAAACAATAGAACTTTATATATCTCTCCATTTAACTGTTGAATATATTAATGGCACTATGCACGTTAACACTATGCATTCTGGTGTAACTATGAGACTTATTTAGGCACCATTTTATTGCCAGTAACTTCATTAAGAATCATTGGGCATGGATAATTGTACCTGAATTATATTGATACCTTATTGAACAATCACTTTGTGAGGAGTATATTCTTTATATTTTGATCTGAGCATTTAATGCATTAATATTCATCTTGATTGTAAACCTTTTTTTCTCAATATTAGCTAGAAATATTTTTTTTTTTATTTAACCTTTGATTAAAATTTGCTATTAAAATTGTTTTGCTACTTGGCAATAGAAATTATTTAACTTTTTATTTTATTTTCATTGGTCTAATTGCATTTGGACTTAGGCTAAGTGCACACGTACCGGAACTCTCGCGGAAATTACCGCGAGAATTCCGGAATTCCAGTCCGCGGGAAAATCGCATTTTAAATTCCCGCGATTTTCCCGCGGAAAAACTAGCATTTTGCAAGCGTAATTAGCTTGCAAAATGCTAGCGTTTTCCAAGCGATCTGTAGCATCGCTTGGAGAACTGATTGACAGGTTGGTCACACTCGTCAAACATAGTGTTTGACGAGTGTGACCAACTTTTTACTACTGAGGCCGCCTATGCAGCATCAGTAGTAAAAGATAGAATGTAAAAAAAAAAATAAAAAATGGTGTTATTCTTACCTTCCGACGTCCCGCGCAGGCGTTCCCAGTAATCCTTTGCGAAAATGCCCGCGATGGCGTCTGTTCTCGCGGGAACGGACGCCATCGCGGGCATTTTCGCAAAGGATTACTGGGAACGAAAGCGTGAAGAGAGGCGGGAAGACTGCGCGGGACGTCGGAAGGTAAGAATAACAATATTTTTTTATTTTTAAATTCTATTTTTTACAGGGATATGGTACCCACAGCCCGGAGGACAGTCTCCTCTCCTCCGGACCGTGGGTACCATCCGCAAATGTTCTGCTTACTTTCCGCATGGTGTGCACAGCCACATGCGGGAAGTAAGCGGAACAATGCATTCCTATGGGTGCGGGATCGCCGCGATTCCGCAAATTAATGAGCATGCTGCGGTTTTTACCGCGAAGCGATTCCGCCGCGGTAAAAACCGCAGCATTAGCACAGCATTGCGGAATCCCACAGGAATGCATGGGATGCTTATTTTTCGCGTTTTCGCGGCAAAATCGCGCGGTTAAAACCGCTGCGGAAACACGAAAAAAACGCCACGTGTGAACTCAGCCTTAAAATTTTGGATTAAAAAAATAATGATTTTTTTCTGCATCGAAGCTTATAAGCACTAACTGTATATATGTTGGTTCTATATAAGAACAAAGTTCATCTTTATTTGATCTCCTTTTTTTAGTCTATTCTTAAGAGTATTTTTTTAAAGGTTTTTTGGTCTATTGCTCACAATATTGGGTGTAACTATCCCTGTGTTTGCAAGTCCATTTTTGTGTTTACCCACTGAAAAATGTTAAAATGGTATGTGAGTTAATGTTTAATAAAGATTTATTACTTTTTAAAATTTTGGCAATCACTATTTATAGGTGTATGGCAATTGTGGAAGTGCTAATAAATATCTAGCCCATTTCATTTTTGGTTTTGGAAATACCACCATGGTTACTTACCGGTAGCCGGTTTTTCAGGAACCCATGACAGCACACCTGAGAGAGGGATCCGCCCCGCCAGGACAGAAACCTACTGAGATATAAGGGGCGGCACCTCTTCCCCGCTTCAGTTGGGTTACAGAGCATTGAGAGGACTTCCCGGTTAGTACATGTTAATCCAACACCACATCACACAAAAGCACCCTACTAAACGTGCACACCCATACGGTGAAAAAGGGGGGGGGGGGGGGGGCATATACGGGTGCTGTCATGGGTTCCGGAAAAACCAGCTACCGGTAAGTAACCATGGTTTTCCCTTCACCCATGACAGCACACCTGAGAGATTTTTGGAGACTTCGAAACACCTTAGGGAGGGACCACCGCTTGCAGCACCCTTCTACCAAAGGTTAAGTGAGCAGAGGAGGATAGGTTTAATCTATAGTGCTTAAAGAAGGTTGAAGGTGAGGCCCAGGTAGCGGCCTTACAGATTTGATCAATCGATACCTCTGCCTTTTCAGCCCAGGAGGTCGCCACGGCTCTGGTGGAATGAGCATTAATGCCGTCAGGAATCGGAACACCACTAGCTGAGTAGGCTACACTAATGGCTTCCCTAATCCATCTAGCAATAGTCCCTTTTGAAACCCCATAGCCTTTCCTGGCACCCTGAAAAGCTATGAATAGGGACTGGGACCTCCTCCACTGGCTAGTGACAGATATGTACTCTTGCAGGGCTCTTTTGACGTCCAAACTATGGAATTTTTCCTCCCCTGAATTTTTTGGATTGTCGCAGAAGGATGGGAGGATAATCTCCTGACTCTGGTGGAAATCTGACGCTACCTTAGGCAGATAAGCTGGGTCTGTTCTTAGTACAACCCTGTCCTGAAAAACTTGTGTATAGGGTGGATTCACCGAGAGAGCCTGCAGGTCGCTTATTCTACGGGCCAATGTAAGGGCCACTAACACGATGGTTTTTAGAGTCAGAAATTTTATGGGGAGCTGATGTAACGGCTCATAAGGTTCTTTTTTAACGGCCTCTAGAACTAGGTTTAAATCCCAGGGAGCTATTCTGGCTATTGGAATCGGCCTAGCCCTATGACAGGATTTGATGACTCTGGCTATCCATCTATTTGCTGCCAAGTTGCAGTTATAGAGCGCCCCTAGTGCGGACACCTGAACTTTAAGCGTATTTACCGCTAACCCTAGCTACAACCCCGATTGTAAAAACTCCAAGATGGCACTAATCGGGGGTTCTTGTTCTAACGGCTTACCTATGAACTGTAAGAATTTATTCCATGTTCTGCCGTAGATACTAGTCGTCACCGGTTTTCTACTCTTAAGCAGGGTGGCCACCAACCCGGGAGAGAAACCTCTATCCTTTAAAAGCGACCTTTCAAATTCCACACCGTCAGATGGAATCCTTTGACTTGAGCGTGGAATATTGGGCCTTGAGCTAATAGGTCCAGGATTTCTGGCAGAACCCATGGATCAGAGAGGGACATTCTTCGCAGTAGAGTAAACCAGGACCTTTTTGGCCAAAATGGGGTTATTAGAATCACTCTGGCTTGATCTCTCCTGATCTTCTTGACAACTGTTGGGATCAGAGCCACTGGGGGAAACGCATAGGCTAGCCTGAAGTTCCACTGAATGTGCAAAGAGTCCACTGCCCATGGATATTCCCTCAGATTTAGTGAGCAAAACCTCTCTGTTTGCCTGTTCTGTTTGTTGGCAAAGAGGTCTATCACTGGTTTTCCCCAAAGCTGCGTTATCTTTTGAAAAACGGACAGATTTAGAGTCCATTCTCCTTGTCTCATCGTATTGTGGCTCAGGAAATCGGCCTCCATGTTTTCTGCCCCTTTTATGTGGAAGGCTGTTAAGGAGTGTAAGTGTTGCTCCGCTCTGCCAAGGATGTCGTCTGCTGCTTTCATTAGGGAGTGTGATCTTGTCCCCCCTTGGTGGTTGATGTATGCCACCGTTACTTTGTTGTCCGAGATGATGCAGACATTGCGACCCCTGAGTAGGCGAATAAAGTGGATTAGGGCTTTGTTCACTGCCCAGAGTTCTCTCAGGTTGAAGGATGCCCCATTTCTTGAGGCGTCCAGGAACCCTGACCTACGTGACCCCTTAGGTGTGCTCCCCACCCCGAGGAGCTTGTGTCTGTTAGAATCACGTCTGTCGTCTGCTTGTCCCAAGGTATTCCCAAGACCAAGTTTGTACTGTCCAGCCACCAGTTGAGAGAGTCTCTGGTCTCTATGGAAAGCTCCAGCCTTCCTTCTAAATGCCCTCTTAGCGATATTTGTGCTGATAGTATCTCCACTGGAGTTGACGGGTGTGAAATTGAGCCCACCTGACCGCCAGAATACAGGACGTCAGGGTACCTAGTAGAGACATCGCCTTCCTCAACGTCATCTGAGGTTGGTTTCGGACAGCCAAAGCCATGTTCTGCACTTTCTCTATTTTGGTATCCGGAAGCAGACACTCCTGCTGCCCTGAGTCCAGGATAAACCCCAGGAAGGTCTGTTGCTTCAGGGGTTGTAGTTTTGACTTTTTTAAATTTATTATCCACCCTAATTCTTGTAAGGTGTCGGTCACCCGACTCAACTGTGCTGTACAGTGGTCCTCTGAGTTGCCCACTATAAGGAAATCGTCCAGGTAGGGTATTATGACCGTATCGTGAATCCAGAGGAAGGCCGTTACCTCCGCTATGACCTTGGTGAAAACCCTCGGGGCTATGGATATGCCAAACGGAAGAGCTCTGAATTGGAAATGCCTCAGCACGCCTTGGATATAAAGCGCTACCCTCAAGTATTTCTGTTAATTTGGATGGATAGGGATGTGGTAATATGCATCCTTCAGATCGACTACGGCCATAAAACAATCTTGATGTAGTAACTTTATGGCCATAGTCACCGACTCCATCTTGAAGGTCTGATTCTTTATCCACCGATTGAGCCCTTGAGATTTATAATTGTCCTGAACGATTGTTCCGGTTTTTTTTTATCAGAAAAAGGGGTGAATAGAACTCCCTTCCCTTCTGTGTGTCTGGGACTTCGTAAAGGACCTGCTTGTCTATCAGATTCAGGATTTCCGCTTCCAAGGCCAACTGTTCTTCGGTCGCCTTTCTGATAGGGGTAATGACAAACACGGCTTTTGGCTGGCGAACAAAGGGGATTCTCAGGCCTTCTCTTAAGACGCCCAGGATCCAGGTATTGGAGGAGATCTTTTCCCAGGCCTGGGAAAAGAGTGCCAATCTCCCCCCTACTGGAATACTGGCGTCATTGTGGCGATTTTTTTGAGGTGGAGGTACCCCCACCAAACATAAATCCCGACTCTTTTTTCCTTTTATCCTCCCATCTTTTCCAGTCGGACGGAGGACGCCCCCTATTGAATCTTCCACCCCTCCGAAAGGGCTGTCTTCTCTGCTCTGTCGGGAACCTGGGGAAGCCTTTTTTCCTATTTTTTCCTATCGCTTGCCTTTTCCAGGATATCGTCTAAGTTCTTCCCGAATAAGAACCGACCATCAAAGGGGAGGGATCACAGTTTAGCTTTAGACTGCAGGTCACCAGGACAGCCTTTAAGCCATAGTGCACGTCTGGCAGCATTTGATAATCCTGCCGCCCTAGCTGTCAACTTCATAGAATATGCCTTAGGATCTGCTAAAAAGGCTGCTGCCCCATGCAAGAGATACATATCTGCCAATATCTTCTCTCTTGGGACCTTTGATGCCAGCTTCTCCTCTAACTGCTGCAGCCAGATCATCAAGGAAGCATGCCGTGCAGGTGCCTGCAATCGCCAGCTTTAATCCTCCCGCTGTCGCTTCCCATGCATGCCTCAAATATGAATCCGCTTTCTTGTCTAGCGGGTCTCTAAGAACCCCTGAATCTTCCAGGGGCAGGGCCGATTTTTTAGAAGATCTGGACACTGTTGCGTCTATTTTTGGGACTTTGTCCCATATTTCCGCATCCTTGTGCTCAAAGGGGTATCGTCTTTTAGAGGTGGAGGGAAGAGCCCCTGATTTTTCGGGTTTCCTCCATTCCCTTTCAATAAGCGCTTGGATCTTTTCGTTCACTGGAAAAGTCAGTTTTTTCCTCTCATAACGTCCTCTAGGGTTTTAGCCGTTTTCTCTTCCTGTAGGGCCCATCGTTGTTCTAATGGCTTTTAGGAGAGCATCTGTGTCTTCTACCGGGAAACATGGCTTACCCCCAGTGTCGCTATCTGAGGAGTCTGAGGAGGACGCCTGTTCTGTTTGGGATGATGCCGAAGAGGAATATAAGGGAGAACTAGGGGGATTCTTTCTACCTTTCCTCCCTTTTTTCAATAGGGTCTTAATTGAACCCTCCATTTCCAACCTAACGGCCGATATCAGATTAGCAGCGAAACTAGGCGCTTCCTCCGCCATGGTCCGCTGAATGCAACTGGCGCAGAGGTCTTTCTGCCAGTCTCTTGCTAGGGCCGTTTTACATATGGCACAGTCCCTATTATTCTTCTTACTTCCCGCTTTTTTGGGCCTTTCCTACGGGGTCAAACATACAACAGAAACCCTATTAACATAAATGCTAACATTCACGAAGATCACTCACCACCCGTAATCAAGAGTACCGGACTAAGACGCTGCGTCAGAGCACGTGACCTGTGCTCTCTGGACCTTGAGGAATCTCCTGACCTGCGGCTGGGGCTGCTGCTCGAGCGGCTTTCATGCTTGCAGCCGGAGGGCTGTGAGGGAGGCAGAGACAAGGACCTCCCCTGCTCTGACTCCATTCATGCACCGCCTGCCCTGTCGCGCTTCCTCGTTTAAATGTGGCCTCCATTCTGGTGAGTGATCTCCACCCCTCCCCCCTGCGACCACCGGCCCACCGCTTCAGACAGGTGGCCGGCGTCGCACCCGGCGCCATGACACCGGCGCCTTCTGCTGACGTCAGCCGGCGCACCCACAATCCTCTGCGCCGCTGTCAGCGGCCGGAAGATGCCCGCGTCTCTCCCCTGTCAGATGCCTGGGGGATCGAGATGTGGGCACGCGCGAGGGGAGGGTGGCGCGGTAGGGGCTCCCAGAAGCCACCGAGATCTCACCTGCGCCCACACGAACCCGGAGCCCCGGAGGACCCCGGGGACTGTGCCTCCAGCACCCGACGGCCGGCGCTACAGGTAAGGTACCTGTTCTTCCCGGGACGGGCCTGGGCTTTCTTTTTCTTTCCTTTTCGCCCATGACAGGCACTGCCGACAGTGGGGTTTCTTCCAGGACAGGAACCCAACTGAAGCAGGGGAGAGGTGCCGCCCCTTATATCTCAGTAGGTTCCTGTCCTGGCGGGGCGGATCCCTCTTTCAGGTGTGCTGTCATGGGTGAAGGGAAAAATGTGATATTAGCTGATATACTGTATATACCCCATCAATAGAGCAGAAAAGAAGGAGCTTCTCTTTTGACATGGCGTCACTGGAAGCTGAAGAATCGCCATCAGGAGCAGTCCGTGACGATTCTAAACTGGCAGAGATCGGCGCTGGGCAGAACAGGCATGTGGTTAGCAACTACCTGCCTATAAGTTCACGTCATAAAAAATAAGCAAAGTCCCGTGTAACCCCTTTAAATGCAGTTCAAAATTAATATACTCAATGATTACATATACCTTAGGTCTCTCTAAGTGCAGTTGCCCAGGGTCAGACCCCAGGCCACTGAACATTTTCATCGCCGCATTCGCCCTGGCAATCTTGGCCTGCTCTCCTCCTTCTGAGGGTTGCTGTTTTCTGGGTGCCAGATACATGTAGGTAACCCAGGCATTTATATTCCAGCTTTTTCATTTTTGTACGGTTGTTATACTATATTCTATGCTCATTTTTGTTCTATATTTTGCTTTAAGAGTATCCATGTTATCCTGGTCACTCTTTAATGAAGGATTACACGCTATTTTCGTGTTTTCTTAATTGGTTGCTTTTTCTCAGTCCATGCCGCATGGCATTACCATTCATAGGCTTGTGTCTGTGTGCTATCATCCATATGGTCATGTTCTATTAGATTATCATTTGTTGTTTTATATTAACATGGGACTTGTGAATTGATATTGTATGCAAAGAACAAGGAGACATTCGCTCACCCTCTCCATAGAAAATGTCCTAGATTCCACGGACCTTGAGCACAGATTCACCTCTATGCCAGACGCCTTGCAAGTACATTGAAGAACAAAAAAAGAAAAAAAAAAAGAGAATCCAGCTCCAAGGAATAAAATCAATTTTCTTTATTCAGTTTCATGTATATAAAATTGTACAAAATAGGCCATAGGACATGCTGGTACCGGATATACCGGTGAAAAAGTGCCTGTATGAAACTGAACGCGTTTCGAACACTCACGTGTTCTTAGACTTTTTTTTTTCTTCATTGATATTGTATGCATTGTCTGCACTTATCTATTGATTTATCATGGGGCATTTTTTGTGGAATGGGCTACCCAGGTTCAATAGCTTTTAATTGTTTTTATTATTCTTGTGCTTGTTCTTGTTTGGTGTCTAATAAAATTGTATTTTTTATTTCATCACCTTTGCGAGTATGCACATGATTACAGGTAGCTTTTTTTCTCCCATCCTTTTTAAAATCTACATCTTTCTATTCATCTATCCAACTATATATATATATACTGTGTGTGTGTGTGTGTGTGTATATATATATATATGTGTATATATATATATATATCCCAACAAAACAGAATGGAGAGCACTCACCAATCTTGAAATTCCACACTTTATTGGTAACGATCAAAATATCTTCACCGGGAGAGTAGGCTGTGGCGCTTCTACGGGTCAAAAACCGCAGAAGCGCCACAGCGTGAAACGACCGTCGTCACTTGCACACTCCTCCTTTTCCTACTCTCCCGGTGAAGATGTTTTAATCGTTACCAATAAAGTGTGGAATTTCAAGATTGGCGAGTGCTACCCATTCTGTTTTTTTTGGATCTGTGATACTGTTTTTTTTCTGGCTAAAGTCTCGGGATATATGCCTGCAGTATTGTATAACATCACATGCATGTAGCTGGAGCTGTATCAGCGGTGCTGTCCTTTTTGCTATTGGATACATGTACAATACATACAGTACAGACCAAAAGTTTGGACACATCTTCTCATTCAAAGCGTTTTCTTTATTTTCATGACTATGAAAATTGTAGATTCACTCTGAAGGCATCAAAACTATGAATTAACACATGTGGAATTATATAATTAACAAAAAGTGTGAAACAACTGAAAATATTCTTATATTCTAGGTTCTTCAAAGTAGCCACCTTTTGCTTTGATTACTGTGCTTAGCACTTGATGGCCCTTTTGCTTTCACTCTGTGGTCCAGCTCATCCCAAACCATCTTGATTGGGTTCAGGTCTGGTGACTGTGAAGGCCAGGTCATCTGGCGTAGCACCCCATCACTCTCCTTCTTGGTCAAATAGCCGTTACACAGCCTGGAGGTGTGTTTGGGGTCATTGGCCTGTTGAAAAATAAAAGATTGGTCCAACTAAACACAAACCAGATGGAATAGCATGCCGCTACAAGATGCTGTGGGAGCCATGCTGGTTCTGTATGCCTTCAATTTTGAATAAATCCCCAACAGTGTCACCAGCTAAGCACCCCCACACCATCACACCTCCTCCTCCATGCTTCACGGTGGGAACCAGGCATGTAGAGTCCATCTGTTCACCTTTTCTGCGTCGCACAAAGACACGGTGGTTGGAACCAAAGATCTCAAATTTGGACTCATCAGACCAAAGCACAGATTTGCACTGGTCTAATGTTCATTCCTTGTGCTCTTTAGCCCCAACAAGTCTCTTCTGCTTGTTGCCTGTCCTTAGCAGTGGTTTCCTAGCAGCTATTTTACCATGAAGGCCTGCTGCACAAAGTCTCCTCTTAACAGTTGTTGTAGAGATGTGTCTGCTGCTAGAACTCTGTGTGGCATTAACCTGGTCTCTAGTCTGAGCTGCTGTTAACCTACGATTTCTGAGGCTGGTGACTCGGATGAACTTATCCTCCGCAGTAGAGGTGACTCTTGGTCTTCCTTTCCTGGGGCGGTCCTCATGTGAGCCAGTTTCTTTGTAGCGCTTGATGGTTTTTGCCACTGCACTTGGGGACACTTTCTAAGTTTTCCCAATTTTTCGGACTAACTGACCTTCATTTCTTAAAGTAATGATCTCCACTCGTTTTTCTTTACTTAGAATTTGTATTATGGCCAGAAAAAAGCAGCTAACAGTCTATTCAGTAGGACTATCAGCTGTGTATCCACCAGACTTCTGCACAACACAACTGATGGTCCCAACCCCATTTATAAGGCAAGAAATCCCACTTATTAAACCTGACAGGGCACACCTGTGAAGTGAAAACCATTCCGGTGACTACCTCTTGAAGCTCATCAAGAGAATGCTAAGAGTGTGCAAACTTTTGCTCTATATATACAGTTGTGGCCAAAAGTATTGACACCCCTGCAATTCTGTCAGATAATACTCAGTTTCTTCCTGAAAATGATTGCAAACAAAAATTCTTTGGTATTATCTTCATTTAATTTGTCTTAAATGAAAAAACACAAACGAGAATGAAGCAAAAAGCAAAACATTGATCATTTCACACAAAACTCCAAAAATGGGACAGACAAAAGTATTGGCACCCTCAGCCTAATACTTGGTTGCACAACCTTTAGCCAAAATAACTGCAACCAACCGCTTCCGGTAACCATCAATGAGTTTCTTACAATGCTCTGCTGGAATTTTAGACCATTCTTCTTTGGCAAACTGCTCCAGGTCCCTGATATTTGAAGGATGCCTTCTCCAAACTGCCATTTTTAGATCTCTCCACAGGTGTTCTATGGGATTCAGGTCTGGACTCATTGCTGACCACCTTAGAAGTCTCCAGTGCTTTCTCTCAAACCATTTTCTAGTGCTTTTTGAAGTGTGTTTTGGGTCATTGTCCTGCTGGAAGACCCATGACCTCTGAGGGAGACCCAGCTTTCTCACACTGGGCCCTACATTATGCTGAAAAATTTGTTGGTAGTCTTCAGACTTCATAATGCCATGCACACGGTCAAGCAGTCAAGTGCCAGAGGCAGCAAAGCAACCCCAAAACAACAGGGAACCTCCACCATGTTTGACTGTAGGGACTGTGTTCTTTTCTTTGAATGCCTCTTTTTTTCTCCTGTAAACTCTATGTTGATGCCTTTGCCCAAAAAGCTCTACTTTTGTCTCATCTGACCAGAGAACATTCTTCCAAAACGTTTTAGGCATTTTCAGGTAAGTTTTGGCAAACTCCAGCCTGGCTTTTTTATGTCTCGGGGTAAGAAGTGGGGTCTTCCTGGGTCTCCTACCATACTGTCCCTTTTCATTCAGACGCCGACGGATAGTACGGGGTTGACACTGTTGTACCCTCGGACTGCAGGGCAGCTTGAACTTGTTTGGATGTTAGTCGAGGTTCTTTATCCAACATCCGCACAATCTTGCGTTGAAATCTCTTGTCAATTTTTCTTTTCCGTCCACATCTAGGGAGGTTAGCCACAGTGCCATGGGCTTTAAACTTCTTGATGACACTGCGCACGGTAGACACAGGAACATTCAGGTCTTTGGAGATGGACTTGTAGCCTTGAGATTGCTCATGCTTCCTCACAATTTGGTTTCTCAAGTCCTCAGACAGTTCTTTGGTCTTCTTTCTTTTCTCCATGCTCAATGTGGTAGACACAAGGACACAGGACAGAGGCTGACTCAACTTTAATCCATGTCAACTGGCTGCAAGTGTAATTTAGTTATTGCCAACACTTGTTAGGTGCCACAGGTAAGTTACAGGTGCTGTTAATTACACAAATTAGAGAAGCATCACATGATTTTTCGAACAGTGCCAATACTTTTGTCCACCCTCTTTTTTTATGTTTGGTGTGGAATTATATCCAATTTGGCTTTAGGACAATTCTTTTTGTGTTTTTTCATTTAAGACAAATTAAATGAAGATAATAATACCAAAGAATTTGTGTTTGCAATCATTTTCAGGAAGAAACTGAGTATTATCTGACAGAATTGCAGGGGTGTCAATACGTTTGGCCACAACTGCATTACATATATATATATATATATATATATATATATATATATATATATATATATATATATATATATACACACACACACACACATATATATACACACACACACACATTTTTCCATTTTAACTGTCTGTAGAGAACAGTTTTCAGTATCCATTATCATCACATGTGGGAATAGAATAAAATAGAACACATCAATACATAGCACAGAATAACACTATTCACAAAGCGCAATAGTCACAGCTTTCCCCCCTTTACAATGACCAAACTCGACACAGATCACGTGTATAAGAGTAAGATTCTCCCACAGAAGTCCAGAAGCATCTGTACTCTAGTTTCCAATGTCCATGTAACTGCTGTAAAGCAATAACAGCATCTTGGGCAAATCACTACCATCATAATTATGTACACAAAATTGAATAAAAAGTAATCTCAAAAATAAAAGGAGACAAAAAATATGTATCAGTATCTTTTTGTTAGTAAAAAATAAATTTAGATGATACATTCCCATTAAAAATGTAAAGAGCAATTATTTTGTAATATTAGAGGTTTTCTGCTTGCTGTATAACTTTCCATTACCAGCACAAGACAATCCAACATTCTGAGACCTTTTTTTATATAAGATAATTAAACTTTATGGAACTTAACTGTAATTTACGACATATCAAAGGCAATAAGTATTTTATTACAGGATGGATTCTCGAAGCAGAAGCCTATGAGATATGTTCTGCAGCAGTCTTTTTTACAATAATTGTTTTATTGAAAGCATGATTTTTTGCTATCAGGGCTGTAATAAGGTTTGCTTCCATTACATTTTATGGAAAAGCTTTTGCCTTCAAATATGGATCCATCTACTGTGCTTCTACTTCAAGGAAAATTATAGTGTTCACAAAACTAGTGAATCACAAAAGATCATGGTTTCTTTTTTTCCTCCTTATTAACATTTTCACTCATACTGCCTGTCTGTACCAGGATAAGGTCAAGAAATTGACAAAATGTAGATCTTGACTGCATTTCCTCAGCATTAACATGTGGTTATTATTCATTAACATCAACATTGAACATTTAGATGAGCACTACTCATTCAAACTTTCATTAACCTTATCTTTGAAAGAACTACAATAGAGACTTACTTGAACGCACCACTCCAACGTTTATTTTTTATTTCAGTAGTGCTTCTAATCTAAGGTCCCTGACAATAGTTATACTTACCCGCCACCGTCTTCTGACGGCTTTGCACTGGTTGGTCCCCAGCAGGTCCTGACCTGCTGGATCACTCCAATGTTAGCTGAAACAAGCCGGAGGTCACTTTTTAAAGTCCTGGCTCTCATAGACTTACATTGAGAGCTTGTGACCGTTACTTCAAACTTCCGGGGAGTCAGACGTTGTGATCAAGAGATGGCGTTGCAGCACCAAATCGGCGCCATCAAAAACTGAAGATGGCGGTGGGTAAGTATAATACCAAGGTTAGAGACCTTAGTTTAGAAGCATAACTCCAGCTTAAAAAAACAAAACAAAATGCTGGAGTGGTGATTTAAAGGGGTTTTACGGTTTTAGAAAACTGTTGCCCCCCAGTTGTAATTTATTTAAAAAAAACAAAACAAAGTAAAACTTTCCAGTGCAGTCTCCCCAGCTGCTCCCATTGTCTGCTATTGTCTGCAGCACTAATGTAACGTCAACAGTAATGCAGGCAATACCTGGGCTCTGTCCAAGTACACGGCACCAGCCACTGAGCTCACTGATTGACTGCAGAACTGTCGACATGACTTAAACGCTGCAGACAGTAACAGACACTGACGGAGACTCAGTGCTACATCTAGGTAAACCGAATAAAGCATTGTTTGTTCGTTTTTAAAACATACTGAACCTGGGGTTTTCGGAAACTGGATAACATCTTTGAAACATTAAACTATCTTTTCTTGAACATACTTTGTGTGCAAAAAAAAAAAATCAAACTTTTATGGTACAAAGAACCTTGCTCTGTATTAAAGTGAATCTTTCAGCAGAACTTCGCCCCCAAAACTATATGTGCAGGTAGCTCTTTAAAAGACAAGTCTAGCAATACTTTTACATGTTTGGCTTGTTCCTCCTTTACAGCATTTGAACTGATATGCAAATAACTCAGAAGAACTATTTGTAGATCTGAGGCCTCAGAAATGTATTGACGACCAGTGCCCCCTTCTCCTTCTTGATTGGAAGTATGCAATGTGATTTCAGTCAAGCAGGAGAATGAGGTGCTGGGCGGAGAGTGGAGCTAGAGTGACATAGGCTTCAGATCTACCATAGCCCTTCAGTCTTATTTGCATATTACTTCAAACACTGATTTCTCAGTAATGGAGAACGGACTCGCCATCTAAATGTATTGCTGGTATTGTCTTTGAAAAAGCTATGTGAATATAAATAGTTTGGGGGGTGAAATAATGCTGACAGATTTCCTTTAAATACTCATGGTTAGAAAAATTGTTGGTTTTACCTGATATAAGCAGCTAAAATCGTTTCAAAAGCAAGCAACTGGATTTTATGTAATCTACAGGCCAGTTGTAGATGTATTATTTAATATGAGACAGGAAGACTATAAAAAGGAGTACCGTATATGGCCATTCCAATATTAAGCAGCCTTCCCTTAGAGATCTTTATTCATTTATGTAGATTCCAGATGATTGATAAGTCTCTCCCTATCTATCTGAGTAGGCATTATTATATAAATACTCAGCACTATAAAATCAGGAAAAATATGCTTTTATACGTAAGGCAATCCAAAAAATAGTAGTAACATTTCGACCCTACAACATGGGCCTTTTTCAAACTCTGTGTGACATAAGAACAGTGAAAAAATATAAGAGCAGAAAAGCAATACATAATCTCTGTAAACTTCATACTGGCCTATATTTTTATTAAAAAAAGTGTATAAGAACATATCAAAGAAAATAAAGAAAAACAACTAGGTGCGGTAACAATCCTAGAGTAGTGTACACAATACTCTATTGCTAGGAAAAAATGCGTCCATATGATATTGTTATGTGTCAGAACAGATGTATATAATGCATAATTTTATAATTTATTATTCAGATATAATCTAATCAACCTGATATTTAACCCCTTTGCGACATGCGCCGTACTATCTGCACCAAAATGGTATCATTAAAAACGTCACCTTGGTACGCAAAAAAATAAGCCCTCACCCAACCCGAGGTCACGAAAAATGGAGACGCTACGGGAATCAGAAAATGATGCAATTATTTATTTATTTTTAACAAACTTAAGCACCACTTAAGTAAAAAAAAAAAAAGGACCTAGACATGTTTGGTTTCTATGAACTCATAATGACATGGAGAATCATAATGGCAGGTCAGTTTTAGCATCTGGTGACCACTTTTTTGCAATTTCACCGCACTTGGAATTTTTTTTCCCGTTTTTGAGTACACAATATGGTAAACCCAATGGTGTCGTTCAAAAGTAAAACTTGTCCTGCAAAAAACAAGCCGGCATATGGCCATATTGACGGAAAAATAAAAAAGTTATGGCTCTGGGAAGAAGGGGAGCGAAAATCAGAAACGCAAAAAGAAAAAAGGGCTGCGGCGCGAATGGGTTAAATAGACACAAAAGAGGATATACACCTATATTAGAATTATTAGACTATATGACCCAACTCAAATGAGAAACAAATTATTCTTAGAATAGGACAATGCAAATCAAGCAGGTAGCGGGAGTCACCTCTAGTGAACTATATATTACCAATCGTAAGATAATGAAAAAAAGGGGAGAAAAAAGGAGATTAAAGGAAAACATGATAAATGCTTGAACATATAATGGTATAGACTCAGAATGACAAGGTCCCATGATATCTACTGTCTCCAGAAAAAAATTACCGTTTCTCACTTTTAATTTAAAAAAAAAAAAAAAGACTACCTTAGGCCGGTTTCACACTAGCGCATTTTCAACGCGCGCACGGCCGGGGGTAGCTCCGCCCCCGATCCGGCTCTCTGCCCGGCGTGCCCGCCCCTTCCTTGTAGCGCCGCCTCCTAGCGGACAGCGGCGCCTGCGATCGGCGCACCCTATCTTTAGCATAGGGTGCGCCGATCGTGCGCAGGCCGTGCGCTAGTTGCGCTTTGACCTGCGCTGCGCACTTTTGACGGTGCGCCGTGCGCGCCAAAATCCGAAAAGTTTGATTTTGGCGCGCACGGCGCACCATCAAAAGTGCGCAGCGCAGGTCAAAGCGCAACTAGCGCACGGCCTGCGCACGATCGGCGCACCCTATGCTAAAGATAGGGTGCGCCGATCGCAGGCGCCGCTGTCCGCTAGGAGGCGGCGCTACAAGGAAGGGGCGGGCACGCCGGGCAGAGAGCCGGATCGGGGGCGGAGCTACCCCCGGCCGTGCGCGCGTTGAAAATGCGCTAGTGTGAAACCGGCCTAAGCAATTCACTCTTACCAACAGCAGTTTTCATTTCTTGGCCAGTAGTTTAAAGATAAAATGGACGATCACAGAAACGTACAGAAAGTACAGCATCAGTCCTTAAATAATAAAGCAAGAAATCTGTCTCCAGAAGAAAGTAAAGGTCTCGCCTTAAAACACCTAGGCCGTATGCATCACATCTTTAGCCTGAGCCAGATAGAATAGTGGCTATAGAAGTATAAAGTATCTGATGGGTGGTTTACATATTGAGGAATTATAGCTCTGGCCACAGCACTTAAGTCATAAACTGTATATTTGTAAGTGATATATTTTGCTTGGAAAGGAGGTCTTTTTAACCACTTCATTCTTAGAAATGTCTCTAGTGACATTAAAGCAGACCCACAAAGATTATAAAAAGGAAAGTTCACTTAAAGAAAATTCTGCGTCAAACCTGCTGTCACGGGTTTGCAGTGACAGGTAGGAGCCAGAAGACCGCACTGTCTGATTTCTCCTACTCCTGCACAGATTAGAAGCACTTCACCTTCATATTAAAAAGTGCAGGTTTGTTCTAGCATTGCAGGAGTTAATCTGTTCAGTTGAGAGCTCCTGGAAGCTCTTCTGAGTTGATGCTCTCAGCTGTTCTATGCTGGCCACTCCCCTCTCCTATATAAACTTGCCTCTGGCAAAGCAGGTATTGCCAGACGTAGCTTCAAGCTGCATGGTTCAGGAGCTGGAGGAGTTTTGTTGTTTGAGGAGGCATTTAGTGCATTTATCTAAAGACTGTTGCTTGGTTTTGGTTGTGTGCAAATCCTCTTCTACTTTGGTTTTCCCTTTCCTTCACTCCCTGGCGTTCCCCTCTGTTGTTTTTGAGTGCATATTTGTGTGATTGGTATTTTTCTTTATCCCTGTACATATTCCCTTGTTAGTCTGGTTGGTGCATTTTCATACACTACTACTCCCCTTTTCCCTGGGTGTGGGGAGGGAACACACTAAGGGCGGATTCGGGAGCTCAGCAAGGTACGTGGTCCCTGTGTCTTCACCATAAGTAGTAATCTGGGGAGCAGGGATAGCTAGGGCGCCACCTAGAGCTAGGGACAGGGTGGGAGCCCCTGGCTCTGGGATATCTGACAACATAGTCGTGACACCTGCATTTTTTCCACATACTGCAGTAAGATATAATTTAAGAACAAGAGTATTGTGGCACACATCTTAATCACTGAATTCAGGATTTTCTTTCAGTCCCTATACCACAGGGGTATAAAACAAGGCACTTAGCCATGCAGTGTGTCTTCTCCATTATTTGTGACCAAACGGCTTGTTCTTTGGTCATGTTTAAGGCTAGTTTCACACTAGCATTTTTTGCGCTGCGCCTCGTGCGCATACCAAACGCATGCAAAAAACGCATCGTGCATTTTGCATGCGTTTGCTGGTTTTTTGCGCAGGCGATTTAACCAGTTTGTCACCATGTTAACTCAAAAAACGCATGTAATTTTAAACGCATGCGTGCGCATGTTCTAGCGCACGCGTGCGTTCCCATAGACTGTAATGCTGTTGTTTTGCGCATTCCTTGTGCATGCGTTTTTTTTAGACAGGTCGGATGGACCAAAAATGCAACAGGTTGCGTACAGCGTGCCTAGGCGCACACTACAAAAAAACGCATGCACATGAAAACACAAAGGAACGCGTGCATGCGCGAGACCATGCGCACCCATGTTAAAGATAGGAGAGCAATGCGCATGCGCACAATAGCGCACGAGGCGCAGCGATAAAAAACGCAAGTGTGAAACCAGCCTTAGTACCGTATTTTTCGGACTATAAGACACACTTTTTTCCTCCAAAAATGTGGAGGAAAATGGGGGGTGCATCTTACAGTCCGGATGTACCGACTCTGGCTGTGTTGGGGGAACAGTGTCGAAAGAAAAATGAATATTCACCCCATTCCATGATTATTAATTTCTGTTAAGTATCGGCACACGTGACAGCCCGCAGCAGCAGGAAGTCTCCGTCTGACACTGTGCTTGCTAGAGAGCAATGAATACACACAGTCCTGGCATGCCGAGCATTGAGTATTCCGGCAGCTGCGCTTCGGCTTGCAAGCAGCGCATGACGTCCCTGCCATGCGATTCTTACAAGCATAAAGCAGTTGCTGGCATCGGAACAGGACACTGCAAGGGAGCGCTGGAAAGGGAAGTATAATGGTTTCTCTTTTTAAAATATATTTTATTGGTTTCAATATCGTACAGAAATTAAAAGCAGGATATTTCCTAACAGATTCAGAACATACAATACTCCTGAACATACAAAACATTTTGTAAACTGTAAATTCCCCAAACACCCTACCTTATAAGGATAAGGGGGTTATGCATACTAGGATAGGGATAAGGGGGTCATGTATACCATGATAGGGATAAGGGGGTCATGCATACCAGGATAGGGATAAGGGGGCCATGCATATCAGGATAGGGATGAGGGGGGCCAGGGGGCCATGTGTATCAGGATGGGGTTTTGGGGACCATATATACCAGGACAGGGGATATCAAGTACAGAATTGCCCACATTTTTTGCTTCAATTTTTTTTCCTAATTTCCTCCTCTAAAACCTAGGTGTGTATTATGGTCTGGTGCGTCTTATAGTCCGAAAAATACGGTATGTGCACATGCTGAGTATTTGATGCAGAAATTTCTGCATGTCTTGGTAGTGCAAAATAAACACATTTATGCCACGTTTTTGACATGCGTGTTTCATATGCATTTTTGGTGCAGATTTTTCCCAACTCATTAGTGTGGATGAAATCTTCAGCAAAAACACTGAATTGAGAATTAAATCTGAACAAAATCTACAAATCAAAAATAAACAAGGTGTGCAAGAGACTTCAGGATTCTTACTCACTTTGCTGGCATCAGGAAACTATTCAGGTTTTGGACAAAACTGCACAGAAAAAAAACACAAAAAAATACACAACAAAAATGCAATGTGTGCAGTCAGCCTAATAGTATGTCACTGGTGTAATGAGTCAGTTAATGTCTTCCCTCCTAAATACTCCATGATTAATTGAAAGTGGCATTACTGAAAAATGGAAGCATTTAGGCACCACATCAGCTCAGACACAAAGTGAAGACTACGTAAAGATACATAGGGGGAGCAATGAGTGTTGAAGAGCATAGTGCATGAGAGCTGCCAACTCTCTTCTGATTCAAAAATTACAAAGTGGCCAACATCAGCACAAAAATTGTGCAACCCAATTGAACATCTCTGGGATGAACTAAAACTGAGATGGCAAGCCAGGCCCTCACATCCAAAATCCATATCGGATCTCACAAATGCTCTTCTAGAAGAATAGGCACAAATGTAGACACATTCCATAATCTTGTAGAAAGCTGTAACAGAAGACTGGAAGCTATTATTAATGTAAAGTGAGGACCAACTCCATATTAATGTCTGTAAATTTAGAATGGAACGTCATAGAAGCTTCTGTAAATGTTATTTGCAAGTGCCACAAAACGCTTGGCCATGTGGTCTGTCTAAGTCCAGCAATACCAGGTCTTTCCTCCTCAAACACAATAAAATGATGAGTTATTTCTACAATCCTTAGGCTGCTGGTGCAGCCATTTCTGTATAGTGTCACCTATCACTGCCTCTTTTTGTACAATTATTGCTTGTAATTGCATTGTTGCACCCAAAAGGAAGAAGATGGAATAAAAGCACACGCTAACTAGGTCACAAGGAGACCAAGTCTGGTTCACTACCAAATCTGGCACACAATATATGATCTTGAATGAATATGAAATAGCCGAACATTAAAGAAAAATAAATCACACATTTACCACATTTGGGTTCTGTAGCAAGAGAAATGTTTAGTTTTGGCTGCAATGATGCCATAAGAATCTTGGTCTAACAAGATGCTAACTGCGCTTGTTTATCATCTGTGCTGGTTCATGTCCCCTCTGTTTCTGCTTAAGCTGCTGGGTACCTCTGTTGCAGATGACATGTGACTGCTAAAGTCCTGTTTATTCCTGGTAATTTTGGTACCGCTAGATCAGAGAACTATGGGGTTAACTGTTTGGGTTTTATTACTCCTTTCCGAGAGCTCTAGGGGGGGGGTCTTTCAGCAATTTAAACCCTTGGGACTCTGACCTTCACAGCCAGTCAATACGTTCTATTTACCTGGTCTACAGTCCTAGTCCTTGCTCTTGTTGAGTCTCCTGATTTATTCCATTTCCTGGTCTCTGCTTGTATTCTGGCCACCTCCTTGTATTCTGATTTTATCCTTGATTTGACCTCCTGGTATTGACCCTGCATGACTACCTTTCTTGCCTCTGTTGCTCTCTCGACCAGTAGGCCCTTCGGTGGAAGCAATCCAGTGGACCCCATTGTAGTACTAGATCCCTGTACAGGGTTGGGTTTAAAGGGTAAAGGATGGAGTTCCTCTGGTGCCTGCCCGATTGGAGTGGCTTGTGCCAAGTCTGTCAGAGGTAGATTTTTTGAGCCTGTGGCCTCTGACAGACGTAACAACTGGCCTGTCAAATGGAAATATTATCCATGATAGGAAGGTGATGTGACATGATTAGTAATAGAAAACATACAATATTGCATTGCACAGTTGGCATACACTGTGTAATTATAGCATATCTCACATTTACTAACTGTTACTAAAGTAAAGTTACAAAACTTCATAACATCATAATAAAATGCACTCACCTTTTCTCATAATCCAAGTCACCAACTGAGCCATTCATAAGTTGGTTAGGGGTCCATTTTAAGGTCATTGTATCCGCAGTTTGATGAAGAGACAAATATCCAGGGATTGCTTCCATATCATCTCTCTAAGGAAATGAATTAAGGTATTTAGACTGACCATTACTTTATTTCCCTTCAAACATTAAAGGGAAACTGTCACCACGCTTTGGTTACCCAATTGGAGACCAGTATAAAGTAGTAGCAGAGACCATTATTCCAGCGATGTGAAACTTACTGGAGCTTGGAGAAATTAGAAATAATGACTAGAGGATTACTTGGCTTGCTGCCAGGTAGTCCAAAACCACCCCCAATATGGTTTGGCAGTAAATCTGCTTATGCACTGAGTACACAGAAAGCTGCCGATCAGTGGTGTGGGCACGTCTTTTTTGGTGCTTTGGCCTCATTGTTATCATTCTGGGCATAAATGACAGGTCAATGAACCGTCAGCGCATGCACAGTTAATATTGTGGTCTTCAAAAAGTAAAAAAAGGTCTCCAACAAAATGTTTTAGAAGTATCATATAATGATTGTACTAATGTGAACAGCAACCATATGTTGTTACGATCAGATACTAATAAGAGAAATGATACTTATTTTTTTGGAGGGACTACTACAGAAGAAAAACTGATACATCAAGCAATAGTGGAAGCCTGGACAAGGAGGACAGAAGGAATCCACGAGGAAGGTAAAGGAAGCAGACGAGAAAAAAATAGACTTATTAGTAAATATTTTGTGTACTGAATTGACTAAATCTGAGAAGTCAGTGAATAACAAAGGACTCAGTTTTGTGACTACTCATGCTCAGGGGTGGATTAAGGGTAGCCAGGGCCCGGGGCAGTTCAGACTCTGTGGGCCCCCCTCGTCACGTGACGGGGGTCACGAATCGTAGAGCCACACTCTACATAGAGAATAATGGGGCCTCCAGCACCGACCTCCACCCGCAGAGCCGCACTCCACATAGAGAATAATGGGGCCTCCAGCACCGACCTCCACCCGCAGAGCCCCACTCCACATAGAGAATAATGGAGCCTCCAGCACCGACCTCCACCCGCAGAGCCGCACTCCACATAGAGAATAATGGAGCCTCCAGCACCGACCTCCACCCGCAGAGCCGCACTCCACATAGAGAATAATGGAGCCTCCAGCACCGACCTCCACCCGCAGAGCCCCACTCCACATAGAGAATAATGGAGCCTCCAGCACCGACCTCCACCCGCAGAGCCGCACTCCACATAGAGAATAATGGAGCCTCCAGCACCGACCTCCACCCGCAGAGCCGCACTCCACATAGAGAATAATGGAGCCTCCAGCACCGACCTCCACCCGCAGAGCCCCACTCCACATAGAGAATAATGGAGTCTCCAGCACCGACCTCCACCCGCAGAGCCGCACTCCACATAGAGAATAATGGAGCCTCCAGCACCGACCTCCACCCGCAGAGCCCCACTCCACATAGAGAATAATGGGGCCTCCAGCACCGACCTCCACCCGCAGAGCCCCACTCCACATAGAGAATAATGGGGCCTCCAGCACCGACCTCCACCCGCACTCCACATAGAGAATAATGGAGCCTCCAGCACCGACCTCCACCCGCAGAGCCCCACTCCACATAGAGAATAATGGAGTCTCCAGCACCAACCTCCACCCGCAGAGCCGCACTCCACATAGAGAATAATGGAGCCTCCAGCACCGACCTCCACCCGCAGAGCCCCACTCCACATAGAGAATAATGGGGCCTCCAGCACCGACCTCCACCCGCACTCCACATAGAGAATAATGGAGCCTCCAGCACCGACCTCCACCCGCAGAGCCCCACTCCACATAGAGAATAATGGAGTCTCCAGCACCGACCTCCACCCGCAGAGCCGCACTCCACATAGAGAATAATGGAGCCTCCAGCACCGACCTCCACCCGCAGAGCCCCACTCCACATAGAGAATAATGGGGCCTCCAGCACCGACCTCCACCCGCAGAGCCCCACTCCACATAGAGAATAATGGGGCCTCCAGCACCGACCTCCACCCGCACTCCACATAGAGAATAATGGAGCCTCCAGCACCGACCTCCACCCGCAGAGCCCCACTCCACATAGAGAATAATGGAGTCTCCAGCACCGACCTCCACCCGCAGAGCCGCACTCCACATAGAGAATAATGGAGCCTCCAGCACCGACCTCCACCCGCAGAGCCCCACTCCACATAGAGAATAATGGGGCCTCCAACACCGACCTCCACCCGCAGAGCCCCACTCCACATAGAGAATAATGGAGTCTCCAGCACCGACCTCCACCCGCAGAGCCGCACTCCACATAGAGAATAATGGAGCCTCCAGCACCAACCTCCACCCGCAGAGCCGCACTCCACATAGAGAATAATGGAGCCTCCAGCACCGACCTCCACCCGCACTCCACATAGAGAATAATGGGGCCTCCAGCACCGACCTCCACCCGCAGAGCCCCACTCCACATAGAGAATAATGGGGCCTCCAGCACCGACCTCCACCCGCAGAGCCCCACTCCACATAGAGAATAATGGAGCCTCCAGCACCGACCTCCACCCGCAGAGCCGCACTCCACATAGAGAATAATGGGGCCTCCAGCACCTACCTCCACCCGCAGAGCCGCACTCCACATAGAGAATAATGGAGCCTCCAGCACCGACCTCCACCCGCAGAGCCGCACTCCACATAGAGAATAATGGGGCCTCCAGCACCGACCTCCACCCGCAGAGCCCCACTCCACATAGAGAATAATGGAGCCTCCAGCACCGACCTCCACCCGCAGAGCCGCACTCCACATAGAGAATAATGGAGCCTCCAGCACCGACCTCCACCCGCAGAGCCGCACTCCACATAGAGAATAATGGAGCCTCCAGCACCGACCTCCACCCGCACTCCACATAGAGAATAATGGGGCCTCCAGCACCGACCTCCACCCGCAGAGCCCCACTCAACATAGAGAATAATGGGGCCTCCAGCACCGACCTCCACCCGCAGAGCCCCACTCCACATAGAGAATAATGGAGCCTCCAGCACCGACCTCCACCCGCAGAGCCGCACTCCACATAGAGAATAATGGGGCCTCCAGCACCTACCTCCACCCGCAGAGCCGCACTCCACATAGAGAATAATGGAGCCTCCAGCACCGACCTCCACCCGCAGAGCCGCACTCCACATAGAGAATAATGGAGCCTCCAGCACCTACCTCCACCCGCAGAGCCGCACTCCACATAGAGAATAATGGAGCCTCCAGCACCTACCTCCACCCGCAGAGCCGCACTCCACATAGAGAATAATGGAGCCTCCGGCACCGACCTCCACCCGCAGAGCCGCACTCCACATAGAGAATAATGGAGCCTCCAGCACTGACCTCCACCCGCAGAGCCCCACTCCACATAGAGAATAATGGAGCCTCCAGCACCGACCTCCACCCGCAGAGCCGCACTCCACATAGAGAATAATGGGGCCTCCAGCACCGACCTCCACCCGCAGAGCCGCACTCCACATAGAGAATAATGGAGCCTCCAGCACCGACCTCCACCCGCAGAGCCACACTCTACATAGAGAATAATGGAGCCTCCAGCACCGACCTCCACCCGCAGAGCCGCACTCCACATAGAGAATAATGGAGCCTCCAGCACCGACCTCCACCCGCAGAGCCACACTCTACATAGAGAATAATGGAGCCTCCAGCACCGACCTCCACCCGCAGAGCCGCACTCCACAGAGAATAATGGGGCCTCCAGCACCGAACTCCACCCGCAGAGCCGCACTCCACATAGAGAATAATGGAGCCTGCAGCACCTACCTCCACCCGCAGAGCCGCACTCCACATAGAGAATAATGGAGCCTCCAGCACCGACCTCCACCCGCAGAGCCGCACTACACATAGAGAATAATGGGGCCTCCAGCACCTACCTCCACCCGCAGAGCCGCACTCCACAGAGAGAATAATGGAGCCTCCAGCACAGACCTCCACCCGCAGAGCCGCACTACACATACATGGCTGCTCTCAGTGCTCTGTGCTGTGCGCACAGGACCTGTGATGAGGTCACAGGAGGGGAGGAGACAGGGGTCACATGATCGGGGGCCCTGACACCTTACCTCCTGTGATCTCATCACAAGCCTTTGCACGCTACCAGCAGCATCAGCGTTCACGCTACTTGTAGATGCTGCTGGTAGCAGAGCACATAATGCCGCCCCCACGGTCACTCACTTTTAGGTGGGGAGAAGATGGAGTGCCATTGCAGCAGCCAGCAGGAATGTGGTGGGGGCCCCCTTAGAAGCTCTTGTGCTGGGGGCCCCGGGGCTGAAGCCCCGCCTGCCCTGCCTATAATCCGGCCCTGCGCGGTGGCGGATTATAATGGGGCAATTTACTGGCCTGGGCTGTGGGCCCCTTAACCCCACTGGGCCCGGGGCAACTGCCCAAATTGACCTCATTATAATCCGCCACTGCTCATGCTAATGAATTGTTTGACTTTGTGGCAGATTCCTATAGATTTTGTCTGGGGATCAAAGTTAAAATGTTAAAATGTTCTTTAATGATAAAACAACTACGAGGAAAGAGAAGATATACCAGGAAGGTTAAAACTAAGTATGATAGTTCCCTTGATCCTGTAATAGTGTGGGGCTTCTGCAGTGCTTTCAGGATGCAGCAATAGCTAAGTAAAAGGTAAAATGGAATAGTTAACGGTGTTATCAGCATCAATATTAAAAATTGATAACTACTGAGAACCCCAGGATACCATTATTATATTTGTTACCTGAAATCCATAAACATTTGAGTGCTCCCCCGGTGAGACACATTGTTTCAGAGGTGAATTCAGTTTTTCATCAGATTGCAATTTATGTGGATGGGTTCCTTCAAAAAATTGCAAAAAAAAAACTTCCAAATTGTTTTTAAAGATTGAGAAGACATTCTATCCAGAATAGAGGAGGTGGACGTGTCAGAGGTGAAGTTATTATACTCACCTGATGTATCTAGCCTGTATACTAACATTCCCAATGATGAACGGATCCAAGCAGTGACGGATTGGTTGCGTGAAGATCTTAGACTTCGTCATCAAAAACTTGGATTTATTTTGTCATTATTGTAGGTGATTTTGAGTAAAAATTAGTTTAGATTTAGGCTAAGTGCACACGTAACGGAACTCTCGCGGAAATTACCGCGAGAATTCCGGAATTCCAGTCCGCGGGAAAATCGCATTTTAAATTCCCGCGATTTTCCCGCGGAAAAACTAGCATTTTGCAAGCGTAATTAGCTTGCAGAATGCTAGCGTTTTCCAAGCGATCTGGAGCATCGCTTAGAGAACTGATTGACAGGTTGGTCACACTTGTCAAACACAGTGTTTGACAGTGTGACCAACTTTTTACTACTGAGGCCGCCTATGCAGCATCAGTAGTAAAAGATAGGATGTAAAAAAAAATAAAAAATGGTGTTATTCTTACCCTCCGACGTCCCGCGCATCCGTTCCCAGTAATCCTTTGCGAAAATGCTCGCGATGACGTCAGTTCTCGCGGGATCGCGACGTCTCGCGGTAATTCACGATGACGTCGCGCGAATGACCGCGAGACTTCGCGATCCCGCGAGAACGGACGTCATCGCGAGCATTTTCGCAAAGGACTACTGGGAACGAGAGCATGAAGAGAAGCGGGAAGGCTGCGCGGGACGTCGGAGGGTGAGAATAACAATATTTTTTATTTTAAATTCTTTTTTTTTTTTACAGGAATATGGTACCCAGAGCCCGGAGGACAGTCTCCTCTCCTCCGGACCGTGGGTACCATCCGCAAATGTTCTGCTTACTTTCCGCATGGTGTGCACAGCCACATGCGGGAAATAAGCGGAACAATGCATTCCTATGGGTGCGGGATCGCCGCGATTCCGCAAATTAATGAGCATGCTGCGGTTTTTACCGCAAAGCGATTCCGCCGCGGTAAAAACCGCAGCATTAGCACAGCATTGCGGAATCCCATAGGAATGCATGGGATGCTTATTTTTCGCGTTTTCGCGGCAAAATCGCGCAGTTAAAACCGCCGCGGAAACGCGAAAAAAACGCTACGTGTGAACTCAGCCTTAGTAATGACTATTACTTGCAGCTGCAGGGGACTTTGATGGGCCTGCAGCCGCAAGTTTCAATAATATTTTTATTGCAGGTTTTGAAACAAAATATGTGGACAATATATTAATTTTTTGGTCAGGTTCTGTTGAAAATACTTATGCCTTTGATCGGTATATTAACCCCTTACTGTCATTGGACGGGATAACACGTCCATTGGCAGAACTCCCGCTTTGATTAGGGCTCCGGTGGTGAGCCCGCCTCAAAGCCGGTACATGTCAGCTGTTTTGTGCCCACAATAGGCGCGGGTGGATCGCGATCCCTATTAACAAGGTAAATGCCGCTGTCAAAGTTTGACAGCGGCATAAACATGCGCTTCCGGCCATTGTGCCGGAAATACACTCACCGCTGACCCCCGTCACGTGATCGGGGGTCATCGTTTCGCCGACGTAACAACCAGAGGCCTCCTTGAGACCTCTATGGTTGTTGATGCCGGATTGCTATGAGCACCACCCTGTGGTCAGCGCTCATAGCAATGCAGTAATTCTGCTACATAGAGGCGATCTGAGCATCCCCTCTATGTAGCAAGTTGTGGCAGCTTCTAGCCTCCCATGGAGGCTATTGAAGCTTGCCAAAATTTAAAAATAGTTTTAAAAATATAAAAAAAAATGTAAAAAATAAAAGTTTTAATCACCCCCGTTTTGCCCTATTCAAAGTAAAACAATAAAAAAAAAAAATCAAACATGCACATATTTGGTATCGACGAGTTCAGAATCACCCGATCAATAAAAAAAAAAAAAAAAAAGGATTAACCTGATCGCTCAACGGCGTAGCGAGAAAAAAAAATCCAAATGCCAGAATTACGTTTTTTTTGTCACCACGACATTGCATTAAAATGCAATAATGGGCGATCAAAGAACCTATCTGCACAAAAGTGGTATCATTAAAAATGTCAGCTCAGCAAGCAAAAAATAAGCCCTCACCCAACCCGAGATCACGAAAAATGGATACGCGACGGGTCTCGGAAAATTGCGCATTTTTTTTTTTTTAAGCAAACTTTTTCCTTTGACCACTTAGATAAAAACAAGAACCTAGACATGTTTGGTGTCTATGAACTCGTAATGACCTGGAGAATCATAATGGTAGGTAAGTTTAGCATTTAGTGAACCTAGCAAAAAAGCCAAACAAAAAACAAGTGTGGGATTGCACTTTTTTTGTAATTCCACCGCACTTGGAATTTTTTTTTCCCCGTTTTCGAGTACAAGACATGCTAAAACCAATGATGCTGTTCTAAAGTACAACTCGTTCCACAAAAAATAAGCCCTCACATTGCCATATTGACGGAAAAATAAAAAAGCTATGGCTCTAAAAAGAAGGGGAGCGAAAAACGAACACCGAAAAAAGCTCCAGTCATGAAGGGGTTAATGAATACCATCAACTGATTAAATTTACATTTATAAAACTTGAGAGTGAACTAAAAAGTTTCTAGATGTTAAAATTATGATTAAGAATGGTTCTTTGGAAATAAGTATTTATACTAAGGAAACTGCTAAAAATGGTCTATTAAGTAGACATAGTCATCATGCTTTTCAGGTGTTTAAAGGAATACCCAAGGAACAATTCACACAGTTAAAGGAAACCTGTAGGAGGATTGTGCACAGAAACCTTCAGACAGTCTCATGTCGCCGCCGTTATACTGATTAAAATGATACCTGGGTGATGAAATCCGTCTTCTGGTTGTTTTCTAATCTTTATTTTCAGTTTATGTTAATGTACTGCTGATATTTTATTTGTATTGGTTTCATATATTTTAGCACCTGGGGTCAGGATTGGCGTTAGGTCACATGGTGTGCATCATTAAAAGGAAGGAATGGAAGAAAGATTGCAGGCTTGAGAAAGCTAGAGGTCCCCCAAAATGTCGCCGCAGGTGTGTTTCCCTCATCGTTGGTCAGTTTCTCTGCTCTCCTGCTCAATCTATGTCTGCCCAGAGATCACACACACCCAGGATCTGTCTGCCCATCAGAAGCTTGCTCAAACCCATGCCGAAAGTCTGGATGATTTGTTTACAGTGGTGAATATACTGCAAAGTTAGTTCTATTACTTGTATATACATACTGGATTAAATATTTTTGAATAAATTATGAGGAAAAATAACTTGCACCATTTTCTGTTTTGTATGGACTATAGCCAGTTGGTGCTATGCGGTTATTATAGGTGTGGGACTTTAGTGTTAAATAAGCCACTTTTTCTATGTTTGGACACCCAATTACACACATCTACTCCTGACATCACCCCTACACTACTAAAAAATACAAGTAATTGTCCGCTGGCTCTAACATGTCTTCCCTTTATCTGAAACTGAATCTTTTCAGAACTTAATTTCTTGTGCTATGAGCCTATGACCCTTTACTAACCTACCTGAAACTGATATTACCATTTCCATGTGTGGTTTTACCATTATTCTCAAGCAGCATGCCACTGATCTGGGGTTAAATTTGATTCATATCTTTCCTTCACTCCAATCACACGCTTGCTTATGCCAAAAATATCTCCAGAATCCACATTTTTGTTGCCACTGAAACTGCAAAAACTCTTAAGGAGAACCTGTCAGAAGGATTGCGCAGAGTAACCTATAGACAATGTCTGGTTGGCGCCGTTATACTGATTAAAATGATACCTGGCAGGTTCCCTTTAATATTGTTCTTATTCATTCTCGTCCGAACTAGTGTAACATTCTAATGATTCTAAATCTATCCTGTCTGCAGGAGCAAGACATTTATTTCTGCCCAGGTGCTACACTGATGCCTCCACCCCGCGACAGTCAATGCACCGCTTACCCATCCGCTAGAGTATAATACAAATGCATCACTCTAACCCAGAAAAATCTCCACAGTGCTGAACCACCCTTCATCTCTTCCCTCTTCTCAGTATACCACCCTATCCATTCTCTCCATTCTGGTAATGTTCTAAGCTTAACATCAACCATAATACAAATCTCCCTCTTTTCTCATGCTGCGCCAATTCTATATTATGCACTGTCCAGAAGAATCTGGTTAATTTCTAGCTTCCACAGTTTTCAGCCCTAAAAACACGTCTTTAGAAAGGCTTATCACCTCATTTTGCAAATATAACTGCTCTCTGTTCTCCATACACAAATTTTCTCAGAATCTGGTCTCTTGTAACATCAGTTCCCACAGCCTCCATGCACTCAGTAGCACTTTGGTTCTAGGACATATAAGCCGGATTACTTACCGGTAATTCTCTTTTAATGAGTCCACAACAGCACCCACTGGAGGTATCGGATCCGCCCCATCTGGAACAGGAAACCCTACAGGAAGATAAAAGGGGCGGTCCGCCTTTCCTCCTCAGTTTTGCATTTCAGAGTACCAGGAGGACCGCCAAGGATTAGGCAATGTCTTTGCATCTCTAAACTTCACTTATTCATTTTTAGCAGATATACTTTATTATCGATATCTTTACCAGGGAGGGAAGTGAGTGGGTGCTGTCGTGGACTCATTAAAAGAGCATTACCGGTAAGTAATCCGGCTTTTTACCGTTCACCACGACAGCACCCACTGGAGAGATTCCAGAGACCATCACCTGGGTGGGACCACCGTGCCAAGGACAGTCCTGCCAAAGCTTAGGTCAGAAGTAGATGAAAGGTCACGTCTATAGTGATTATAGAAGGTAGAAGGTGTTGACCAAATTGCTGCCTTATATATGGTTTCAATTAGAACGTCTCCCCTCTCGGCCCAGGAGGTTGCCATTGCTCTAGTGGAATGTGCTCTGATGCTCTCCGGAGGATCTTCCTTTTTCGCGGAGTAGACTAAGCGAAAAGCATCCCTGATCCATCGGGAAATGGTGCTCTTCGTGACTCCATACCATTTTTTACAGCCCTGAAAAGATATGAACAGAGCCCTACATTGCCTCCAGCTCCTGGACCTCTCAATATACTTTAGGACAGTTCTTCTAACATCCAAAGTGTGGAATTTCCGCTCCTCTGGAGTGAAGGGATCTACAAAGAAGGTTGGGAAAATGAACATAAGCGAAGCTCCAAAAAAACGCGATAGAAGGTCCACACATAATAACATAAAATATAAATTTATTAATATACTTCATTACACATAACAACAAGTAGATAATAAGGACAGATAGGGATACAGGACCGTGTAGTGTCACAACCATACCAAGTGGGCAAAGCAGCAAAGGGGCTGGAAAGTGGAAAGCCGAGCAAAGGTGGTAGACTAATACTATCTTAGTATATACAAATCACCAAGGCCCTCAATTAAATATAACTGGCAAATATGGCACACATTCCCATAATTGTACAAATATACCATGAATGGCACCACAACATTAATAAAGGTCCAATTTAAATATACCTGAGGACAACACCCAGCGGCTTCCAGAGTCCAAGCACCCACCCCGACGCGCGTTTCGGATGGTTAATCCTTCATCAGGGGGTATAGTTAATGGAACACACATGCCAGTTAAATATCGGAGAAACCGGAAATAGCGGCGCCGTCTGACCGGAAGTGACGCGTCCGCGTTCGCGACAGCCGCGGTCACGAGCGGCGTCGACGTCAAGTCGCAGGGGAGCACCATGGCAACCACTGAGGCTGTGAGACGCCGAAAGCCGCGCGGGAGCGGGGGAGCCGAACGCGCACGCGCCACGTCAGCGGCGCAGCCTGTGAAGTTCATAGGGAGATGCTGAAAAATGGTAACGCTGTGAAGGATAGAGGCTACAGGTCAATAATCATGGCAAAAAAGAAGAAAATTGCATAGGTATATATATGAAAATATATGGTGTCAAAATACAATATAATGTCCTATGAACAGTGACATCAAGAAAATACCACCTCACATACATATCAATGAATTACATAGCATGTATATAATATATACAATTGAACATAATTCAAAATAGCATATTTTAAATTTAACAAAATTGGATCAAAAAACAATATAAATCCAATATTAATGGAAAAAGAAAAAAGGTAGGGGAGGGGGGAGGAGGGAGGGGGAAGGGGAGGGAGGGGGGAGGGAAAGGGAAGGGGGAGGGAAGGAGAACACAAGGAAACACAAGGAAACACACAATCAGCATCTCAACCGGATGGTAGGAATCATCAGGCAACCGATATGGAGTAAATAACATCAAAATGTGCAAAACTAGAAAAAAGGGATAAGAAAAAAGAAATTAGTAAAACATTAAAAACATAATAAAACCACACCACTGGTAACGGAAGCGGCACAAATATGCAGCAAACCAGGCAGTCACAAAAAGGGAGCAAAGCTGAGACTCTCATTCAGCCCATTGGGATGGACAGTATTAAGCCTCCAAATCCAATGTGTCTCCATTTGGGCCAGGCGTCGTGAGACTCTACCTCCACGTATGCCCACCTCCAAAGCATCAATACCCTTAATCCTCAAGCCACTAGCATCACAATGATGATGCGATTTAAAATGACGGGGTAGAGTCTTCAGGGTAGAGGCGTCCTCGTGCTCCACAGCAGCCTGAATACCTAGTACATGCTCCCTGATACGAACCTTAAGCTGTCTAGTGGTCAAACCTATATATATCAGGGAGCATGGACAGGTAGCGAAATAAATCACGTTCTTAGTAGTGCAAGTTATGAACTTACGTATATCGAATTCACGTGATCCGGAGGAATCAGTAAATACCGAACTACGTTCAACGTTGACACAGGCTACACAGTGGCCACAAGGAACGCAACCCCGTCTAGGGGTTAAATGGCTAAAAAAGTGAGACGGAGGAGTGGGGGCATAGTGGCTATGTACCAGCCGATCACGAAGATTTCTGGCACGACGATAGGCAATAAGTGGTCGATCAGGCAGAATTTTAGATAAAACAGGGTCAGCCATTAGAATAGGCCAGGATCTCGAGAGGACCTTACGTAATCCATCAAACTGACTATAAAAGTTAGTTACAAACCTAATTGGCTGTAAAGCATTGCCCTGTTCAGAATGTCTGTATAAAAGTAAATTTCTGGAGTTGTATTTGGCCTTATGGTAAGCTTTTTTGATTAACCGATGACTATAGCCACGTTCGCTCAAACGTTTTTTAAGTTCCCGTGACTGCAACTCGAAGTCATCATCTGTAGAGCATATGCGCCTCAGACGGAGGAACTGGCCAGTTGCTACTGCCCGTATCATATGGGCAGGATGCGATGAATCCGCATGAAGTAACATATTAGTCGAGGTAGGTTTTCTATAAATGTCCGTCTGGACCCTTCCCAAAGAGTCTCGTCTCAATTTAACGTCCAAAAATTCTATATGGTCTGGATCCGATTTAACAGTGAGATATATATTCAGGTCATTGCTATTAAGCTTCAAAATAAATTGTGCAAGGGAAGCAGGTGTATCCTGCCAGATCAAGAGCACATCATCGATGTAGCGCGTCCACAATAGGACACGCTCCATCGACATCTCATGATCTGACAGGAAGAGGTCCCTCTCCCACAGCCCCAGGAACAGGTTAGCATAGGCCGGTGCATAGGCCGCGCCCATGGCTGTCCCCTGGAGCTGCAGGAAGAAGGACCCCTTAAAAGTGAAAAAATTGTGAGTCAATGTAAATTCAAGCAACTCGAGTATGAGAGCCCTCATACCCCTGCTGAATTTAGACATTTCCAAAAAATAACTAGTAGCATGTAATCCATCCCTATGTCTTATATTAGTATACAGTGACTGTACATCGGCCGTGACAAATAGAGTCCCCGCATCAAGTGATAGACCGTCCATCCTACGAAGTAGCTGATTAGTATCCTTCAAATATGAAGGGAGGTCCTCAACCAATGGCTGTAACATTGAGTCAATCCATCGATTCACACATTCAAGATAGTTACCCCCACCAGATACAATGGGGCGACCGGGAGGGTTGGTGGGATCCTTGTGAAGTTTAGGAAGTAAATAAAATGTTGGTATCGTTGGCTCAACAACAGTTAGTGCAACTGCCAACTCTTTGGTGATGATGCTGTTATCCATAGCCCTAGTAATAATCTCCCTGAGTTGGACCTCAAAGGCGGACAAGGGGTTAAAAGTAAGTTTTTTATAGCAGATAGAGTTGTTTAACTGCCTATAGGCCTCTTTTTCATACATAGTCGTTGGCCATACTACTATATTTCCCCCCTTGTCCGCCGGTTTGATGACCACATCAGGGAGATTTTGTAGATGTTTAAGGCATTGACGTTCATCACTAGTCAAATTGTCATGCATAATATTCTTATTGAGCCGTAACACCTCCTGGGAAACTACCTTAACAAATAAATCGATGTTACTACAAGTAGAAAGTGGAGGGAATTTTCTAGATCGTGGCCGAATGGATAAAGGTATCTTACCTCCCTCCACCAAATTATGTTCGCAGGATAGATCCTCCAGAATCCTTAGAGCTGCTTGCTCCTCATCTGTAGGGAACATTTGGTAAGAATTGTCATCAAAATAAAAACGCTTAAATAGCAATGACCGCGCAAAGAGATGCAAGTCTTTTATCACTGTGAAAGTATCCAGACCAGTGGCAGGAGAGAAGGAGAGACCTCGTGACAATAAAGACATATCAGTAGTGGATAATTCATGGCTGCTTAAATTGATTACCTTATTGTCGTCAATAGTAGCAGCATCAACGGAACTTTTATTATGTCGTTTGTACGGATGGTATCCATAGTTTCTCTTTTTCTTATTGCCTGCCCTAGTGTTCATGGACGACATAGAAGCCTCAGATTGTGTACTTAATGAAGAAACCGAGGTAACTGATGTAGCTCGATGTAATGAGTTGATACCCCTCTCAGACTTCTTGCGCCATTGATATACATTTTTGAGAAGGAAATCCTTGTTATCTCTAATAATTTTGGAAGATTGTGATTCCTGTATCCTTCTGACAGTCTCATCAAGAACTTTTTCCAATCGTAGTTCAAATTTATTTAATGTCAGGAGGGCAACCAGTCTTTAACTCAGCCTGTGCTGCATCAATGGTTTTATCCAGCTCCCCTATCGACTTCGAGTTCAGGCCAATCAACCTGCTATTAATTTATGTTCTTTCTGTGTTATGCACAGGTCTCGCTCTTGACAACATGGATTTTAGAGCCAGGGATCAATCCTGGCTTGGACAGGTTGACCAAGTGTTTGGGGATGGTGGGGCTGTTGTGCAGCAGCCAGGTAGTCATAGATGGGAGGCATTGTGTGAGTCTATTCAGGCCTTATTGACTAAACGCACTAAAATTTGGTGGAACCGGGCTTTTTTAGAAAAATATGTGACCCGAAAAATTATACCTAGGGGGCTTAGGATTCGTGTGATTCCTGCTTTTCCAATTAATGACGAAGATTTCAGGACTAACTGGGAAGAAGCTTGTAATAATTGTTCACTGACTCTTATGCAGCTATTGATTGGCCTGAACTCGAAGTCGATAGGGGAGCTGGATAAAACCATTGATGCAGCACAGGCTGAGTTAAAGACTGGTTGCCCTCCTGACACATTAAATAAATTTGAACTACGATTGGAAAAAGTTCTTGATGAGACTGTCAGAAGGATACAGGAATCACAATCTTCCAAAATTAGTAGAGATAACAAGGATTTCCTTCTCAAAAATGTATATCAATGGCGCAAGAAGTCTGAGAGGGGTATCAACTCATTACATCGAGCTACATCAGTTACCTCGGTTTCTTCATTAAGTACACAATCTGAGGCTTCTATGTCGTCCATGAACACTAGGGCAGGCAATAAGAAAAAGAGAAACTATGGATACCATCCGTACAAACGACATAATAAAAGTTCCGTTGATGCTGCTACTATTGACGACAATAAGGTAATCAATTTAAGCAGCCATGAATTATCCACTACTGATATGTCTTTATTGTCACAAGGTCTCTCCTTCTCTCCTGCCACTGGTCTGGATACTTTCACAGTGATAAAAGACTTGCATCTCTTTGCGCGGTCATTGCTATTTAAGCGTTTTTATTTTGATGACAATTCTTACCAAATGTTCCCTACAGATGAGGAGCAAGCAGCTCTAAGGATTCTGGAGGATCTATCCTGCGAACATAATTTGGTGGAGGGAGGTAAGATACCTTTATCCATTCGGCCACGATCTAGAAAATTCCCTCCACTTTCTACTTGTAGTAACATCGATTTATTTGTTAAGGTAGTTTCCCAGGAGGTGTTACGGCTCAATAAGAATATTATGCATGACAATTTGACTAGTGATGAACGTCAATGCCTTAAACATCTACAAAATCTCCCTGATGTGGTCATCAAACCGGCGGACAAGGGGGGAAATATAGTAGTATGGCCAACGACTATGTATGAAAAAGAGGCCTATAGGCAGTTAAACAACTATCTGCTATAAAAAACTTACTTTTAACCCCTTGTCCGCCTTTGAGGTCCAACTCAGGGAGATTATTACTAGGGCTATGGATAACAACATCATCACCAAAGAGTTGGCAGTTGCACTAACTGTTGTTGAGCCAACGATACCAACATTTTATTTACTTCCTAAACTTCACAAGGATTCCACCAACCCTCCCGGTCGCCCCATTGTATCTGGTGGGGGTAACTATCTTGAATGTGTGAATCGATGGATTGACTCAATGTTACAGCCATTGGTTGAGGACCTCCCTTCATATTTGAAGGATACTAATCAGCTACTTCGTAGGATGGACGGTCTATCACTTGATGCGGGGACTCTATTTGTCACGGCCGATGTACAGTCACTGTATACTAATATAAGACATAGGGATGGATTACATGCTACTAGTTATTTTTTGGAAATGTCTAAATTCAGCAGGGGTATGAGGGCTCTCATACTCGAGTTGCTTGAATTTACATTGACTCACAATTTTTTCACTTTTAAGGGGTCCTTCTTCCTGCAGCTCCAGGGGACAGCCATGGGCGCGGCCTATGCACCGGCCTATGCTAACCTGTTCCTGGGGCTGTGGGAGAGGGACCTCTTCCTGTCAGATCATGAGATGTCGATGGAGCGTGTCCTATTGTGGACGCGCTACATCGATGATGTGCTCTTGATCTGGCAGGATACACCTGCTTCCCTTGCACAATTTATTTTGAAGCTTAATAGCAATGACCTGAATATATATCTCACTGTTAAATCGGATCCAGACCATATAGAATTTTTGGACGTTAAATTGAGATGAGACTCTTTGGGAAGGGTCCAGACGGACATTTATAGAAAACCTACCTCGACTAATATGTTACTTCATGCGGATTCATCGCATCCTGCCCATATGATACGGGCAGTAGCAACTGGCCAGTTCCTCCGTCTGAGGCGCATATGCTCTACAGATGATGACTTCGAGTTGCAGTCACGGGAACTTAAAAAACGTTTGAGCGAACGTGGCTATAGTCATCGGTTAATCAAAAAAGCTTACCATAAGGCCAAATACAACTCCAGAAATTTACTTTTATACAGACATTCTGAACAGGACAATGCTTTACAGCCAATTAGGTTTGTAACTAACTTTTATAGTCAGTTTGATGGATTACGTAAGGTCCTCTCGAGATCCTGGCCTATTCTAATGGCTGACCCTGTTTTATCTAAAATTCTGCCTGATCGACCACTTATTGCCTATCGTCGTGCCAGAAATCTTCGTGATCGGCTGGTACATAGCCACTATGCCCCCACTCCTCCGTCTCACTTTTTTAGCCATTTAACCCCTAGACGGGGTTGCGTTCCTTGTGGCCACTGTGTAGCCTGTGTCAACGTTGAACGTAGTTCGGTATTTACTGATTCCTCCGGATCACGTGAATTCGATATACGTAAGTTCATAACTTGCACTACTAAGAACGTGATTTATTTCGCTACCTGTCCATGCTCCCTGATATATATAGGTTTGACCACTAGACAGCTTAAGGTTCGTATCAGGGAGCATGTACTAGGTATTCAGGCTGCTGTGGAGCACGAGGACGCCTCTACCCTGAAGACTCTACCCCGTCATTTTAAATCGCATCATCATTGTGATGCTAGTGGCTTGAGGATTAAGGGTATTGATGCTTTGGAGGTGGGCATACGTGGAGGTAGAGTCTCACGACGCCTGGCCCAAATGGAGACACATTGGATTTGGAGGCTTAATACTGTCCATCCCAATGGGCTGAATGAGAGTCTCAGCTTTGCTCCCTTTTTGTGACTGCCTGGTTTGCTGCATATTTGTGCCGCTTCCATTACCAGTGGTGTGGTTTTATTATGTTTTTAATGTTTTACTAATTTCTTTTTTCTTATCCCTTTTTTCTAGTTTTGCACATTTTGATGTTATTTACTCCATATCGGTTGCCTGATGATTCCTACCATCCGGTTGAGATGCTGATTGTGTGTTTCCTTGTGTTCTCCTTCCCTCCCCCTTCCCTTTCCCTCCCCCCTCCCTCCCCTTCCCCCTCCCTCCTCCCCCCTCCCCTACCTTTTTTCTTTTTCCATTAATATTGGATTTATATTGTTTTTTGATCCAATTTTGTTAAATTTAAAATATGCTATTTTGAATTATGTTCAATTGTATATATTATATACATGCTATGTAATTCATTGATATGTATGTGAAGTGGTATTTTCTTGATGTCACTGTTCATAGGACATTATATTGTATTTTGACACCATATATTTTCATATATATACCTATGCAATTTTCTTCTTTTTTGCCATGATTATTGACCTGTAGCCTCTATCCTTCACAGCGTTACCATTTTTCAACATCTCCCTATGAACTTCACAGGCTGCGCCGCTGACGTGGAGCGTGCGCGTTCGGCTCCCACGCGGCTTTCGGCGTCTCACAGCCTCAGTGGTTGCCATGGTGCTCCCCTGCGACTTGACGCCGACGCCGCTCGTGACCGCGGCTGTCGCGAACGCGGACGCGTCACTTCCGGTCAGACGGTGCCGCTATTTCCGGTTTCTCCGATATTTAACTGGCATGTGTATTCCATTAACTATACCCCCTGATGAAGGATTAACCATCCGAAACGCGTGTCGGGGTGGGTGCTTGGACTCTGGAAGCCGCTGGGTGTTGTCCTCAGGTATATTTAAATTGGACCTTTATTAATGTTGTGGTGCCATTCATGGTATATTTGTACAATTATGGGAATGTGTGCCATATTTGCCAGTTATATTTAATTGAGGGCCTTGGTGATTTGTATATACTAAGATACTATTAGTCTACCACCTTTGCTCGGCTTTCCACTTTCCAGCCACTTTGCTGCTTTGCCCACTTGGTATGGTTGTGACACTACACGGTCCTGTATCCCTATCTGTCCTTATTATCTACTTGTTGTTATGTGTAATGAAGTATATTAATAAATGTATATTTTATGTTATTATGTGTGGACCTTCTATCGCGTTTTTTTGGAGCTTCGCTTATGTTCATTTTCGTCTTAGTATGCGATAGGTCGTATTATCCTCATTTGTCTCCCCTATATATTGTTTCACTATGTTTGATGGGATGACAATTTGTCATTAGCATGCTATTAATTTAAAGAAGGTTGGGAGAAGAATCTCTTGAGATCTATGGAATTTTGTTGATACCTTAGGCAGGTATGGGGGTCTGGTTTTAATAACAACCTATCTTGGTATACCTGAAAAAAGGGTGGATCTATGGATAGGGCCTGGATATCACCCACTCTCCTAGCAGATATTAGTGCTACTAAGAGGGCCGTCTTGAGTGACAAGTATTTGAGGGATATCGTGTCTATTGGCTCAAAGGGTTCTTCTGTCAGGGCGTCTGAGACCAGATTTAAGTCCCATGCAGGGATTGTAGGTAGGTGAACTGGAGCTATCCGTTCGCAAGCTGTAATAAATCGTGAAATCCACTTATTTCCTGCTATATTATGGCCGTACAGTGCCCCTAATGCGGACACCAGGACTTTCAGTGTGTTTACTGTCAGGCGCAAGTCCTTCCCTCTCTGTAGAAATTCTAAGATAGGAACTATCGGGACTTCTGTGGTATGAGGCGCTGTATGAAACTGCAGGAATTTTTTCCATATCCTTGTATAAATCTGGGTAGTGGACTGCTTCCTGCTCTGTAGGAGCGTAGCAATTAGTGTTTCAGAAAACCCTCTTGATCTTAGTAGCTACCTTTCAAATTCCACGCCTTCAATTGTAAGCTGTCCACTTGGGGGTGGAAAAAAGGGCCTTGGGAGAGTAGGTTGGGAATCGAAGGGAGGACCCAAGGATCTGTCACCGACATAATTCGTAGCCATGAGAACCACGGTCTCTTGGGCCAGAATGGTGCTATCAAAATCACTCTCGCCTTGTCCTCTCTGATTTTCCGAATGACCCGTGGCAGGAGAATTATCGGAGGGAAGGCATATGCCAGGTTGAACTTCCATGAGGCCTGGAGGGCATCCATTATGTCTGGGTGATCTGACGGAGACAGGGAACTAAACACCTTTATCTGCCTGTTCTCCTTTGTGGCAAAGAGGTCCACCTGAGGTTGCCCCCATAAGGCTACTATGTCCTTGAAGACTCGGCGATTGAGGCACCACTCCCCTTGTCGAAGTGTGTGTTGGCTTAAGAAGTCTGCCTCTTGGTTGTTCACTCCCCTGTATGAAGAGCCGAGAGGGACAACAAATAGCTTTCGGCTAAGTTTAAGATTCTTGCCGCAGAAGACATCAGAGTCTCTGAGTACCTCCCTGTCTGTTTATATAGGCCACTGTAGTGGTGTTGTCTGACAAGATCCTGACATGTTTCTGTTGGAGCTGCGGAAGAAAATGGTGTAGAGCATAATATACCGCCGTCAGTTATTTCAAATTAGACGAGTATCCCCATTCATCTCTATTCCACCTTCCTTGACAAAAGCTACTGCCCATATGGGCTCCCCAGCCGTGGGGGCTAGCATCCGTGGTTAGGATACAAGATGGTACTATAACCCATGGGACTCCTGAGGATAGATGGTTATCATCTAGCCACCATGCTAGAGAAGTCAAGACCTCCTGTGATAAGGTCATCTTGCTCTCGAGGTGACCACCATGTCGCCTGTCCTCTCAGAGGATCTGATGCTGAAATTTGCGGATATGATAATGGGCCCACCGGACTGCCGGGGCACAAGAACTGAGCGACCCCAATAGCGACATCGCCCCTCTCAGAGACATGCGTGGTCTACTTATGGCTGTCTCTACTTTCTCTTTTGTGAGTGCAATCTTTACCTGAGGGAGTAGAAATTTCAGGGTTGTGGAGTCTAACTGGAACCCTAAGAACATCTGAAGGGAATTCGGAATGAGTCTGGACTTCTGGACACTGATGATCGAGCCTAGATCCTGCAAAGATGAGATTGCGTCAGCGACACGTCTGGTACACTGGCTGACCGAGTTCCAGATAATTAGGAAGTCATCTAGGTAAGGCACGATTACAGTGTCTTTTTGACGAAGATAGGCCATCACCTCTGCCATCACCTTGGTGAAGATTCTTGGTGCTGTAGAGAGGCCGAAGGGCATGGCTGTATACTCAAAATGACGGCTATTGCCTTCGAATACCACCGCGACCCTTTGGTACTTTTGGTATCTATCATGAATAGGAAGAAGATAGTAAGCATCCTTCAAGTCAATCCCCGCCATTACACAGTTTGGAAAGAGAAGCTTTATGGTGGATCTGATTGATTCCATCTTAAACTTATAATTTTTTATAAACGTATTAAGCTTCCTTACTTTTATAATTGTCCTAAACGTACCATCTGGTTTGGAAATTAAAAATAAAGGAGAGTAGAATCCTCTACCTTCCTGTCCCTCTGGGACCTCTACTAAAACCCCCTTGGATAGTAGGCTCCGAATTTCTTCTTCGAGGGCCTTTTGTTGAACTATAGAGTTAAGGCGGGTTATAATAAAGAAATCATAAGGGGTTTGAAGGAATTCTATTTTCATTCCTTCTTTAATAATACTTAGAATCCATGGGCTCGAAGTTATTTGTTCCCATTCTGAATAAAAAATTTTTAATCTACCCCCTACTGGTGGGTCTAATTCTTTAATATTTATTTTCCTTCCGGAATGTTGAACCCCTGAACATGCTACCCTTTTGCTTTTCCTCCATTGTGGGCCATCTATTTGATCTATCCGCTTGTCTCCTTCTTCCAAACGGTCGCCTTTTAAAGGTTCTCCTGTAGAAAGGGATAGAAAAATCAGGGAAGGCCTTCTTCCTTTCTTTTGCTTTGGCGAGTATGTCGTCTAGGGCTTTCCCAAAGAGAAACTCACCCTCGCACGGAGTTGCACAAATCTTAGATTTTGATTGCGCGCCCCCCTTCTAGCTCTTCATCCACAGTGCCCGCCGCAGAGTGTCTGCCGATGCATCGGCCATGAAGGCTGCTGCCCCTCTGATTAGTGGAATAGCGGCCCGTAGTTTTTCTCTCGACACTTTCTGCTTGATTTGTTGATCCAATTGGTCCAACCATACGAGCATAGATCTGGCGGTGCATGTGCTGGCTACTGCTGGCTTAAAAATTCCCGTAGTAGACTCCCAAGACCTTTTCAATGACGACTCCGCCTTACGGTCTAGCGGGTCTGCCAACAAGCCTGCGTCCTCTACCGGAATAGTAGACTGTTTCGAGGTAGAGGCTACAACGGCATCAACCTTTGGCACTTTGGTCCATTTTAATAGTTCGTCATCACTAAATGGATATTTTCTCTTTGAGGCCGATGGGAGAAAACTTCTTTAATCGTGTTTTTCCCACTCTCTTTTTATTAGGGCTTTAACTGCCGGTATTACTGGGAACGCTCTCCTTTTCTGCCAACCCCGCAAACATTATTTCTTGTGCGATTTGGGCACCCCTTGCTTCCTCACACCCCATAGTGTTCCTCACGGATTTGACCAGGTTATCCACACTATCCAGGGAAAAACATGACCGTCCCTCCATGTCTGATGATGATGACGAGGATGTGAGTGAGGAATCGGAGATTAACCCCTGTTCTTCCTCTGACTCTGAGCTGAGGGTCACCTGTTTTTTGCTCCTAGTCTCTGAGGGAGTACTTGCACGGGTAAAAGCCTGTATTTCCTCCCTAATTATGGCTCGAATGTCCTTTGATGATACTGCTGACCCTTGCCTAGTCTCTCTGGTGCACAGTTTACAGAGCTTTTTGGGGTAGGAGTCAGGGAGAGGTTCAGCGCATAAAGCGCATTCTTTATGCTTGGATTTTTGTTTTTTCTTCGCCTGGAGAGGGGAGACATGGCGAAAGGAGAGGGGGGGGGTGGAGAGGTCAGCTTAGTAGGCAGAGTATATAGATTGCACACTCACCCAGTGAAGCTTTATATTACCGGATCAGATGGCTGAGATCCCGTCCTAGGTCTTGACTCTCCCACCTCGCTCCTGCGGGCAGTGTCTGTCCTGGTGGTGTGGTCCCTGGAGGAGCTGCCCCCCGCAGAGTCTCCTGCTGGAGCATGCACATCTGTTGGGGACGACATGGTTCCTGCCGCTCAGCTACGGCGCTTGTTTAAATAGATTGCTCCTTTTTTTTTTTTCTCTGCCCCCAGAAGTCGCTCCTCCTCCCTGGGTTCCCGCACATGCGCCGTCGCGCTCCTCATTACTTCCGGGGCTCAGGAGCCTCTGCGCCGGCCGGCTACCGCACCACCGCTCCTGTATGCGGCCCGCGCTTCTCCCCACGCTGCCGCCACCGCTGCTCTTTCTTTTTTTTTTTTTTTTCTTCGCGCCACTGGTGCACTTAACAATCCCTGCAGTGGCGGCTCCTGCGGTGGTGCCCCTGGCGCGCTCCTAGGTTAGACCGGGCGGCCCCTCCCAGACCCGGTCATCACCTCTCAGCCATCAGACGAGGGAGGAGCCGTCTAACGGAGTCTCCCCCGACGCTGCTTCCAGATAGCAGCCCCTGCCGTTCTCATGGACACTGCGCAGGCGGCGTGCTAATCCAGGTACGTCTTCCTGAAGGATTAGCCTGAGGTTCCCTGGGAGCAGGAAACCAAAAACTGAGGAGGAAAGGCGGACCGCCCCTTTTATCTTCCTGTAGGGTTTCCTGTTCCAGATGGGGCGGATCCGATACCTCCAGTGGGTGCTGTCGTGGCGAAGGGTAAAACAGAAACTGGCCTTTTGACTGGTTCATGCAGGTTTACTTTAATATCCTCATTATTACAATGATTACTGGACCATACACTGGAATTAGAGTTCTGACTCCGCTTATTTAAATTGTTGAACTAAGTAATGTCTGGAAGTGTTTGTACTTCCACACCCTCTGAATTGTAAAGTGCTGCAGAATATGTTGCCGCCATACTAATAAAATTGATATTTACTATTTGAAAAGTGAAAAGTAGGTCTCAATATGTCTTCCACCCATAAAGCAAAATAATAAAATGCATTACTTTTTAATTTCTTCCTGAACCCCCAAATTCAGATAGCGCACATTTTATATTGTGAGCATAAACCGACTATAAATATCCTTTGTTGACACTGATTACTACTATAAAATGTATGGTGATCTTAAACTTTCATAATACAAAGTGCTTTACTTACAGGTTGTACCATCACATTGTTTTTGCCATAAAGAAGGGTTGCTCTTGAATTCTGATGTAATGACTCCACATAGTCTCTTGCTGACATAGATGGTCTATCATCCATGCTCCCACTTGAGTGTCTTTTCTGGATCTGTGTAGCAATGTATACAGTTACACATAATTAAAGTACAAAAGCATACAAATACATACAGTAGATATACCGTAAGTGGGCCTGCCCCTGTAGTGTCTGTGTGTGTGACAAAATGTGTTGCATAACAAGGTACGGTACCTAATAAAAATTATAGTCAGCAGGTCTATGATAAAACTAGAGCAATGATTCTCAAACTCCAGTCCTCACGGCCCCCACAGGTGATGTTTTCAGGATTTCCATAGTATTGCACAGGTGAGAGAATTCCTGATGCCTTGATGATAGTATTGCACAGGTGATGGAAGTATCATCAAGGCATCAGGAATTCTCTCACCTGTGCAATACTAAGGAAATCCTGAGAACATGACCTGTAGGAGGCCTTGAGGACTGGAGTTTGGGAAACACTGAACTAGAGAAACACTTGTTACCCAAAGTAAATGTCGCACTTCAAAGATAGCAGCACTATTCCATCTTATCGATGTGGTGTATGTGGTGCACATCTTAGGGAATCTATTGGAAAGAATCCCAGAAGAAATTAAAAATGTAGCACAGCACATACTTGGAAAAAAAATGCAAATTCTTATTGCCTCTAATGTAAGTAACATAATGCAAAGGTTATGTTTAGTCATGGGTAGTGAAAGGACAGACCTACGCAGTCAGCAACCCCTTCCTGACATATGACGTACATTTACGTCATATATTAGGTCCCCTTCTTTGAAGCTTGCTTCATTCCCAGCAGGAACTGGCTCTGTCATAAGCCATCATCTGCTTCTGAAAGCAGCGTGTGGCGTTGAGTTCTGCCCGCTGCTGTTAGACATTTAAATGCTGCTGTTGATTTGTGGCAATTAAAGCAAGCGGACCGGTGGAGGGGTGGGAAACCATTTCCATGAACTCGTTGACCCTCCTGACGACTTTCACTTGTTAATTTTCATAGATTTTTTATTTATTATTACTTTTGTCAGATTCAAGTTATTTCTGTCACCATTGTGGATTTTTCTATCATTAAACGAGGGGTACCAACAATTTTGACCACGTGTGTATGATAAAATGAAGAGTCTCATTCAAAAATTCAACTTATCCTACAAAAACAAAGCCCTCATACAGCTACGTGGATGAAAAAAGTAGAAAAAAAGCCAAGGCTCTTGGAACAAGTGGTGGAAAAAATGAAAGAGCAAAAAAACGGAAAATCATTATGTTAAGATGATAATGTGTGTAAAGCGCTGCGGAATATGTTAGCGCTATATAAAAATAAAGATTATTATTATTAATTATTATTATTATTAAGAAAGGGTTAAAAAGGTGTTCCAATGTTGTGACTGAAGTCTAAGTTAGACTTCTAGCGTTGTACAATAGATCCGGATAATTGCCCCAATTTGACTGCGTATTTCAGCTGGAGTCAAATGCTCCTCCACTAAACTTGAGTAAGATTTGCAGCAAGGCACACACTACTCAGTGCCTCATCTGATCGTGTGCCTCAAGACTGGTGAGAAAAACACCACTCTTGATGAATAGCAGCCAATGTGCTACAGTTCTTCCCTAATAAAAATGAAAACATATAAATTGAAGGATGATGGACACACATAGTAGGGCAATGCCTCCAAAGATAGGACTTGTGTGAGAAGGTACTCAAACACACAAATTTTTACTCTGGGGAGGATTCAAAATAATCATGGCTAAAGCCTCTATCACACATCAGTTTTCTGCCATCAGTCACAATCCGTCGTTTTTTGAAAAAAACAGATCCAACGACTGATGCTGCTGGAACCGTTTTTTTCTCATAGACTTGTATTAGCGATGGATTGTGACGGATAGCTGCACGTTTCATCCGTTGTTTGACGGATCCATCGGAAAATATTTGTCAGTCGGCCGGAGACGACGGACAAAGGAACGTTTTTTGTGTACGTCGAAAAGTCGGACAGCGACGGATCCAGCGCCGTCCGTCGCTGGCTATAATGGAAGCCTAAGGGCGCAGGATTTGTCGCTGTCTGTCAAAAGACGGATTCCGTTTTGTAAAACTGAGCGTCCCCGGAATAATATATCTTCCTTTATTTTAACCCCTACAGCTGCATTTTCCAGTCTGGCACCTAAAAATATTCAAAAAAAAAACGGATCTGTCGCATCAGTTTTTCACAAACTGTCCAGGATCAATCTTTTTCACACTTTGACGGATTGCTAATGGATAGCACACAGAGTCCACAAAGATGAAAATGTGTGCTATCCGTGATTTTCACGGACTCGTAGACAATTATGAGTCATTGTGATTCATAACTCTAATCAAACACAGACAAGTCACCGTGATTTTTCAATGGACAAATGGTTTGCAAAAAACCTGTTTACACGTGAACAGCAAACAGACTTTAATATGTACATATTCTATCTGGAAAATACACAGACAGAACATCTACCATATGTGATTCACGGACATCTGAATGAGGCCTAAATTAGCATGTTTATGTCATGACATAAAGCTACTTGAGTCCAGTTGAAGTAAAAAAGTACTGTGATACAATAAAAATTCTTCACATGCTAATCTTCTGACTGAATATGTCAAATCTCATGAGTTAATTTACCCAAATTGTTACCATTTACATAATTTATTTATTCTGCTTTAAGCTGAGGTTGCTGAAATATACCTGAATGTAATTACTGTACATGTTAAAGGGTAATTCCAATCTCAGATATTGAAGGGCCTGTCAAGGTTTGGCACTTAAGTCTGTAGTCACTCACAAACTGTACTGTCAGGATACTCTAGGCCATATTCTGACTAGATGTGAGAGGCTGCGCTCAGTACAACTCAATTGAACAATCAGTGCATGTAAAGTTGAATTTGACTGAAAGAATGCATATTGCCTACTTATTGTCACATGACAGCCCACTTCCAGCGACAGCACCGGAGAATCTCGACAGCGTGCGCTGTGCTAAACCTGGACAATCATTTTAATAGCAAATAGAACAAATGTGCCATACCTCGAACATGAAGGGTTTGTGAAAGCGAGGACAACATCTGCTGTAAATAGAGATTTGGTTGTGAATATGTGGCTCTACCTAGAAGAATATTTAGAATTGAAAGTCCTCAATGGTTGATACCTTTTAATGGCTAACTGAAAAGATGGTAACAAGTTGCAAGCTTTCGAGACTACTCAGGTCTCTTCATCAGGCTAGACTAATACAAAATCTGAAGGATAACGTATTTATACAAAAGACAGCACAGAAATAACCCAATAGCTAAGACAAGTGATGTGAAATGTAATAGTCATTATGGGGGAGTGATAAGCATAAATATTGGAATAGTTCATAGATAAGCAGTGTGAAGGTTTTATTGCCCTCTGTCTGGTTCTGTGTTGTGATGACCCCAGAAGGTTTAAAGAGCAAATTCCTTAATTGATGTCAAAAGACATAAATCCATGCGACACATTCATTCCTGCACTGAATGTTTGGAAAGTTTTCATAAATTTGTACTCTGAGATTCTCCTTTCTCTCTGAGACTTGAAGTTACCTTTTAATACAAGTAATTTAATGTCCATCATGCTATGGCCAGGGATACAAAAATGTTTTGCCACAGGTAGATCCATTCTTTTTTCTCTTATTGTGTGACGATGAGAATTCATCCTTGTTCTCAGTTTTTGCCCTGTCTCACCCACATACAGACCCCCAATTGGACATTTAGTACAAATAATTAAGTACACCACGTGAGATGTGATGCAGCTGAAAGTACCTGGGATCTTGTAGTCCTGATGTGAGTTGGGGATCTTTATCTTGTCCGTGGTCATTATAAATGGACAGGTTTTACATTTTTCTGGTTGCAAGGAAAGGTTCCTGCAGCTGTTGGAGAGGACAGGGAGCTTCTGACAATTATGCTTCTTAAATTGGGGGCTGCCTAAAACACAGCAGTGGGGGGTCTGGAAATATGGATTGTAATCTGGCATCTTTTTGTAGTTAAGGTTGTAATTTCCGTGCAGCTCCTCTTAGCACCTCTAGATTTGGATTGTAGGTGACCACTATCTGGAGGTGCTAAGAGGAGCTGCACGGAAATTACAACTTTTACTACAAAAAAATGCCCGATTACAATCCATATTTCCAGACCCCCCACAGCCCCCAAATTTAAGAAGCATAATTGTCAGAAGCTCCCTATCCTCTCCAACAGCTGCAGGAACCTTTCCTTGCAACCAGTAAAAATGTAAAACCTGTCCATTTATAATGACCACGGACAAGATAAAGATCCCCAACTGTGGAGGAAAGACCAGTTCCTCCCACATCATCAATGCAACGTAACTATACAGGCACAGCTCTCCGGCGCCCCCTTTGTCTCTCAGGTCAGTAAGGGAACTGCACCTAGAGCAAATGGCCGCCGGGGAGGATGTCCTGTTACCCGCTGGGTATTCTAAGATTTGCAATCAGAGTAAAAGCATCAGCCCAAGATTAATTTTATGGTTTAATTGCCTTAAGGGCGCACTAGATAATTACAGAAATATACAGTAAGCTATACAGTGGAATTACAGTGAATTTGCAGTCAGAGTAAAATATAACAATAAGGGTACAAGACTTAGAGATATTAAGCTGGAGGTCAATTTACCAGATTGTAGGTTGCATGTGGGTGCCAGGAGCTCTGCAGTCCACAGGTACAAGAATTTTAGTTGCCGGACCTCAAAGCGCGGACCGCTGCTCCCCTTGGCAGATCTGTCCCCAGTTCCTTCTTAGATCATCATCGTCTGGTTCTCCTGTGAGAGAGTGAGAGTCTCTGCCATGTGATGCTAGTTCTTAAACATGCCGGGTTCCTCCCCCTGTGTCAGAGGGTGGGCTAATAATCTCCACCCTTTAGCCATCAGCGTTACCATGGTCCCTGCCTCTTTTGTGGCGAATGGTGAAGTGATACTGCTGGAGAGCGAGGCTCCAGAGTAGCAACCTCCCATTCGTCCCAGAGACCGTGTGTAACCAGCTGAGGGGGTTGTGGTCTATTTCCACGGTGAATTGGAGCCCGTACAAGTATGGCTGCAGACACTGCAGGGCCCACACAAATGCCAGACATTCCTTCTCCATCGTGGAATAGGCCACTTACCTCGGCAGAAGCTTCCGGCTCAGGTACAGAACGGGGTGTTCATGGCCCGTAGTGTCGACCTGGCTGAGCACAGCACCGATGCCGAAGTCGCTGGCGTCAGTCTGCACGACGAACGGCCGCATGAATTCGGCCGCCTGTAGTACAGGAGAGCTAGAAAGGGCGGTCTTGAGCACCTGGAAAGCTGTCTCGCAGGCGACAGTCCAGTCGACAGCGACGGGCAGCCTCTTCTTGGTGAGGTCCGTCAAGGGCTTGGCCAGGGCACTGTAGTGTGGAACAAACCTCCTATAGTACCCGGCAGTCCCCAAGAAGGACATCACCTGCTTCTTGTTCCTGGGGGTGGGCAAAGATGCGATGGCATCCACCTTTCCAGGCTCTGGCTTCAGAGCTCCCCCACCTACCCGGTGTCCCAGGTAGTGGACCTCACTCATACCCAGCTGGCATTTTTCCGGCTTAAAGATCAAGCCTGCTCGCTGGATCCGGCTGAGCACCTGTGCCAGGTGCTCTAGGTGATCCTCCCAGGTGGGACTGAAGATGGCAATGTAATCTAGGTACGCGGTTGCATACCCTTCCAGTCCCTCGAGCAGCGTGTTGACCATCCTCTGAAAAGTGGCAGGGGCATTCTTCATGCCGAATGGTATCACCGTGGACTCGTACAGGGGTGATAAAGGCAGAGCGTTCCCGTGCCCCAGGGGTCAGGGGAATCTGCAAATACCCCCCTGCTCAGATCCATGATGGTCAGGTACTTGGCCCCGGCCAGCTGATCGAGCAGGTCATCGATGCGCGGCATTGGGTACGCATCAGTGACCGTCACAGCGTTGAGCCCCCGGTAGTCCACGCAGAACCGCGTATTTCTGTCCTTTTTAGGGACGAGGACTACAGGCGAAGCCCACGCGCTGTTGGACACTTGGATCACCCCCAGCTTCAGCATCTCGTCTATCTCTTGGCGCATGTGCTGCTGCACCTCAAGAGAGACCCGATATGCTGAACGCCGGATCGGGGGGTGATTGCTGGTGTCCACGTCATGGACGGCTGTCTCAGTCCTTCCGGGCAGGCTGCTGAACAGCTCCCGAAAGGAGTGTAGGGTGAGCCCCAGCTGGGAACGTTGGTCCTCCGAGAGCTGGTGGCCAACCCCCACATCCTCGATGGATCCACTCGCCTTGGCTTGGGTGAGCAGATCCAGGAGGGTTTCTACCTCTCCTTCCTCGGGAAGGTTGCACACTGGGTGGGCACAAGCCTGCCGCTCACGATGGGCCTTCATCATGTTCACGTGGAAGGCCTTCCTCCTTCCACGAGCGTGGTCCAGGGTGACCAGATAGGTGACAGCGTTGAGCCGCTGGTGCACGAGGTATGGACCCTCCCAGGCCGCCTGAAGCTTGTTTTGAGGTACGGGGACCAGTACCCACACCTTTTGACCCACCTGGTAGGTCCGCTCACAAGCATTCTGGTTGTACCACCGCTTCTGGTCAGCATGGGCTTGGGCCATATTGTCAGGCACCAGCCGTGTCAAGGCCATCATTCTGTCCCGGAAGCGCACGCCATACTCAATGACCGATACTCCAGGGGTGGCCAAATCCCCTTCCCATGCTTCATTCACCAGAGCAAGGGTCCCCCGTACACGTCGCCCGTACAAGAGCTGAAAGGGGGAGAACCCCGTTGAGGCCTGTGGGACCTCCCGGTAGGCAAACAGCAGGTGTTGGAGATATCGCTCCCAGTCTCTCCCGTGGGAGTCGACCAACATCTTCAGCATCTGCGTTAAGGTGCCATTGAACCGCTCACACAGGCCATTGGTCTGTGGGTGGTACCGGCTGGCTACCAGATGTTGCACCTGTATCTGCTTACAGAGAGACTCCATCAGCTGCGACATGAACTGGGTCCCTCGGTCGGTGAGCATTTCCTGTGGGAACCCCACTCTGGAGAAAATCTCCAGTAAGGCAATGGCCACTTTGTCGGCCTGAATGAACGACAAAGCTACCGCCTCCGGGTACCGGGTAGCATAGTCCACTACCGTTAGTATGAAGAATTTCCCGGAGTGGACAGAGGTCCAATGAGATCCACAGCCACCCTCAAGAAAGGCTCTTCGATGATGGGCAGAGTTACCAGTGGGGCTTTGGGGCGCCGCCCCACCTTCCCCACCCTCTGACAGGTGTCACACAAACGGCAGTAGGCAATCACCTCGGTCCTCATTCCCGGCCAGTAGAAATGCTGAGCTAGCCTAGCCCTGGTTTTAGTGATCCCTAGGTGTCCGGCCATGGGAATCTCGTGTGCGATCCACAACAATTCTGCCCTGAACGGATAGGGTACCACTAACTGTCGGTCCCTGGGCCACGCCTCCGGTGAACCCTACTGGACCGTTACCCGGTACAGCCGTCCCTGTTCCCAGACCACTCGCTCACGGTCGGACTCCAGGGGAGCCTGTGCCGCCTGCTCCTTGAGAGCTTTCAGGCTAGAGTCAGCTTCCAACGCTGCCTGAAATCCCTGACTCGATGTGGCAAGAATTGACGAAACTGCCACATCCTCTGTCAGCTCCCCGGGATCTGTCTCCTGGCCGCTGTCTGACTCGGCAGCCACTTGGTCGGAGGGGGGAAACCGTCGGACCTCCGCAAGGCCCCTTGGGCTCCTGCGCTCCTACTCCTGGTAACAGCGGCCACAACCGCAGAGACCACAGGTAGTGCCTGCTTCCCCTCGGCCCCTGACCAAGTCGCTGGGTCAGGCAGACTTCCCTGGCCTCCTGACATCCCGGATGCGGGGAACTCCTGCCCTGGGGTATTACCTGGTGGCTCCTCTACCGGGACGCCCCCTCCCCCCATGGCCTGTTCCTCTTTCTGCAGAAGCCCTAGACTCAGCAGGCTGGATTCACTTAGGGGCCCTACACTGCCCATAGCAGCCCCTCCCTCCACCTCTGAGCTCTCCCCTGTAGTCTTCCCGCCTGTCCTCACTGTAAGCCCTGTGTGTGTAGTGTCAGTGCATGGCTTACCATCAGGTTTCACTCCCTCCTCCACTGTTGGAGGCACATTCAACACATTAACATTAGCATTCACAGTAGAGTCATGACATTCTTGGGGAGCCGGACTTGGGGGTTCAGTAGCCACATACTGAGACACTAGCCGCCCCAAATCGGTCCCAAGCAACACATTGGCAGGAATATTTGGCGTTACTCCCACCTCCCGCATTCCCCTCCTGGCGCCCCAGTCCAAAAACACCTTGGCGACGGGCAGCGTCGGTTCAACGCCTCCAATTCCGGAGACGGAAAGGGTTTTCCCAGGCACCAAGTCTTGAGGGGACACCACCTCAGGACGTACCAGGGTTCGTTAAGCGCCTGTGTCCTGCAGTCCCATGACCGCTGAGTGGCCAATGGTGACGGGTTGGTAATTGTCCAGGGACCTCCCACCACCCCCTCCCACACACAAAACAGTGGATGGTTTCTGGGACAGGGATGGGGCCTTATGGCGCTGGGGACACGCAGCCTTAAAGTGTCCTGGCTGGTTGCAATGATGACAACGTCTGGGTTCTGCTCCTGGCCTGGAGAGGGTAGCAGGGGGGTACACCCGTTGCACTCTGGGGGCTGGGGGGACAGGGGCAGGATTGGGCTTACCACCTCTCCAGGTGCTGCTGGCAGGCATCTTTGGCTCAGACGCCCTGTTGTTGGCATACTCGTCTGCCAGGGCGGCTGTAGCAGAAGCCCCCTTTGGTTTCCGGTCACGAAGGAACTGCTGGAGGTCCTCTGGGCAGTTCCACAAGAACTGCTCCATGACTAACAGTTCCTGGACCTCCTGGCGGGTGGTAAGCTCTAGACCCGAGGTCCAGTGCTCCGCAACTCTCAGCAGTGCCCGCATGTGGTCGGTCCAGGTGTCCTTTGAGCCCCGCTGCAGGCTCTGGAACTTCCTGTGGTACGACTCCGGGGTGAGGTTGTAGTGCTGGATCAAGACCCACTTGATGCTGTTGTAGTCCTGCTCCTCCGAGGCAGGTAAGTCCCCCAAAACTTCCAGGGACTTACCCCTCAAATGGGGGGTCAGGTACCGTGCCCACTAATCCAGGGCCAGATGGTGATGGAGGCAGGTTCTCTCAAAGGCTATCAGAAAGGAATCCAGGTCTCCATCCTTTTCAAGCAGGGGGAAGTCATCCGCCGGGGCCTTGGAAGCCTTGGTCCCCGGTGGGGCTGGAGAGTTCAGCGGGAGCCCGTGCTGAGCCATATCCAGTTGGTGCCGGCACTCCGCAGCTTCATGGCGTTCTGCAACCTACAGCACACGTTCGGCATGCTCACACTCCGCTGCTTTCTCTGCCGCCGCTTGCTCACGCTCCGTTGCTTTCTCTGCCGCCACCAGGAGTCTGTCATGGGTGGCGTCGTTACCAGCCTGTACTTATTTGTACTAAATGTCCAATTGGGGAGAAGCGTACTGGATTCATTACTTGCAAACGTTAGAACCCAAGGGACTTAATAGAGAATATGACATTACTAGTCTATTCTAATCTATTAACTTTCTTTTTTCAAAAAAGGAAAAATATATAGGAGGATATTTTATCTTTAGTATTTCATTTGCATATAGTTTATTAAAATGTCCCATATACCCATGGTTCACTTAATTCTCCAGATATAAGGTTGAATATGTATTGTATGCATTATAAGTATCATCTTTATATTTTAATAATCACATATACAGTATAACTATAATACAGATTGAGGAAAATGTTTTGTTTTGTATACAAAGTTTATTTAATGAATTCTTTCTGATGTTTCCTAGGTCACATCTTAATTTTTCTTTGATACTTACCTGTTTAACCCCTTTCTGTCATCCGACGTACTATCCCGTCCATGGGACCTGGGCCCCTATGCCCATGGACGGGATAGTACGTCTAGCGCGATCAGCGGCGCCCACGTGGTAAGCGCCGCTGATCGCGGCCGGGTGTCAGCTGATTATCACAGCTGACACCCGGCACAATGTGTCAGGGGCGGTCACGGACCGCGCCCGACACGTTAACCCCTTGCACACCGCGATCAAACATGATCGCGGTGTACCGGGGGTTAAAGGGAAGCATCGGCAGGGAGGGGGCTCACTCCGTGCTTCCCTGAGCCCCCCACGGCAGCGCAATGTGCAGCGCTGCTGTGGGTGGCTCCTTTCCTCCAGGCCCCCGAATCCAAGATGGCGACGGGGGCTTTCGGGGGCCTGAGGAAGCTGGCTTCCTCAGTGCCTGCAAAGCGCAGGCATGAGGAAGCCTTCTGCAGTGCCTGTGTCAGATCGCTGATCTGTCACAGTGATCTGTGATGTGACAGATCAGCGATCTGTCACAGGACAGTGATGTCCCACCTGGGACTATTTAATAAAGTAAAAAAAAAAATAAAAAAAACTTAAAATAATTAAAAAAAAAAAAATCACCAAATAAATTAGAAAAAAAAAATAAATATTCCCCCAATAAATCCATTTTTTGGAAATAATAAAAAAAAAAACAATAAAAGTACACATATTAGGTATCGCCGCGTCCGTAATGACCCGCCCTATAAAACTGTCCCATTAGTTAACCCCTTTAGCGAACCCCTTAAAAAATAAAAAACGAAGCAAAAAATAATGATTTATTATCATACCGCCAAACAAAAAGTGTAATAACGCGCGATCAAAAAGACGCATATAAATATCCATGGTACCGCTGAAAACGTCATCTTGTCCCGCAAAAAACGAGCCGCCACACAGCATCATCAGCGAAAAAATAAAAAAGTTATAGCTCACAGAATAAAGCGATGCAAAAATAATTATTTTTTATATAAAATAGTTTTTATTGCATAAAACCGACAAAAACATAAAAAAAGACCTAAATGAGGTATCGCTGTAACCGTACTGACCCGAAGAATAAAACCGCTTTATCAATTTTACCGCACGCAGAACGGTGTAAACGCACCCCCCAAAAGAAATTCATGAAACGCTGGTTTTTGTTCATTCTGCGTCCCAAAAATAGGAATAAAAAGCGATCAAAAACTGTCACGTGCCCGAAAATGGTACCAATAAAAACGTCAACTCGTCCCGCAAAAATAAGACCTCACATGACTCGGTGGGTCAAAATACGGAAAAATTATAGCTCTCAATATGTGGTGATGCAAAAACTATTTTTACAATAAAAAGCGTCTTTTAGCGTGCGACAGCTGCCAAATATAAAAACCGTCATCAATAGTAAATCAAACCCCCCGTTATCACCCCCTTAGTTAGGGAAAAATAATAAAATAAAAAAAAAGTATTTATCTCCATTTTCCCATTAGGGTTAGGGTTAGGGCTAGGGTTAGGGTTAGGGCTAGGGCTAGGGTTAGGGCTCAGATTAGGGTTAGGGGTGTGTTGGGGTTAGGGTTGGAGTTATAATTGGGGGGTTTCCACTGTTTGGGCACATCAGGGGCTCTCCAAATGCAACATGGCGTCTGATCTCAATTCCAGCCAATTCTGAGTTGAAAAAGTCAAATGGTGCTCCTTCCCTTCCAAGCTCTGCCATGCGCCCAAACAGTGTTTTACCCCCACATGTAGGGTATCAGCCTACTCAGGAAAAATTGCAAAACAATTTTTGGGGTCCAATTTCTCCTGTTACCCTTAAGAAAATAAAAAATTGGGGGCAAAAATATCATTTTTGTGGAAAAAAATGATTTTTTTATTTTCACGTCCGAGTGTTATAAACTTCTGTGAAGCACTTGGGGGTTCAAAGTGCTCACCACACATCTAGATAAGTTCCGTGGGGGGTCTAGTGTCCAAAATGGGGTCACTTGTGGGGAGTTTAAATAGTTTAGGTACATCGGGGCTCTCCAAACGCACATGACACCCGCAGACCATTCCATCAAAGTCTGCATTCCAAAACGTCACTGCTTCCCTTCCGAGCCACGACGTGTGTCCATACAGTAGTTTTATCCCACATATGGGGTGTCAGCGTACTCAGGCCAAATTGGACAACAACTTTTGGGGGTCCAATTTCTCCTGTTACCCTTGGGAAAATGAAAAAATTGGGGACTAATTGATCATGTTTCTGGAAAAAATACGATTTTTTTATTTTCATGCCCTGGCATTATAAACTTCTGTGAAGCCCTTGGGGGTTCAAAGTGCTCACCTCACATCTAGATAAGTTCCTTAGTGGGTCTAGTTTTCAAAATGGGGTCATTTGTGGGGGTTTCCACTGTTTAGGTACATTAGGGGCTCTCCAAAGGCAACATGACACCCGCAGACCATTCCATCAAAGTCTGCATTACAAAACGTCACTACTTCCCTTCCGAGCCCCGACGTGTGCCCATACAGTAGTTTTCTCCCACATATGGGGTATCAGCATACTCAGGACAAATTGGACAACAACTTTTGGGGTCCAATTTCTCCTGGTACCCTTGTGAAAATAAAAAAATGGTGACTAAAAGATCATGTTTGTGGAAAAAATACAAATTTTTTATTTTCACGCCCGGGCGTTATAAACTTCTGTGAAGCACTGGCGGGTTCAAAGTGCTCACCACACATCTAGATAAGTTCCTTGGGGGGTCTAGTTTACAAAATGGTGTCATTTGTGGGGGGTTTCCACTGTTTTGGTACATCAGGAGTTTTCCAAACGCGACATGGTGTCCGATCTCAATTCCAGCCAAAAACGACAAATGGCGCTGCTTCCCTTCCGAGCTCTGCCATGCGCCCAAATAGCGATTTACCCCCACATGTGGGGTATCAGCGTACTCAGGACAAATTGCACAATAACTTTTAGGGTCCTGTTACCCTTGGAAAAATAAGAATTGAGGGTGAAAAGATCATTTTTGTGGAAAAATATGATTTTTTAATTGTATGGCTTTATGTTACAAACTTCTGTGAAGCCCATGGGGGTTCAAAGTTCTCACCACACATCTAGATAAGTTCCTTAGGGGGTCTAGTTTCCAAAATGGTGTCATTTGTGGGGGGTTTCCACTGTTTTGGTACATCAGGGGTTTTCCAAACGCGACATGGTGTCCGATCTCAATTCCAGCCAAAAACGTCAAATGGCGCTGCTTCCCTTCCGAGCTCTGCCATGCGCCCAAATAGTGGTTTACCCCCACATGTGGGGTATCAGCATACTCAGGACAAATTGCACAATAACTTTTAGGGTCCTGTTACCCTTGGGAAAATAAAAATTGGGGTGAAAAGATCATTTTTGTGGAAAAAATATGATTTTTTAATTGTACCGCTGTACGTTATAAACTTCTGTAAAGCCCTTGTGGGTTCAAAGTTCTCACCACATATCTAGATAAGTTCCTTGGGGGGTCTAGTTTCCAAAATGGGGTCACTTGTAGGGGTTTCCACTGTTTAGGTACATCAGGGACTGTCCAAACGTGACATGGCGTCCAATCTGAATTCCAGCCAATTTTGCATTGAAAAAGTCAAACGGCGCTCCTTCCATTCTGAGCTCTGCCATGCACCGAAACAGTGGTTCCCCCCACATATCAGGTATCTGCGTACTCAGGACAAATTGCACAATAACTTTTGCAGTCCAATTTCTCCTGTTACCCTTGGTAAAATAAAAAAAATTGAACCTGAAGTATTTTTTTTTATGAAAAAAAGTTAGATGTTCATTTTTTTTTAAATATTCAAAAAAATTCCTGTGACGCACCTAAAGGGTTAATAAACTTCTTGAATGTGGTTTTGAGCACCTTAAGGGGTGCAGTTTTTAGAATGGTGTCACTTTTGGGTATTTTCTATCATATAGACCCCTCAAAGTGGCTTCAAATGTGATGTGGTCCTAAAAATAAAATGGTGTTGTAAAAATGAGAAATCGCTGGTCAACTTTTAACCCTTATAACTTCCTAACAAAAAAAAATTTTGGTTCCAAAATTGTGCTGATGTAAAGTAAACATGTGGGAAATGTTAGTTATCAAGTTTTTTGTGTGCCGTATCTCTGTGATTTAAGGGCATAAAAATTCAAAGTTGGAAAATTGCGAAATTTTCAAAATTTTCGCCACATTTCGGTTTTTCTCACAAATAAACGCAAGTTATTTGAATGAAATTTTACCACTAACATGAAGTACAATATGTCACGAGAAAACAATGTCAGAATCACCGGGATCCATGGAAGCGTTCCAGAGTTATGACCTCATAAAGGGACAGTGGTCAGAATTGTAAAAATTGGCCCGGTCATGAACGTGCAAACCACCCTTGGGGGTGAAGGGGTTAAACACGATCCAGCGATGAGCCAGCCCATATTAGTAATTATGGACCGCATCCTGCGCCATCTTCTTCCTGTCTGTGTTCCACAGCAGCGTTCCACTGAGCACTACTGCTTCCTAGATGTCTCAGTGATGCACTTCCGGTCAGCTGATTCACCTGCGTTTCACTTGCGCTCCATAGAAGTTTCATATGTCATTTCCAGCACTTCATATCCGGACACGCTACTATATCAGAGCACACCTGTTCACTTGTCCTTCAGAGCGCATTTTTCATCGGCTCCCACCCGTTACTGCACAGCGCTTCTGCATCAGATTGTCTCCTATGACCCATTCATGGTAATAATCTTTCTGACATCCTGCTGCGCTCTGCTTTCTCCTTTCTATTGATGCTGCATATCCCAAGTCAGTTACACAGGGGGCCTTTTTACTTTCACTTGTAGATTCTCCAGTGATTCCTCTCTTCTAATGGGCTTCAATCTTAAACCGGTAAGCGTCTCTTTCTGTGGTTAATCAGGACAGATCTTTTCATTTATTACATGTAGTTTTCATTGTAAACAAATTATTACATATGGTTTTCATAGTTAACTCATTATATTATTTCTTTTAGCATCAGATTTGCTGTAAAAACCTCCATTACCATAATATAACACAATGATTCCCTATGACACACTATTTATGTGCCAGGAATTTATATAGCATTTTTTCAATATATGTCTTATGACATCGATCAGGATTGCATATTATATATCTCTTTATGACTATATGTACATATATTACAACTACTGTATATGAATTTGTTAATGATAATTCCCTGATGTATCTGATTTCTTTAAAAGACAATGATATATACCTTATATTGATTTGTATTATTATATTTTATTTATCCTAGTCTGATGCAGGTCAATGAATAGACCGAAACGTCAAGTTTTTTGGATTATGCCCTCTGAAATAAAATAAAATATTCATTATTACCATTGATCTTTTGAGTGCCAGATTAATTTTTTACATTGATTAAGGATTGGTTACCCTTATCCGGGCACCACCATAATTTGAGGAGTTACGTGTCATTATATTTTGTATGTGGGTGAGACAGGACAAAAACTGAGAATAAGGATGAATTCTCATCGTCACACAATAAGGAGAAAAAAGAATGGATCTACCTGTGGCAAAACATTTTTGTATCCCTGGCCATAGCATGGTGGACATTAAATTACTTGTATTAACCCCTTCACCCCCAAGGGTGGTTTGCACGTTCATGACCGGGCCAATTTTTACAATTCTGACCACTGTACCTTTATGAGGTCATAACTCTGGAACGCTTCCATGGATCCCGGTGATTCTGACATTGTTTTCTCATGACATATTGTACTTCATGTTAGTGGTAAAATTTCATTCAAATAACTTGCATTTATTTGTGAGAAAAACGGAGATTTGGCGAAAATTTTGAAAATTTCGCAATTTTCCAACTTTGAATTTTTATGCCCTTAAATCACAGAGATACGGCACACAAAAAACTTGATAACTAACATTTCCCACATGTTTACTTTACATCAGCACAATTTTGGAACCAAAAATTTTTTTTGTTAGGAAGTTATAAGGGTTAAAAGTTGACCAGCGATTTCTCATTTTTACAACACCATTTTATTTTTAGGACCACATCACATTTGAAGCCACTTTGAGGGGTCTATATGATAGAAAATACCCAAAAGTGACACCATTCTAAAAACTGCACCCCTTAAGGTGCTCAAAACTACATTCAAGAAGTATATTAACCCTTTAGGTGCGTCACAGGAATTTTTTTGAATATTTAAAAAAAAATGAACATCTAACTTTTTTTCATAAAAAAAATACTTCAGGTTCAATTTTTTTTATTTTACCAAGGGTAACAGGAGAAATTGAACTGCAAAAGTTATTGTGCAATTTGTCCTGAGTACGCAGATACCTGATATGTGGGGGGAACGACTGTTTCGGCGCATGGCAGAGCTCAGAATGGAAGGAGCGCCGTTTGACTTTTTCAATGCAAAATTGGCTGGAATTCAGATTGGACGCCATGTCACGTTTGGAGAGTCCCTGATGTACCTAAACAGTGGAAACCCCCTACAAGTGACCCCATTTTGGAAACTAGACCCCCCAAGGAACTTATCTAGATATGTGGTGAGAACTTTGAACCCACAAGGGCTTTACAGAAGTTTATAACGTACAGCGGTACAATTAAAAAATCATATTTTTTCCACAAAAATGATCTTTTCACCCCAATTTTTATTTTCCCAAGGGTAACAGGACCCTAAAAGTTATTGTGCAATTTGTCCTGAGTACGCTGATACCCCACATGTGGGGGTAAACCACTATTTGGGCGCATGGCAGAGCTCGGAAGGGAAGCAGCGCCATTTGACGTTTTTGGCTGGAATTGAGATCGGACACCATGTCGCGTTTGGAAAACTCCTGATGTACCAAAACAGTGGAACCCCCCCACAAATGACACCATTTTGGAAACTAGACCTCCTAAGGAACTTATCTAGATGTGTGGTGAGCACTTTGACCCCCCCAGTGCTTCACAGAAGTTTACAACGCCCGGGCGTGAAAATAAAAAATTCGTATTTTTTCCACAAACATGATCTTTTAGTCACCATTTTTTTATTTTCACAAGGGTACCAGGAGAAATTGGACCCCAAAAGTTGTTGTCCAATTTGTCCTGAGTATGCTGATACCCCATACGTGGGAGAAAACTACTGTATGGGCACACGTCGGGGCTCGGAAGGGAAGTAGTGACGTTTTGGAATGCAGACTTTGATGGAATGGTCTGCGGGTGTCATGTTGCCTTTGGAGAGCCCCTAATGTACCTAAATAGTGGAAACCCCCCACAAATGACACCATTTTGTAAACTAGACCCCCCAAGGAACTTATCTAGATGTGTGGTGAGCACTTTGAACCCCCGAGTGCGTCACAGAAGTTTACAACGCCCGGGCGTGAAAATAAAAAATTTGTATTTTTTCCACAAACATGATCTTTTAGTCACCATTTTTTTTATTTTCCCAAGGGTACCAGGAGAAATTGGACCCCAAAAGTTGTTGTCCAATTTGTCCTGAGTATGCTGACACCCCATATGTGGGAGAAAACTACTGTATGGACACACGTCGGGGCTCGGAAGGGAAGCAGTGACGTTTTGGAATGCAGACTTTGATGGAATGGTCTGCGGGTGTCATGTGCGTTTGGAGAGCCCCTGATGTACCTAAACTATTGAAACTCCCCACAAGTGACCCCATTTTGGACACTAGACCCCCCACGGAACTTATCTAGATGTGTGGTGAGCACTTTGAACCCCCAAGTGCTTCACAGAAGTTTATAACACTCGGACGTGAAAATAAAAAAATCATTTTTTTCCACAAAAATGATATTTTTGCCCCCAATTTTTTATTTTCCTAAGGGTAACAGGAGAAATTGGACCCCAAAAATTGTTTTGCAATTTGTCCTGAGTAGGCTGATACCCTACATGTGGGGGTAAAACACTGTTTCGGCGCATAGCAGAGCTTGGAAGGGAAGGAGCACCATTTGACTTTTTCAACTCAGAATTGGCTGGAATTGAGATCAGATGCCATGTTGCATTTGGAGAGCCCCTGATGTGCCCAAACAGTGGAAACCCCCAATTCTAACTCCAACCCGAACCCCAACACGCCCCTAACCCTAACCCTAGCCCTAACCCTAGCCCTAACCCTAACCCTAGCCCTAACCCTACCCCAACACACCCCTAGCCCTAACCCTAACCCTAATGGAAAAATGGAAATAAATACTTTTTTTTTTATTTAATTTTTCCCTAACTAAGGGGGTGATAACAGGGGGTTTGATTTACTATTTATGGCGGTTTTTATGTTTGGCGACTGTCGCACGCTAAAAGACGCTTTTTATTGTAAAAATAGTTTTTGCATCACCACATATTGAGAGCTATAATTTTTCCGTATTTTGACCCACCGAGTCATGTGAGGTCTTATTTTTTGCGGGACGAGTTGACATTTTTATTGGTACCATTTTCGGGCACGTGGAATTTTTTGATCGCTTTTTATTCCGATTTTTGGGACGCAGAATGAACAAAAAACAGCGTTTCATGAATTTCTTTTGGGGGGGGTGCGTAAAATTGATAAAGAGGTTTTATTCTTCACATCAGTACGGTTACAGCGATACCTCATTTAGGTTTTTTTATGTTTTTGTCGGTTTTATGCAATGAAAACTATTTTATATAAAAAATAATTATTTTTGCATCGCTTTATTCAGCGAGCTATAACTTTTTTATTTTTTCGCTGATGATGCTGTGTGGCGGCTCGTTTTTTGCGGGACAAGATGACGTTTTCAGCGGTACCATGGATATTTATATGCGTCTTTTTGATCGCGCGTTATTACACTTTTTGTTTGGCGGTATGATAATAAATCATTATTTTTTGCTTCGTTTTTTATTTTTATTTTTTAAGGGGTTTGCTAAAGGGGTTAACTAATGGGACAGTTTTATAGGGCGGGTCGTTACGGACGCGGCGATACCTAATATGTGTACTTTTATTGTTTTTTTTTTTATTATTTCCAAAAAATGGATTTATTGGGGGAATATTTTTTTTTTTTTCTAATATATTTGGCGATTTTTTTTTAATTATTTTTACACTTTTTTTATTTTTTTTTTACTTTATTAAATAGTCCCAGGTGGGACATCACTGTCCTGTGACAGATCGCTGATCTGTCACATCACAGATCACTGTGACAGATCAGCAATCTGTCACAGGCATTGAAGAAGACTTCCTCATGCCTGCGCTTTGCAGGCACTGAGGAAGCCAGCTTCCTCAGGCCCCCGTCGCCATCTTGGATTCGGGGGCCTGGAGGAAAGGAGCCCCCGGCAGCAGCGCTGCACATTGCGCTGCCGTGGGGGGCTCAGGGAAGCACGGAGGGAGCCCCCTCCCTGCCGATGCTTCCCTTTAACCCACGGTACACCGCGATCGTGTTTGATCGCGGTGTGCAAGGGGTTAACGTGTCGGGGGCGGTCCGTGACCGCCCCTGACACATTGTGCCGGGTGTCAGCTGTGATAATCAGCTGACACCCGGCCGCGATCAGCGGCGCTCACCACGTGGGCGCCGCTGATCGCGGTAGACGTACTATCCCGTCCACGGTCATACGGGCCCGGGTACCGTGGACGGGATAGTACGTCGGATGTCAGGAAGGGGTTAAAAGGTAACATCAAGTCTCAGAGAGAAAGAAGAATCTCATAGTACAAATTTATGAAAACTTTCCAAACATTCAGTGCAGGAATGAATGTGTCGCATGGATTTATGTCTTTTTACATCAATTAAGGAATTTGCTCTTTAGACCTTCTGGGGTCATCACAACACAGAACCAGACAGAGGGCAATAAAACCTTCACACTGCTTATCTATGAACTGTTGCAATATTTATGCTTATCACTCCCCCATAATGACTATTCCATTTCACATCACTTGTCTTAGCTATTGGGTTATTTCTGTGCTGTCTTTTGTATAAATATGTTATCCTTCAGATTTTGTATTAGTCTATGCCTGATGAAGAGACCTACATAGTCTCGAAAGCTTGCAACTTGTTACCATCTTTTCAGTTAGCCATTAAAAGATATCAACCATTGAGGACTCTCAATTCTAAATATTCTTCTATCTACTGGCTAACACGGTACAAAGATATATATCTTTTCTGGCTCTACCTACTAACTTCTATGAGAATTCTGAAAATAGTCAAATATGTTTCTATCATCAGATATTAATCAGTTATATATAGCATATTCTGTGGATAAATTGCAAATGTCTTAGATTGGACTATCCACATAGCTGGCTACTGTTTTGACATAACCAAAAGTATTTAGGATGGGTTCAGTCGGACTTATCTCACGATCTGTATATATGGGCACCATAACGCTGGACTTACCACGGGTCTCCCAACCAGAGTCTACAGCCTCCCAACCCGAGTCTACAGCCTCATATGTGTGAATGAGCCTATGAGCCTGTAAGTTTGGGTCAGAAGATCTGCGGTCAGTCTGGGAATTGTGCATAAAAATCGTGAAGTACACCTGTGTTAATATGGTCTAAGGCTGGTTTTACACTTACCGTGTTTTTGCAGGCCAATTTTGCAGCCCCAATACATTTCTATGGGGCCGCAAGATCGCGCTCCGTAGTATTGGAAAAATGAAGAACGGCACTCCGCAAACTTTTTTGCGGCCCGTAAAAACGGGCCGCAAAAAATGCGTTAAGTGTAGAACTAGCCTTAGATTGAGTTCAAGAAGCGGAAGAGCTGAGCATACTCACACACAAGGCAGGCCTTTTTGTTGGGGAATCCTGTCGACAGTGAGAACTATGGATGCGATGTCTCTGAACAAGTTCATCTGCTGATGGATCGGTCCAGAAATGGTCTGCTGTTTTCATTTTTGTATACTCCAGGGCACATGGGCCAACTAGAAATTAAATGATGGGATAATAATATAAAAAGCTATTAAAGGGAACCTGTCAGTAACACTACCCTTTTAAAATCAGACCTAGTGCGTGATAAGAGAGTGTAAAACATTATGAAAAATGCTCATTTTAGAGCCGTAATCTGTGTCATAATTTGACATTTATTGTTATGAAAATTGTTGGGAACATCAGTGCCTCATTTGCTGCATAATGTAACCTTGGCTCTTCAATTTCAGGTTACCTTTAAGAGATTCTTCTTATTCGGCTACATTCCTATGAGGATTATTAGAGTTTCTGAAGTTGAAGCATTTCTGCACCTCTTAGAAAAAAATTTTCAATGCGTTTGAGTATTTTTTTGTGATTTTATCACGTTTTTGTCACTACAGTTTTTGTCTTTTTTGTAGGTCATGTTTTAAATAAAGCTGCTTTCTTTTTGACACTATCTGGTATTTGACTTTGAGAAAACTACATTGATACCATCATGAGTTGATTACATGCAATTTTATGGGAAAAATCTGCACATAATATTGATGTCCTATCCTAAAATAGGTAATCAATATCATAGTAGTGGAAAATCCTTTAGATATCAGCAGGATTTGACCACATTTACTATTTGTATGTACATTTAGCTCTTTCAAAGACAAGTTCAGCAATACCTTTACATGGCCAGTCCGTTCCTCCATTACTAAAAAAAATTGTCAATTGAATTGATATACAAATGAGGCTGAAGGGCTATGGTAAATATGAAGTTTCTGCAGGGAGATCTGGGTGGGGAATAGGGCTGGAGTGGCAAGGGTTTCAGATCTACTATAATCTGTCAAGCCTCATTTGCATATCAATGTAATAGTCGATTCCTCAGTAATAAAGGAACAGACTGGCCATGTAAAGTTATTGCTGGACTTGTCTTTGAAAGAGCTACATGCACATATAAATAGTTTGGGGTATGAAATGTTGCTGACTGATACCCTTTTGGGTATGTTCATACGTTCAGTATTTGGTCAGTATTTTCCATGAGTATGTGTAAGTCAAAACCAGGAGTAGAACAATCAGAGGAAAAGTATAATAGAAACACGTCACCACTTAATAATAATTTTATTTTTATAGCGCCGACATATTGTGCAGCACTTTACATTAAAGAGAGGACTTGTACAGACAATAGACATTACAGCATAACAATAGACACAATGATCAAAACAGATACCAAAAGGAATGAAAGCCCTGCTCGCAAGCTTACAATCTATAAGGAAAAGGGGAGACACGGAAGGTAGATGGTAACAATTGCTTTCGTTGTTTGGACCAGCCAAAGTGTAAGAATCGGGTGTTCCTGTGATGCTGCATGAACCGGTTTCAGCTTAAGTATGTAACAATACAGACACAGAGGGCTATTAAATGCATAAAGCGTGTGAGAACATGATGTGAGGAACCTGGTTATGGTAAAAAATTATGAATGGGCAACACAGGTTAGGATAATTCATTGAGATGGTAGGCTAGTCTGAACAAATGCGATTTTAGGGTACGCTTAAAACTGTGGGGATTGGTGATTAATCGTATTAACCTGGGTACTGCATTTCAAAGAATTGGCGCAGCACGTGAAAAGTCTTGGAGACAGGAGTGGGAGGTTCTGATTATTGAGGATGTTAACCTCAGGTCATTGGCAGAAAGGAGGGCACGGGTAGGGTGGTAGACAGACGAGGGAGGAGATGTAGGGTGGTGCGGAGCCATCAAGTTTTTTTTGGGTGAGGGTAATAAGGTTGCACTGGATTCTGGAGTGGATGGGTAACCAGTGTAATGAATGGCACAAGATAGAGGCATCGGTGTAACGATTGGTGAGGAATATGATTCTGGCTGAGGTATTCAAGACAGATTGGAGAGGGGAGAGGGGGAGAGTTTGGTAAGAGGGAGACCGATTAGTAGAGAGTTACAATAGTCCAGACGAGAATGAATAAGAGAAACAGTAAGACTTTTGCAGAGTTGAAAGTAAGAAAGAGTCGAATTCTAGAAATGTTTTTGAGGTACAGATAACAAGAGTGAGCCAGTGATCTCATGTGGGGGGTGAATGAAAGCTTGGAATCATTATGTCCCCAAGACAGGGGGTATGTTGCTGGGGAGTAATGGTGGAACCACACACTGATATGGCAATAGTGGGCATAGGTACATTAGCAGAGAGAGGAAACACAAGGAGTTCAGTTTTTGACAGGTTCAGTTTCAGATAGAGAGAGCACATGATGTTAGAGACAGCGGTAAGACAATTACCGGTGTTTTCTAAAAAGGCAGGCATGATATCAGGAGAAGAAATGTATAATTGGGTGTCATCAGCATAGAGATGGTACTGGAAACCAAATCTACTGATTGTTTGACCAATAGGGGCAGAATACAAAGAGAAGTTTGTATCTATCACCCACTCCTGGTTTGGGCTTACAATTTCTAATGTGAAATATGTATACAATTCTGACCGTGAGAACGTGGCCTTAAGTAAACTAGAACATATTAGCCTAATGACCCACCTTGCCTCTCTGTCTATCTCAGTTGCTACACTTTGATCGCAACCTGATAGCTTTGTCTCAAATCCATTGCACTGATTTACAGAAGCTACACTTTGAAAATTCTGCCACTGTTGTAATATTGTAAGGGGTGTGTTGGGGGGGGTGCTAAATTATGCCCTGCATCCCTTCACGTTCTTTCCTAATAAAACGGGTACATTTTATGTGCAGAATGGTGTGTTATATGGTACTGTTTTATCGTGTAGTAATATGCTAAACAATGTTATGATGTTTGTGTACTGTGCAAGTTATGTATCTTTGTGGACTAGGGATAGAGATAGGGAGATACAGTGTTAGAGTAAGGTTTAGCAATAGTAATGGGTAATATACGGTTTAGTACAGTGGGGGGCACTGTAGAATAGAAGATAAGATAAGGTTAGGATAAGAACTGGTTAAGAAACATGGATTTTTGTGATAACTCACTGTAAAATCCTTTTCTCCGAGACGCTCATTGGGGGACACAGGTGCTGTGGGTGTATGCTAATGCCGCCTGGAGGCTGACACTAAGTGAAAAAAAAAAAAGAGGTTAGCTCCTCCTCCGCCGTATACACCCTCGCCCCGATTGCGGGCGGAAACCATTTTGCTGCATAAGCAGTAGGAGATCAAACAAAAATCAGATATCAACCTTAATGCAGGTAACAACATGTCTAGAAAATACCCACCCTAACCTCATACAGAGAGCATATTAATTAAATAAACAGAAGCCAACTTGGCTAACAGGGTGGGTGCTGTGTCCCCCAATGAGCGTCTCAGAGAAAAGGATTTCACGGGTCAGTTATCACAAAAATCCATGTTTCTCCTTCACCTCATTGGGGGACACAGTGACTGTGGGACGTCCTAAAGCAGTCCCTGGGTGGGAAGTTGACTCACCGATTCAAGCTACATGCACCTCCTGTCTAAAGGTGCGCCACCGCTGCTTGGAGAATCCTTCTACCCAGGTTCGCATCCGCCGAAGCCTGAGTATGGATATTGTAATGTTTAGTAAACGTCTGCAGGCTGGACCAGGTTGCTGCCTTGCAAACCTGTTCTGCCGAAGCCTGGTGCCGAAGCGCCCAAGAGGCGCCCACTGCCCGAGTAGAGTGTGCTCTGATCCCTGCTGGAATCGGTGCGCCTCTGATGCGGTAGGACTCCTGAATAACCAAACGAATCCATCTGGCTATTGTCGATTTTGAGGCAGCGAGTCCCTTCCTGCGTCCTTCAGGGAAAACGAACAGCGCATCTGACTGACTAAAGGGTGCCGTCCGCGACACGTACCTCCTGAGTGCTCTCACCAGGTCTAACGTATGCAGGGCCTTTTCCACACGGTGCACCGGTGCTGGACAGAAAGAGGGCAAGACAATATCCTCATTAATATGAAATGAGTAAACGACTTTTTGCAAAAAAAAGTAGGAGCTGGTCTAAGAACCACCTTGTCTTTGTGAAAGGTCAGAAACGGGGCTCGGCAAGATAGCGCTGCCAGCTCAGAGACCCGCCTGATTGATGTTATAGCTACCAGGAACACCACCTTCCAGGAAAGGTATGACAAAGAGACATCCTGTAGCGGCTCAAATGGAGCTTCCTGCAGAACACTTAGGACCAGGTTAAGGTCCCAGGCATCCATAGGTGCCTTATAGGGAGGGACCAAGTGGGAGACCCCCTGGATGAAAGTCTTTACCTGCAAGTTGGTAGCAATCTTGCGCTGAAAAAGGACGGATAAAGCCGATGTCTGTCTCCTGAGAGAACTGGGGGCCAAGCCTGAGTCTAGGCCAGACTGGAGAAAAGCCAAGATATTAGGAATGTAGAATCTCAGTGGCGAACAACCGTTGCCTGGACACCATGCAAAGAAAACCTTCCAGGTGTGGTGGTAAATTCGTGCTGAGGCAGGCTTCCGGGCGCTAACCATCGTAGCAACCACTTTGCGCCCGAACCCCGCCTGCGTCAGAATCCAAGACTCAATGGCCAAGCAGTCAAACACAGGGCCCCTGAGTTCGGGTGGCAGATCGGCCCTTGAGAAAGTAGATATGAGCGCTCTGGCAGTCACCATGGCACGTCGACGAGCAGCTGCAATAGATCTGCGTACCACGCCCGACGAGGCCAGTCTGGGGCCAACAGAATCACTGGCACCCCTTCTGCCTTGATCTTCTTGATGACCCTCGGAAGCAGTGGCAGCGGGGGGGGAATAGGTATGGGAGGTGAATCTGATTCCATGACAGAACCAACGCATACACGGCGATTGCCTGCGGGTCCCGGGACCGAGCGACAAATACGACAAATACCTTGGCGTTTACCCTGGAGGCCATCAGATCCACATCCGGTGTTCCCTACCATTGGCAAATCTGCTGAAAGACCTCTGGGTGTAGTGACCATTCCCCGGACGCAAGCCCTTGCTGGCTGAGGAAGTATGCCACCCAGTTCTCTACCCCCGGGATGTGGACCGCCGATGTCAGCGAGCGGTTCCTCTCGGCCCAGCGAAGCGCTTGCACTACCTAGCGCATGGTTGCCCTACCTAGCGCATGGTTGCCCTGCTGCGGGTGCCCCCTTGGTGATTTATGCAAGCCACCTCCGCTGGCGTTGTCTAACTGAATCCGGACGCGGCGGCCTGCTAGAAGGTGATGAAACCGTTGCAGAGTCAGCCGGATCGCCCGTACTTTCAACAAGTTGATCGGGAGGCGTGCCTCCTGCGGCGACCACCATCCCTGGGTCGTGTGGTGGCGAAAAACCGCTCCCCAGCCGAGAAGGCTGGCGTCGGTTGTGACCACCAGCCACTGCTCCGGGGGAAAGGGTTACCCCTGAAGAAGGGAGGAACTGATTGTCCACCACTCTAGTGACTGTCTGACCTGAGAGGACAATTGGCACCGGTGATCGAGCGTGAATGGGTTCTTGTCCCAGGTTGACAAGAGATGGAAGATGGAACTGGGTGAATGGGATTGCTTCCAGCGCTGCCACCATTTTTCCTAGAATCCTCATGCACAAACGGATGGTGTGAGGGACTGGTTGGCACAGTACCCGCACTCCCTGCCGAAGGGCTAGGGCCTGGTCTCAAGGGAGAATTACCAACGCTCGGTAAGTGTCGAAGCCATCCCTAAAAAGGAAATTCTCTGAGCTGGAACAAGGGATGACTTCTTTACACTGACCAACCATCATAAGCGGGCAAGAGTATCTAGCGTAATGCTGACACTTTCCTCGCATGCCCGCCTTGAAGGGACCTTGACCAAGAGGTTGTCTAAGTAGGGGAATACGACTATGCCCTGGGAGTGCAGGATGGCCATGGAGACTGCCATGACCTTTGTGAACACTCTGGGGGCAGTGGCTAGCCCGAAGGGCAGCACTGCAAACTGAAAATGTAGACCGTTGATGACGAAGCGTAGAAACCTTTGATGCAGAGGGAAAATGGGGATATGTAGATAGGCGTCCTGGATATCGATAGAGGCCAAGAACTCTCCCTGTCCCATTGCCGATATGACTGAACGGAGAGACTCCATCCGGAAATGTCTGATCCTGATAAATTTGTTCAGGAGCTTTAGATCCAAAACGGGCCTGACAGTCCCGTCCTTTTTGGGGACTGCAAACATATTGGAATAGAAGCCCTGCGTCTTCTCGTTTTCCGGTACTGGAATGATAACTCCGTTGTGGCTGAGCAAATCGATGGCTCCTAGTAGAGCCTTTGCCCGGGTATCCACTTTGGGAAGTTGGGAATGAAAAAATCGTCTTGGGGTACCTGACAAATTCTATCTTGTACCCTGTGGACACCAGCTCTCTCACCCATGTGTCATGTGCGACATTGAGCCAGGCATGGTGAAACCGGAGTAGGCGGCCGCCTACCTTGCTGGTGCCGCCTGACAAATGCCCCGAGTCATTTGGCTGAAGATCTTTGGGACCTGGATTCCCCTCGACCTGGACTGGTTAGCATGCACCCTCCCCAATGGGTTGGCTCTATATGAGACCTGTCAGTCCCTATTCTGGTTGGGGCGCCCTGATGCGGCGGAATTAGCCGCTGTCGTCCACCCGGGGTTGCGAAAGGCCCGAAAATGCGCCTGAAACTGGTGACGAGACGACGGTTTGACCTTTTGTTGAGGAAGAAAACCGCTCTTGCCTCCTGTGGAGTCGGAGATGAGCTGATCTAACCTCTCCGAACAGGCGGCCACACTGGACTTTTTTAAGGCTGAATCGGCCCGCCATGTCCTTAACCATAGCGCTCTTCTAATGGAGATTGCATTTGCGGCCGAAAGTGCCGTGCAGTTGGCCGTACCTAAAGATGCATTAATCAAGTAGTCCCCCGCCATGGCTATCTGATTTGTGATACTTCCGCTGGTAGGTCTATGTCCTGCAAGGCTCTATTCAAAGTTTCTGACCAAGAAATCATGGCCTTGGCTACTCACATTGCTGCGAACGAGGGAGAGAGTGCTGATCCTGATGCCTCAAACACTGAGCGAGCCAAGTTCTCTATGAGACGATCAGTGGGATCCTTAATAGAAGAACCACTAGGCACGGATAGTAGAGTTTTTGTAGCCAAGCGCGACACAGGTGGACCCACCGTTGGGGATTCTGTCCACTTTATATGGAAATCCGGGGCAAAGGGATACTTCGCCTCGAGTGCCTTCTGGCCCGAGAACCTCCTGTCCAGTTGTTCTCTGTGTCTTTGCACTTATGTCCTCAAATTCAGGGTGAGTGCAAAATACTCTATGGGGACGCTTGACTCGCTTAAATGACACCTTATGGCCCGCAGCCAGAGTGGAATCATCCTCAATCCCCAGAGTCTGGTTAAAGGCTTCTATGAGACTGTCAACTGTTTCCTGACCCCCTGGCGTATCTAGGTCAAGGGGTATGTCTGAGTCATAGTTCTAGCCTTGCTCGCTATCGACTGCTGGTGATGGGGAGCGAGAAGCAGAGCTCACGGATGCCGAGGCACCGGATGGCCCGGGAGACGACGTGTGGGTTCGTTTCCCTCGCGTCTGCCTGGAGTGAGAGCGGCCCCTGCAGGCCGGAGGCTCCTGTGAGGTAGAGGACCCCTCTAAGACAGGTGAGCCCCTGTCCCTGCCTCTATCTGGGGCCCGAAGGGACTCGATTGCTCTTTTAAGGGACGCCATAGATTGCGACTGTGATATACGACCAATCTGGGGGACTTGGTACACTGGGCTCGGTCGCAGGGGAGGGCTCCTGAGCATGTTTGGACTCGCAGGCTTCGCATACTCGCTTGGTCTGCGCCCGCGGAAAAGCAGACTGACAGGAGATGCATGCAGCGTATAAGAACGTATGCGTCTTAGATTTTCCTGACATGCTGTACCTGTCAGGGCTCCGTGCTGAAAAAACGCCGGGGGAGGGCGCTTTGTTCCTGTTAGCGTGGCCTCTCTGTGGGGCAGGGGGGCAGCACTTACCCCAGTCCTGTGTCCTCAGTGTGCAAGGCGACGCTTCAATCTGCACGCCACCACTGCAGGCCGGCCCCCATTGTTGGTTTGGGGAGATCGGACCCCTTCCATATTGTCCGTCGCCTGTATCTCACCTCCGTGGTCTGACAATATCCCACGTTGCGGGAGAGGATACGTGGAGGGACACTCGCATGTGCTCACCCGTTGTTGGTTTGGGGAGATCGGACCCTTTCAATAGGATCCGTTACCCCTATCTCATCTTCATGTGAAAAAATGGAACATCCGGAAACAAATCCCCGTTGCGGAAGAGGATACGTGGAGGGACACTCACACGTGCTCATCCATTGTTGGTTTGGGGAGATCGGACCCTTTCAATAGGGTCCGTCGGCCCTGTCTTATCTTCATGGGGAAAAAAAAAAAGAATCAGTCTTGAGACAGACCGACGTGTGCCTCCAACAGACATTGGTTTCCGCTCGCAATCGGAGCGAGGGTGTATACGGTGGAGGAGGAGCTAACCTCTTTTTTTCACTTAGTGTCAGCCTCCAGGCGGCAGTAGCATACACCCACAGTACCTGTGTCCCCCAATGAGGCGAAGGAGAAATAGGGGATTTCCGAGTTGGAAGGGGCCAGAGTAGTGACAGTTGAGACACTTTCTGGTTTTAGTCAGAGTGTGAGATGAGGTGAAGTGAGGTTGCTGAGATAACAAGTTCAAGAGGAGTCCAGTGGTCCAGGGCCTTGGGGCTGAAAGTCACATTGACTCAAAGGGACAAGTGCAGCAAGAGAAGAATAGCAGCTAGGTTCAGCGGGAAATCCCAAAACGTCAGGGACCTATGGTCTGGAAAAAGCTGGAGAGCGCCATCCTTGATTTCACCCTCTGAGGGAAAATAGGTGGGGAGCCCCAGGCACGAACTAGTTTGGCTGGTCAGGACACTGCTGTAACGGAGAGTACGGTACAGGAACACAGATTGCAGGAGAGCAATGGACAGCACAAAGGAAAAGATCTTTGATTCTTGAGAATTACTGTGCCATGTATGTGACTGTACTGGATATATTAAGTAAAGTTGTTGGGACTTTATAATTTCTTTGCGGGGTACCAGGGTGTAACAGAACAGCAGCCCATCGCCATGACTACCACCCTGGTCACCTCACAATATTTCTGAACACAACTGTGTTGTCAGTGGATAAGAAAACAGTGGATCCCAGCACCAGGTCCGAGACGTCGGTCACAATGTACTTTACTAGACAGCTACTCAGGAGTCCGGTGAAACAGTGGTAATCTGGGTGCTTGCCAGATAGAAAGTGCTACGAGAATGTCTAATAGAAAGAAAAGGCAGCACTCACCCTAACGGTTGTGATACTTTATTCACAGCGGATTAATACAACACAAAGTGGGGAGAAGAGGTGGAGACAACGAGAGGACTTCGGTCGTTTCGGCCAAGGTAACTTAATTTCTAATCATCTCCGTTGTTCGAATCCTCGGATGTTTCAGACTCACCCATAGAATTGTATGGATGCGAGTGATCTGAATTGCGGTGCGCTCTTCTCATAGTATAACATTGGAGTGACTGCTATCCGATAAAACATCAGATAGCACTCGGCCGTGTTATATGTTCGTAATCGTAATCAGAGCTAGTGTAGATTTGAAAATGTAGCAATTTCTTCATATTTTCTATAATTTCACTGTGTTCAATAAAAATATGATTTTTCCACAAATTCATGCCTTTCAGTCTGAAGTTTACATTAATTTAGTATTTATCATCTCTGGTGTAGTCTATTGATGTGCTTTTTATTTTATTTGTTTGTGATTTCTGCTGGAATACTAAATCCTTTCATTGTATTCCCTCTTTTCAATTGGACTGATTTTTTTTTTTCACCTTAACTTTGAGGTTTCCATTTATAATTTAACCCAGGGCATTCATTGCACCACACAGCACAGGGGCAGCATGATCCCAATGTCATATAATAGCACTCATGAAGATGTCAGACATCTTTTGACAGGGAAAATAGCTTGTTGTCCATGATGCTAGTCTTTCCAACAGTCTTTCTGACGACACAAACTCTGATTCCAATATGAAAACAACCCAACCTGGGATATTGTCTAGCAGTTGATATGGCAACTTTTTTTCACTGGAAAGCTATTAATCGTCTAATTCACAAAGTTCAGAATGCACAAATCAGCTAATTTTACTAAATTTCAGTCATTAATCTGTCTTTTATTTAATACATATAGGTAAAATATGTTCGGGTGTGTTCATATTTATATGCAAATTGCCTCTTCAGAAAGAAAGTGGACTTTTACTCTACAGCGCCACCTATTGGTAGTAGCGATCCTACAAGTCACAATCAACCCTTTAACGAGTCTTGTAGTATGACTTAGGATACAAGCCAAATCAGAATCTCAATTTGCAGACACGGTGTTTCGAGCTGTTGGCTCTCGTCAGTGCAAAGTATGAGATCTGATTTGGCAAGGTGAGAGGCTCTGGACTAGGGTCTAAGAAGTAAGGTTTCTCCTTGCGGAGAGTGACATGCCAGCTGTGGCTTGTCAAGGTAAGGAGACTTATTCGCCGTGCAATGCTCCTTCATATTTCTAAAATTTCATTGCAAATTCTGCTAACAATCTGCATCCTATTCATGTGAGTGAGGTATCCGTGAACCTTTTTGGACGCATCAGAGAATTTCACTGCAGATTTTTGGCTATACATGTGTGGCATCTACTCCTTTAGAAATGCCAAGGATTTGGCTAATAAAATGGCAAACACGTGAAGAAAATTTTTGTCAGAATCCAAATGGAATAACCTTGGATCTCTATTCTGGAAGTAAGTTTCGGATTTTTATCCAATGAAAAAACAAGCCCTAACTAGGGAGAAGATAACATAGCAAGTTGTAATAGTCACCTACCAGCCTCAATACACTTCATTCTGACAATTTCGTTGCACATATTTTCATGAAGCCATCTTATTAGTATTTTTAAAAATCTCAAATTGTTTACCCAGCAAAGAAGCAAGGATCGGTCCCTCCACAGGATCCATTAAAAGCGCTTCCTTCTCATAATATTTGCTGTGAATTAAAAAATTAAATTAATCAAAAAGTTACTACAAATCAAAATAAACTAACACAATTTCACTCAAAACTCCTGTGGTACCATAATCATAAAACTCAGAAAGCACATTCCTGAATACTGCTTCATAAATTCATTTGGCTAGCTTCAGATTCGGGGATGTGAGAGCTGCGGATGGCTGCGTAGTTCCTCAGTGAAGCTCCGCACACTGCCACACCTCCTCCATTCAGCTCCGCCTACATCTGCATGTGATCTGCGTACCTATCTTTAACATTAAAAACACACATGTGACATGCACAATGTGAACAAGTCTGTTGGACTATGTTCACATCACCCTGACTGAAACACAAACTAAAAGCACAGAATGACAAATGTGCAAAAATAACTTGCAATAAGACATACAGCAGTAATCAGCAAGTGCTGATAAAAGGTAATAACAAACACAGGGTATTTAGTCGATACGTTTTTTTGCAAAAAAAATATATACCAAGCTGATTCACCAACGTCAAGGTAACCCGTATTGAAGCAGTCCCTATCTAATGTATTTAAAACCTGAACATATGAACAGTGTCTAAATGAGCAGGATTAAGACAGGCGCTTTCTGGTATGGGCACGTGGTGCTAGATAGCTCCTTATGTGCATGTCACACAAGAGAGGGGTGGGGTCTCTCAAATCATGCATAAGCATGAAAAAAACTGGATTAAAAACACACATGTGACATGCACAATGTGAACAAGTCTGTTGGACCATGTTCACACCACCCTGACTGAAACACAAACAAAAAGCACAGAATGACAAATGTGCAAAAATAACTTGCAATAAGACATATAGCAGTAATCAGCAAGTGCTGATAAAAGGTAATAACAAACACAGGGTATTTAGTCGATACGTTTTTTTGCAAAAAAATATATACCAAGCTGCTTCACCAACGTCAAGGTAACCTGTATTGAAGTAGTCCCTATGGTCTGGAAAAGCACCACGTGCCCATACCAGAAAGCGCCTGTCTTAATCCTGCTCATTTAGACACTGTTCATATGTTCAGGTTTTAAATACATTAGATAGGGACTGCTTCAATACGGGGTTACCTTGACGTTGGTGAAGCAGCTTGGTATATATTTTTTTGCAAAAAACGTATCGACTAAATACCCTGTGTTTGTTATTACCTTTTATCAGCACTTGCTGATTACTGCTATATGTCTTATTGCAAGTTATTTTTGCACATTTGTCATTCTGTGCTTTTTGCTTGTCTATCTTTAACATTGGGTACGCAGGCCATGCGGATGTATGCGGATGCCTCCGCATGTGTCGTTTTGACGATGCGGCGACAGCAACAAAATGCAACATGTTGCGTTCGACGCAGGTCGCTGTGGTCAAAACGATACATGCAGAGGCATCCGCATGGCCTGCGTACCCTATGTTAAAGATAGGTACGCAGGCCGCATGCAGACGTAGGCGGAGCTGAACGGAGGAGGTGCAGCAGTGGGCGGAGCTTCACAGAGGAATAACGCAGCCCTCCGCAGCTCTCACATCTGCAAATCTAAAACCAGCCTTACACAATGTTTTATACTCCCTATACCACAATGGTACCATCTGAACGGTTCTCTGCTTTTTCCATTTGTTTATACAAGATAAAAGATAAAGAGTTGTCGTTATAATTTTTATTTGATAAATTAATAGTACACATGAAATATAAGCAACTACCGTATTTTTCAGTCTATAAGACGCACTGGACCATAAGATGCACCCCAAATTTTGGGATGGAAAATAACAGAAAAAAGATTTTTATAAGATGGGGGTCCATCTTATTGTCCGAATTTAAGGTATCTTACCTAGGGGCCGCCGATGGTACAGCGGAGTCACAGGAGGCATGGTCTCTTCCTCAGGAAGCCGGCGGTGGCAGAAGTACGGCAATGCTGCAGTCCCGGGGTGCAATACTGCGGGTCCAGTGTCGCATGGAGCAGGGACCCTTCTTCAGGATGCCAGCAGCAGGAATGTGTCAATGCCGTGGGCCACCGTAGGCTTCAGCAGAGTGCCGCCGAGATCTCAATCTGTGCACGTGCGGCCTCCGGGTGACATTTTCCTGAAGCCTACGGTGGCCCATGGCTTCAGGAAAATGGTTGCAGGAAAACCGGTGATGCACCTGGCTCTGCTCGGCATGGACACCGGACCACGCGTTTAAACATTTCAGCCGCCGGAATCCTGAGGAAGGGACCATGCTCAGGTGCACTGCGCACCGCTGCACCATCAATACACCTCTGCCACCGCCGGTTCTGCTGCTACATCACTGCCACAACCTCCCAGTAAGCCTGCGTTCCCACTATGAGACGTACCCCCCATTTTCCTCCCAAAGTTTTGGGGAAAATAGTGCGTCTTATAGTCCGAAAAATACGGTATGTAATCTATTTTATCAGAGAAAACTGCTTCTTTCTCTGCCAGAATTTATCATTAATTTTCAAAAGTCTCAATTCACAGGTAAAATCTGTATCCAGTGAAGACAGACTTCCGCATTACTGAGATAGAATCTAATCAGTAGTAACTGCCATTTGCTGCTATGATTAGGTCACCGAGGAGGATAGCCGGGGAATAAGCTAGGCAACCAGAAAGGTTGGTAACTAAGCGAATTGCAGACCCCTAAACTAACAACACAACTAGAATTAGCCGTGGGACGTACCTACGATGCCCTAGATGTCTCGGCACAGCCAAAGAGTTAACTGAGCCTAAAGCAAGAAAGGGGAAAGCTAAACTGCCCCGGAGTAGAACCCCAAAGGAATAGCTAGCCCCCAAACATATATTGCCAGTGAGACAAACTGTCTAGATAGAACAGGACAGGAAAGATACTGTCTGCAATCACGCAAAAAACCCTAAGAAAAATCCAACACGTCTGATATGCAAAAATACTGAGGCCACACGACCTCTCCCCCACTAGATCAGCATTCTGGTGTGAACTGGAAGCAAAACAAAAGATACTGATATAACAGGGGACTAGCAATACTGAACAGACTGACATAAGCTGTGACATATGGAACGGGGTCCAGCACTGATCCCAGCCAGGAACAATGCTGAACCCACACAGCAAAGCAGAAAGCAGTGTAAGGCAAAAGCTGGATTAAAAGCAAAAAGATTCCAGCAAACAAATCACTTATCTGAACGATGCAGGACCAAGCAAGGGGCAAGCGGCTTTCAAAAGGCACAGGAAGAAAACCAAATCACCAGCAGTAACTGAGGGAAGCTTGCTGACTTAAATCTTCCAAGGCTGTAACACCTGATCTCCACTCATCCTCTTCAGGTGATTGACTTCTGTCAACCCGACCAGCTCCATTACCCGCAGCAACCACCAGAGGGAGCCCAAACTCAGAAGTCAGGTCACAAGTGATCACAACAATTTCCTATCTAATTAAAAGGAGAGGAGGAGCTCTGCCTCTAGCTCCTCCCTCCTTCCATCTAGATACAGTCATATGTAAAAGTTTGGGCACCCCTATTAATGTTAACCTTTTTTCTTTATAACAATTTTGGTTTTTGCAACAGGTATTTCAGTTTCATATATCTAATAACTGATGGACTCAGTTATATTTCTGGATTCAAATGAGGTTTATTGTACTAACAGAAAATGTGCAATCTGCATTTAAACAAAATTTGACCGGTGCAAAAGTATGGGCACCCTTATCATTTTCTTGATTTGAACACTCCTAACTACTTTTTACTGACTTTCTGAAGCACTAAATTGGTTTTGTAACCTCATTGAGCGTTGAACTTCATAGCCAGGTGTATCAAATCATGAGAAAAGGTATTTAAAGTGGCCACTTGCAAGTAGTTCTCCTATTTGATTCTCCTATGAAGAGTGGCATCATGGGCTCCTCAAAACAACTCTCAAATGATCTGAAAACCAAGATTATTCAACATAGCTTTTCAGGGGAAGGATACAAAAAGTTGTCTCAGAGATTTAACCTGTCAGTTTCCACTGTGAGGAATATAGTAAGGAAATGTAAGAACACAGGTACAGTTCTTGTTAAGCCCAGAAGTGGCAGGCCAAGAAAAATATCAGAAAGGCAGAGAAGAAGAATGGTGAGAACAGTCAAGGACAATCCACAGACCACCTCCAAAGACCTGCAGCATCATCTTGCTGCAGATGGTGTCACTGTGCATCGGTCAACAATACAGCGCACTTTGCACAAGGAGAAGCTGTATGGGAGAGTGATGCGAAAGAAGCCGTTTCTGCAAGCACGCCACAAACAGAGTCTCCTGAGGTATGCAAAAGCACATTTGGACAAGCCAGTTACATTTTGGAAGAAGGTCCTGTGGACTGATGAAACAAAGATTGAGTTGTTTGGTCATACAAAAAGGCGTTATGCATGCGCTGTATTGTTGACCGATGCACAGTGACACCATCTGCAGCAAGATGATGCTGCAGGTCTTTGGAGGTGGTCTGTGGATTGTCCTTGACTGTTCTCACCAGTCTTCTTCTCTGCCTTTCTGATATTTTTCTTGGCCTGCCACTTCTGGGCTTAACAAGAACTGTACCTGTGTTCTTACATTTCCTTACTATATTCCTCACAGTGGAAACTGACAGGTTAAATCTCTGAGACAACTTTTTGTATCCTTCCCCTGAAAAGCTATGTTGAATAATCTTGGTTTTCAGATCATTTGAGAGTTGTTTTGAGGAGCCCATGATGCCACTCTTCATAGGAGAATCAAATAGGAGAACTACTTGCAAGTGGCCACTTTAAATACCTTTTCTCATGATTTGATACACCTGGCTATGAAGTTCAAAGCTCAATGAGGTTACAAAACCAATTTAGTGCTTCAGGAAGTCAGTAAAAAGTAGTTAGGAGTGTTCAAATCAAGAAAATGATAAGGGTGCCCATACTTTTGCACCGGTCAATTTTTGTTTAAATGCAGATTGCACATTTTCTGTTAGTACAATAAACCTCATTTGAATCCAGAAATATAACTGAGTCCATCAGTTATTAGACATATGAAACTGAAATACCTGTTGCAAAAACCAAAATTGTTATAAAGAAAAAAGGTTAACATTAATAGGGGTGCCCAAACTTTTACATATGACTGTAGAATCTTATCAGTAGTACCTGCCATCTCCTATCTCCGTAAAGAGAAGATCAGTCTTGACTAAATACAGATTTTACTTCAGAATTGAGAATTTTAATAACTGATCAATTCTGGCAGAGAAAGAAGCATGTTTTTCTGATAAGATATACTACATAGGTGCTGATTTTTATGTGTATTATTGATTTATGAAATAAAAATTAAAACGGTTATTCTTCACAGAATTTTAGAGTGCTGAGCCATGAAAATGAAAAAAAAAAAAAAAAAAAAAAATCACACAAAAAGGTGGCTTTAGCACCAAGTTTTTCATTTTTACAAGCGTAACAGGAGAAAATGGACAGTACAATTTGTTGTGTAATTTCTCTCGAGTATAACGATACCCCATATGTTGCGGAAAACTACTGTTTGGGCACACGGCAGGGCTTGGAACAGAAGGAGCGTCAATTGAATTCTGGAGTGCAATTTTGGCTGGAAAAGATTGTAGATGCCCTGTCACATTTGACATGCCAAGACAGCCAAAAATCCCACAAGTGACCCCATTTTAGAAACTAAACCTCAAATTCATCTAGTGATCATTTTTAACCCTTAGATGATACAAAGAATTGTATAACATTGGGCTGAGTAAATGGAAAATTAGAATTTTTTTCCACTAAAATGTTGCTTTGGCCCCAAGTTTTTTCATCAGGGATATTAGGAGAAAATTAATCTTACAGTTTGATACCAATTTCTCCCGAGTTCGCAAATACCCCATATGTGGTCGAAAGTTCTTTCGATGCACAGTGCAAAGCTCAAAAGGAAAGAAGCTCCATATTGGAGTTCAGGCTTTGCAGGTAGAGGTTGAGGTACAATTGGAGCTCTTACTGCCGGGTCAGAGCTACGTCAGCAGCGTGATCAGGTCATGTCATCCCACTGCTGACGTCACTCGCCAATGCAGACAGCATTGGTGGTAAGTGGTGGCAACCATCAGGCTTCCGCGATACGCCACGGGGGCGCTGATCAGATGGGAGAAGGAGGCCCCTCCCTCTCTTCTAAATGCTGCAAATCACTATCGATTGCTGCATTTTAAACAGCCTGGGAGGTGTGATAGCTGGATCTCAGCTATCACTTAAGTCAGGAGTCCCCAACGTGTAGTTCGGGAGCCACATGGCTCGCGGCTGTCTGCTAACTTGGTGGATTAGCTCCAGATCTAGCACAGAGCCATAAAGAGCGTATCTCAAAATGGTGAATTTTGTGAGTAGCCCGGCTCAGAAGAGCAGATCTGAATGCACATATACTGGTCTTAGGGGTTTAGAGATAATTTAAGGATGGTGTGCTCACGACAGGCTGATACTACCGGTCACAAGAGGTGCTGGAAGCTGGATACAACAGTGTGGTGGGAGTGCTTCATGGGAGAATACTGAAGGGGGGAGAGTGGGAACCCTTGGATCTTGGTATACTGTGTTAGACAGTGACCGGCATTGTTGTAAATGGCTGGTATGTGTCGCAGCGTAAGAGATCCTCTGCGCTGTAAGCCTGAAATGTTGCTCTGGGTTCTGTAGTTCTACGAGCCTTTATTTTGGTTTATAAAGGAAGGCTTACAGGGTTAGCCGGAGAGCTGGGCAGGACTGGCTAACCACACACACCTCCCACCTATGGGGGTGGTTTCAGCTACATAATGTGACCATGGTTTTGGTCACATGGTCGAGGTTGTAAGGTCCTGCCAGAGGTCAGGCCTGTGTGTTGGAAGGTCCTATGAATGGACAGACTTCCTGAATAGCACACAGAGAGGCTGTGTACCTGGAAGGCCTGTGTGTTGGAAGGTCCTATGAGTGGACAGACTTCCTGAATAGCACATAGAAGGAAGTGTACCCGGATGGTCTGTTTTGGAAGGTCCTACGATGGCACTGGATTCCTGAAGAGCACAGGTTGAGACCACGCGTGTGCAGAGTCTGTGACTGCACTGCGTTGGGGAAGCTACCAACCTTCTGAGGGTCTGGAACTTTCGGGAGTGCCCTGGTCGCAAGGACGGTGATCCCAGTAAGGCAACTTCCCTGGGAGAGAGGACTGACAAGGAGTCAGCGTGTGGAGCAGGAGCTCCTGTAAGGTAACTCCAGACAAGTAGGTTATGGTAACAGCAGACAAGTAACTGACATTGGAAAAGGCTGTTGGTGCTTGCTCTGTTCCGTGTATGTTAATGAACTGTGCGGTCACCCACGGTAACTGGATGAAGTAAGGTACAGCTTGTTTAGAGACTGCAACCTAATGTCGTGTGTTATGATTGGGTCACCGAGGAAGAAAACAAGACCAAGCTAAGCCACAGAAAACCAGAGAGGTTGGTAACTAAGTGGATTGCAGACCCTTGATCCTATCCACACAACTAGCAGTAGCCGTGGAGCGTACCTACGATGATTCTAGACGCCTCGACACAGCCGGAGGACTAAATAAGCCTAAATGTTATGAATGAGTCACCGTAGGAGGCAAAAACAGAGATACTAGCTAAGTCCAGAAAACCAGAGAAGTTGGCAGCTATCGGAATGCAGACCCCTGAACCTATCAAAAACAACTACCAGTAGCCGTGGGGGGTTCCTACGGTGCCCTAGACCCCTCGATCACAGCCGGAGAACTACATAGCCTAAAGACAGAAAGGGAAATCTAAACTGCCCCAGAGCAGACCCCAAAGCAATAGGCAGCCCCAGTGGCGGATTATAATGAGGTCAATTTGGGCAGTTGCCCCGGGCCCAGTGGGGTTAAGGGGCCCACAGCCCAGGCCAGTAAATTGCCCCATTATAATCCGCCACCGCGCAGGGCCGGATTATAGGCAGGGCAGGCGGGGCTTCAGCCCCGGGGCCCCCACCACAAGAGCTTCTAAGGGGGCCCCCACCACATTCCTGCTGGCTGCTGCAATGGCACTCCATCTTCTCCCCACCTAAAAGTGAGTGACCGTGGGGGCGGCATTATGTGCTCTGCTACCAGCAGCATCTACAAGTAGCGTGAACGCTGATGCTGCTGGTAGCGTGCAAAGGCTTGTGATGAGATCACAGGAGGTAAGGTGTCAGGGCCCCCGATCATGTGACCCCTGTCTCCTCCCCTCCTGTGACCTCATCACAGGTCCTGTGCGCACAGCACAGAGCACTGAGAGCAGCCATGTATGTGTAGTGCGGCTCTGCGGGTGGAGGTCGGTGCTGGAGGCTCCATTATTCTCTATGTGGAGTGCGGCTCTGCGGGTGGAGGTAGGTGCTGGAGGCCCCATTATTCTCTATGTGTAGTGCGGCTCTGCGGGTGGAGGTCGGTGCTGGAGGCTCCATTATTCTCTATGTGGAGTGCGGCTCTGCGGGTGGAGGTAGGTGCTGGAGGCTCCATTATTCTCTATGTGGAGTGCGGCTCTGCGGGTGGAGGTCGGTGCTGGAGGCCCCATTATTCTCTGTGGAGTGCGGCTCTGCAGGTGGAGGTCGGTGCTGGAGGCTCCATTATTCTCTATGTGGAGTGGGGCTCTGCGGGTGGAGGTCGGTGCTGGAGGCTCCATTATTCTCTAGGTGGAGTGCGGCTCTGCGTGTGGAGGTCGGTGCTGGAGGCTCCATTATTCTCTACGTGGAGTGCGGCTCTGCGGGTGGAGGTCGGTGCTGGAGGCTCCATTATTCTCTATGTAGAGTGTGGCTCTGCGGGTGGAGGTCGGTGCTGGAGGCTCCATTATTCTCTATGTGGAGTGCGGCTCTGCGGGTGGAGGTCGGTGCTGGAGGCTCCATTATTCTCTATGTAGAGTGTGGCTCTGCGGGTGGAGGTCGGTGCTGGAGGCTCCATTATTCTCTATGTGGAGTGCGGCTCTGCGGGTGGAGGTCGGTGCTGGAGGCCCCATTATTCTCTATGTGGAGTGCGGCTCTGCGGGTGGAGGTCGGTGCTGGAGGCTCCATTATTCTCTATGTGGAGTGGGGCTCTGCGGGTGGAGGTCAGTGCTGGAGGCTCCATTATTCTCTATGTGGAGTGCGGCTCTGCGGGTGGAGGTCGGTGCCGGAGGCTCCATTATTCTCTATGTGGAGTGCGGCTCTGCGGGTGGAGGTAGGTGCTGGAGGCTCCATTATTCTCTATGTGGAGTGCGGCTCTGCGGGTGGAGGTAGGTGCTGGAGGCTCCATTATTCTCTATGTGGAGTGCGGCTCTGCGGGTGGAGGTCGGTGCTGGAGGCTCCATTATTCTCTATGTGGAGTGCGGCTCTGCGGGTGGAGGTAGGTGCTGGAGGCCCCATTATTCTCTATGTGGAGTGCGGCTCTGCGGGTGGAGGTCGGTGCTGGAGGCTCCATTATTCTCTATGTGGAGTGGGGCTCTGCGGGTGGAGGTTGGTGCTGGAGGCCCCATTATTCTCTATGTGGAGTGGGGCTCTGCGGGTGGAGGTCGGTGCTGGAGGCCCCATTATTCTCTATGTGGAGTGCGGGTGGAGGTCGGTGCTGGAGGCTCCATTATTCTCTATGTGGAGTGCGGCTCTGCGGGTGGAGGTCGGTGCTGGAGGCTCCATTATTCTCTATGTGGAGTGCGGCTCTGCGGGTGGAGGTCGGTGCTGGAGGCTCCATTATTCTCCATGTGGAGTGGGGCTCTGCGGGTGGAGGTCGGTGCTGGAGGCCCCATTATTCTCTATGTGGAGTGCGGCTCTGCGGGTGGAGGTCGGTGCTGGAGGCCCCATTATTCTCTATGTAGAGTGTGGCTCTACGATTCGTGACCCCCGTCACGTGACGAGGGGGGCCCACAGAGTCTGAACTGCCCCGGGCCCTGGCTACCCTTAATCCACCCCTGGGCAGCCCCCAACATATAATGACGATGAAGCAAGATGAAAACACACACACAGATAGAAAGATAGTCTGAGCAAATGATGGGGCCCAAGCTAACTAGATAGGACAGGATAGAAAAGCTGCTGTCTGTAATCCGCCAAAACCCTATCAAAACAAGAGCCAACAGCTGATAGGGAAAAAAGCCCTGAAGACGCTAGGCTTCAAAAAGACTATATCAGAACTCAGGTATTTTCTGAAGACAGAGCAAAAAGGAATTCAGCTCACCCCAGCAGGGAATGGCAGAAATCATGGAAAACCTTTGCAAAACAAAACCAAAACACAAATGCAAAAAGTAGAACAGAAAACTTAGCTTTTGAGGAGCAGGAATCAGACTGGTCTCCTAGAATCCCTCAGAGAGTTGAGGAGCAGGAATCAGACTGGTCTCCTAGAATCCCTCAGAGAGTTGAGGAGCAGGAATCAGACTGGTCTCCTAGAATCCCTCAGAGAGATCACCAGCAAGGCAGAAGGGCGTCGGCTGCCTTATATCCAGTCAGTAATTCCCGTCACCCAGTCATCATCATCCTGCCCAGGTGCTTGGTAATCAGCCTCACTACCTTCCTTCACCAGAAGAGGGAGTTCATCAGACCTCAATGGTGAAGAGGAAAATGAACTCACAACACCTAAAGCAAGAAAAGGGGAATTCTAAATTGCCCCAGAGCAGACCCCAAAGTAATAGATAGCCCCCAAACGTATATTGTCGGTGAGACAAGATGAAAACACAAACACAGGTAGGAAAATAGGCTGAGCAAACGATGGGGCCCACACTAACTAGAAAGGAAAGATACTGTCTGCAATCACGCCAAAAAAACTCTGCAAAAATGTCCAACACTTCTGATAGCAAAAAACCCCTGAAATCACTAGACTTCACCCACTATATCAGCACTCTGACATATTCTGAAAACAGAGCAAAAAGAGGCCAATCTAATAAGGAACAAAAAGCAAACTGGCACAAACAGCAACATAAGAATGGAAATTCAGCACAGCCCAGCCGGGGCTGGCTGACCACACAACACTGAATAGACAAAACCAAATCAAATGTGATCAATAGCAAAGAACACTTAGCTTGAGAATGCAGGGACTGAACTGTAAATTAAGACCTCAGGAGGCAGGAAAAATCACCAGCAGGGATAGAGGGAGTCAGAGACTCCAGATGTCCAATCGTCGTCCTCATTATCAGGTGGCAAGTCTCTGTTAATTAGATCAGCTTCATTACCTCCTGCAACCACCAGAGGGAACCCGGAAAGAGAACTCACGACTCCTCTGTCAATACAACCAGCTCCACCACCCTCACCAGCAACCAGAGGCAGACCAGAAAGTGAATTCACAACAGTCGTGTGTAGTGGAGTAAAGTTGTGAGAGACATTGGCACGGCGTGCGGTCACCCACGGTAACTGGACAAGAAGAATTCCGGTGTTTTTAGTGACCGTGAGTGAAAGCCGTGTTGTTGTGAATTCGCTTTCTGGCCTACCTCTGGTAACTGCTGAAGGTGGTGGAGCTGGTCAGGTTGACGGAGTGGTTGCAAGTATTCTTTCTGGGCTCCCTCTGGTGGTAACTGGAGGTAATGGAGCTGATCTGATTAACAGAGGCTTGACACCGGATAATGAGGACGACGACTGGAGATCTGGGGTTTCAGACTGGATTTAAGACAGCCGACTCCCTCTATCCCTGCTGGTGATTTTTTCCTGCCTCCTGAGGTCTTGGTTTCCAGCTCGGTCCCTGCATGCTCAGCTAAGTGTTCTTTTGCTATTCTGTTCACATTTGATCTGGCTTTGTCCATTTCAGTTTTGTGTGGGTCAGCCAGCTCCAGCTGGGGCTGTGCTGAATCACCATCCATATGTTGCTGCTTGTGCCAGTTTGCTTTTGTCCCTTATTAGATTGGTATATTCTGAAAGCAGAGCAAAAAGAGGCCAGAGTGCTGATATACACCGTGTGCAAAATTATTAGGTAAGTTGTATTTGAGAGGATTCTTTTTATTACTGAATAACAACCATGTTCTCAATCAACCCAAAAGACTCAGATATCAAAGGTTAATATTTTTGGAAGTTGGAGTGTTTTTTTTTAGATTTGGTTATCTTAGGAGGATATCTGTTTGTACAGGTAACTAATGTATTACAGTGCAGAATTATTAGGCAACTTAATAAAAAACAAATATATACCCATCTCACTTGTTTATTTTCACCAAGAAAACCAATAGAGCAACACAAAATTTAGAAATAAACATTTCTGACATTCAAAAACAAAAAAAAAATAATCAGTGACCAATATAGCCACCTTTCTTTACGATGACACTCAAAAGCCTTCCATCCATAGATTCTGTCAGTTGTTTGATCTGTTTACGATCAACATTGCGCGCCGCAGCCACCACAGCCTGCCAAACACTGTTCGGAGAGGTGTAATGTTTTCACTCCCTGTAGATCTCACATTTTATTAGGGACCACAGGTTCTCTATGGGGTTCAGATCAGGTGAACAAGGGGGCCATGTCATTATTTTTTCTTTTTTTAGACCTTTACTGACCAGCCACGCTGTGGAGTATTTGGATGCATGTGATGGAGCATTGTCCTGCATGAAAATCATGTTTTTCTTGAACGATACCGACTTCTTCCTGTACCACTGCTTGAAGAAGGTGTCTTCCAGAAACTGCCAGTAGGTCTGGGAGTTGAGCTTCACGCCATCCTCAACCCGAAAAGGTCCCACAAGTTCATCCCATACCAGTACCCCACCCTCCACCTTGCTGGCGTCTGAGTCGGAGTGGAGCTCTCTGCCCTTTACTGATCCAACCTTGTGCCCATCCATCTGGTCAATCAAGATTCGCTCTCATTTCATCAGTCCATAAAACCTTAGAAAAATCAGTCAAGATATTTCTTGGCCAAGTCTTGACGTTTTATCTTATGTTTCTTGTTGAAAGGTGGACGACATTTTTCAGCCTTCCTTAGCTTGGCCATGTCCCAGAGTATGGCACACCTTGAGCTTTTTGATAACGAAACATTGCAGCTCTGAAATATGGCAAAACTGGTGGCAAATGGCATCTTGGCAGCCTCAAGCTTGATTTATTCAGTCGTCCATGACAGCACCACCTGAGAGAGGAGATCCTCCCTTCAGGAACAGAAAATCCTACAGATACATAAGGGCGGCACCTCTCCCACGCATCAGTTGATTTCATGTTCCTGGAGGACAGGATTCCCTACAGATCGTACCATCATGGAATCCACAGGCCGGCTGTCCGACTCAGGTAGCGGGGGGCGTCTCCTACCTCGGGCAGTGCGGGGTCCCCTGGAAGCGCCACGGTGGGACCGGGCAGGGCTACACAACAGTGTGCGGAGCAGGTGGGAGCGGGGTCCGGTGGATGCCTGTCTCCAGGGCCTGTGCCGACAGGTGAGTATGGATCCCCCCTGGACCCCGATCCTCCTGGTGCGGTCTCCCTTGGTCTGGTTGCGGTCGGGGGCCGGCGGCTGTGGCTCGGTGGCGTGCGGAGAGCGCCGTGCCGGGTGGCGCCGTGTCGCTGGCGGCCTGCGCGCCCCCGTGCGTTCACGGAGGCCTGAAGTGACACGGCCGGCGGGGGGCGGGGCCGGTAGCGCCGGGCCGAAAGTCAGATGCCGGCCGGCTTTTCTCCCCTGGGCGTCGACGGGCGCGGCGGCGCGGGCATAGCTCAGGTCTTCCCTGTCGGAACAGGCTGCCATAGAGACCGAAATCCATGACCTATGCCATAAAGGAGTACTGATAAAGGTACCAGAGGCGGAGAAGGGTGAAGGCTTTTAAACCCCCCTATTTTTGGTCCGTAAACCGGATAATTCTTACAGGACCATAATCAACCTGAAGGCACTCAACAAATACCTGGTCATTCGTCCATTTAAAATGGAAACGATCAATTCCACAATAAAGTTACTGTTTGAAAACTGCTTTATGGTGGTGTTGGACTACCATATACCCATCCATGCGTCTCATCAGCGTTTCCTTAGAGTGGCGATTCATCTAGAGGGGTCGTTGCAGCATTTCCAATATGTCGCCCTTCCCTTTGGTATAGCAGTCGTCCCCCGGGTGTTCACGAAAGTTATGGCGGAGGTTATGGCCCATCTACGAGAATCAGACATCCTGGTAATCCCCTACCTGGATGACTTCCTTATTGTAGGCAGAACAGCAGACCATTGTGGGGATCAATTGCAAAAAGCAAAATCAGCTCTGGAACAGTTAGGGTGGCTACTAAACATTAAGAAGTCCCGTCTACAGCCCATGAGAGTTCAGCAGTTCTTGGGCCTAACCCTAGATTCGCGGAATCAGGAGTGTCGTCTTCCACACGAAAAATGAGTTTGCCTACGTCATCAGGTCTCGAACGCCTCCAATAACCCCACCATGTCCCTTAGGAAGGCGATGTCCCTCCTAGGTTCTCTCTCGTCCTGCATCCCTGCGGTTCGGTGGGCCCAGTTCCATACAAGGGTGCTACAGGGCGAGGTTTTACGTCATCAAAAAATCCTGGGCGGTTATCTAGAAGGCCAGTTGACTTTGTCCCAACATACTTTGAAGTCCCTTGATTGGTGGCTAGACGAAAACAATCTAGCCAGAGGGGTGCCCTGGGAATATAATGTAACCCAGGTAGTCACGCAAGCCCTATGGGTTGGGGGGCCCACATGGGGGAGGTCTTAATCCAGGACCTATGGGAGTACCATCAGTTGGAAATGTCCTCCAACCTGAAAGAGCTAACCACCGTGGAGCAGGCAGTTAAAAACCTTCTTATGTATCTACAGGGTCACCATGTTCGAATAGTCTCCGACAATCAGGTCACCGTGGCTTACATCAACCACCAAGGTGGGACTCGTTCCAGACCCCTGATGAAGGTAGCAGAGTGGCTGTTTCAATGGGCGGAGCAACATCTCCTGTCCTTAACAGCTCTGCACATAAAAGGAAAAGAAAACACCACAGCAGACTTCCTAAGCCGCAACCTTTTAAGGCAAGGGGAATGGTCCTTAAAAAACCTCCATCTTCGACTTGATCGTACAAAAATGGGGGCAGCCAGAAGTGGACCTCTTCGCCACCAGAGAGAACAGGAAAGTGCCTCAGTTCTGCACGCTAAATCCAAGAGAAAGCCCTCTGGCAGTAGATGCTCTTCTGATCAAATGGGACTTCGGGCTAGCATATGCCTTCCCTCCCCTGTCCCTACTACCACTGGTGATGAGGAAAGTCAGGAAGGACAAGGCGAGGATTATAGTGATCGCCCCGTTTTGGCCCAGGAGGGCATGGTTCTCATGTCTCAGGACCATGTCCGCATCTGGCCCTTGGGTCCTACCAAACATCCCAGATCTCCTATCCCAGGGCCCAGTTTACCATCCTCAGGTGGCTGGCCTACATCTGACGGCGTGGATTTTGAACGGACACAGCTAAATGAGAAAGGTTTCTCCCCAGCCCTAATCAACACCCTGCTCAAAAGCAGAAAGCCAATGACAACCAAAATTTACGTTAGGATCTAGAAAAGATTCCTTCAGGGTTCAGGGGTAGTAGCTGGGCAGTCCACTCCCATAGCGCAGATCTTAGACTTCTTACAAAGAGGTCTGGACATGGGGCTCTCCACCAGCACCCTTAAAGTACAGGTGTCGGCCTTAGGGGCGCTTTTTAACTGCAACATCACCAGAAACTATTGGATCAATAGATTTATTAAGGCAACAGGCAGGTCCAGACCGGTAGTAACAAATAAATTTGTGCCATGGGATCTAAACCTAGTCCTCACGGCCATGACGGAGGCCCCGTTTGAGCCTATTTCATCAGCCTCCACCAAAAACCTGTCACTTAAAGTGGCTCTTCTGGTAGCATTGACATCAGCCCGTAGAGTAAGTGACATCCAGGCGTTATCTAGACTTCCACATTACATACAATTCAGGGACGACAGGGTAATTCTTACACCCGATCCAGCATACCTGCCTAAAGTAGCCTCCAGTTTCCATAGATAGTCCTTCCAACCTTCCTCCCTAATCCCAGGAACGATAAGGAAAGGAAATTACACACTCTAGACGTTAGGAGATGTCTCCTAGAGTACCTGGCAGTTACCGACCCCTGGAAAAAAGATAATGCCTTGTTTATCTCCTATCAGGGCACTAGGAAGGGCCTTAGGGCTTCAAAAAGCTCGGTAGCGAGGTGGATTAGGGAGGCAATTTCTTTAGCATACACTACACCTCAAAGGGCAAACTGGCTCCTGGCAAGCTGAGGGCGCATTCCACCAGGGCCATGGCAACCTCGTGGGCAGAGAGATCGGAGGTGTCGATCGACCAGATACGTAAGGCAGCTACTTGGTCCTCTCCGAGCACCTTTTACAACCATTATAGACTAGACCTGGGTGCTTCCTCAGACCTCTCCTTTGGTGTCAGGGTTCTGCAGGCTACAGTCCCTCCCTAAAGTAATTATTACTCTCTGTAATTCTCTCAGGTGGTACTGTCATGGACGACCGAATAAAGTCGTAGTTACTCACCGGTTAACGGTATTTTTCGGAGTCCATGACAGCACCTGTATATTCCCTCCCTTTAGTTTAATTTGGGTGTGCACTTCTTCCTCTTATATGTACACTGGTAATTAGTAGTTGTGTAAAGTATTGTACATAATTTATGCTATTAACCTCGGTGGTCCTCTTGTGCTCTATAAACCAACTGATGCGTGGGAGAGGTGTCGCCCTTATGTATCTGTAGGATTTCCTGTTCCTGAAGGGCGGATCCCCTCTCTCGGGTGGTGCTGTCATGGACTCCGAAAAATACCGTTAACCGGTGAGTAACTACGACTTTTCCTCAATTCATGGGCAGTTATTTTGTGCCTTTTTTTTTATCAACACGCTTCTTGCGACCCTGTTGGATATTTGCTGAAATGCCTGATTGTTCGGTGATCACGCTTCAAAAGTTTGGCAATTTCAAGACTGCTGCATCCCTCTGCAAGACATTTCACAATTTTGGACTTTTCAGAGTCCGTCAAATCTTTCTTCGGACCCATTTTGCCAAAGGAAAGGAAGTTGCCTAATAATTAAGCACACCTTATATAGGGTGTTGATGTCATTAGACCACACCCCTCATCATTACAGAGATGCAAATCACCTGATTTACATAACTGGCAGTTAGCTTTCAAGCCTATACAGCTTGGAGTAGGACAACATGAATAAAAAGGATGATGTGACCAAAATACTCATTTGCCTCATAATTCTGCACCCAGTGTAGTGGGCGAAGTCGTGCGACTTCAGTATTTTTGCATCAGACGTGTTGGACCTTTTTGCAGGGTTTTTTGCGTGATTGCAGACAGTGTCTTTCCTTTCCTGTCTAGTCAGTGTGGGCACCATCGTTTGCTCAGTCTATTTTCCTACCTGCGTTTGTGTTTTCATCTTGTCTCACTGACAATATATGTTTGGGGGCTATCGATTCCTTTGGGGTCTGCTCTGGGGCAGTTTAGATTTCCCCTTTCTTGCTTTAGGCTTAGTTAGCTCTTCGGCTGTGCCAAGGCGTCTAGGATCATCGTAGGCACGATCCACGGCTACTGCTAGTTGTGTGGATATGATAAGGGGTGTGCAATCCGCTTAGTTACCAACCTCTCTGGTTTTCTGTGGCTTAGCTTGGGCTTGCTCTCCTCCTCGGTGACTCAATCATAACAACGTGTACTATGAAGTTGACAGTGGACTATATGTTAGGCCTGTGATATGTAACATGGCCTCAAGTGGTTTATGAGTGCATAATAAACTGCATGGACTGTTTAAGCGAAAAAAAATGCTCCTGTGTGCCTTAATCCTGTTGCCAAGCGAGTGTCCCCCAACACATGCAGTAAGTGCTGTCTTACAACTGCTTCTGTGGAAAAGCTTTGGCTGTCATTATACCCATAATAGGGGCTTTGGTTGCTACTAATGTGAGGGAATGTGGGTGCCAGATGTGGCTCGTGACCATCTCTCAAAGCTGAACATGGCTCGAGACCCTCTCTCAGAGCTGGATGCTGATCGCGACCCTCACTCAGGGCTGGATGTAGCTCTCAAGGTCAGAAAGGTTGGGGACCAATGACTTAAGTTGAGCTCCCAGAAGCAATCGCGCAGGCACCGCTCCTGTGCCCACACAATCGTCAGAAAATACCAATGCGTTCCTTTGCGGGAACGCACTGCAAAATAGGTACTGGTACATACAATGTCTTGAAAGGGTTAAGAAAACAAATTATGCAGGTTTTAAATGTAAGACTGATCAAAGTCTTAACAAATCAATTAGCCAAAATTATGTAAAAGCTACAATAGACTGTATATATAAAAATCACATTTAAATCTGTGTCCAGCAACGACAAAGAAATCAACTGAATACACAGTAACAGTATTTAGCTAGGTCAGAGAAAAATCATGCGTTTACCTGGAATTTTCCACTAAGTGAAGAACAATTTTATCTAACACTTTTTCAATAAGTGCTGTACGAATCCATAGATGCTTGATGGCCTGCGGTGATAGATTAGGAAGTCTCTGGTTCTTGCGAACAGTTTCCTGGGCACCTTGCATTTGATTCTTCCTAGAAATAAATGTCAGGCAGGTCAGTGAGAGTAAAAGAGCTAGACAAATGAGGAACAGTTTGCATCAGACAGAATAGAGCGCATCATGACATTGTTTTATGGTTTAAAGACAATCTGCCACCAGGTTTTTGCTACCCCATTGGGGAGCAGCCTGATATAGGGGCAGAGACTCTGATTCCAGCAATGTGTCACTTAGGGAATGTGCACACATCATTTCAAGCAGGTCTGCGGTGAAAATCACTTGAATAATCTCCCACACAATGCCTAAACCAGTGACCATATGCATTTCCATGTAAAAACAAATTGCTGTGCATATGTTCCGTTTTTTGAGCGTCTTTTAAAGGTAATCTGTCACCCCTTTTTTGAGATATCATATAATGATATCATTCAATTGTGTGTCACATAAGGATTCTCTTAGTACTTTTGCTTCCCCCTGACCCCGCACCTTTCATGCATAAATACCTTTTTTATATCGGTTCAGATGTATGTAAACTGCCACGGTCCGGTCCGATGGGCGGGGCTTATTCAACTGCTCCCCCCTCCCTGTCTTGCTCTCAACAAGAAGAAATGCATAGAGCAAGACAGGGAGGGGGGGGGGAGGTGAATAACCCCGCCCAGCGGACCGGACCACAGCAGTTTACATACATCTGAACCGATATAAAAAAGCTATTTATGCATGAAAGGTGCAGGGTCAGGGGGAAGCAAAAGTACTAAGAGAATCCTTATGTGACACACAATTGAATGATATCATTATATGATATCTCAAAAAAGGGGTGACAGATTCCCTTTAAACACTCCAGGTTTCCAAGACACCAAGTGGTCTAAAGGAGTGAGCTGATCATTCTTCAGACATTTTCCATTCTGAAGATGCTCTATACTTTACAATTCAAGGAAATGGGATGGCTCAAAAAATCATGGCCAAAAATTAAGAAAAAGTTATTTGGAACCGACAAAAAAGATGCTTCATGAAAGAAATGCCAGCGTTTCCTGAAGCGTCTTGCTCTTGGTATATTCGGGGGATTTGCCCAAGTGTGGAAGACATTTGCACATATCCTAACTGAGCTACTTGGTTCAATTTCGATAAAATCCCAGTTTTGTATGCTGCGGCTCTCAATGCGGAGCTCTGCATAACCCCGCCCAGCTTTCTGTGTACGCTATGCATAGGCAGAAAGCTGCCACTTGGTGGTGGGGGAGGAGGTAATACAAAGCTCAGCATTCAAAGATCTACAGCAGATAAAATAAACAAAATCAAAATAAAATACAAAATAAAATGAAACAAACTCCGAAATAAGTTAGGTTCTGAGACACCAAGTATTACAGATATATTTGGTATTATTTTAACCATAAAAGTGTTTAACAGTGGACAAAATCCCATTCTCTCAGCTTGCTGTTATGGCATTAAAGAAACTTGAACTAGAATTATAATAAAAGCAGCCGAAAACCTACAATTTAGTGATTGCGGCATTGCTTCATCTATATAAATTGGGTGAAAATAATAATTATACTAAAAGATTTTCTGGAAATGTAAATTTCTTACTTGCTCTCTAAAAGCTGTTCAAGATCCTGTACCTTCCTGCAAAGCTCATCTGCAAGAGGAAAGCTCTTTCCCACTTTCATAAATAATGCGGCGATCTTGTTACTGCGCAAAAATCCAGCAGCCCTGCGTCTCAGACCATGAAGAACGCAGGCTTCCACTGCAGCTGTAATCACACAAAAGGGAAACTTTCAGAGAGTTACGTCAGTATAATGTACGGAAAAATACTATACTTTACATCAATTAATTTTTTTTGCTGAGATTTTGTACAATTTTCAATGTAGGCAATCTACATGCAAAATAAAAGAAAAGATGTAATTGAGCAGCAAACGGAAAGCCTGCTTGTTTCTAAACTCCAATAAGAAGCAATACCAGTTCCATATGTTCAGATAGAGTTTATTTGGAGAATTTTAACACCCATGCTTTCACAAACTCTCACTTATATACCTCAAACAGATACGGACACCCACATCTTAATTATGCACTAGTCAAGAAAATTATGAATCAGAACAACTTTTTAATGTTATGATTCATTCATAAATTTGTATTACCATTTGTCATATGGAAATTTTGTGGTCACAATAAAAAAAATAGAGGCAGAGCAAAGTACAATTTAAAGACGGCCTGTCACCAAATCAAAAGGTGCCAGTTTTTGCTTCTATATTGTTCTCACTGCTCCCCCGAGTATGCCTTTTTTGCTTTATATCCCCCACATGGTACCAGAGAACTTTATGTTCTTCAGCAATGGAGTATGGCTCACAGGAACCTCTGGGGGCGTGTTCACAGGCTGCTCTGCATGCTCACAGGAATCTCTGGGGGTGTGTCCAAAGGCTGCTCTGCATTCTCATAGGATTCTTTGGAGGCGTGTTAACAGGCTGCTCTGCATGCTCACAGGAATCTCTGGGGGCGTGCCCACAGGCTGCTTTTCATTATTACCCTGTGAGCTAACCCCTTTGGTAAAGATAATAAAAATTAGCACAAAATAAAAGGCCTATATGTTTGGAACCATAAGGTGAATTAAAAAAAAAAAAATTCTCAGGAAACCAGTGGAAATAAAATAAGAGCAAGACTGGCCACTAGTTACCTGATGACAGGTCCTGCTTAACATTATAACAAGTGCCTACACCTCAAGCAACTCCTCAAACTAATAAATTAAAATAAATCAATAAATGAACCATATTTAAGGCAAGTTTGGCCCTTTTACACTGTAATGCAGACATATTGTAGTGCATGATGAGAGATCAAGCTTGTTTCAAAGCTGAACTATAAAAAAAATGAAAACCTGAAAAACAATGTTTTAAAAACACTTTTCCACTTATAATAATAATAATACATTTTATTTCCATAGCGCCGACATATTCCGCAGCACTTTACATTTCAGAGGGGACTTGTACAGACGATAGACATTACAGCATAACAATCACATAGATCATTACAGATACCAAGAGGAATGAGGGCCCTGCTCGCAAGCTTACAATCTATGAGGGAAAAAGGGGAGACAAGAAAGGTGGGTGGTAACAATTGTCCTGATTGTTTAGACCAGCCATAATATTAAGTGTGTAACAGTGCAGACACAGAGGGCTAATAGATGCATAAAGCATGTGGGAACATGATGCGGGGGAACCTGGTTATGGTAAAACTTTTGGCTGTGCCACACAGGGATAGTTAGGTTAATGTGTTGAGGCGGTAGGCCAGTGTGAATAAATGAGTTTTCAGGGCACGCTTAAAATTGTAGGGATTGGGGACTACTCGTATTGACCTGGGAAGTGCATTCCAAAGAATTGGCGCAGCACGTGTATAGTCTTGGAGACGGGAGTGGGAGGTTCTGATTATCGAGGATGCTAACCTCAGGTCATCAGCAGAACGGAGGGCACGGTAGGGTGGTAGACAAACAAGGGAGGAGATGTAGGGTGGTGCTGAGCCATGGAGTGCTTTGTGGGTGAGGGCAATAAGTTTGTACTGGATTCTGGAGTGGATGGGTAGCCAGTGTAAGGACTGGCACAAGGTAGAGGCATCGGTGTAACGATTGGCGAGGAATATGATCCTGGCTGCAGCATTCAAGACAGATGGGAGGGGGGAAAGTTTGGTAAGAGGGAGACCGATTAGAAGAGAGTTACAATAGTCCAGACGAGAATGAATAAGAGAAACAGTAAGAGTTTTTCCAGAGTCAAAGGTAAGAAAAGGTCGAATTCTAGAAATGTTTTTGAGATGCAGATAACAAGAGCAAGCCAGTGATTGGATGTGGGGGGTGAATGAAAGCTCGGAGTCAAGTATGAACCCAAGACAGCGGGCATGTTGCTGGGGAGTAATAGTGGAACCACACACGGAAATGGCAGTGTCGGGTATAGGTGCATTAGTAGAGGGAGGAAACACAAGGAGTTCAGTCTTTGACAGGTTCAGTTTCAAATATAGTGAGGACATGATGTTAGACACAGCGGCGTGATGTCAGGAGAAGAAGCGTATAATTGGGTGTCATCAGCATAGAGATGGTACTGGAAACCAAATCTACTGATTGTTTTACCAATAAGGGCAGTGTACAAGGAGAAGAGGAGGGGGCCTAGAACCGATCCTTGAGGAACCCCAACAGTAAGGGGAAGATGAGAGGAGGAGGGGCCGGCAAAAGATACAGTAAAGGAGCGGTCAGAGAGATAGGAGGAAAACCAGGAGAGAACGGTGTCCTTGATGCTGATGGAGCGGAGCATAGTGAGGAGGAGCTGATGATCCACTGTGTCGAATGCTGCAGAGAGATCCAAGAGAATTAGCATGGAGTAGTGACAGTTAGATTTAGCTGTTAGTAGATCATTAGAGACTTTAGTGAGGGCAGTTTCAGTAGAGTGTAGAGAGCGGAAACCAGATTGGAGAGGGTCGAGAAGAGAGTTATCAGAGAGATAGCGGATCAGAGGGGAGTGGACCAGGCGTTCCAGGAGTTTAGAGATGAAGGGAAGATTAGAGACAGGTCTATAGTTAGCGGCACAGTTTTGGTCGAGGGATGGTTTTTATCTAATCCTATCCTGTGTGATACTGCCTGCTGAGCCATGTGTCTAATCCTCTCCTGTGTGATACTGATTGCTGAGCTGTGTATCTATTCCTATCCTGTGTGATACTGACTGCTGAGCTGTGTATCTAATCCTATCCTGTGTGTTACTGACTGCTGAGCTGTGTATCTAATCCTATCCTGTGTGATACTGCCTGCTGAGCCATGTGTCTAATCCTCTCCTGTGTGATACTGACTGCTGAGCTGTGTATCTAATCCTATCCTGTGTGATACTGCCTGCTGAGCCATGTGTCTAATCTTCTCCTGTGTGATACTGACAGCTGAGCGGTGTATCTAATCCTATCCTGTGTGATACTGACTGCTCAGCCGTGTATCTATTCCTATCCTGTGTGATACTGGGCTCCCCCTGCAGTCTGTGTCAGAGGGTGGTCTGTGTTGGCACGGTAATAAACTGTGTTATTTCCAGCTTTACAGAAGGATGATAACACCATAGAAATGATAAGAATAATAGGCCTCAGTTACCACAACTGTCTACAAAGAAAACTGTTGCTGATAGCAACCAATCACAGCTCATTTTTCATCTTTTAAACAGCTCTGGGACAGTGTGGCGAGTTTTGAGTGGCGACTTTTGTGTTTCGACTTTTATGTGGCGAGGTTGGTGTATGTATGGTGAAATGTGTGCTGAGGGTGGTATATGTGTTGAAGCACGTGGTAGTGTGTGGCGCATCTTGTGTGTGTGTTCATATCCCTGTGTGTGGTGAGTACCCCATGTCAGGGCCCCACCTTAGCAACTGTACGGTATATACTCTTTGGCGCCATCGCTCTCATTCTTTAATTCCCCCTTGTTCACATCAGGCAGCTGTCAATTTGCCTCCAACACTTTTCCTTTCACTTTTTCCCCATTATGTAGGTAGGGGCAAAATTGTTTGGTGAATTGGAACGTGCGGGGTTAAAATGTCACCTCACAACATAGCCTATGACGCTCTTGAGGTCCAGACGTGTGACTGTAGCTGCGACGGTGTGGATGCCAATCCCGGACATACATACATACAGTGGGGAAAAAAAGTATTTAGTCAGTCAGCAATAGTGCAAGTTCCACCACTTAAAAAGATGAGAGGCGTCTGTAATTTACATCATAGGTAGACCTCAACTATGGGAGACAAACTGAGAAAAAAAAATCCAGAAAATCACATTGTCTGTTTTTTTTTCATTTTATTTGCATATTATGGTGGAAAATAAGTATTTGGTCAGAAACAAAATTTCATCTCAATACTTTGTGATATATCCTTTGTTGGCAATGACAGAGGTCAAACGTTTTCTGTAAGTCTTCACAAGGTTGCCACACACTGTTGTTGGTATGTTGGCCCATTCCTCCATGCAGATCTCCTCTAGAGCAGTGATGTTTTTGGCTTTTCGCTTGGCAACACGGACTTTCAACTCCCTCCAAAGGTTTTCTATAGGGTTGAGATCTGGAGACTGGCTAGGCCACTCCAGGACCTTGAAATGCTTCTTACGAAGCCACTCGTTCGTTGCCCTGGCGGTGTGCTTTGGATCATTGTCATTTTGAAAGACCCAGCCACGTTTCATCTTCAATGCCCTTGCTGATGGAAGGAGGTTTGCACTCAAAATCTCACGATACATGGCCCCATTCATTCTTTCATGTACCCGGATCAGTCGTCCTGGCCCCTTTGCAGAGAAACAGCCCCAAAGCATGATGTTTCCACCACCATGCTTTACAGTAGGTATGGTGTTTGATGGATGCAACTCAGTATTCTTTTTCCTCCAAACACGACAAGTTGTGTTTCTACCAAACAGTTCCAGTTTGGTTTCATCAGACCATAGGACATTCTCCCAAAACTCCTCTGGATCATCCAAATGCTCTCTAGCAAACTTCAGACGGGCCCGGACATGTACAGGCTTAAGCAGTGGGACACGTCTGGCACTGCAGGATCTGAGTCCATGGTGGCGTAGTGTGTTACTTATGGTAGGCCTTGTTACATTGGTCCCAGCTCTCTGCAGTTCATTCACTAGGTCCCCCTGCGTGGTTCTGGGATTTTTGCTCACCGTTCTTGTGATCATTCTGACCCCACGGGGTGGGATTTTGCGTGGAGCACCAGATCGAGGGAGATTATCAGTGGTCTTGTATGTCTTCCATTTTCTAATTATTGCTCCCACAGTTGATTTCTTCACTCCAAGCTGGTTGGCTATTGCAGATTCAGTCTTCCCAGCCTGGTGCAGGGCTACAATTTTGTTTCTGGTGTCCTTTGACAGCTCTTTGGTCTTCACCATAGTGGAGTTTGGAGTCAGACTGTTTGAGAGTGTGCACAGGTGTCTTTTTATACTGATAACAAGTTTAAACAGGTGCCATTACTACAGGTAATGAGTGGAGGAAAGAGGAGACTCTTAAAGAAGAAGTTACAGGTCTGTGAGAGCCAGAAATCTTGATTGCTTGTTTCTGACCAAATACTTATTTTCCACCATAATATGCAAATAAAATGAAAAAAAAACAGACAATGTGATTTTCAGGATTTTTTTTTCTCAGTTTGTCTCCCATAGTTGAGGTCTACCTATGATGTAAATTACAGACGCCTCTCATCTTTTTAAATGGTGGAACTTGCACTATTGCTGACTAACTAAATACTTTTTTTCCCCACTGTATACAGACACACACATTGAGCTTTATATATTAGATATTGCATAAAATTACAACACAAAAGCACATCAATGCTTTTCCTCCAAACTGTTTCTATAGCACAAAAAGTAGGAAAATATTAAAGTACATTGGTATTGACCTGTCCATTAAATACGTAAAGTTAACATGACAATTAACTACAGAGTGAGCACAATAAACACAGAACACAAATAATGAGACCCAATAAAGGGTAAACAAATTGCTTTTTTTTTCAAGGTAATTATAAATGTAATAAACCATTATTTTCTGCTTGTTTAGATTGGCTGTTTACCTTGGAATTATGGCTTATAATTTTGATAGATCCCTCATGATCAAGTTTTTTTTTAAACCTAAACCCGCATTGATTTAAAATAGTTTATAAAGCTTTATTTTTTTCACTCTTCTTCTGCATTTTTACCATGTGATTCTGCCCCTCGAAAGCGAACAGTTAAGAAAAAGTGAAAACACAGCCCTACATAGAGCTTATGTAGAGTCCCATGGCCTGACTAATCATTTATAGCTATATTGTACCAGTTTACTGCATGTGAAAAATTAATGGAGAGTCCATTCTATTTGGGCATAATATTCTCACTTGTGAAGAAATTTTATAATTTTGATCCCCATACATGATGCAATATCTCAGCATCTCCGGGCATTTCAGAAATTACAATAACACATGCACTTTATTTGTCAGCTGGTGCTTATTGACCAATGCAAGACTAAATGGTAATTTAATACAAATGTTCTGAAATACAAGCCGTAGGGCTTTTTAATAATGCTAAACATTAAATATAAAACATTTCAAATCTAGGTACAGCTAGTAAGTGCAATACAGTGAGACCTGCAGCTGAAAAATGTCATGGATGGTATAGAATATCAGGTTATGATACTTTGCTTTATTTTAGTCAAGCTTCATGACTATTATATCTGCAACTAAATAGGATCAATATGCTACAATGAATATTATATACAACATTACATTTACCACAATTACCGTATTTTTCGGACTATAAGACACACTTTTGTCCTCAAAAAATGTGGAAGAAAATGGGGGGTGCATCTTATAGTTCGGATTTATCTGTTCAAGCTGTGGTGGGGAGGTGAGCAAGCAGCGGGTCACAAGAGGCAGGAGTCGGCGGCTATGGCAACTACTGTGCCCGCTGCTAAAGAAAAATGAATATTCACTGCATATCAACAAGATGTTAGCCGCAGTAGCCGGCGTCCTGCAGCTGCAGGGTGTTCGTGTGTGCTCGCTACTTAAGAGAATGAATAGTCACTGATCTCCACTCCCAAAGGCAAGGAATGAAGTGAATATTCATTACCTTCAGTAGCAGCACATGTGAAAGTCCGTCAGATGCAGGAACCAGACGGCTGCGGCTAACACTGTGCCCGCTTTTAAAAAGCAATGAATATTCACTGCTCTCCACGCACATAGTCCCGGCATGGAGAGCAGTGAGTACTCAGGCAGCTGTTCTCTGCTTCTAAGCATCACATGATGTCACTGCCATCTGCTGCTTACAAGAGTAAAGCAGCTGCTGGCATCGGAATGAGACGCTGCGAGGGCGCGCAGGGAGGAGAAGTATAATGGTTTGGTTTTTGTATGTTGTTCTGATGGGGGCCAATCATACCAGGATAAGGATGGGGACATGCCTCCCAGGCTAGGGATGAGGAGGCCATGCATACCAGGATGGGGATGAAGGGGCCATGCATACCAGGAGAGGGATGAGGGGGGCCATGCATACCCAGATGAGGATGAGGGGAACGTGCATACCAGGATGGGGATGAGGGGGGCGTGGATACCAGTATAGGGTTAGGGGACCATGCATACCAGGATGGGTATGAGGGGAACATGCATACCAGGATAGGGATGAAGGGGCCATTAATACCAGTATAGGTATGAGGCAGCCATGCACACCAGGATGGGAATGAGGGTGCCATGTTTACCAGGATAGGGATGAGGGGGCCATGAATACAGGATGGGAATGAGGGGGTCGTGCATATCAGGATGGGGGTGAGGGGGCCATGCATACCAGGATAGGCATGAGGGAACCATGCATAACAGGATAGGGATAAGGGGACCATGAATACCAGGATAGCGAAGAGGGGGACATGCATACCAGGATAGGAATGAGGGAACCATGCATAACAGGATAGGGATAAGGGGGTCTTAAATACCAGGATAGGGATGAGAGGGATGTGCATACCAGGTTAGAGATGAGGGGGCCATGCATAACAGGATGGGGATGAGGGGACTATATATACCAGGATAGGTGATAATAACCCCTTTACCCCAAGGGTGGTTTGCACGTTCCTGACCGGGCCAATTTTTACAATTCTGACCACTGTCCCTTTATGAAGTCATAACTCTGGAAGGCTTCCATGAATCCCGGTGATTCGGACATTGTTTTCTCGTGACATATTGTATTTCATGTTAGTGGTAAAATTTCATTGATAGAATTTGCGTTTATTTGTGAAAAAAACGGAAATTTGGCAAAAAATTTGAAAATTTCGCAATTTTCCAACTCTGAATTTTTATGCCCTTAAATCACAGAGATATGGCACACAAAAAAACTTAATAAACAACATTTCCCACATGTTTACTTTACATCAGCACAATTTGGGAACAAACATTTTTTTCTGGTAGGAATTTATAAGGGTTAAAAGTTTTTACACCACCATTTTATTTTTAGGGACCACATCACATTTGAAGTTACTTTGAGGGGTCTATATGATCGAAAATACCCAAAAGTGACACCATTCTAAAAAGAGCACCCCTGACGGTACTTAAAACCACATTCAAGAAGTTCATTAACCTTAAAGGTGCTTCACAGGAATTTTTTGAATGTTTAAAAAAATGAACATTCAACTTTTTTTCACAAAAAAATTAATTGAGGTCTAATTTTTTTTATTTTACCAAGGGTAACAGGAGAAATTGGACTGCAAAAGTTATTGTGCAATTTGTCCTGAGTACACTGATACCTGATATGTCAGGGGGAGCCACTGTTTCGGCGCATGGCAGAGCTCAGAAGGGAAGGAGCGCCGTTTGACTTTTTCACTGCAAAATTGGCTGGAATTCAGATCGGACGCCATGTTACGTTTGGAGAGCCCCTGATGTGCCTAAACAGTGGAAACCCCCAACAAGTGACCCCATTTTGGAAACTAGACCCCCCCAGGAACTTATCTAGATATGTGGAGAACTTTGAACCCCCAAGGGCTTCACAGAAGTTTATAACGTACAGCCGTACAATTAATAAATCATATTTTTTCCACAAAAATGATCTTTTCACCCCCAATTTGTATTTTTCCAAGGATAACAGGACACCAAAAAGTTATTGTGTAATTTGTCCTGAGTATGCTGATACCCCATAAGTGGGGGTAAACGACTATTTGGGCGCATGGCAGAGCTCGAAAGGGAAGCAGCGCCATTTGGCTCTTTTGGCTGGAATTGAGATCGGATGTCATGTCGCATTTGGAAAGTCCCTGATATGCCAGAACAGTGGAAACCCCCCCCCCCACAAATGACACCATATTGGAAACTAGACCCCCCAAGGAACTTATCTAGATGTGTAGTGAGCACTTTGAACCCCCAAGGGCTTCACAGAAGTTTATAACGCCCGGGAGTGAAAATAAAAACAATCATTTTTTCCACAAACATGATCTTTTAGTCCCCATTTTTTTATTTTCCCAAGGGTAACAGGAGAAATTGGACCCCAAAAGTTGTTGTGTAATTTGTCCTGAGTACGCGGATACCCGATATGTAGTAGAAAACTACTGTATGGGCACACGTCGGGGCTTGGAAAGGAAGTAGTGACGTTTTGGAATGCAGACTTTGATGGAATGGTCTGCGGGTGTCATGTCACGTTTGGAGAGTCACTGATGTGCCTAAACTGTTGAAACTCCCCACAAGTGACCCCATTTTGGAAACTAGACCCACCAAGGAACTTATCTAGATGTGTGGTGAGCACTTTGAACCCCCAAGTGCTTCACAGAAGTTTATAACGTAGACCCAAGAATAAAAATTATTTTTTCCACAAAAATGATATTTTTGCCCCCAATTTTTTATTTTCCCAAGGGTAACAGGAGAAATTGGACACCAAAAGTTGTTGTGCAATTTGTCCTGAGTAGGTTGATACCCCATATGTGGGGGGTAAACCACTGTTTGGGAGCATGGCAGAGTTTGGAAGGGAAGGAGCACCGTTTGACTTTTTTCAACGCAGAATTGGCTGGAATTGAGATCAGACGCCATGTTGCGTTTGGAGAGCACCTGATGTGCCTAAACAGTGGAAATCCCCCCAATTCTAACTCCAACCCTAACCCCAACACACCCCTAACCCTAATCTCAGCCCTAACCCTAGCCCTAATGGGAAAATGGAAATAAATACAGTTTTTTTAATTTTATTATTTATGCCTAACTAAGGGGGGGCTTGATTTACTATTTAAAGCGCGTTTTTATGTTTGGCAGCTGTTGCACGCTATAAGACGCTTTTTATTGTAAAAATAGGTTTTGCATCACCACATTTTGAGAACTTTTTGATTTTTCCATATTTTGACCCACCGAGTCATGTGAGGTCTTATTTTTTGCGGGACGAGTTGACGTTTTAATTGGTAGCATTTTCGGGCATGTGACATTTTTTGATCGCTTTTTATTCCGATTTTTGGGACGCAGAATGAACAAAGACCAGCATTTCATTAACTTCTTTTGGGGAGTGCGTTTACACCGTTCCGCGTGTGGTAAAATTGATAAAGTGGTTTTATTCTTCGGGTCAGTACTATTACAGCGATACCTCATTTATGTCTTTTTTTTATGTTTCGGCGTTTTTATGCAATAAAAACAATTTTATATAAAAAATAATTATTTTTGCATCACTTTATTCTGCGAGCTATAACTTTTTTATTTTTTCGCTGATGATGCTGTGCCATGGCACACTTTTTGTGGGACAAGATGACGCTTTCAGCGGTACCATGGTTATTTATAGCCGTCTTTTTGATCGCGCGTTATTGCACTTTTTGTTCGGCGGTACAATGATAAAAAACAAAGCGAAAAACAATGCTTTATTTTTTTAAGGGGTTTACTTAAGGGGTTAACTAGTGGGACAGTTTTATAGGGCGGGTCGTTACGGACACGGCGATACTATATATGTGTACTTTTATGGTTTTGTTTTTCCAAAAAATGAATTAGGGAATTTTTTTTTTTAAATTTATTTAGCGATTTTTTTTATACATTATTTTTACACTTTTTTTTTTACTTTGTTTTATTGTCCTGGGGGGGGGTGGGGGACATCACTGTCATGTGTCAGATCGCTGATCTAACACGTCACACAGCGCTCTGCAGGCACTGAGGAAGCCGCCTCCCTGCAGGCCCCCGCGGCCATATTGGATCCGTGGACATGCAGGGAAGGAGGCCCGCAGAGCAGCGCAGCGCTGGGAGTCGCAGGGAACCACGGAGGGAGCCCCCTCCTTGCCGATGCTTCCCTAATCCCCCGGTACACTGCGATCATGTTTGATCGCAGTGTGCCTGGAGTTAACGTGCCGGGGGCGGTCCCTGATCCCCCCTGACACATAGTGCCGGGTGTCAGCTGTGATAATCAGCTGACACCCAGCCACGATCAGCGGCGCTCCCCCCCGGGGGCGCCACTGATCGCTATGACGTACTATCCCGTCTGTGGGCATTAAGTCTCAGGTCACATGGACGGGATAGTACGTCTAATGTCAGAAAGGGGTTAAGCACAGAATACACCATATTTTTTGCTTCAATTTTCTTTTCTAAATTCCTCCTATAAAACCTAGGTGCGTCTTATAGTCCGAAAAATATGGTAATCACATCTGCTGATGCTATTAGATTGGAAAAAATGGATATATTTAATCTAATATATATAAAGCTCAAAGTGTGTATGTATGTGTGTATGTATGTATGTGTGTGTATGTCCGGGATAGGCATCCGCACCGTCGCAGCTACAGCCACAAAATTTGGCACAGTCACACGTCTGGACCCCGAGAGCGTCCTAAGCTATGTTGTGAAGTGAAATTTTAACCCCGCACGTTCCAATTCACCAAACAATTTTGCCCCTATCTACATACTGGGGGGAAAAGTGTGTGCGTGTCAAGCCCCGCCCCTCATTATGATGTCACAATGCCCCTATTTGCATACTGGGGAAGCAGTGTGTGCGTATCAAGCCACGCCCCTCATTATGATGTCACAATGGTTGCCATGGCGACGCTGATGTCATCAAAGGTTGCAAGCCCCGCCGCCGCTCATTATGATGTCATAATGGCTGACTATGGATTGGAGGATGTGTGTGAGTATATGGGCACCGGACTATGGGATGGAGGATATGTATGATGGGTATATGGGAACGGGACTATGGGATGGAGGATGTGTGATGGGTATATTTTTGCACTGGACTATGGGATGGAGGATATGTATGACAGGTATATGGGCACGGGACTATGGGATGGCGGATATGTATATGGGCACGGGACTATGGGATGGAGGATGTGTGATGGGTATATGGGCACTCGACTATGGGATAGAGGATATGTTTGACGGGTATATGGGCACGGGACTATGGGATGGCGGATGTGTATATGGGCACGGGACTATGGGATGGCGGATGTGTATATGGGCACGGGACTATGGGATGGAGGATGTCTGATGGGTATATGGGCACTGGACTATAGGATGGAGGATATGTAAGACGGGTATATGGGCACGGGACTATGAGATGGCGGATGTGTATGATGGGTATATGGGCACGGGACTATGGGATGGAGGATATGTATGATGGGTATATGGGCATGGGACTATGAGGTGAAGGATGTGTGATGGGTATATGGGCACTCGACTATGGGATGGCGAATATGTATGATGGGTATATGGGCATGGAACTATGGGATGGAAAATATGTATGATGGGTATATGGGCATGGGACTATGGGATGGAGAATATGTATGATGGGTATATGGGCACGGGACTATGGGATGGAGGATATGTATGATGGGTATATGGGCAGGGCATGGGACTATGAGGTGAAGGATGTGTGATGGGTATATGGGCACTCGACTATGGGATGGCGAATATGTATGATGGGTATATGGGCATGGAACTATGGGATGGAGAATATGTATGATGGGTATATGGGCATGGAACTATGGGATGGAGAATATGTATGATGGGTATATGGGCATGGGACTATGGGATGGAGAATATGTATGATGGGTGGGCATGGGACTATGGGATAGAGGATGTGTGATGGGTATATGGGCACTCGACTATGGGATGGAGGATATGTATGATGGGTATATGGGCACGGGGCTATGGGATAGAGGATATGTGTGATGGGTATATGGGCACGGGACTATGGGATGGAGGATAATTATAATTTGCTATAACTAACCACAGTTAGTTACTATGGCCGGGCTCTTCAGCTAGTTGCAAATAAATGACAATTGAGCAATGTACCAGCATTGGAATGGGATCAATATACTCAGAAAATGAACAAGCAGCAGTTTATCTTTACACATCTTGCTTTTATATTTATTAACCCCCTTATTGACTGAGCTAATTTTGACCTTCATGACCAGGTCAAATTTTACAATTTATCCACTGTCACTTTATGAGGTAGTAACTCTGGAATGCTTCAACGGATTCCACTGATTCTGAGACTTTTTTTTACGTGACATATTGTACTTCATGATAGTGGTTAAATTTATTTCATATGACTTGCATTGATTTGTAAAAATATCACAATTTTGGTGAAAATTTTGAAAAAAAAAATTGTAATTTTCAAACTTTCAATCTTTATATCCTTAAACCAGTTAGTCATGCTGTACAAAACTATTACTAAATAATATTTGTCACATGTCTACTTTACATCTGCATCATTTTTCAATCATTTTATTTTGTTAGGAAGTTAGAGGGGTTAAAAGTTTAGCAGCAATTTCTAATTTTTTCAACACATTTACAAAATCTGCTTCTTTAGAGACCTATTGAGATTTCAATTGACCTTGAGGGAACTATATACTGGAAACCAGGGCTGTGGAGTCGGAGTCGGTGCTCATTTTGGTGGAGTCGGAGTCGGAGTTGGAGTCGGTATAAAATGGACCGACTCCGACTCCTAAAATATATAATAAATTGGGTACAGTAATTCAATGCAGGATGTGCTGAATATTTTTTCATAGGAGTTTGGGAAAGTTATGAAATGTCCTATAAATGGCTGTTCTATTCCTGATCTAAGGCTACATTCACACACAGCGTTTTTCCTGTGTTTTTTGAGGATACGATTTTCAGCTGCAAAAGCTGATCATATTTTTAAAAAACCGCATCACCTGAAAGGTTTTTGAGCTCATAGATAATGTTTTCAATAGCAAAAGCAGATTAGAAATCTGCTCTATCTATCCATTTATCCATATCTGTCTATCCATATCGTATCTGTGCCAAAAAGAATGAAAACCGGGTAGTACACCAATATATATTCTGTTCTATCTAAATATCTTGATTATTGGATCATAAAAATGATTAAATGTCTGAGGTTCACATTGTACTACAATAAATTTTTCACTTAAATATAAGCAATATGTGTGGGAGTCGGAGTCTGAGTCGTGGAGTCGGAGTTGGAGTCGGTGTAAGGGAAATTGAGGAGTCGGAGTCGCAGGTTTGGCTTACCGACTCCACAGCCCTGCTGGAAACTCCCCAAAAGGGATAGTATTAAAAAAAAAAAAAACTCAAATACCTCAAAACTGTTACTAGGAAATTTTTTAACCCTTCACCTACTGCACATGAATTAATGCAAAGTGGAATGAAAAAAATATCTATAAATTTTACCTTTAAAATGTTGCTTTAGCCCCAACTTTTTTCACTTTTTGCAAGAGGCAACACCAAAAAGTGGACCCCAAAGTTTGTTTCCCACTTTCTTTCGAATGCAGCGATAACCCACATGCTGTCAAAAAGTTCTGTTTGGATAAATGGCAGAGCTTGGAACGAAGGAGCACTATATTAATTTTCGAACACAAATTTGTTGAAATAAATTGCGAGTGACGTCACATTTGGAGAGCACCTAAGGTGCCTAAACAGCAGAACCCCCCCACAAGCGACCCCACTTTGGAAACTACACCCCTCAAGAATTTTATCCAGGGGTATATTGAGCATTTTGAACCCAAAGGTTAGACACAAAATTTGACAAAATAAGGCTAGTTTCACACTAGCGTTCTTGGGCGCAGCGCAGAGCCGCCGCTAAGCCCCGCCCCCAGCCATGCCCCTCCGATCAGTTCCTCCTCTGATCGCATGAGGCTGCATGCGATCAGCGTATCCTATATTTAGCGTTGGATATGCTAATAGTGCGCTGGTCTGATTTTGCTGGCACTGCGCCCAGAGCACAAAAATGCAACAGCGCATTTCGCATTTTTGTGTGCTGGGCGCAGCGCCAAAAGGGCACAGCGCCAGCAAAATCAGACCAGCGCACGATCAGCGTCTCCAACGCTAAACATAGGATACGCTGATCGCATGCAGCCTCATGCTATCAGAGGAGGAACTGACCGGAGGGGGCATGGCCCGGGGGCGGGGCTTAGTGGTGGCCCTGTGCTGCGCCCAAGAATGCTTGTCTGAAACTAGCCTAAGGTTGTCATATTGAATATGTTGTCATCTTGTTTTTTTTGTTTTTTTTAAACATTAAAAAAAAAAAGTTAAATCTAAGACTCACCCTAACTCTAAACACAAGCATAACCCCAACCCTAAGTCCAACCAGTGCAGGTACTGATACTAGCGGGAAGGAATGGTGTATGAAGGAATAGAAGAACTGCAAAGCTGAGGAGAGGAGCTGCAGTTAGTAGCTAGTGGTTCTGCAGCAGCAGAACAAAGCAGATCAAAGCAGAACCACAGGAGTGCAGAGCACCGGCAGAGCAAGAGTACGAAGCAGACAGAGCCGCAAGAGTGCGGAGCACAGGCAGAGTCATAAGAGTACGGAGCACAGGCAGAGGTGCAAGAGTGCGGAGCACAGGCAGACGGAGAGGACACCAGGATAGACACAGCAGGGAAAGGAGCCACAGACAAGGAGACCAAGAGACAGAGGTAGGACAGAGTTCAGACAAGGTAACGGTGCGAGACAAGGTACTGAAACAAAGAGCCGGATATACTGCCTCCTGAAGGGCAGAGCAGACAGATGCGAGACAAGGCAAGGAACAAAAGCACAGGGACCAGGATATACTGCCCCCTGCAGGGCGGACAGGACAGGTAAAAAGCAAGGCAAGAAACAATAGCACAGGGACCAGGACATTCTGCCTCCTGGAGGGCGGACAGGACAAGTACAAGGCAAGGATAGGAACAATAGCACAGGGGCCAGGATATTCTGCCTCCTGGAGGGTGGACAGGACAGGTACAAAGCAAGGCTAGGAACAAGGACAGAGACCAGGATATTCTGCCTCCTGGAGGGCGGCAAGACATACACAAACACAGGACTAGAAATCAAGCCTCCAGAGAAGGCGAAACATAGGACAGGACCTGGTAACTCAAACTCAGCAGCAAGACACTAACTGAAGCAAGACGCACACAGCATAGAGCCGGCAGCAGACAGAAAACACAGCAAGGCCTGGAGTAGTGAGTAAGTTGGTGTATGGGAGGCCATGATGCCGGCAGGGTTGTTACAACCAGCCTTAACTCTGACAACTGAGCTTTACAGATAGCAGCTGTCAGTTTTGCCTGGTTGGTTATCAAAAAAACATGGGAACCCACATTTTTTTTTTAATTATTTATTTACAGCACAATTGATGCCACTATTCCTGGTGTCAGCCCATAATTTGAACTGTTTTGGTAGCTTTTTAGCCCCCCTGAAGGTGTTGTTTATGTGTTTGGTTTTGCCCCCTATTGAATTCAATGGGGTTTGAATACATTTCTCGAGCCGTTCGCCAAACATATTCGACGAATCGTTTGGCATACATCGAGACGTTCGCTGTTACACTACTCAGGCAAAAAAACTGCGATATTCATCCCTGACATCCTATATTTTAAATGTAGAACCCAAGGATAGTTATGGAAACTAATAAAGTGTAAATTCAAAAAAGTTCAATTTTTTCTCTTTAATGTACACTCTGCACCCCATCTTGACAGGTAAAAAAGAAAATGTAGAAATTTTTGCAAGTTTATTAAAAAAGAAAAACCGAAATTTCACATGGTCATAAGTATTCAGACCCTTTGCTCAGTATTGAGTAGAAGCACCCTTTTGAGCTAGTACAGTCATGAGTCTTCTTGAGAACGATGCAACAAGTTTTTCACACCTGGATTTGGATATTCTCTGCCATTCTTCCTTGCAGATCCTCTCCAGTTCCATCAGGTTGAATCGTGAACGTTGGTGGACAGCCATTTTCAGGTCTCCTGAGATGCTCAATTGGGTTTAGGTCAGGGCTCTGGCTGGGCCAGTCAAGAATGGTCATGGAGGTGTTCTGAAGCCACTACTTTATTATTTTAGCTGTGTGCTTGGGGTCTGAAAAATTTAAAGGGGTCTGAATACTTTCCATACCCACTGTATATATATTTATATTTTTAAACTGTGCCCCTTTCGGGTAGGTAGGAGGTGGCGCCCAAGGCAGGTGCCTACCCCTTGTACCGGTCCTGCATGAGGATAAAAGAATATTAAAGCAGGTGGTGGCTACCGGTTTCTAGCAAAAACCATGAAAGTTGGCAATTCAAGATTGAATAACGTAATTTGTAGTGCAATTTCTCCAGAGTACGCCTATACCCCATATGAAGGAGAAAACTACTAATTGGTCGCACGGCAGGGTTCGGAAGGGAAGTTTCCTGGAATCATTAGCGGACGTCATGTCCCATTTGGAGAGCCCCTGATATGCCTAAACAGTGGAAACCCCCCACAAGTGACCCCATTTAGGAAACTGGACCCCTCAAGGAATGCATTTAGATGTGTGGTGTGCGCCTTGAACCTCCAAGTGCTTCACAGAAGTTTATAACGTTGAGCAGAGAAAAAAAAAAATCTAATTTTCCCCACAAAAATGTTATTTTGGCCCAAAATTTTGCATTTTCATAAGGGAAACTGGGGAAGTTGCACCATACAATTTGTTGTGGAATTTTTCCTGAGTACGCCGATACCCCATATGTGGGTTAATACTACTTTTGAGGCAAAGTGCAAGGCTCAGAAGGGAAGAGGCACTATAATGGTGTTCAGATTTTGCTGGAATGGTTAAAGGGTGCCATAACAACAGAAATCCCCTGTATGTAAACTCATTTTACAAACTACACTACCCAATTAATCTAGAGAAGCAGTGATCATATTGACACCACATGTGCCTCATAGAATTTTATACCATTGAGTGGTGAAGAAAGAATAAATTACATTTTTACCACTAAAATATTGTTTGAGAACCAAGTTTTTATTTTTTCTAAGGGCTAATAGGACATTTATTTATTTATTTTTTTTTTTACAACAAACTGATGTCCATTTTTTCTTGAGTACACCAATACCCTACATGTAATCTGGAAATATTTTTTACGCACAGTGCAAAGCTCAGAAGGCAAGGAGCGACAGATTTTACTGTTATGGTTTCCAGGTGCCATGACCCACTGAAAAAGCCCATGAGGTGCCAGAGCAGCAGAACCCCCCATAAGTGACCCCATTTTACAAAGTACACCTCTCATTGAATTCATCTAGGGGTGCATTGATCATATTGACAGTACATTATCACAGCCGACACCCAGCACTGTGTGCCAGGGACGGTCACGGACCGCCCCCGGCAAGTTAACCCCTGGCACACTGCGATCAAACATGATTGCAGTGCACCGGGGGATTAGGGAAACATCGACAGGGAGGGGGGCTCCCTCATGCTTCCCTGAGACCCTCGGAGCAGCGTGATGTGCTGCGCTGCTCTGGGGGCCTCCTGCCCTGCAGGACCCCAGATCCAAGATGGCCGCGGGGGCCTTTGGGGAGGCGGCTTCCTCAGAGAGCAGGCACGGAGGAAGCCTGTGCAGCGCCTGTCAGATCGCTGATCTGACAAAGTGCTGTCCAAACTGTCAGATCAGCGATCTGACACATTACAGCGATGTACCCCCCCCCCCCGGGACAATAAAATAAAGTAAAAAAAAGTGTAAAAATAATTTCTAAAAAATCCCTAAATAAATTAAAAAAAAATATTCCCTAATAATTTTTTTTTTGGAAGTAAAAAAAAAACACAATAAAATATTTTGTATTGCCGCGCTGCGTCCGTAACGACCCGCCCTATAAAACTGTCCCACTAGTTAACCCCTTTAGTGAACCCCTTAAAAAAGAAACAAAGCAAAAATCAATGCTTTATCATCATACTGCAGAACAAAAAGTGCAATAACGCGCAATCAAAAAGACGGATATAAAGGACCATGGTATCACTGAAAACATCATCTTGTCCCGCAAAACAAGCCACCACACAGCGTCATCAGCGAAAAAATTAAAAAGTTATAGCTCGCAGAATAAAGCGATGCAAAAATATTTTTATATAAAATTGTTTTCATTGCTTAAAAGCGTCAAAACATAAAAAAAACGACAAATGAGGTATCGCTGTAATCGTACTAAATAATAAAACCGCTTTATCAATTTTACCACACGCGGAACGGTGTAAACGCACCCCCCAAAAGAAATTCATGAAATGCTGCTTTTTTTGTTCATTCTGCGTCCCAAAAATCAGAATAAAAAGCGATTAAAAAATGTCACGTGCCTGTAAATGGTACCAATAACAACGTCAACTCGTCCCACAAAAAATAAGACCTCACATGACTCGGTGGGTCAAAATATGGAAAAATTACAGCTCTCAAAATGTGTTGATGCAAAAACTATTTTTACAATAAAAAACGTCTTTCAGCATATGACAGCTGCCAAGCACAAAAACCCGCCATAAATAGTAAATCAAACCCCCCCTTTATCACCCCCTTAGTTAGGGAAAAATAATTAAAAAAATTTTTTTATTTATTTCCGTTTTCCCATTAGGGTTACAGTTAGGGCCAGGGTTAGGGCTGAGATTAGGGTTAGGGGTGTGTTGGGGTTAGGGTTGGATTTAGAATTGGGGGGTTTCCACTGTTTAGGCACATCAGGTGCTCTCCAAACGCAACATGGTATCTGATCTCAATTCCAGCCAATTCTGAGTTGAAAAAGCCAAATGGTGCTCCGTTCATTCCAAGCTCTGCCATGCACCCAAACAGTGGTTTACCCCCACATATAGGATATCAGCCTACTCAGGACAAATTGCACAACAACTTTTGGGGTCCAATTTATCTTGTTACTGTTGGGAAAATAAAAAATTGAGGGCAAAAATATCATTTTTGTGGAAAAAAAATATGATTTTTTTTATTTTCACGCCCGGGCATTATAAACTTCTGTGACGCACTTGGGGGTTCAAAGTGCTCACCACACATCTAGATAAGTTCCTTGGGGTCTAGTTTCCCAAATGGGGTCACTTGTGGGGGGTTGCCACAGTTTAGGCACATCAGGGGCTCTCCAAAGGCAACATGACACCCGCAGACCATTCCATCAAAGTCTGCATTCCAAAACTTCCCTACTTCCCTTCTGAGCCCCGACGTGTGCCCATACAGTAGTTTTTTCCCACATATGGGATATCCGCGTACTCAGGACAAATTGGACAACAACTTTTGGGGTCCAATTTCTCCTCTTACCCTTGGGAAAATAAAGAAATTGTGGACTAAAAGATCATGTTTGTGTAAAAAATATGATTTTTTTTTATTTCCACGCCTGGGTGTTATAAACTTCTGTGAAGCCCATGGGGGTTCAAAGTGCTCACCACTAGAGTTGAGCGACTTTTGGTTTTTAGGGTCGCGTTTCGTTTCGTGAAACCGGACTTTTCCAAAAGTCGGGTCGAGCAAGATCGGCCGATTATAGGGAAAAGTCGGGGTCGTCCCGAAACACGAAACCCAATGTAAGTCAATGGGGAATAAAAGTCGGCAGTGAGAGGAGGACAGGAAACACACCTACAGTGCCCATTTGAATGCCAAAAGCATCAATTCTTCTTACTTAAGCTTGTCAACCTTAATTAACTTCATAATACAAGTTACGCACTGAAAAATGGGGGTTATTTGGCTAAAGTTGTGGGGGGGGAGGGCTGGCTGCAGGTTTTCATGTGCCCTGGGCGAAAGAGCGCCCCTTTAACACATACCACAACTCATCATGCTCCGATACGGCAGAGAAATAGCGGTATAGTACAATGAAAAATACCTCACTTTTTACATCTCATGACGAGGCCCATCTATTTCTCCTTACAGAATCATTGGTCCCATATAATGTTTGAAACAGTATATGATGAGCTCCACATAATGCTACAGTATATGTTGGTCCCCATGGATGAAGCTCCACTGTCTTATGGGCCCAAATAATGCTCCAAACATAATGGGCCCCATTTCTAATGCTCTAGTGTATAATGGGCCCTGTAAATGCTGCTCCAGTGTCTGATGTCCACCTTTGGAATGTTCCAGTGTATGGTGGGCCCCATCTATCATTCTCCAGAGTATAGTGCTCCCCAAAAATTGCTGTCCCAACATTGAAAACAAATCAAATAAGTCTCCTCGCTAGGGAATCCCTGTACTAGTCTAGACTCCTCGTCGTCCCCATCTTCCATCTCACTGCACAGTATTTCAACTTTGCAAGTGCTGTGATCCTGGGCAAGCAGGGGGGGCCCACTCGTTGGCGACGGCACTGGCACAGGGCCCCTGATAGTACGGTGGTGTGTCTGATGGCGGGTGGGCCGAACCTGCACTTTCATCTGCAGCTTCCTCTTTGTCACCGTGTAAGATGGAACTGTATATGGGAAGGGTAACCTGAGTTTCATCAGGGTCAGATTCAGGCCGGGTAGCGTGCGAGGGGAATGTAGTGGTCTGGGTCAATGTACCAGCAGATTCATCGAGCAGTGGCTGGGCATCAGTGCACTTGTGTCGCCCCCAGGAGTACGGTCGCCACAGTGGCATTACCTTCTTCCTAGGGAGTGTGATGTCATGCTTGGGAGCAACGAAGGATCTCTCTAGCAGGTTAACTGATTGGGCGGCGTTATTCCCACGAGTCATGACCCTCCAAACAGCGTTCATGAAGGCAAAGTGTTTGTTTTACGTGGGCAGTATGGTTGCAAAGCTGAACCTTAAAGGAATGTCCAGAAGGGCACCACCAGGAGTGGAGCCTACGGTTAAATTCGACTCCACCTGGGAAACCTCAACCATGCCAGCTACAGAACAGATGCACACATTGCAAGCTTAATTCCGTTAACGAACGAGACTCCATCATGCCCCGCGGTCCGAGTCCGGCTTACTAGAGGGACACGTGAGGCTCTGGCACATGAGATTGGCCAATAACTGGTGTGTCATGCCCTTACATGTCCGTGGCTGCATGTGCGCTACACTGAAAAGGCCAGCGTTTGTCGCTTACAGGTGCAGATAACCCGCTAAACAACGTTAGTGATGGGGATCACTGATTACAATTATTACCCGCGAACAATGATTTCCCAGTAAGTGCAGGTCAACCGCAGTTCCGGAATTAGGCCTAACCGTCATTCCTGAAAAAATGAAAAACTTACGTGTGCAAACCACAGGTGCTGTAGCTTAACAGCTCGCCAGCCGTTCTCACGCCCAGTATGGATTACACGTGATTGCACAAAGGTGAGAAAGGGTACCGTATCCCCGGATAACATGTATGGATAGCGTACACATTCAAAATATATGTCTCAGGAGGCAGGCTCAGACGGTGTTAGGCCCAGTATGGATTGCACGTGATTGCACAAAGGTTAGAAAGGGTACCGTTTCCCCGGATAACATGTATGGATAGCATACACATTCAAAATATATGTCTCAGGAGGCAGGCTCAGACGGTGTTAGGCCCAGTATGGATTGCACAAAGGTTAGAAAGGGTACCGTATCCCCGGATAACATGTATGGATAGTGTACACATTCAAAATATATGTCTCAGGAGGCAGGCTCAGACGGTGTTAGGCCCAGTATGGATTGTACGTGATTGCACAAAGGTTAGAAAGGGTACCGTTTCCCCGGATAACATGTATGGATAGCGTACACATTCAAAATATATGTCTCAGGAGGCAGGCTCAGACGGTGTTAGGCCCAGTATGGATTGCACGTGATTGCACAAAGGTTAGAAAGGGTACCGTATCCCCGGATAACATGTATGGATAGCGTACACATTCAAAATATATGTCTATACATCAGGAGGCAGGCTCAGACGGTGTTAGGCCCAGTATGGATTTGACGGCCCAGATTACACAGCGGAGGAGCAGGGAGAGGTAAAGATTGCAAATGCTGGGGCCCTGCCCAAGCAAGGGGGGCCCACTCGTGGGCGTCGGTACTGGCACTGGGCCCCTCATAGTACAGCGGTGTGTCTGACGGCGGGTGTGCACCACCACCGTCAGAGACACTTGATTGCACTATGAGGGACCCTGTGCCAGTGCCCGCGCCCAAGAGTCGGCCTACCCACCTGTCCAAGGCAACGGCACTCGCACGGTGTCGTGCGCTAGGTGGTGACCCCGGCCATGGGGGGGAGGCAGCACAGTTAGGGAGTTTTAGAAAGTGGCATATGTTGATGTTGGACATTCAGCTGATGCAAAAGGCGAAATAGGTGAAGTCCCAGGAAGAGGTGGACCAAAGCAAGCCATTTTTCTGTCACCCTATGTGTCATCAGGGGAAGGTGGGACAAAATCCTTGGAAACCCATGCATGGTTCATTTTAATGAAGGTTAGATCATCCACATTTTGGGTTGACAGATGGGTCCTTTTTTCTGTTAGGATTGATCCAGCTGCACTGAAGACTCTTTCCGATAGCACACTTGCAGCTGGGCAAGCGAGCTCCTGTAAGGCATATTGGGCCAATTCAGGCCAGGTGTCCAGTTTAGCGGCCCAATAGTCAAAGGGGAATGACCTGTGTGGGAGAACATCGATATGGGAGGAAAAGTAGTTTGTAACCATAGTGGACAACTGCGGTCTCCTGTCACTTTCCATCGATGCAGTATTACCAGTTGTGTGAGCGGTATTTGAAAAATCAGTCCACAACATTGTCATGAAACCCGTCTCCAACGCCACTTCTGCTGTGTGCACCACGAACACCTCTGCCAAGCTGCCCCCGGCCCGTATGGCTCGTGTGAGAACCATCACCGCTGCTGTGTGCTGGGAATGCCTCAAGCAACCGATTTACCAGAGTTGCTTGTTTATTAGCCAATATTAGGTCAAGGTTCTCCTGTGGCATGATGTTTTGTAATTTGCTTTTATAGCGTGGATCCAGGATGCTGGCCAACCAGTAGTCGTCATCGTTCATCATTTTGGCAATGCGGGGGTCCCTTTTTAGGATCTGCAAGGCATAATCTGACATGTGGGCCAATATTCCCGGTGTCAATGATGCACTGCGAGTGCTGGGTGGAGGAGCACTTTCTGGCAAATCCACATCCCTCCAGTCACGCACAAACCCTGTACCAGACCTTGCCACGCCAACATTTTCACTTGCCCCACGAGATGCATCCTCCTCCCCTAAGTAATCATCCCCATCATCATCCTCCTCCTCCTCCTCTTCTTCCTCCACCTCGTCCAGGAGAGGTCCCTGAGCAGACAATGGCTGAATGTCATCAAGGATTCCCTCCTCCTCTTCCTCCTCATCAACATTGGCTGCAGACGCCTGCTCCTTAAGGTGCGTCAAAGTTTGCATGAGCAGACGCATAAGTGGGATGCTCATGCTTAGGATGGCGTCGTCTGCGCTTACCAGCCGTGTGCATTCCTCAAAACACTGAAGGACTTTACAGAGGTCTTTCAGCTTCGACCACTGCACACCTGTCAACTCCATGTCTGCTCTCAAAGTGCCTGGCCGTGTATCCTCCCACAAATGCATTATGGCCTGCCTCTGCTCGCACAGCCGCTCCACCATGTGCAGGGTGGAGTTCCACCTTGTTGCAATGTCGATAATGAGGCGTTGGTTGGGAAGGTGGAGCAATCGCTGCAGCTTCTGCATACGAACGGAGTGTACAGGCGACCGGCGGATGTGCGCGCACAGTCTTCGCACCTTCTGGAGCAGGGCTGTTAACTCCGGATAATTTTTGAGGAAGCACTGCACCACCAGGTTCAAGGTGTGAGCCAAGCAAGGTATGTGGCTGAGTTTTGAAAGGGCTATGGCTGCCACAAAATTACGGCCGTTATCACTAACTACCTTGCCTGCCTCAAGATGTACACTGCCCAGCCATGACTCAGTTTGTCGCTTCAAGTACTCGGCCAGCACCTCGGCGGTGTGTCTGTTGCCCAAACACATCATCTGCAACACAGCCTGCTGACGCTCTCCACTAGCTGCTCGATAGGGGGACACATCGTGTGCAACAGTGGCAGCTGCAGATGGAGTGCTCGTACGACTGCGCTCTGTGGACGAGCTTTCGCTTCTGGAGGAGGAGGAGGGTCGAACGCCTACAGCCAACTGTTTCCTATACCGTGGGCTAGGCAGCACTGTCCCACCACCGCTGTCCCCTGTGGACCCTGCATCCACCACATTAACCCAGTGCGCAGTGATGGACACGTAACGGCCCTGGCCATGCCGACTGGACCATGCATCAGTTGTGAGGTGCACCTTTCCGCTCACTGACTGCTTGAGTGCATGGACAATGCGGTCTTTCACATGATGGTGGAGGGCTGGGATGGCTTTGCGAGAGAAGTGGCGACTGGGTAGGTCATAGCGTGGTACTGCATAGGCCATGAGTTCGCGGAAAGCTGTGCTTTCCACCAACCGAAAGGGCATCATCTCAAACGAGATTAGTTTGGCAATGTGGGCGTTCAAACCTAGTGTACGCGGATGAGAGACTGAGTACTTTCTTGACCTACTCATAGTGTCTGGGAGGGTGAGCTGGACTTGAGAGCTGCATATGGTGGAAGTAGCGGTGGACAGGGCGGACTGAGAGAGGGTTGATGATGGTGATGGAGTTGGTGTTCTTTCTGATGGCCTAGAATCAGTCTTTCGTTGATATAACAGTGGGATTCCCTGACTGCTGTGGCCTTGCAACGACACCTCAACATTTGCTGCTGTGCTAACCGGTGGGCTTACAGTGGGGGAAACAATGTAGCGTTGCTGACTACCTTCGTTGTGATCAGTTGCACATGTGGCACTTGAGGTTTGGTGTTGTGTCCACGCTTGCAAGTGCATGCTGGTTAAATGTCTAAGCATGCAACTGGTATTCAAATTTTTCAGATTTTTCCCTCGGCTAAAGGTCTTTGCGCACTTCTTACAGATAACCTTGGCCTGATCATGAGGATTTTGGTCAAAAAAGTGCCACACTGCACTCTTCCTACTTTGGCAGACATTTTGCGGCCTAGCACGCTGTGATCTTTTGACCCTCTGGACAAGCTGTCCAGCAACTCTTTTGATGTTTGGAACCTGTCTTTGGAGTGCTCCGGGCCTGCCAGATAACAGCTGTTGCAATGTCGATGTCTGCTGTGGATGCTCCTCATCTGAGCTATTGGAAGCAGCACCCTCTTCCCCCAATGGATGCCAATCTGGGTCAACAACTGGGTCATCCATCACCTCCTCTTCTATGTCATGTGCACATTCCTCTGTGTCACCGTGTATGGTGGTATAGTGTGCGGGAAGGGGCACCTGAGTCTCATCAGGGTCAGAATCTGGCTCTGTACACTGCGAGGACAATGTAGTGCTCTGAGTGAATGTACCAGCAGAATCATCCATCAGCGGCTGTGCATCAGTGCACTCCATGTCAGATTTATCTTGGCCTGGGTAATTCACCATTTCACTTGATAATCCAGGCATGGTATGTGAAAACAGCTCCATGGAGTAATCAGTAGTATGGCCTGCGTCATCCTTCAATCTTGGTTGGGGTGAAGGACACAAGGAAAGGTGTGGTTCATGAACATGAGCCTCCAATGACGACTCAGTGCTTTTACTTTTTACAACTGAAGAAGAGGAGGCGATAGAGCTGGAGGCTGAGTCAGCAATGTAAGAGAAAACTTTTTCCTGATGCTCTGGCTTTAAAAGCGGTTTGCCAACTCCTAGAAAACTAAGCGTTCGAGGCCTTATGTAGCCAGACGATGACGCATGCTCAACACCTCCTGCATTCGGTCCTATTTTGCTCTTGCCACTACCATCAGATCCACCACCAACACCATCATTACCAGCTGCCAACCTCCACCCAATTCCACGGCCTCTTCCACCAGCCTTCCTCATTTTTGGTAGAAATGTAGACAAAATCCAACAAACTATACAGTAATGTAAAACAAGGTACAAGGTGTCTATAGGACAGGGGAGATTTTGAATTTCTGCAGACACTGGACACTTTTGGATTGTGTGAGGCCCAATGAATATCTGAGCGCTATGTGACAGGCTCGATGGCACAGCTGTGACCAAAGTGACTAGAGGATAAGGGAGATTTTGAATCTCTGCACACACTTTTGGACACTGGACACTTTTGGATTGTGTGAGGCCCAATGAATATCTGAGCGCTATGTGACAGGCTCGATGGAACAGCTGTGACCAAAGTGACTAGAGGATAAGGGAGATTTTGAATCTCTGCACACACTTTTGGACACTGGACACTTTTGGATTGTGTGAGGCCCAATGAATATCTGAGCGCTATATGACAGGCTCGATGGCACAGCTGTGACCAAAGTGACTAGAGGATAAGGGAGATTTTGAATCTCTGCACACACTTTTGGACACTGGACACTTTTGGATTGTGTGAGGCCCAATGAATATCTGAGCGCTATGTGACAGGCTCGATGGCACAGCTGTGACCAAAGTGACTAGAGGATAAGGGAGATTTTGAATCTCTGCACACACTTTTGGACACTGGACACTTTTGGATTGTGTGAGGCCCAATGAATATCTGAGCGCTATGTGACAGGCTCGATGCCACAGCTGTGACAAAAGTGACTAGAGGATAAGGGAGATTGGATTGCTTTTAAAAAAGCAGTTTGCGGAGCAGTGGGTAAACAGCAATGCCAGCCTGTCAGGAAGCCTTAAAAGGCAGCCCAACAACCAACACCACTGATACGCCACAATATAGCCTCCCCTTGCACTGCACACACAGTGACTGGTGTGTTGTGCAGGCCAAATTGCTAGCAGCAGAAGCAGTTTTTTTTTCTTCTCAGCAGGACAAAAAAAAAAAATTGGGATTGCTTTTAATAAAGCAGTTTGCGGAGCAGTGGGTAAACAGCAATGCAGGAATGTCAGGAAGCCTTAGAAGGCAGCCCAACAACCAACACCACTGATACACCACTATATAGCGTCCCCTTGCACTGCACACACAGTGACTGGTGTGTTGTGCAGGCCAAATCGCTAGCAGCAGAAGCAGTTTTTTTTGTCTTCTTCCCTGCCTAACGCTCTCCCTACAGAATCAGCAGCAACCTCTCCCTATACTGAGATCGGCAGAAGTAAGATGGCGGTCGGCGTGCACGCCCTTTTATACCCCCTGTGACGCCCACCAAAGCAAGCCAATCACTTGCATGCCCTTCTGAAAGATGGTGGTGACCCCTGCCTATGTCATCACGTTGCCCACAGTGTCCGTGGATCCTGATTGGCTGAAAAAGAGTGCAAAACAAACTTTTGAAACGCGACTTTGGCGCGTAAGTCGCCGACCTCGTGGCCGACCTCATCCTAGGGTCGGGTTTCGTTTCATGAAACCCGACTTTGCCAAAAGTCGGCGACTTTTGAAATTTTTCGACCCGTTTCGCTCAACTCTACTCACCACACATCTAAATAAGTTCCTTGGGGGGTCTAGTTTCCAAAATGGTGTCAGTTGTGGGGGGTTTCCACTGTTTAGGCACATCAGGGGCTTTCCAAATGCGGCATGGCGTCAGATCTCAATTCCAGCCAAAAAAAGTCAAATGGCGCTGCTTCCCTTCCGAGCTCTGCCATGCGCCGAAATAGTCATTTACCCCCAACATATGGGGTATCAGCATACTCAGAACAAATTGCACAATAACTTTTGAGGTCCTGTTACCCTTGGGAAAATAAAAATTGGGGGTGAAAAGATCATTTTCGTGGAAAAAATAGGATTTTTTAATTGTATGGCTGTACGTTATAAACTTCTGTGAAGCCCTTGGGGGTTCAAAGTTCTCACCACACATCTAGATAAGTTCCTTGGAGGGTCTAGTTTCCAAAATGGGGTCACTTGTGCGAGGTTTCCACTGTTTAGGCACATCAGGGGCTCTCCAAACGTGACATGGCGTCCAATCTGAATTCCAGCCAATTTTACAGTGAAAAAGTCAGAAGGCGCTCCTTCCCTTCTGAGCTCTGCCATGCGCCGAAACAGTGGTTCTCCCCCACATATCCGGTATCATCATACTCAGGACAAATTGCACAATAATTTTTGCAGTCCAATTTCTCCTGTTACCCTTGGTAAAATAAAAAAATTGGACCCGAATTTTTTTTTAAAAAAAGTTAAATGTTCATTTTTTTAAACATTCAAAAAATTCCTGTGAAGTACCTGAAGGGTTAATAAACTTCTTTAATGTGGTTTTGAGCACCTTGAGGTGTGCATTTTTCAGAATGGTGTCACTTTTGGGTATTCTCTATCATATAGACCCCTCAAAGTGACTTCAAATGTGATGTGGTCCCTAAAAATAAAATGGTGTTGTAAAAATGAGAAATCGCTGGTCAACTTTTAACTCTTATAACTATGTAACAGAAAAAAATGTTGGTTCCCAAACTGTGCTGATGTAAAGTAAACATGTGGGAAATGTTCTTAAGTTTTTTTGTGTGCCATATCTCTGTGATTTAAGGGCATAAAAATTCAAAGTTGGAAAATGGCAAAATTTTCGCCAAATTTCCATTTTTTTCACAAATAAACGCAAGTTATATCAATGAAATTTTACCACTAACATGAAGTACAATATGTCACGAGAATACAATATCGGAATCAATGGAAGCGTTCCAGAGTTATTACCTCATAAAGGGACAATGGTCAGAATTGTAAAAATTGGCCCGGTCATGAACGTGCAAACCACCCTTGGGGGTAAAGTGGTTAAAAAATAACTACATTTTTACCATCAAAATTTTGTTTTAGCCCCACATTTTACATTTTCACACAAGAAGTGGGTAAAAATGGCACAAATTGTCCCACATTTAACCTATGGAGAGACTCGGGAAGAAAGGAGCGCTATTTGTCTCCTGGAGCGCAGATTTTGCTAGAACAGTTTGTGGACAGAGCCCCTAATTACTAGAAGAGCAGAATCCCCCCTAAAGTGACCCTGCTTTGGAAATTTATCTACAGATGTAGTGACAATTTTGACTCCATGGGTATTTTCCAGAAACAAGCAGCAATGAATGTTGCCGAGTGAAAATTGCAAACTACCATTGTAGTGACCAGTACGCTGTAGTGACCAGTAAATTATGCCCAGTCTGTGCTACTGGAGACATGCACCCGTAAGTTTGACGGGCTCTTATCACTTCAGAAATGCCAAACATTTGGACGCTATATGTGGTTTAGGTACACTGTGGAGCTCAGAAGGGAGGTGGCATTTGGATTTAGGAAACCCAGAATTTGCTGAATTTCTTTTTGAGGGTGAGGAGCCATTTCACTTTTCCAGAGCCTTTGTACTACCAGTAATGTGGAAGCCCCCTATATTTCCGTTAACAGATGACAGACCTGAGGGGGGACTTGCTTTTTTTGTGGACTGAGTTGAAGTTTTTAGTCAGAACATTTTACATAACATTTGGGATCACATTTAGCTGGCGGTCTACGCTGAGCAGTTTTATTCTTTGGGACAGTACTATTACAGCGATACCTCATTTATATTTTTTTTTATGTTTTGGCACTTTTACATAGTAAAACTATTTAAGAGAAAAAATAATTATTTTTGCGCCACTATCATGAGAGCTACAACTTTTATATTTTCCGCTAATGGAAATGTATGGCAGCTTGTTTTTTTGCGGGACAAGATGACATTTTCAGAGGTACCATGTCTATTTATAGCCTTCTGTTTGATCACATTTAAATCTACAGGGTGGGCCATTTATATGCATACACCTAAATAAAATGGGAATGGTTGGTGATATCAACTTTCTGTTTGTGGCATATTAGTATGTGGAAGGGGGAAAACTTTTCAAGATGGGTGGTGACCATGGCGGCCATTTTGAAGTCGGCCATTTTGGATCCAACTTTATTTTTTTCAATGGGAAGAGGGTCATGTGACACATCAAACTTATTGAGAATTTCACAAGAAAAACAATGGTGTGCTTGGTTTTAATATAACTTTTTTTCTTTCATGAGTTATTTACAAGTTTCTCTTTGTTTACAGCCATTGACATGTCGCAGAGGTTAACACGGAAGGAGCGGATAGAAATTGTATTGATGTCTGGTGAACGCAGTCCCCGGGTCATTGCAGCAGATTTCAATGCAAGACACCCTACGCAAGAAAACTGTCACCATTCCCATTTTATTTAGGTGTATCCATATAAATGGCCCACCCAAAAAAGTTTACCTCATCACTGAACATAATGTTCTGGGTAAAGTAAGGGTCCTGTCCCAATTTGTGTTTTGCCCATTCTGCAAATTCAGCGCGCCGATCTGGGTCACCAACCATTCCCATTATATTTAGGTGTATCCATATAAATGGCCTACCCTGTATTCTTTGTTCAGCGGTATGATGATAAAGCATTGGGGTTTTTTTTATTTTTTTTTATGGTGTTCACTAAAAAGGGGGTTAACTAGTGGGACCGTTTCATAGGTCAGGTCGTTCCAGACGCTGCAATGCCAAATATGTGTACTTTTTTTGCTTAGCTTTTTTTTCCATACAAATATTTGATTTTTTTTTTACTATGTTTTGATTTTTGCAGTATTTAGGGGGTTAAAGTGTCAGGAGCAGTGCGTAATCGCTCCTGTCACTTAGTGCCGTGTGTCAGCTGTCAGAATCAGCTGACACACGGCGGTAATTGCGCGTACACAGTTAGTGCATGCGCACGATTGCAAGGACGTAATAATTCATCCAATGTCAATAAGTACCAGGATGCATGGACGTATTATTACTGACTGTCGGAAAGGGGTTAAAGCACTACTCCGTTTTTGTTTTCTTTATTTCAGCGCTGAAGTGGTACTACTACCATAAGATCCATTCACCTAATGTTATACTTACCACCCCCCGTCTTCAGCTCTTCCCGATGCCACTCCTGTCCCACGCTGCCCTCTTGTGACCGCAACCTCTGACTGACCAGAAGTCCGAAGTAACTTACGGTCACAAGCTCGCAATGTAAGTCTATGAGAGCATGAACGAGGTTCTTTTGACTTGCATTAAAAATTGACCTCCGGCTCGCTCCAGCAAACACTGGAACGATTTGTCAGGTCACCAACTGGAGTGACGCAGATAAAAGATGATGAAGACTGCAACAGGTAAGTATAAGTGCAGGGACCTTACATTAGTAGTACCACTCCACTACTGCAATAAAAAAATGCTGGAATGGTGCTTTAAGGACAAGGCAATTTTTACTTTTATGCTTTTTCTCCTCTTTTTTTTCCTCCATCGACATAGCCATAAGATGGCTAGCTTTTTTGTGGACTGAATTGTTGTATCATAAAATGTAGTGCCGTGACTTTGTGAAAAAAATGCCTTCCTGCCAATTGGGAGAGGAATGTTTTACGGTGTTCATTTTACCGTGAAAAATGACCTGTTAACATGATTGTACTGGTCTGTATGTTTATAGCAATAACCTGCATTTTTTTAAGTTGTGAATAAAATTAAAAACTTTGTAGAACAAAAAAAATATTGTTTCGTGTTGCCATTTTCCAAATCCCATTATTTTTTAGTCAATTAAGCTAAGTGAGCGCTTGTTTTTGTGTGGTGAGCTGAAAGTTTCCTGGATATCATTTTTGGATAAATATGATATTTTAATCACTTTTATTCTACTTTTTATTAGGAGGTGCGGTGACCAAAAAATAACCCACAATTCTGGCATTTTGAGTTGTAACCATATGGGTTAATCATATTTTGGTAGAGCTTTACACATGCGGCAAAACCAAACATTCTTATTTTTAAAAACATTTTTCATTTCTTTATTTTTAATGGGTTGAGTGCCAGTAGCGATAGATTCTGATATGGGGGTCACTTGTTAGGGCTTCTGCTGTTTCGGCACCTTATGGGCTCAGAAAATGAGACATTGTATTTGCAATCTATTACACTCAAATTTCCACTTTAAAAAAACAAGTAGCGCTCTTTTCTTTCCGAGCCTCACCATATGCCCAAACATTAGTTTTTTTACATTTACCCAAAATCACCATATTCAAAAGAAATGAAATAAAAAAATGTGGGGTCCATTTTTTCCTATTACCCCTTGTAAAAGTTACAAATTCGTATCTAAAATAGTAAAATATTTCATTAGAGAAAAAATTCCATTCGTACAATCCAAATATTAGTATAAAGTTCTATGAGGCATCATTTACCATAATTCAAAATGTTTATCATACCCTCTAGATCAATTCCATGAGGATTCTAGTTTCTGCTGTTTTGGAACCACAAGAACTCTGCAATGTATGACATGCAATGTATTCCTGACATATTTGGTCTCAAACAGCAGTTTTTAACCACATATGGAATATTGCCTCGAGAAAAATTGCGTAAATTCTGAGGGTTTTTTTTCCCATTACCCCTTGTGAAATTGAACAATTTGGGGCTCAAACAATATTTTAGTGGAAAAAATGTGATTTTTTATTTTTTTCACTCTACCTTGTGTTAATTTCTTTGAATATCCTGACAGCAGCTTTGAATATTTTAAAGGGGTTGTCTAGGTTTTTCAAAAAACTCAGTCACAGAGTCTGCAGCTACAGTCATATGTAAAAGTTTGGGCACCCCTATTAATGTTAACCTTTTTTCTTTATAACAATTTTGGTTTTTGCAACAGGTATTTCAGTTTCATATATCTAATAACTGATGGACTCAGTTATATTTCTGGATTCAAATGAGGTTTATTGTACTAACAGAAAATGTGCAATCTGCATTTAAACAAAATTTGACCGGTGCAAAAGTATGGGCACCCTTATCATTTTCTTGATTTGAACACTCCTAACTACTTTTTACTGACTTCCTGAAGCACTAAATTGGTTTTGTAACCTCATTGAGCTTTGAACTTCATAGCCAGGTGTATCAAATCATGAGAAAAGGTATTTAAAGTGGCCACTTGCAAGTAGTTCTCCTATTTGATTCTCCTATGAAGAGTGGCATCATGGGCTCCTCAAAACAACTCTCAAATGATCTGAAAACAAAGATTATTCAACATAGCTTTTCAGGGGAAGGATACAAAAAGTTGTCTCAGAGATTTAACCAGTCAGTTTCCACTGTGAGGAACATAGTAAGGAAATGGAAGAACACAGGTACAGTTCTTGTTAAGCCCAGAAGTGGCAGGCCAAGAAAAATATCAGAAAGGCAGAGAAGAAGAATGGTGAGAACAGTCAAGGACAATCCACAGACCACCTCCAAAGACCGGCAGCATCATCTTACTGCAGATGGTGTCTGAAGGACTGTGCACAATAACCTACACACAGTGTCAGGTTGGTCCCGTTATACTCAATAAAATGATACCTTGGTTGATGAAATCCATCTTGTGGTTGTTGTGTAATCTTTATTTTCAGTTTTGAGTTAATGATAAGCCCGTACCCCGGGGCGGTCTGTAGGGGGGTCTTCATGTGGTGCTCTGCTTAGATATTCATCTGTATGGCTTCTGACAGGTCACTGATCCCTTAGTGACCTACCCTCTAGTTTACATAATGAATATTACATATACCTTGGGAAAAAGAAAAACCATATCTATTGGGCATATAGTTTGCTGTTCTCCTGGTATAAATTAAAAAAAAATCCCCAATAGCTGTTACTGCGCAGGTGGCGCCATATTGCAGGAGGAAATTTTTTTTTCTTTAGCAAGATGGCGCCGCCTGGCAGTATCAGCTATCGAATCTCTGTTAGGCCGGGTTTACATTAGCGTTTGAGTCCGCAGCGTGGTGCTGCATACTTTTCCTTAAGCTCCGCCTACTTCCGCATGCGTCTTGTGTACCCATCTTTAACATTGTGTACGCAGGGGCATGCGCTGTATGAGATGCGTCCGCGTGTGTCGTTTTGAAGTGCCCTCCGAATGCAACATGTTGCATTTTCTTGAGTTCGGCGGGCACGTCAAAACGACGCACGCGGATGCATCCACATACAACGCATGTCCCTGCGTACCCAATGTTAAAGATAGGATGCATGCGTAAGTAGGCGGAGCTTAAGGAAAGTCGTCCGCAGCACCACAATGCAGACTCAAACGCTAATGTGCAGCTACTGGGCAGGCGCGGCCAGTGCCATTTTCAAACAGATTTTTTTTTTTTTTTATGAATATCAAGAGAACAGCAAACTTTAATTACACACACAGTACATATGTGATCAGGCTGCAGCACAGCTGCCACCGCTGGCTCTTGCCTGCAGAAGGGGTTTTTTTTTCCCCCCCAAGATATATATAATATTCATTATGTAAAACTAGGGTGGAGGGCACTGAGGGATCAGTGACCTGTCAGAAGCCATACACCTGGATACCTAATACAAAATCAGTATAAGGGCTCATACTCACTGGTGCGAAAATCGGAGGAGTGCAATCCGATTAAAAATCGGATTGCACTCTGACCAATGTTAGACAATGTGTGAGATCTCATTTGCGATTTTTTTCTCAGCCGAAATCAGACTGAGAAAAAAATCGCAGCATGCGAGTGCTGTCAGATTAAGGCTGGGTTCACATGTAGCGAAACTCTTGCGGAAATTACCATGAGAATTCTGGAATTCCATTCCGCGGGAAAATTGCATTTTAAATTCCCGCGATTTTCCCGCAGAAAAACCAGCATTTAGCAAGCGTTATTAGCTTGCAGAATTGCTAGCGTTTTCCAAGCGATCTGTAGCATCGCTTGGAGAACTGATTGACAGGTTGGTCACACTCGTCAAACACAGTGTTTGACGAGTGTGACCAACTTTTTACTATTGAGGCCGCCTATGCGGCCTCAATAGTAAAAGATAGAATGTAAAAAAATAATACTAAAAAAAAAAAATATTGTTATTCTCACCTTCCGACGTCCCGCGCTGCCTTCCCGCCTCTCTCCATGCTCCCGGTCCCAGTAATCCTTTGCGCGAATGACCGCGAGACTTCGCGATCCCGCGAGAACGGACGTCATCGCTCGCAAAGGCTTACTGGGACCGGGAGCGTGGAGAGAGGCGGGAAGGCTGCGCGGGACGCCGGAAGGTGAGAATAACAATATTTTTGATTTTAAATTCTATTTTTTACAGGGATATGGTACCCAAAGCCCGGAGGACAGTCTCCTCTCCTCCGGACAGTGGGTACCATCCGCAAATGTTCTGCTTACTTTTTGTATGGTGTGCACAGCCACATGCGGAAAGTAAGCAGAACAATGCATTCCTATGGGTGCGGGATCGTCGCGATTCCGCGAAATTAATGAGCATGCTGTGTTTTTTACCGCGAAGCGATTCCGCCGCGGTAAAAACCGCAGCATTAGCACAGCATTGCGGAATCCCATAGGAATGCATGGGATGCTTATTTTTCGCGGCAAAATCGCGCAGTTAAAACCACCGCGGAAACGCAAAAAAAACCGCCACGTGTGAACTCATTTGCGGATGTTACCCACGGTCTGGAGGAGAGGAGACTGTCCTCCGGGCTTTGGGTACAATATCCCTGTAAAAATAGAATTTAAAACCAAAAATATTGTTATTCTCACCTTCCGGCGTCCCGCGCAGCCTTCCCGCCTCTCTCCACGCTCCCGATCCCAGTAAGCCTTTGCGAGCGATGACGTCCGTTCTCGCGTGATCGCGATATCTCGTGGTCATTCGCGAGACGTCGCAATCCCGCGAGAACGGACGTCATCGCGATAATTGTCGCAAAGGATTACTGGGAGCGTGGAGAGAGGCGGGAAGGCTGCGCGGGACGTCGGAAGGTGAGAATAACAATATTTTTTTATTATTATTTTTTACATTCTTTTACTATTGATGCCGCATAGCCGGCCTCAATAGTAAAAAGTTGGTCACACTCGTCAAAAACTATGTTTGGCGAGTGTGACCAACCTGTCAATCAGTTCTCCAAGCGATGCTACAGATCGCTTGGAAAACGCTAGCAATTCTGCAAGCTAATAACGCTTGCAAAATGCTAGTTTTTCCGCGGAAAAATCGCGGGAATTTAAAATGCGATTTTCCCACGGAATGGAATTCCGGCGGTAATTTCCGCAAGAGTTTCGCTACGTGTGAAAAAAGCTGGCAATTCATCTCCGGCTACTGTACAATCACACTGACATGTTAGAATAGAATAGAGAGAATAGATATATACACATAGAATACATAGATATATACATGTCAGTGACACACAGGGCTGTGGAGTCGGTAAGCCACAGTTGCGACTCCGACTCAGACTCCTGGATTTTATCAGGCTCCGACTCCTTCATAAATGGCCAATTCATAACAACAAATTTACTGTTGTAAAATATTAAACATTGTGCTTATTCAGTTTCTCACCATCATATAAGTAATCAGACCACTTAGAGCAAAAACTACATTTATTAGAATACAATTAGAATATAGCAAATAACTTTTATAAACTTTTCTAAACTGTAAGTAAATATGCAATAAACACTTTTATGCAGTTAATAAGAAGAAATCTATAAATTTGTCCTCAGAAAAAGTATTGCCTCTGTCAGATCCTCCTTCATGGATGCCCTCAAATCTGATCTAATTATTTTGAGAGCAGAGAACAACCTCTCCACACTAACTTGTGTTGGTGGCAAAGCAGTAACCACTCGGGCAACATCTCTGACAATGTCAGGATACAGAGGAATCGCTTGTTGCACTGTTATATTTGATGAACGGTCAAATTTCTCAATTTCTTTTAGTGCACATGAAAAATTCTGCTGAAATGTACTGGCTGTGTTCCTTGATGGGGATGACTCTTCTATGCGGGAACGCTTTGCACGGTCCTTGTGATCCAAATATTTTTCGAAATTAAATTCTTCATGAGAATGAGGGTGAAGATGTGGCAGGACGACCAAATTCTTCTTGTTCCTCCTGACTGTTCTGCAACCCTTTCATCCTTACTGCTATTTCAAACAGAGCTTCTTTTCCTTTACTTAGCTGTTGATCATCTAGAAGAATCCGATGCATTGGGTCTACATAAACAGCTGCCAAAAGAATGTTATTTTGTAATAGTAGCTCCTCTCTCCGTTTCATTGATGTAGCAATGCCACTTGCAATTAACCCTCCTCTTTGGGACAGGCGAAACATCAGGTTCTTCCACTCCTTTAAGAAAATACCTGGAGTTAAGTCCTCTGCTTGTAATTTTTTAGTCACTGTAAATGGGTGCTCTAGCAATTTTTCCAGCTCAGTCACCTGATTCCACTGACTTTCATTTAGCGTCAGTTGAGGGTTAGCCATGTCTACAAGAAAGGTTTTCAGTTCAACTAAGCGCTGAATCATTAAGTACTGCCCCATCGTGTGGCTTGATCAATAATTGCCCCTTTTCCAGCACGTCTCTTCAAAATTGAGTCAACTTTAGGGGTTCTGGCAACAGTAGCCAATTTTCTCACCTTGCCAATAAGTGCAGCAGCATGTCCTTCTTGCAGACTGTCTCTTATAGCCAGCTGTAGCGTATGCACAACACAGCGCATGTGATGAATGAAAGAACATATTGACACAGTTTCAACAAGATCATCTAAACTATCATGTTGCTGTTCATCTGAAGCAACTTCAGTTTGCTCCTCAGTTACAATACTGTGTTCCTCTATTTCAAACATTTCTGTGTCTGTGGACCCAGAATGTTCTTCTAGCTGCTGGTCACCATCATTACTCTCATTCATTAGCTTAATAGTACTTATCATATTTGAAGCATTGTCAGTTACGACAGAAAGAACTTGCTCTTTTTTAAGTTCATAGTCTTACAGAACCTTTTCCACCAAGACCTGGAGAAACTCACTGGTGTGATGAGCTTTGGTGTCTTTTACTGCCAATGTCTTGGTAACTATTTCATTTTTGTCACAAACAAATCGGACATTGATGGCAAAATAGTTCACTCTGTGATGTGTGCAGGCATCCATTTTAAGAAACAGAAAGCGTCCCTTGAGAGATTTTTTAAGTTCTTCCTTTTGTTTAAAAGCTTCTTCGATTACTAATTTTCTAATACTCTCTCTCTCTCCAGAGAAACACCAAGCTTGCGTGCCATTTCCCCATTCAGACACATAAAAGCTGGTCGTGAAAATAATGAAATAGGCACACTATCCTTTACAACAAGCTCTATGATCTGTTTTTTAAATGTATCTACTGTCATTGTCACAGTAACTTTGTCACTGACAAAATATCTTGCAACTGATGGCTGCAAAGTTCTCTGCTCCTTTGTTTGGCTGGAAGAGCTGGGCACTGGTTCATTGGTTTGGATGCAGTCTTTCTCATCCACTGCTTTCAGTACTTCTGGATGAAAGCGCTGTAAATGTCTCTTTAGATTAGAAGCTCTGGTAGGAGCATTTTTATCTTTGCCTGAATATGCACTCATCTTGGCTTCACAGCATTTGTTTTCGTCTGGATCATTTGTCATACACTGACAAACATAATGTTTTCTATCTTGAGTGATGGTGAAATGTTCAAATACAGCTGATTTAATGTGATGCTTCTTTGACATTCTCAGGTTTTTAATTCTGCATTCACAATCCAAATGACAATTGTTTTTCCTAAAAACAATTGTACAAAATTATTGCCAGGTTGTACAACTGATATAGTGGTCAGTAATACTGTTATTATTCCTCATGTACTCACAGTTAACTGATGCAAAGTTTGTTGAAAGGATAATACTTCTTACAGTCTTCCTCTTCTGAGTAGCAGGCAGCTGTGAGATGCTTGGAAGACGCACATCTAGTATGATCTAGTCTAGAGGAGGAGCTTTACTACTAAGAATTTGCAACACATTTTCACTTTCAGTTTCATACATTGTAAGTAGGGTGTTGGGGCAGCATGAGGTTAACCAAGTATAAGATTAGATAAGGGCAGTGGAGAACAGTGACACACAAGAAGTAAGAAATGTCTCTATCTCCAGCAGAACTGCTTATCACTGTTGTTCATAGTTTGATAGAACATATATATTTGAGTAACATTTATAAAATTCATATGAAAGTTCAATTATGAAATATTAATACATTTTTTTTAAAAGCTGGAGTCGGAGTCGGTACATTTCTACCGACTCCAACCAAAACTAACTCCGACTCCACCTCCACAGCCCTGGTGACACACACACACATATATGTATTTATATTAGATAGATCGATAGAACAAAAGGCGGTAATTCATATGCAGCTATACAGTAAAATCACACTGACATGTTCTAATACAAAAAATATAATACATGTATGCACATAGAATAGGTGAATATATATATATATATATATACACACACCTTTATATTTCATAGACAGATAAATAGTAGATTAGGTGATAATTAATTTGTCGGCTTCTGTCAAATCACACTGACAGCTCACAAAACACTAGATATATATATACACACAGAATACATACATTATATATATACACACACACATATATATGTGTAATATATATACATAATATATATGTAACATATAGTATATATTATATACATATATATATTTACATGTATATGTAATATAATATATAAAATATATATACATATAAATATAGGTAATATATATATATAACATATATTTACATTATAAATACACATAGAATAAGATAGAGATAATTTATATGTAATATATATATATATATATATATATATATATATATATATATATATATATATATATACACACATACATACATACACACACACAGAGTTAGGTCCATATATTTTTGGACAGAGACAACATTTTTCTAATTTTGGTTCTAGACATTACCACAATACTAAATAATAATAATAAATTTTATTTCTATAGCGCCGACATATTCTGCTGCACTTTACATGTCAGAGGGGATTTGTACAGACAATAGACATTACAGCATAACAATAATCACATAGATTATAACAAATACCAAGAGGAATAAGGGCCCTGCTCGCAAGCTTACAGTCTATGAGGAAAGAGGTAGACACGAAAGGTGGGTGGTAACAGTTGCCCTGATTGTATGGACCAGCCATAATGTTAAGTGTGTAACAGTACAGACACAGAGGGCTAATGGATGCATAAAGCATGTGGGAACATGATGTGGGGACCCTGGCTATGGTAAAAACTTTTGGCTGTGCCACATAGGGATAGATTAGGTTAATGTGTTGAGGCGATAGGCCAGTCTGAATAAATGCGTTTTCAGGGCACGCTTAAAATTGTGGGGATTGGGGACCTGGGAAGTGCATTCCAAAGAATTGGTGCAGCATGTGTAAAGTCTTGGAGATGGGAGTGGGAGGTTCGGATTATTGAGGATGCTAATCTCAGGTCATCAGCAGAACGGAGGGCGCGGGTAGGGTGGTATACTGAAGCAAGGGAGAAGTAAAGTGGTGCTGTGCCATGGAGGGCTTTGTGGGTGAGGGTAATAAGTTTATACTGAATTCTGGTGTGGATGGGTAGCCAGTGTAATGACTGGCACAAGGTAGAGGCATCGGAGTAACGATTGGTGAGGAATATGATCCTGGCTGCAGCATTCAAGATAGATTGGAGGGGGGGGTTTGGTAAGAGGGAGACTGATTAGAAGAGAGTTACAATAGTCGAGACGAGAATGAATAAGAGAAACAGTAAGAGTTTTTGCAGAGTCAAAAGTAAGAAAAGGTCGAATTCTAGAAATGTGTTTGAGGTGCAGATGACAAGAGCGAGCCAGTGATCGAATGTGGGGGGCAAAGGAAAGCTCGGAGTCAAGTATGACCCCAAGACAGCGGGCATGTTGCTGGGGAGTAATAGTGGAACCACACACAGAAATGGCAAGGTCGGGTATAGGTACATTAGTAGAGGGAGGAAACACATGGAGTTCAGTCTTTGACAGGTTCAGTTTCAGATATAGTGAGGACATGATGTTAGACACAGCGTTTAGACAATCACCGGTGTTTTCTAGAAAGGCTGGCGTGATGTCAGGAGAAGAAGTGTATAATTGGGTGTCATCAGCATAGAGATGGTACTGGAAACCAAATCTACTGATTGTTTGACCAATAGGTGCAGTGTACAAACAGAAGAGGAGGGGGCCTAGGACTGATCCTTGAGGAACCCCAACAGTAAGAGGAAGGTGAGAGGAGGAGGTGGAGGAACCGGCAAAAGATACAGTAAAGGAGCAGTCAGAGAGATAGGAGGAGAACCAGGAGAGAACAGTGTCGTTGAGGCCAATGGAACAGAGCATAGTGAGGAGGAGCTGATGATCCACAGTGTAGAATGCTGCAGAAAGATCCAAGAGAACTAGCATAGAGTAATGACCATTTGATTTAGCTGTTAGTAGATCATTAGAGACTTTAGTGAGGGCAGATTCAGTAGAGTGTAAAGAGCGGAAACCGGATTGGAGAGGGTCGAGAAGAGAGTTATCAAAGACAGTGGTCCCCAACCTTTTTTGCACCGGGGACCGGTTTCAAGCAAGACCATTCTTCCATGGCCCGGCAGGGCGGGGATGGAGGTGTGGCAGGGGAGGGGCTTTGGTCATAAGGGGGCGGGGCTATGGACACGGTTGTAGTGTAGCAGTGCATACTTATAATTAAATAACATTTATAATGTGACTCAACTCACCATAGGTTTTGAATAAGTGCTCCATCACCCCCTTCTCCCCATCATTGCCTTCACCCCATCATTCCCCTCTCCCCATCATTGCCTTCACCCCATCACTGCAATCTCTCCATCATTGCCTTCACCCCATCACTGCTGTCTCCCCATCATTGCCTTCACCCCATCACTGCTGTCTCTCCATCATTGCCTTCACCCCATCACTGCCATCTCCCCATCATTGCATTCACCCCATCACTGCCGTCTCTCCATCATTGCCTTCACCCCATCACTCCCCTCTCCCCATCATTGCCTTCACCCCATCACTCCCTTCTCCCCATCATTGCCTTCACCCCATCACTCCCTTCTCCCCATCATTGCCTTCACCCCATCACTCCCCTCTCCCCATCATTGCCTTCACCCCATCACTCCCCTCTCCCCATCATTGCCTTCACCCCATCACTCCCTTCTCCCCATCATTGCCTTCACCCCATCACTCCCTTCTCCCCATCACTGCCTTCACCCCATCACTCCCTTCTCCCCATCATTGCCTTCACCCCATCACTCCCTTCTCCCCATCACTGCCTTCACCCCATCACTCCCCTCTCCCCATCATTGCCTTCACCCCATCACTCCCCTCATGGCCTTCTCCTCATGTCCCCATCTCCTCCAGGGCCAGGCTACACAAACACAGACCAACACACACACAGACATACATGTACACACATTATACACACACACACACAGACAGACATACATATACACACAGACACCACCTCTCTCCTCTCACCTGCCCGCCGCCCGCGCTTCCTCGCTCTGACACAGCAGCGGCGCGCTCCTCTCTGTGTCAGTCAGAGACAGGAAGCGCGGGCGGCGGACAGGAAGCTGGACGGGTCCTTGCAGCTCCGCTCCTGCTATTCCCTCTTGCAGGCAGCGGAGCTGCTTGATCGCTCCCTGGCCGCCGCTAAGAGCTGCTGCGCGCCGCCCCAGCCCCCGCTATGCCACTGACCGCCCCTGGCTCACCTTGTGTCCGCGGACCGGCAAGGGCACTGCAGCGGCCCGGTGCTGGGCCGCGGACCGGCGGTTGGGGACCCCTGATCAAAGAGATAGCGGATAAGACGGGAGTGGACCAGGCGTTCCAGGAGTTTAGAGATGAAGGGAAGACTAGAGACAGGTCTATAGTTAGCGGAACAGTTTTGGTCAAGGGATGGTTTTTTAAGTAGTGGATGTATGATGGCATGCTTAAATGAGGAGGGAAAGATACCAGAAGAGAGAGAGGTTAAATATTTTAGTTAGATGAGGGGTGACAGCAGGGGAAACGGACTGGAGGAGATGTGACGGAAATGGGTCACTGGTGCAAGTGGTTGGGCGAGAAGATGCAAGGAACCCGCTTACTTCTTCTTCTGTGACTGGTTCAAAATCAGAGAGTGAGCTAGATGCAGTGGGGAAGGGAGGACAGTGCATGGTATGAGGTGATTGGGAGATAATTTCCTGTCGAATCTGGTCATTTTTTTCTTTTAAGTAATTGGCCAGATCGTCAGCTCGGAGCTCCATGGTTGGGGCGTGTACACTTGGGTTGAGTAGAGAATGAAAAGTGTAAAAGAGACGTTTCGGGTTATTGGACAGTGAGGTGATGAGGGTGTTGAAATAGGTTTGTTTTGAGAGGTGAAGGGCAGTGTTGTATATTCTATGCATAAACTTATAATGGATGAAATCTTCGTGTAGATTGGATTTTCTCCACAGACGTTCGGCGCACCTGGAACACCGCTGCAGGAAACATGTTTGCAGGGTGTGCTAGTGTTGTCGCCGTCTGTGTTGTGGTGTTCTATTTATAGGGGGTGCAAATTCATCCAGGGCACTTTGAAGTGTTTCATTGCAATGCTTCAATGCAGAATCAGGACATGAGAGGGAGGAGATAGGGGCCAATGATGACTGCAAGTTCATCATAAGTTTCTGGGTATTAATGGCCTGTATGTTTCTATAAGTATGGACAGTGGGGGTGACCTGAGCAGCCTGGCAGTTCTTGATAGAGAAAGAAAGAAGATTGTGGTCAGAGAGCGGGAGAGGGGAGTTTGCAAAATCATCCACTGCACAAAGCCGAGAGAAGACCAAGTCGAGGGAGTTTCTGCCTTCATGCGTTGGAGAATTAGTAAGCTGCAAAAGGCCAAACGAGGAGGTTAGAGATAAAAGGTGAGTAGCAGATGGGGAGAGGGGAAGAGCAAATGGGGATGTTGAAATCTCCCATGATGAGGGTAGGGATGTCACAGGAGAGAAAATGTGGAAGCCAAGTGGCAAAATGATCCAGGAACTAATGAGAGGGGCCGGGAGGACGATACACCACCGCCACTCGCATGGAGAAGGGGGTATAGAGTCTGATGGCATGGACCTCAAAAGAAGGGAAGACTAGTGAGGGTAGTTGAGGGATAACCTGTAAGGTACATTTTGGTGATAGGAGCAGACCAACGCCTCCACCTGCTCTATTGTCTGATCTTGGGGTATGAGAGAAGTGTAGTCCACCATATGAAAGAGCAGCAGCAGCGGTAGTGTCTGACTGCTGGATCCAGGTTTCAGTAAGAGCCAGAAGGTTAAGAGAATTAGAAAGGAAATAGTCATGAATGAAGGAGCGTTTGTTACACACTGAGCGAGAATTCCAAAGTACACAATTAAGAGAGACAGATGGCATGCAGGGAATATTAATAAGATTAGAGGGGTTTCTGAGTATAGCAGTGCAGTTGGGGAGTTTGAATTTCTACAACATGGGGGACCAGGGTCGGGAGCAATGTCTCCTGCGACTAGGAGAAGAAAGATAGAAAGAGTGAGCAGATGGTTAAGTGATTTGTGAGAGCGTCTCTTATGTTGAATGGTGGGACTGACTGGATCTGTGCAATTTAACAATGTGAAAAGAGCGTGAGTGCTATACATAGGAGAGGAAAGGAGCAAGGGGCCGATATGGATGGCGTGTAGAGAGTTAATGCCAGGGCGGTGGATGTGTGTGAATGTAGCGGCCAGGATATAAGTTACACAAATGCATATGGTATATATTTGTTGTACTCCAAATGTACAGGGAGTAGATGTATATAAAGGTCTTACCTGTCTCCTGCCCTAACTGCCATGTTATAACTGCCAGTACTTTGATACATGATAAATTGTGACCAACGGACACCCTGTGCCACCAATATGTCACGATCCCACCACTGACACCAGTATGTCAGCGGACGCTGGGATGCAACGCACTGCCGGCACACGGCTATCACAGGCACTGTGGGGCTTATCTTAGTTATCCCGCCACTGGTACCATGTGACAAAATTACAGCAAGCTAATCTTGTTCTAACAATTTACCGCAGGGGGGTATTTTGGATGCCCCACCACTGCTAACAACCTTCCAAGAACTGCGGGAACTTATGTATATCCCACTTTCTCAGCTTCTTGTTGGAACTCGCAGCTCTCCGGCGCCCCCTTACCCTCAGGTCAGTCAGGGAACTGCACCTAGGATAATTAGTCTCCGGATGGGCGGCTTGTTGTGCACGGACAATTAGACTACTGCAGTAAGGGAATTATCAATGCTCCGGCCACTCATCCAGCAATAAAAGACCCTTCAAGACTGCCAACTAGCCTAACCAACTGAACACACCACGCTGCCACCAGCCACACTTCACTTAATCAAAGAGTTAATTAAGAGGGTCTGTGGCAAACCCTCAAATTAGTAGCGATTATCTAAAAAAGCGCATAGTTCGTTTCTTAGAGCATGGAGCCAAACTAATAGATTTTATCATTTATTCCCAAAATGTGGGCAGTGATTACATAGGTAAAAGTTGCTATAAATTGAGTCATTAAATATGTACAATGCAAATATGAAAATAACATGGATGAAAAGACAGAAATTACACTTACAGTTGCTTAGTTGGTATTAGGCATGTGGCTCGGGGGATGGGCCGCAGCCAGACATCCCAAGACATTGGCAGATCTTTCTAGCATGGCATCTGCAGCTCAAAACTCACTGAATTTTGGGAGGGAATACCTTTTCCCTTTGGGTCTGTGACCTCACGAAAGGGGCAGTGTTATGAATGAGTCACCGTAGGAGGCAAAAACAGAAATGCTAGCTTAGTCCAGAAAACCAGAGAAGTTGGCAGCTATCGGATTGCAGACCCCTGAACCTATCAACAACAACTAGCAGTAGCCGTGGGGGGTTCCTACGATGCCCTAGACCCCTCGATCACAGCCGGAGAACTGCCTAGCCTAAAGACAGAAAGGGAAATCTAAACTGCCCGAGAGCAGACCCCAAAGCAATAGGCAGCCCCCAACATATAATGACGGTGAAGCAAGAAGAAAAAACACTAACACAGATAGAAAGATAGACTGAGCAAATGATGGGGCCCAAGCTAACTAGATAGGACAGGATAGGAAGGCTGCTGTCTGCAATCTGCGAAAAACCCTATCAAAATAAGAGCCAACAGACTGACAGGGAAAAAGGCCCTGAAGACGCTAGGCTTCAAAAAGACTATGTCAGTACTCAGGTATTTTCTGAAGACAGAGCAAACCGACAAAAAGGAATTCAGCTCACCCCAGCAGGGAATGGCAGAATCCAGAAAAGCAAGGCAAACTAAAACCAAAACACAAATGCAAAAAGGCAAAGCAGAAAACTTAGCTTTTGAGGAGCAGGAATCAGACTGGTCTCCTAGAATTCCACAGAGAAATCACCAGCGAGGCAGAAGGGCGTCGGCTGCCTTATATCCAGTCAGAGATCCCCGTCGCCGAGTCATCCTCTCCCAGCTCAGGTGCTTGGTAATCAGCCTCACTACCTTCCTTCACCAGAAGAGGGAGTTCATCAGACCTCAATGGTGAAGGGGAAAATGAACTCATAACAGGGCGGTCTGGTGAGGTCCAACCCCCCTACTCTCCAAGTTGAAATTTTACTAAAAACTTATAATAACTATATCTTAACGAGGGAAGCTCGAATAAACTCACCGAGGGCCTCATTGGTTGTAGTTTATCGAATACAAAAAAAACAACATCAATCATGCACTAGATATGGATTGCTCCCAAATGGAGTGTCCTATCTCAGTTTCTGGAGGTCCGTAGCGAAGCCGGGTCCACTCAGATCACAGAAATGTGATTATTATATCTCTGGCACAAGCGAAGTGTACGCTAGGCTTCTTTTAATGTTACTCATAGCTAGATTGGCCTCATGGCCTCCAAACAAAGACATTTTTTCCACTCAGCTTAATTAACATTCCTAGCTCCACAGGAAATGATCGGTGTCCTGTTTCAGATGCAGGCTGAGCAGATACACACACAGCTGCTAAGGAGGGGCAAAGGGAATGCTGCAGGAGCTGACAGTCTACAATGTCATCAGAAGAGTAGCAATGGGAGATTCTAGAATGTTCCAGACACATCATACTTTACAGACATATCTTAACATTACACCTCCCCCCTTTAGAGGGCGCTACGGAGGCATTACCTGACGGTAATCCACCATGCGCACCTCAGTGGGTTCGCCCCGGCAGGACAACCCATCGGCATTATCATGTTCACGGTGGTAACCGACCACAACCCTCTGAGCTGGTTGCACAGTGTCCAGAACCAATGGAAGGTTGCTCCACTGGAGCCTTGCCCTTCAACAGTACGACTTTACGGTATGACACAAAAACCGATGGGTTGTCTCGCCGGGGCAAACTCGCTGAGGAGCGCATGGCCGAATACCGACAGGTAATGCCTCCGTAGCACCCTCTAAAAGGGAGGTGTAATGTAAAATGTCTGTAAGGTATGACTTTTAGAATCTTCCTGTAATGTAAAATGTACTGTAAGGCATGATTCTGTTGGAACCTGCCAGAGTCCTCCATTCTAGGAGAAAATCTTGTCACATAGCTTGCAGCATCCCCCCTTAACAGCTCTGTGTCCACATTGGTAATAGGACACTTCCTGCTACAAGCATTTGGCCCCTCTCCACAGAAAAGAATGTTAATTAGTTAAGGGAAAGGATTCCTTTGTTCTGGCCACGAGGCTGGATGCAAGTATATGGGAAGTATTAAAACAAGTCATATTGCAAAAACCATACATCACAGAGATATAATTACATTTCTGCGACAGGCACGAAACCAGCTTGTCTAACCTCTAATTTTCACGGCTCTGATCCCTCCAGAAACTGAGATATGGATTGCTCCCAAATGGAGTGTCTTAATTATGGCATGTGTGATGTTGTTTTATTGTATTCGATAAACTACAACCAATGAGGCCCTTAGTGTGTTGATACGAGCTTCCCTCGTTAAGATATGGTTATCATAAGTTTTTTAGTTAATTGGCAACTTGGAGAAAGGGGGGCTGAACTTCTGCAGACTGCCCCTTTCGTGACGTAACCGACCCTAGGCTATAAGGTACCCCTCCCTTACAGTGCCTCAGTTTGAGCTGCAGATGCCATGCAAGAAAGATCTGCCGATGTCTTGGGATGTCTGGCTGCGGCCCATCCCCCGAGCCACATGGGATGCCTAATACCAACTAAGCAACTGTAAGTGTAATTTCTGACTTTTAATCCTTGTTATTTTCATATTTGCATTGTACATATTTAATGTCTCAATTTATAACAATTTTTATCTGTGTAATCACTGCCCACATTTTGGGAATAAATGATAAAATCTATCAGTCTGCCTTCATGCTCCAAGAAACGAACTATGCACCTTTGTTAGATAATCGCTACTAATTTGGGGGTTTGCCACGGACCCTCTTAATTAACTCTTTGATTAAGTGAATCGTGTCTGGTGGCAGCGTGTTGTGTGCGGTTGGCTAGGCTGGTTGGCAGTACGGAAGGGTCTTATATTGCTGAAGGGGGGCTGCGGCCACAGCATTGATAATTCCCTTACTGCAGTAGTCTAATTGCCTGTGCACAACAAGCAGCCCATCCGGCGACTAATTATCCTAGGTGCAGTTCCCTGACTGACCTGAGGGTAAGGAGGCCGCCGGAGAGCTGCGAATTCCTAAGTGGAACATAGAAAGTGGGATATACATAAATCCCCGCAGTTCTTGGAAGGTTGTTAGCAGTGGTGGGGCATCCAAAATACCCCCTGTGGTAAATTGTTAGGGCGAGATTAGCTTGGCTGCATATTTTTGTCACATGGTGCCGGTGGTGGGATAACTAAGATAAGCCCCGACCGTGCCTGTGATAGCCGTGTGCCGGCAGTGTGTCGCGTCCCTCCATCCGCTGACATAATGGTGTCAGTGGTGGGATCGTGACATATTGGTGGCACAGGGCGTGCTTTACGCTGCTTTTGTCGTCACATATTTGGACAGAGACAACATTTTTCTAATTTTGGTTCTAGACAATACCACAATGAATTTTAAACAAAACAATTCAGATGCAGTTGAAGTTCAGACTTTCAGCTTTCATTTGAGGGTATCCACATTAAAATTGGATGAAGGGTTTAGGAGTTTCAGCTCGTTAACATGTGCCACCCTGTTTTTAAATGGACCAAAAGTAATTGGACAATTGACTCCAAGCTATTTCATGGACAGGTGTGGGCAATTCCTTCGTTATCTCATTCTCAATTAAGCAGATAAAAAGCCTGGAGTTGATTTGAGGTGTGGTGCTTGCATTTGGAAGGTTTTGCTGTGAAGGAAACATGAGGCCAAAGGAGCTCTCCATGCAGGTGAAACAAGCCATCATTAAGCTGCAAAAACAGAAAAAACCCATCCGAGAAATTGCTACAACATTAGGAGTGGCAAAATCTACAGCTTGGTTCATCCTGAGAAAGAAAGCACTGGTGAACTCATCAATGCCAAAAGACCTGGGCGCCCACGGAAGACAACAGTGGTGGATGATCGCAGAATAGTCTCCATGGTGAAATCGCTCTGTGCACTGCTCCTTTCCTGTCGTCAGGGCGCAACACTGAGCAGATATGACTGTTCTCCAATTATGCCCAGTGTTCAGTTGACTAAGGCTAGTTTCACACTAGCGTTTTTGAGCGCAGCGACGGCCTACGCACGGCCGCCGCTAAGCCCCGCCCCCTGCCACGCCTCCGCCAGTAGCTCCGCCTACCAGCGCATGACGCTGCATGCGCCCCCTATCTTTATCACTGGGGGCGCAGGCCGTGCGCAGTATGCAGTTTGGTTGCGCCGGCGCACCGTCAAAAGGGCGCATGCGCCGCCAAACGCATACTGCGCACGGCCTGCGCCCCAAGTGATAAAGATAGGGGACGCAGGGCGCATGCAGCGTCATGCGCCGGTAGGCGGAGCTACCGGCAGAGGCGCGGCAGGGGGCGGGGCTTAGCGGCGGCCGTGCGCAGGCCGTCGCTGCGCTCAAAAACGCTAGTGTGAAACTAGCCTAAGGTCCTGCTCGGCATATTTACAGGCTTAGTGGAACGTTTATCTATTGATTAGTGGGCATGAGTTGAGACTGCATATTGCTGTGACCTGCCCAATGAGTGGAAAGGTGCAGGGTGCAGCACAATTATAACATGGTTTTCTCCTTTCACGAATGACTTCCCCATGACAGAAACATGCAATGGATGCTAATTATCACCTCCAACTTGCCTGCTTTTATTTACATATGGAATACAAATGTAGCAGGTTCCTTTTAAGGGAGGTTGTTTAATAAAAAATACAGTCACTCTTTGGGGGTCTAAAGTGTTTTTTTTTACCTCACGGGCTCTGTTACTGTGACATGGCGTTCACAAAATTGTGGCCAAAAAGTCATACAGCGCTCCTTCCCTTCCAGCACAGTGGTTTTCAAACACATATTTGCAAATATGTGCATATATTTTCAGTACTGCATGTTCGTGAGAAATTGTGGGTTTGGATCAGCAGAGAATGCTGGTTCCAGTTATGTCATGAAAAGCCATTGAAAAAAGCTCAAGTGAATGCAGAATTTTGTGCAGACATGTCCATCATGGTCCTTCGTTAATTTTAGTTTAATTACCGTATAATTCAGTTGTTTGGCTTACCACGAGGAGGAGATAGGTTAAAAAGATAAGCACAAATATGGGTCAGGATAAAGCAATCCTGTTACCCAGTCATGCTACAATGTACTTGATGAATTTACAGCGTGAGTGCGCAGCTGTCGGGGATAAAAAAATTTACCTCTGGTTGCTGGTGTCAACTGATGGGACTACTGCCTCCCATCAGCCTATGCCTGCTGCCGCTAATAACAGGGAGAGCAGGTGGAGACTGATGGGCGAATTCATCAACACATGCCTGTGCTCTAAATAAATAATTGGAATAAAAATAAAAAAAAAAAAAAACAGTGTAGGTTCCCCTGTATTTTTGATAATCAACCAGGCAAACCTTTTGCTGTCAGTGTTAGCAAGGCTGGTTATCAAGACTAGAGGGGTCCCCCACGCTGCTTTTTTATATTATTTAAATAAATAATTTAAAAAACGGCGTGGGGTCCCCCCCATTTTTGACAATCAGTCAAGTTAAAGCAGACAGCTTGGGGCTGGTATTCTCAGGCTGGTAAGGGGCCATGGATATTGGCTCCCCCAGCCTAAAAATAGCAGCCCGCAGTAGTCCAGAAAAGGCGCATCTATTAGAGGAGCCAATTCTGGTGCTTTGCCTGGCTCTTCCCACTTGCACAGTGGCAAGTGGGGTTCATATCACTTTTGTATTGTCCGGTGACATCAAGCCCATGGAAAAGTATTGGAGAGGCGTCTATACGACACTTATTCATTACTATTCCTATAGTTGTATTATAAATAAACACACAGCAAGTATAAAGTCTTTTATTTGAAATAAAAACAAAACACACTTTTCTTTATTTTAAAATAAACAAAGTTATACTCACCTAACGCCCATTCCATTGAAGCCTGTAATAAAAGGAAAAAAAAAAAAAACATCCATATCTCTCACCTGTCCGTCCTTCTGTCCTACGCCATAATCCATGTCTGGGGATAAACAGTTTTCAACTTAGAAGGTGCCAAGATGTGATCGTCCAGGCTGAGAACCACTGGGAGAATGAGCTGCTGTGAACAGCATAAGTGACTAGCGGTGACGCCATCAAGGTTACCGTCGGACACTGAGGCTGTGTGGGATGGCTGGCTGGCTGGATGAGAAATGGACAAAAGGATAGATGGATGAGTGATGGCTAGATGAATGAGGGACGGATGGAGGAGTGATGGATGGATGAATGAGGCTGGATGGATGAGGAATGATGGTTGATGGAGGGATGGAGGGATGTATAGAGGTATGGCTGGACTGATGGATGGATGAGGAATGGATAGATGGCTGGATGAGGGATGGAGGAATGAGGGATGGATGGAGGGATAGCTGCCTGAGGGATGAAGAATGGATGGATGGTTGGATGGATGAATGAGGGATGGCTAGAAGAGGGATGACTGGAATCTATAGTGTCCCACACTGTAATCCATCTGTGCGATGTGCTTTTCAGCATGAATGGTGGCATTATGTGAAAGTTCATGCTGAGAAGAAAGGAAAAATGAGCTGCAGCGAGCAGGCCCCTGAACTACAGTAAACACCACTAGCAAAATAAGAAAACGTCCCACGGTGCAGAGGTGACTTCACTGCAGTTCACCGTGAGAAATTTCACCACAGTTTATTGGTCCAGCTGGGAATGCAGCCGCAATGACATACGGTAACCTTGTTGATGTCACCGCTAGTCACGGAGGCTAAGCTCATTCCTCAGTGGTTCTCAGCCTCGACGGCCACATCTTGGCACCATCCAGGTTTAAAATGTTTTATCCCCAAACACGGATTATGGCGTGGGAAAGGTGAAGGATATGGTTGTTTTTTTAGCTTATTACAGGAGACAAGGCTTCAATGAAATGGGGGCGCTAGGCGAGTATAACTGTGCTTCCTATTTTAAATATAAAAGGAAAAGTGTACTTTGTTTTTGTTTCAAATAAAAGACTTTATACTTGCTGTGTGTTTATTTACGATTTAAGTACAGAATTAGTAATGGTTAGGAGTCTTATAGACGCCTCTCCATTACTAAGCCGTGGGCTTGAAGTCAACGGACAATACAAAGGTAACATCAACCCCACAAATATGAACCCCACTTGCCAAAGCCACAGGGCAAGTGAGAAGAGCCAGCCAAAACTCCAGAATTGATGCATCTAATAGATGCGACCTTCCTGGGCAGCTGCAAGCTGCTATTTTTAGGCTGGGGGCAATATCCATGGCCCCTTACCAGCCTAAGAATACCAGCCCCCAGCTGTCTGCTTTAGCTTAGCTGGTTGTCAAAAATGGGGGGTGGCGATTACATTTTAAATTATTTAGTTAATGAGTAATGAATACACCCATCCGCCAACGCCTGCTCTCACTGTTATTAGTGGCAGCAGTAGTCACATCAGCTAACGCCAGTGACCAGAGGTAAACCTTTTATCTGTAATCATAGCGGCAGTCTCACCGCTGTCATTTAACAGCGTGGGAACCACGGCTGTCAAACTGGCGTTAATGATTTTACAGTCAATCAGAAACAGTGTTTGCCACACAATCATGCACATGACAGCGTGGCAAACACTGGATATTCAGCGCCTCCCCATTCAGGTGAATGGGGTCCTGATACTGTTCTTATACCCAAAACCAGACCTTTTTTTTAACTCTTCAGCTTAACCTGAACATCCAGGGTTTCTCCCATCTCTATCCATGACATCTAAAAATATTAGTAATAATCAGCATTATCAAATTATTGCATTATGATTACAAATTTATAAAATTTACCTTGATAATCTTTTTACACATGCAGATGTATTTCTTTTCTTGGCACATGACAATACATGACCTTGAATGTGACATCTGTCAAACAGTTTTTTTAAGGCACTGGAGCTTTAAAATAGCATTTTCCAGTAATCACATTTGTAGAAAAGCTTGGCTGCTTTGATTAATCTTTACAGCCTTGGGATCCGGGAGACATGCAGCCTTGTGTAATAAATGTTCAGTAATAAAGCCAGTCACTGCTAAAAGAGCACCATGGCACTTTGCAGCCACTTGTACTTTTTTTTTTTCTTGCAAGGCTCAGCAAGAAATCAAGACGCCAACCCAATATTTTATTATTATATATTACCATATCAATAATTACCAAAATAAAAGGTACTTTAAAATAGACAGGTTCACTTTGTTATAAATTCCCGGTTCTACAATATTAAAAAAGCTAAAAACATTTTTGACACACTTCTATATGGCACATTTGCGCGTGCAAGGAGTACAATGACATGACTCCTCTCATTATCACGACTCTTGCATTTAATTGCTTTCTTTGTTTCCTGCCTCCTGTGATATTTCCAGTGCTCCTGCAAATCCCATCGGCAAACAGGATTAGCTGTACAGATGCTGTGCAGTTTAAGAAGGCATGGAAACTATTTCATTTACAGGGTTTTCCACTAGGTTTCAGAGTAACAGATAATGCAAGAGTAGGTGCCTTCATTTTCTACATGGACAACCACGCACTGCAACTTTAATCTTTGTATAGGATTATTTTCATTTAAAGTATTTGGCTCTGACAACCAAAAATGTTGATGATTGTAAAGCATGATCTCTTATACCATAATTTCCTGTCTGCGGCCTCTTTCACACGTCCGTGTTTCAGTATATGTGGTATCTGTCTTTTCATGCATACCACACATATTGTAACCTATGGGGTTAAGATAAGATAATCCTTTAATCGTCCCACCATGGGGAAATTCAGAGCTCACATATCCATGTTTTTGTGTGGAACGCATGTCCATGCAAATCACAAGGAGTAATGTCTGTTTTTTTCATGCAGCAAGGATGACAAGGGCCAATATAAGTCTATGTGTCCGTGAATGTACAGCGCCAGGATGGCATCCATGTGCCGTCCGTGTTTAGCATTGCAAAGTATAGGAGAAACTTTGTAATTTATTTCTTTATCCATTCTTTATCCACCCATGAAAAACACTGATTATAAACCGATGGTAAAAAGAGACGCACTGATGACACACTCGCATGCAGAGCTCACATCTTTCCCTGCACTTGATGGCTGTTTTAATCAGCCATCAGGTGCCTCTACCAGCCACGGGTGGATAGGAGCTTCACCCACAGGTTTTAACCTGTTAAATTCCGCTGTCAATTACTGAGAGCGGGAATTAACGTGCCAGCCGGAAGCACGTCACAAATCGGCACATCTGTCACATTCTTGCGGGGCACTGATGGGTTGTCATGACCGCTAGTCATTATGATACTCTTGTGAAAGCGTGGCTGGCGTTCATAAGAGATCTTGATTTCTGCTATACATAAAATACCCAAAAGTTACATTACTCTAAAAACAGCACAGCTCAAGGTGCTCAAAAACCAAATTCAAGAAGTTTATTAACCCTTCAGGTGCTTCACAGGAATTTTTGGAATGTATGTGGAAGGAAAAAATAAACAATTACTTTTCTTTCACAAAAGTTTTCCATCAGACCTAATTTTTTTATACTTTCGCAAGGGTAACAGGAGAAAATGGACATTACAATTTGTTGTGCAATTTATCCAGAGCATGCCGATACCCCATATGTGGAGGAAATCTACTGTTTGGGCGCATGGGCAGGGCTTGGAAGGGAAGGAGCACCATTTCACTTTTTGAATGTAAAATTTGCTGGAATAATTAGCAGATGCCATGTCGCATTTGGAGAGCCCCTGATGTGCCTAAACGGTGGAAACCCCCCACAAGTGACACCATTTTTGAAACTAGTCCCCTTTGGGAACTTATCTAGATGTGTATTAAACACCTTGAGCCCCCAGGTGTATCACAGAAGTTTATAACGTTAAGCCATGAAAATAAAAAAAAAAAATCAAATTTTTTACGCAAAAAAATCTTTTTTGTAGCTCCAATTTTGTATTTTCACAAGGGTAAAAGGTGAAAATGGACCCCTAGAATTGTTTTGTAATTTCTCCTGAGTTCACCAATACCTCACAGCACAGTGCAAAGTTCAGAAGGGAAGTAGCGCTATATTACAGGGCAGATTTTGCTGCCCTGGTTTGAGGATGCCATGTCACAATGGCATAGCCCCTGAGATGCCACAACAGCAGGACCCCCCCCATAAGTTACTCCATTTTAAAAACTAAACCTCTCAATGAAGTCATCTAGGGGTGCAGTGATTATTTTGACACCACAGGTGTGTCACATAATGTTATACCACTGGGCAGTGAAGAAAAAATAATTTACAATTTTACCACCAAAATTGTGCTAGGTCAAAATTTCACATTTTCATACTGGGAAATGAGTAAAAATGGCACCAAAATGTGTCTTATAATTTCTGCTCAATCTAGAAATACCCCCATAGGTGGCTGTACACTACTGCTTAGCCATACGGAGAGACATGGGAGGGAAGCTATTTGCTTCCTGGAGTGAAGATTTTCCTAGAACAGTTTGCGGATTCCATATACAGAGCCCAAGTGCTAGAAAAGGAGAATCCCCCCTCAAGTGACTCCATTTTTGAAATTATACCCCATCGGGAATTTATCTACAAGTGTAGTGACGATTTTGGCTCCATCGGTGTTTTCCAGAAACAAGCAGCGGTGGATGTTGCCGAGTGAAAACAACTGCAAAGTGCAGTTGTAGTGACCAGTACGTTATGCCTAGCCCGTGATTCTGGAGACTCTCCCCTGTAAATTAGACGGGCTCTCAACACTACAGAATTGCCAAAAATGTGGTTTATGCACACTGAGGCTCAGAAGGGAGGGGGCATTTGGATTTGGGAATGGAGAATTAGCTGAATTTCTTTTGGGGGGTCAAGGAGTCATTTCGCTTTTCCAGAGTCTTTGTGCTACCAGTAGCGTGAAAGCCCTTAAATTTCCATTAACAGATGACGAACCTGAGTGAGGACTTGCTTTTTTGTCAATTGAGTTGACGCTTTTATTGGGAACATTTTACATAACATTTATGATCACATTTATCCGGCGATCTACGCTGTGCACTTACATTGGGGTTTCCATCAAAATCTCTGACTGACGAGATTGAGATGAAACCCCCGATGGATCTATTCACTATAATGACACTTATGCAATCCTAAAAAGATGAACACTGACAGATCACAGTGCCTCCATCTGCCTCATTATAGGGAATCTTCCGTCTGAATCACATATTTCAGAGATTTACATGGAAACCCCGGTGTATGCGCTCAGAGCAGGATAAATGTGCGCTGAGACTTACTGTGATCTTTGGGAGGCAGAATGAAAAAAAAAAAAAAAAATCAACAGCATGTGAAGAATTGGTTTTATTTATTTTTACGCTGTTCCATGTGCGGTATAAGTGATTAGGCAACTTTATTCTTGGGTCGGTGCAATTACAGCAATACCAGATTTATAATCGGGTTTTTATGTTTGGCTGCTGTCACACACTAAAAGACACTTTTTACTGTGAAAACTAGTTTTTGAATCACTTTTTGAGAGGTATAATTTTTCTGCATTTCGGCCGATCAAGTCATGTTATGGCTTCATTTTTGCGGGACGAGCTGACGTTTTCATTGGTACCATTTTCGGGCACATGACATTTTTAGATCGCTTTCTATTTCGATTTTTGGGAGACAGAATTTTTTTTTTATATATATACGGTTCCACGTGTGGTAAAATTGGTAAGGCAGCTTAATTCTTCGGGTCAGGATGATTACAGCAATACCCAATTTATATATTTTTTATGTTTTGGAGTATACAATAAAAACGAATTTATAGAAAAAAAATTATTTTTGCATCGCTTTATTCTGAGAGCTATAACTTTTTTATTTTTATGCTGATAGAGCTGTATGGGGGCTTGTTTTTAGAGGGAGAAGATGAAGGTTTCAATGGTACTATTTTCATTTACATTAGTCTTTGTTCAGCGGTATGATGATAAAGCATTGTTTTTTGCATGTTTTTTTTTACGGTGTTCACTGAAGGGGTTAACAAGTGGGAGAGTTTTATAGAGCAGGTCGTTACGGACACGGCGATACCAGATGCGTACTTTCATTTTTTTTTTTTTTTTTTACATAAATGTATTTATTTATTGGAAAAATATTTGATTTTTTTTTAATTGGGGATTTTTAAATAGAATTTTTACACTTTTTTTTCAACCTTTTTTACATTGTCCCATCACTGTATGGTGTCAGATCGCTAATCTGATAATCTGCACTGCAGAGTATCACATCAGCATCTGACAGGCAGTGAAGAAGTCACAAGCCACCTTCCCTGCAGGACCCGGAATTACCCCATGGCCATCTTGGGGCTGGGGGTCTCCATAGAGACAATCAGGACAACGCGATCGCATCGTGTTGACCTGATGGAAGCGTGCAGGGAAAGAGTTCCCTGCGTAGTTCTATCAGGACAACACGATGCTCCTCTATGGAGCTGTCACTACTGACAGCGGTATCAGAGGGGTTAATTTCCCACGATCGGTGCTAGCACCGATCGTGGGCGTTGCTGCGGGGTGTCAGCTCTCACACAGAGCTAACACCCGCACCCGATCTCTGTGGCTGCGCAATCGGTGCGCCGTACCTGTACTGCTGTTTGCAGGAACGCAGCTCCCGCAGAGCAGTACATGTATGGCGCATGTCGGGAAGGGGTTAAAGTACATTAATAGTAATAACATGAATCTAAATTTTACAAACAATGTGGAGGACAAAGCAATACATTTTTAGATATTGTGGTGTAATGACCACTGTGTCCACTAGGGGGCGCTGTGTGGATGTCCCAAGAGAACGGATGAGTGGCAGAATCCTGAAGGATAGTTATGTATCTCAAAGTGGGTGGCTTTGAGATGGAGACTTGTGTATGTGTGATCAGCAATATCATTGCTGAGGTGTTGTTTCTAAGTGTAAGGGAGAAGTCTTCAGGTAACTAGAGAGATGGGCGGGTTCTGGTTACCTACAAATCCACCCAGGGGTGTGTCTGAAAACGCCTATAGTAAAAGGCTTTGTAAGTGTGTGAAGGACCTGTGATGAGGTCATAGCCATGTGATCCAGTGGGCGTGGCTACGGACCATATAAGGTGGCCAGGGTAGGTCACGAGGGGTGAATGCTGGGATCTGATTGGTCCAGTTTGGAAGGTCCCGTGAGAAGGATCTCCTCACTAACAGCCTGTGGAGCGGCGGCCAGTGTCTGAGAGTCCCTGAGGAGTGAGTGGATGTCTGCAGCCTGGAGAAACAGCCATATGGGAACCCTGACGTGGGTGAGATAACACTGGGGCTGATTAGCCTGTTTAATGGACGCTATGCTGTAATGTGAAGCTATATAATGGACGCTAAGCTGTTGTATATTGCTGCTGTGGTTTATGATGGTGAATAAACCTCACGGACTGATATGGTTTTATGGAAAACCCGCACCGGATGTGATTTATTTGCTGCCAATCGAGTGTCCCCCAACCATGAATGACAGCGCTACCTCACAATATTGATTTGATGACTTGAAATGGGTATTCATATCCCTTTTAGGAAGAATACAGCAACTAACTTTATCATGTGTGCCATCTCCTGCCACCACCGGCATAGAATTAGAAAATATTCCCATAGGTGAACTGTACAGACATAAAATAAATTCTACTTAGGAATCACATTACAAATTAGAAGCTGGAAAAGTGTGCAGTAATAGGATGAGACACAGGCAATATCCAAAGCGGATGCTGAGTAGGGAGAAGGATATAGCGGATGGGAAAGAGACAATCTATCCTAAAAGTTAAGGACATTTTAGGAATAGGTCAGAATGAAATGTTTTTTTCATAACTTTCAACCTGGATTTCTACAAGATAACAGACATTGTAAAAAGTCTGCACTGAGGGTCCACTGCAAGTAAGAATTAGGAGGCATCTATCGGATGCAGTCAGCAAATTGCTGCATAAAAGCTTTGCGGCTTTTAAACACTTTGCACAGGTTCACAACAATAGTATTTTAGGCTTGGAGATAATAGGTTTGGAACGAGTAAAACAACCTTTAAGAGATGGTGATATGAAGCGGGAATTGCTAAATCGGGAAACGTGGTGGATCTATGAACTGAAGATTGGATCCCCTTTGGGCATGAACCTTAGTCAAAGCTTAATTTATTATTATGAATAGTCATGGCTTTTTCCAATTTAAATATTATTGATAATAAGAGTTAATGGCTCTCTCTAGTGCCGTCACAATAGGGTTAATAGGTATTCCTAGTGCTGTTTTCTTACAGCCAGTGCGGTCTTGAACAAGGACAGGTATTGGTGCGGATACATTTAAAAGTAACATGAGATGTGACTTAACACTGGGAAACTCTTTTCCCTTTACTTCTAACAATGCTTAAGATCGTATAGATCGAAATGCGTCTGTTTGTCTGTTCTATTTTTACTCATGTTTTATATGGCACCAACATGGATATAATTACGGTACATAATTTTTTAAATAAACATGTACTTTTAGGCAATGTACAAAAGTTAAGGTCCCGTTACCTTTAGCGATGCACCAGCGATCCCGACAACGATACGACCTGGTCAGGATTACTGGTGCCTCGCTAAATGGTCGCTAGTGAGCTGCCACACAGGCAGATCTCAGCAGCTGTCGGCGGTCGTTACTTACCTGTCACACGCAGCTCTGATGACGTCTTCTGCCCGCGTCCATGCGTCGCTCGTCGGCGCCAGCAGGAAGCCGGCGATGAGAAATGGACCAGGCCGATCTCGCGCAATCAGCGATATCCAGTGGGGGAGCCGGTCGGAGGTAAGTGTCACATGTAGCGAGATCGATAAAGATATCGCTGTTGCGTCACAAAATCGGTGTAAAAGGCCTTTTACGCTTTTACTGTGTTTTTTTTTTCTGCAGGCAAAACCTGCTCTCTTCAAGGTAAAAAGGTTAAAAAGTTGCTTAAAAATGCAGATTTTCTGCATTTATGTTGTCGCTTGTGCATGCTGATAAAGTTTAGTGCCAATAAAAAACATGATGCAACCTCCTTAGGTTTTTGCACCACAAACTCAGCAAAACCTGGTACCTGTGTTTTTTTGCTCCCATTTTGCACTTACTTATTGCTTTCTATGGGTGAAAAAACGTTGCAAAAACATTGAAAGAAGTGAAGTGCTGCAGTTTTTAAAAACCCAACAGTTTTCCAAATCAGTCAGAAAATAGAACACTGTGTGTGCATGAGGTTTCTGAAATCTCATAGCTTTTGCTGGTACTGTAAAACGCAGCTTAAAATTTGCGTTAAAAAGACACACAGAAAAAAAAGCAACATAGGCTTAAAGGGAACCTGTCACCCCCCCCCCCCCCCCAGGCGTTTTTAACTAAAAGAGCCACCTTGTGCAGCACTAATGCTGCATTCTGTCAAGGTGGCTCTTTTAGTTGGGGTCCCTTCCACCGCTGAAAGAATCGTTTTTATAATTTGTCACTCATACCTCTAGTTTGTCCGGGGGGCAGGTCTTTCCCCCCGGACACAGACGCCTCACACCCATCAGTCATTTTCTCCATTCTTCTGGGCACCGCCTCCTCAGCGTTCAGTTATTTACCCGGCGCCTGCGCTGTAATCTTGTTTCTTGGGCATACGCAGTTACCGCTGCCCATCCACTGACATCACTTGATGTCTTCCTTCTCGCGCCTGCGTGGACGCGCAGCCAGAGATCCCGCCCCACAGTCTCTTCTGATTCTGATCACACTGCGGGGCAGGGTCTCAGGTCGCACGTCCACCCAGATGCGAGAAAGACGACATCAAGTGATGTCAGTGGACGGGCAGCGCTAACTGCGCATGCCCAAGAAACAAGATTACAGCGCAGGCGCCAGGTAAATAACTGAACGCTGAGGAGGCGGTGCCCAGAAGAATGGAGGAAATGACTGATGGGTGTGAGGCATCTGTGTCCGGGGGGAAAGACCTGCCCCCGGACAAACTAGAGGTATGAGTGACAAATTATAAAAACAATTCTTTCAGCGGTGGAAGGGACCCCAACTAAACGCCTGGGGGGGGGGGGTGACAGGTTCCCTTTAAAGGAGTTTTTTGGTTGCTGGACTTGTCGTTTTCTCATGTATTATAAATACATACAATTTCCCAAAATAATATCCAATGAATGAAGTGATCATATTGTAAACATAGTTCACTTCACAAGGAGTAATCTAGACGAATAACATATCACAAATCAGAATTAGAGTATTTAGATTTTAACCCTTAGTGACAGAGCCAATTTTGTACTTCATGATCAAGCCAATTTTTACAACTCTGACACATGTCACTTTATAAAGTTATAGCTCTGGAATGCTTCAACGGAGTCCACTGATTCTGAGAATTTTTTTTGTGACATTTTGTACTACATGTTAGTAATAAAATTTCTTTGATATGACTTGCATTTATTTATGAAAAAATGGAAATTTGGTATAAAATTTAAAAATTTTGCAATTTTCAAACTTTTAATTTTTGTGCCTTTAAATCAGTGTCAGATCACACAAAATAGTTAATAAATAACATTTTCCACATGTCTACTTTACATCAGCACAATTTTGGAAATATAGTTTTTTTTTTGTTAGGATGTTAAAAGGGTTAAAAGCTGACCAGCAATTTTTCATTTTTCTAACAAAAGGTTTACACAACCATTTTTGTTTTTAGGGACTACCTCACATTTGAAGTGAGTTTGGGGGGTCATTATGACAGAAAATACCTAAAAGTGACACCATTCTAAAAACTGCATCCCTCAAGGTGCGCAAAACCACATTCAAGAAGTTTATTAACCCTTCAGGTGCTTCACAAGAATTAAAGCAATGTGGAAGAAAAAAATGAATATTTTACTTTTCTTACAAAAAATTTACTTTAGACCCAAACTTTTTTATTTTTACAAGGGTAACAAGAGAAAATGAACCACAAAATTTGTTTTGCAACTTCTCTTGAGTACACCGATATCCCGTATGTGGGGGAAAGCCGCTGTTTGGGCGCATGGCAGGGCTTAAAAGGGAGGGAGCACCATTTGACTTTTTGAACCCAAAATTGGCTGGAATCACTGGAGGGTACCATGTCATGTTTGGAGACCCCCTGATGCAAATAAACAGTGGAAACCCCCCAATTCTAACTCCAACCCTAACACAGCCCTACCCCTGACCCTAATCCCAACCCTAACTCTAATTCCAACCCTAACCTCAACACCAAAACCGTAACCCCAACACAAACCCAACCCTAGCCTCAATCCCAACCTTAGCCCCAACCCTAACGGAAAAATAGAAATACATTTTCTTATTTTACTATTTTTACCTAACTAAGGAGGTGATAAAAGGAAGTTTGATTCAGTATTTTTTTTATTTTGATCACTGCGATAGGGTCTATCACAGTGATCAAAATGAACCAATAGGAGAAATCTTCTATTGTTGCCGCATGCGCCTGCCATTTTCTTCCCGGAAGAAGACACCGAGGGTCGGGGGACAGAGCCAGAGGGACCGAAGGTACCAGGGGGGGCTCGGGGGACCCCATTTTTCTATCTTCTGATGGGCTAGATCATATCAGATGAGAGAAATAAATGGTAAATCTGACTTTTTTTTCATTTGGTGAATAACGGTGATCGCAACACTTTGGACAGTAAAAACCAATCCGGAGATTTTCCAACGATGGAGGCGCCATAACCTTATTTCTCAATGCCGGTAAAAAGCGGCGCTGAGGATTAAGTACCCTTAACTGCCGCCGATAAAAGGCGTATCGGCGGTAGTCAGGGGGTTAACATGCAGCAGAGCTGAGAAAGCTAACCCTGCCAATCCTGCCAACACCAGGCTCTCTGTATACTGTGAGGTAGCGCTGTCATTCAGGGTTTGGGGACACTCGCTTGCAGCGATCAAAAAACACATCCGGCACAGGATTTTCCAACAAATCATAGTCCATGAGGTTTATTCATCCTTCATAAACCTCCAGCAGTAACATACGACAGTCTTATAGCAGACAGCAGGGTATCTTCACACTGGAGCTCTGCTCCCCTATAGCCCTCCTAGTCACACAGGCTGTGCTTCATCTAGCCAGCAGGCTATACAGTCTCTCAGTAGCAGTCCCATCTCCGGTGCTTCATCTAGCCAGCAGGCTATACAGTCTCTCAGTAGCAGTCCCATCTCCGGGTTACCTTGCATGCTGCTTTACACTGCAAACGTTCCTTCCCTCTCCCTGGGAACGGTCAGGCACACATCACCATTAGTCACAGCGTCCACACGTGCTGTTAGTGAGGAGATCCTTTTCCACACGGGACCTTCCAAACTGGACCAATCAGGTCTCAGCATTCACCCCCTGTGACCAGACCTCAGGTACCTTATATGGTCCATAACCACACCCACAGGTGATCACATGACTATGACATCACCCAAGCTCCTATTGCACACAGCCACACACAGGCTTCCCTGACACATTGTAACGGAAAGTACTACTCAGCAGTACCTCTGCTGATCATTATGATCTTTTAGTATCCTACACCTATCAGGGTAATGGAAATGCTTATACGGCTGCCCTGGGACACCCACACAGCGCCCCCTAGTGGACACAGCGGTCACTGCACCACATACCTCCCCCCTATGTTCAAACCTGTGGGGTTGAACACACAGCATAACCCCCGGCTCTCGAGACTGGGCATTCACTACACCTTGCCCACCAGGTCGAGAGAACAGTCTCCATTTGTCATACGGCTTCATCTCTACGTTAGGCCTCCCCCGCTCCCAGCGGTCATAATACCGGTTATTGTCTTTGACCCTCCAGTCACGGTTTGTCTGCCTCATCAGACACTCTCTAGTCTCCACCTGTCTGCAGTACGCTTCGTCACCTGATCTTTCTCTCACTGACCGTCTCTCTCGGTTGGTGCGGTCATAAGTCTTAGTAGAGCCTGCTGTCTGGTCTGAGTCTGACTCAGTCAGCGTCTCACAGGAACTATGGTCTTTCAACTCATCCTGCCAGTCGAACTACCACTTGCTGACACTCTTCTGCCACTTCTTGGAGGAACCGTTCAGGTCCTTACATCTTGGGTTGGAGGCGGCCGCCACCTGGTATTCTGTATTTCTTTATTAATTCGCCGATGGTCCAGCCTCAACTGCTCAATTTCTTGCAGGTACTCAACTCGATACTCCATGAGCATCCGAAAGTCTCTCAGGCTTTCCACGGAGCCAACCACCATGATGGAAATCCTATCCACTTCCCTGGATACCTGGTCTTCATCATCAGGAGGGATCCTCACCCTCACCCTCACCACACCGGAGATATTCACAAGGTCTTGTATTACCTTCCAATGATTCTCCCAATCAGAACTTTGGGTACCGGAACCACATCTTTCCTCAAACCCAACCGATTCCATAGCCTCTTTTGCTATCTCTAGGCGTCGCGCAGCCTTCATATTACTCTGCCTAACCAATTATTTGACACGTAGACACTGCAAATGCATCTCTTTCAGGACAGCTACTCGGTTTGATGTACCTTCCCTGGCTGATACTATCACCAACTGCCGAATCTCAGGTGCCCAGTGCACCTCACACGCTTTGACCGCCTCTTTGAAAGCCTCATGTACACCTTCCTCCGCACAGGCTTCTTGCATGTCTTCGGGTACCTCGATCACAGATTTGAAGGTCGTGGTCTTGCTCTCTTCCTGGACAGAAGACTCTGGCTTTACCACGGACACTTCCCTCACTACAGTTGACCCGACCGGGTGACTGTCTTCTTCGGCTCTTTGCTCACCAACTTCAGGAGATTTTATCTCCTCGTGAGCCTTTGCCAAGATAGGTACCGGCAGTTCCGTCTTGTTATCACTCGGACCCAGCCGTTGCACATCTCCGTCCAAGCTCTTCTCCCGCAGAAGACCTTCTACTACTCCTCTGAGTTCCTCCATCTCTTCCTTAAGGCTCTTGTTCACACTTTGCCAGGTGGACAGGTGACCTCTGAGCTCCAAGACTTCTTTCTCGAGCCCCTCCACCTTGTGCTCGGCCAATTGTCTCAAGATTCTTTCTTGTTTGACATGTTCTTCCACTGTCTCTTTTATTAGTTGTATCTCCTGATCTTGTTCTCTTTTGACCAGCATGTGTCGCACCACTAATTCTTTAATTATATCGTCAAAGGGTACCACTGAGTCAGTCCTATCAGTCGAGTGAACCCCCCGGTTACCCTCTGACTGTGTTTCTATTCCCGTTATCTTCTCGATCAGGTTACCACCAGTCCTGTCATGAGTTTCAGTCAGCACAGCATTAGATTCTGTCCTAGTGGTGGCTGCTGGCAATAACACGTCACAGTCACACCACACTGTACGGTGAACCCCCAAGACACTCTCTATCCGTGTGTCAGCTCCGCTCTTTTCGTTTACCACACCATTTTCATTCACACTGTGGTACGCTTCAGGTGACGCCAGGTCAGTAAATTCGTCTGACGCAATTCTTTCTCCGGTCGCCCTTACGTCTGGCCTGTCCACGTTAGGAGGCGTCAGCGTCTCAGTGTCTGCTAGCACTACCGTAGAAACATCTCTATCATCCTGCCCCACATCTTTAAATATGACAAAGTCCCGGCGCCTCTCAAAGGTATGCACTAAGTTTGGTGGCATACTACCACCTTGGCACCCCCCCTTTGTCATCTCAATCAGGACTCTGTCCACTTTATATTTCACAATGACCCCGTGGACACAGCGAACTCTGACGTTTTTCTCGGTAAGAGATAAAACGAGCGGAGTTCCTGTCAGAGTCACCTGACTCCTTGAGTCCAGCCTACCAGGGACTCCTTCCCGATGCAGCATCACGGTACACACCTGCAGCCCATCGTCACTATCCGGAAAGGATATCCCACATTCTGACCAAGTCATACACACACACTGCGGTACTCCAGACATACCCACTGAGCCATCCAGTGCTGTCATTTCTTCAAGCTTGGCCCCTTTCTGGACCACCACCCCACTTTGGGTTGCCGTCCCCTCCCGGGACTCCACCCCTTTTTGGGTTACCGCTCCAATTTGGGTCACCGCCCCCTTTCGGGATTTCCCCATGTCCGTTCTGTAGAACTTCTTATGCCACAGTTCACATAGTACAGTTTTTTTTTTTTTTTGCGATACCACACAAGTCTTTGTTGTCACCTCCACAGCTCCTGCTGTCACCGATCACCGGCACCACCGGCTGCTGTTCACACACACACAGCGGCTGGTGTCACTGCAGCTCCTGCTGCGCCGTCTTCGTGGACCCACCGATCCACCGGAAGCCGCTTGTCCCCTTCGTAACCCCGCCGGGTTACCGGAAGCCGCTTGTCACCCTCGAAGATAAAAGAAACCACAAAAGCGCGCCCATAGGGCCTTACCAGTGCAGGTATAATGGGTATAAAGAAATAATACAGGGTACTCACCCTTAATAGTTGTGTAAAGCCACAACTACTGTATCCGCTTAGTCACATGCAATAAAGCTGCAGCAGGATGGTGTAGACAGACAGCGTCTGCTACCAATGCTCCAAGAGGAGATACCAAAAAAGGAAAACACCAGGTCCCTGTGCTGCGAGACCTTCGTGACCCCACTGAGCCACAGCAAGCACCTTCAGGTTTTGCAGAGGAAGAAGAAAAACACATGCACGAAAAACTCCAAAAAAACTCACGTATCTTGTCTGTGCGCTACTCAGGATGTACCGTCTCCCACCTGAGACCATCCAACACACAGGGCACACCGGGTGCTATTCAGGGAACCTACCCTCCTCCCAGGGTCTCCCAACACACCGGCCTCACCAGGTCCAAGGTCATATCACGTGTTCCAGGGATCCAATTCCTCTCCCAGAACCTCCCAACACTGACTCTCCAGGACCTTGCTCACTGATCCAGGTCAGTACAACAACGAACACCTGTCGTTACCTGTGTCGGCCACACAGGTCCTCGGGTACCTCTTATCAGCAGAGGCACCCTAGCAATCATCAGTCTCTTTCACTGAGCTGCTGTCAATATACGACTTTCACAACATTCAGCCCTCCTGGCTCAGCGTTGCCAGCACTGCAACATGTGCTGTTGGAACCGCAGCCCTTAGCAACAAAGTTTTTTTTTCGCAGTCCTTTTCCGTTGCCCCCAGCAACAAGGCTACTATATTGCCCTTAGCAATTCTCCACCATTTGTGAGGTAGCGCTGTCATTCAGGGTTGGGGGACACTCGCAGCGATCAAAAACACATCCAGCACAGGATTTTCCAACAAATCATAGTCCATGAGGTTTATTCATCCTTCATAAACCTCCAGCAGTAACATGCAACGGTCTTATAGCAGACAGCAGGGTATCTTCACACTGGAGCTCTGCTCCCCTATAGCCTTCCTAGTCACACAGGCTGTGCTTCATCTAGCCAGCAGGCTATATAGTCTCTCAGTAGCAGTCCCATCTCTGGGTTACCTTGCATGCTGCTTTACACTGCAAACGTTCCTTCCCTCTCCCTGGGAACGGTCAGGCACACATCGCCATTAGTCACAGCGTCCACACGTGCTGTTAGTGAGGAGATCCTTCTCCACACGCGACCTTCCAAACTGGACCAATCAGGTCTCAGCATTCACCCCCTGTGACCAGACCTCAGGTACCTTATATGGTCCATAACCACACCCACAGGTGATCACATGACTATGACCTCACCCAAGGTCCTATTGCACACAGCCACACACAGGCTTCCCTGACACATTGTAACGGAACGTACTACTCAGCAGTACATCTGCTGATCATTATGATCTTTCAGTATCCTACACCTATCAGGGTAATGGAAATGCTTATACGGCTGTCCTGGGACACCCACACAGCGCCCCCTAGCGGACACAGCGGTCACTGCACCACAATACATTGTCTATTGACAATGTGCAGCTAGTCATAGAAATGATAACATCCTGGTGACAAAGTCTTGACTGCAAGTAAACAACAGCACACAGCTTGATAACTAACACATTGATGAATTCTGTATTTCAACCCCTACCTCATGTTGTTCTCAAGATTACATAGCAAAAACCTGCTGACAGATTACCTTTTACATTTCTTGCCACATTACTTAAGGGAATATTCACAGTCAACAGATTTTTAGCAGACATTTATGCACCTGACCAAGTAATATGAATAGGGTTTGCAGATATATGTGTTTGTCACTAAAACAAACCCAATTTGGGATGAATAGGACAAGCACAGACAATTAGCAAAAATCTGTATGAATATACCCTAAGAGCTAGGCATATAAATAGCTGACCTACATACTGGAATACATTTTATTTTCTAAATCTGAATCCACCAGCTGAACTCGGTTTGAGGCAGTGAGACACATGCTCTTGAAATAATTGTTATCATTATTATCCACCTTCTTGAACAGTTACGAAGCTTTCATAATAAACTGTGTCCAAGCATCTTTGCTGCCAATGATTCAGAATATGCAAGGCCTGGTCACCAAGGACTTCCCAATCTAAATGCTAATATTTCTTATCCACGAGGGCAAGGACTACTGAGCGGCTCTTCTCATTCAAGATTTGTGTAAAAGGAAACGCATAAGGCAGTACACAATCTCTAGAGACAAAAATGAGTGGGCAGCATTCTGTACGATAGTTACTTACAGAATATAGACAGCAATAAGATGTACATAATCGTTAGTCAGTCCCCAGCTTCAGATATGAGTAAACATTACGAGAACAAAAAACATTTAGGCTAAGTTCACACTGGACGTTTTTACGCTGTTTTTTTTTTTTTACAGCAGCCAAACCTGAGTGCTTGGTAGGAAAGAAGCTGCGGCAAACACACAGGTTTTGGTGCTTTTTGCAGCGGTTTTGGTGCGTTTTTTTCATGCATTTTTTTCCATTCAATTAAATGTTAAACGCTGAAAAAACGCTGAAAGTAGTGAGATGCTCTATGTCCAAAAAACCAAGCAAAGCACAAAATACTGACGAAAAAAAAATAAGCTGTATGAATGAGATTTCTGGTACTGTCAAATGCAGCTGAAAAATAGCATAAAAAACGCAGCAAAAATGGCCAGTGTGAACATAGCCGAACTCACAAATTTATATGTGTCTTCGATTGACTTCGCATTAACACATCCGCTGCAGGCACTAAACTTTAGTCAGATATTTTTATTTTTTTTTTTTACTTTTATTGCTGAATTTATCAAAGTGAAAATAATAATACAAAGGTTTGGCCTTGCTGTCAGCCTATGCTTAATATAGCAAGCAATGGCAAATCAGAGCCTTGTAGCCAGGCTTTGCAGTTTTCCGAACAATTTAGATTTTTTTTTTACCCATCACTCTTCATTGTGGAATGCTTTTCACACGGTTTTTTTTTACATTTTTTTTTTTTAAGCTAAAAACAGACATACAATATTGTCCATGCAGGGCAGCGAGGAGAAAAAGATGATGTAGATGAAAGAAAGGGAAACAGCTAAAGTTTAGAATTTTATTTCTCCCTGTCGATCAGAGAAAATAAAATAAAAATCACCTACCTATTCTTGCCCAATATTACTGGAGGGGGCATTATTACTTAAGCCACAGAACTGAGGGTAGAGCAGGATGAGGATATTGTGTTAGTTGGTAATAAATGTGGATGTGTTGGAAATAAGAGAAGTAAAGTTTGTCTAATGTTACAAACTCTGCAGACAGAAATCATCATGATGGTCTACGCCAGTTGGAAAAGATGAAAGAAACAAAAGTAGACAATACCAACCAGAAAGAACTTCAACTTCAAAGTATATACCGTATATACTCATGTATAAGCCAAGATTTTCAGCCCATTTTTTGGGGCTGAAAGTCCCCCTCTCGGCTTATACACGAGTCATATACTGGGGGGTCGGCGGTGTCAGAGATCATACTCACCCCCTCCTGGTTCTTCTCTGCAGCTCCCCTGCTCTTCCTGCTTCAGCGGTCACGTGGTACCGCTCATTAAACTGATGAATATGCGCATATTTATGACTTTAATGAGGGGTACCACGTGACCGCTGAAGCAGGAAGAGCAGGAGAGCTGAGAACATGGAACAAGCAGAGGGGCTGCAGAGAAGAGCCAGGAGGCGGTGAGTATGAACGGGGGAGCCATATTCACCTGTCCCCGTTCCAGAGCCAGCAACGCTGATGATCAGCAGGCAGCAGGAGGTGAGTTTACAGTTTTTTTGTAACAAAGGCAGCGGCAGCAGCAGCAACATGATGGGGCCACTCACTGTCATTATCTGGGGCCACTCACTGTGCAGCAATATCTGGGGCCACTCACTGTGCAGCATTATCTGGGGCCACTCACTGTGCAGCATTATCTGGGGCCACTCACTGTGCAGCATTATCTGGGGCCACTCACTGTGCAGCATTATCTGGGGCCACTCACTGTGCAGCATTATCTGGGGCCACTCACTGTGCAGCATTATCTGGGGCCACTCACTGTGCAGCATTATCTGGGGCCACTCACTGTGCAGCATTATCTGGGCCACTCACTGTGCAGCATTATCTGGGGCCACTCACTGTGCAGCATTATCTGGGGCCACTCACTGTGCAGCATTATCTGGGGCCACTCACTGTGCAGCATTATCTGGGGCCACTCACTGTGCAGCATTATCTGGGGCCACTCACTGTGCAGCAAAACTGGGGCCACTCACTGTGCAGCGTTATCTGAGGCCACTCACTGTGCAGCATTATCTGGGGCCACTCACTGTGCAGCAAAACTGGGGCCACTCACTGTGCAGCAAAACTGGGGCCACTCACTGTGCAGCATTATCTGGGGCCACTCACTGTGCAGCAAAACTGGGGCCACTCACTGTGCACCCTAGGCTTATACGCGAGTCAATAAGTTTTGACAGTTTTTTGTGACAGGAAGGGGGGGGTCGGCTTATACACGAGTATATACAATAACTGTCTTTTGTCACTTATGGTCTGTTGAACTAGTATCTACCACTATATAGCACTGCATGGTGGTAATAGCGGTCTGTTTTATAATGTTTTTGCCTACAGTTTTTTGTTTGTTCTTTAGAGGGATTGCAGACGGATTTATTTAACAGTTTTGTGGTGCAGTTTATTCACTCTGAAGTGGCATATAGTATATAGAAGCCTATGGTATAGGATTTTTGTATAGTATGTTTTATTTTGTATACGGAAGGTGAAATAAGTATTGAATACGTCACCAATTTTCTAAGGCCTGTTTCACACTTCCGTTTTTTCAAATCCGTCAAAATCCGTTGTTTTCCGTAAAAAAACGGATCCGCCATTTTTTGCAGGATCCGTTTTTTTTGTCCCATAGACTTCCATTACGGTTACCGCGGATCCGTCAAAAAAACGGATCCGTTTTTAAAAAACGGATCCGTTTGCATCAGTTTCCGTCAAAAAAACGGAAACGGATCCGTTTGGCGGACACAAAAACGGAAGTGTGAAACAGGCCTAAGTAAATATATTTCTAAAGGTGCCATGAATGTCTCACAAGATCATCTGATCCACACAGGCAAAAAAAAATTAAACCATAGACGTCCATAAATTAATGCGCAGATGATCTTGGCACCAAGATCTCGGGAGATGAGATTTCAGCGTTGAGATCTCATCTCCCAAGATCTTCATCTGCACATGTGCCGCCCCCCAGCGGCCATTTTCCCCAGAGTCTACCGCACAGGAAACCATGGAACTGCCAGGGGCTCTGGCCTTTCACAAAATGTGGGCAGAGTCCCACGGCAGCACCGCCACTGGGACACAGTGCAGCACTGCCACCGGGACACAGCACAGTACCACCACCGGGACACAGCACAGCGGCACATAGATAAGGTATATCCGCATTATAAGATGCACCCCAATTTTCCCTACAAATTTTGGGGAAAAAAATCGTAGTTACAGATAACGGTATTTCTCTGATCCCATGACGGCACCACGGAGAGAATTACAAAGATTGTACATCTAGGGAGGGACCACCGCCTCCAGAACCCTTTTCCCAAAGGTGAGGTCTGAAGAGGAGGTCAAGTCTAGATGGTAATGTTTGAAAAATGTAGAGGGGGAAGACCAAGTGGCAGCTCTACATATCTGATCTATTGAAGCACCGGCTTTCTCTGCCCAGGATGATGCCACTGCCTTGGTTGAGTGGGCCCTTACGTCCTCCGGTATGGCCGCCCCACGAGAGGAGTAGGATAGGGTGATGGCTTCTCTTAACCACCTCGCCAGTGTGGCCTTCGATGCTTTTTGACCCTTCCTAAATTCCCTCGTGGTTGTTAAATATTGGACCAGGCATCTTTTTACATCTAAAGTGTGCAACACCTCTTCTGTTTTGTTTTTGGTATTGGGGCAGAAAGAGGGTAGGGAAATTTCCTGGGTCCTATGAAACTGTGACGACACCTTGGGGAGATATACTGGGTCGGTTTTAAGAATTACTCTATCATCCAGAATTTGTGTGAAGGGTGCGTGGGCAGACAGAGCTTACATGTCACTAATACGGCAGGCAGAAGTTAAGGCTACGAGGAGGGAAATCTTAATTGACAATATTTTTAAGGGAGCCTCCGCTAGGGGTTCGAAGGGAGATTTGGTTAGTGCGTTTAGCACCAGGTTTAGATCCCAGGGTGGGGTGGTGTGTAGAGGGATCGGCCTGGACCTACTTGAGGCTCTAATGAATCCGTGGTGCCGTCATGAGGGATAGAGAAAAGTGCGTCTTATCTGAACAATACGGTAATACTTTGTACAAACGCATTTGTTGGTGATGGCTACTTTAAGATGCCTCCTTGTATGGATAAACTAGTCGCTTACATTGCTCAGGTGTGACTTTGGCCCATTCTTCCACACAAACACTTCAATATCCTGAAGGTTCCGTGAGCTCCTTTTACGATCGCTGAGCTTTTGTGCCTTCCATAATTTTTGCCGCGTCTTTCTGTAGCTCTCCCACAGGGGGTCCTTGCCTCTTGGACAACTTTTTTGATAATGAATTTAACTCCACTTTCTGAAATCTTGCATATTGCACCTGGACATGACGGGTTTATGGTGAAATTATGCTTTTTCCACTTTGGGATAATGGCTCCAACAGCGCTCACTGGAATCTTCAGTAGTTTCGAAATGGTTTTGTAACCAATGCCATCAGTATATTTTGCAACAATAAGGTTGCAAAGGTCTTAAGACAGCTCACTGTTTTTTTTTCTCATCATGAAATGTTTCTTGTGTGGCACCTTGGTAATGGGACACCTTTTTATAGGGAATCAGTTGAACCACCTGATATTTTTCACTAAGTGGCAGGATTGCTTTCTTTTTACGGATATATTTCAGTCGGTGTTATGACTTTCCAGGGCATTTTTTACTTCCCTTTCTTCATGTGTTCAATACTTTTTCCGGGTCATTTCTCAGTATTACACAACTTAGGTTATGGACATCTATGGTTTAATTCTATTTGCCCTTGTGTGCACTGGATGGGTTGTTAATGACATTTGTTGAGAATTTCATGTTAATAGCACCATTAGAAACATATTTTATTAGATAATTGTTGACTTGTTCAATATTTATTCCACCCACTGCAATTACTTACTACACTTACATAGTGGTAATTCCAGTTGTCCGAGTGAGACAGTATTATTCATGCCTATAATTGTTCCCTAACTACACTATCTAACGGTTATTGTACTTTTTTTCCCTACTTCCAGTGTGATGACACTTTGCTTTAAAATCCCAGTGCATGCTTGAATACTTCGCTATCAAAGCAGGGGGCAAAGGTGGTCACTTTCACAGTGTCTGCTCTCTCCCTGAAACAAAGTGACATCAGTGACACTCATTTCCAGTGCGGATTTAGTTTCTTCTCTATCCTGGCACACTGTCATTGTGCGATGTGTACAATCACAGTTCGTTCTGTGTTACCACTGTGTCTGGGTACCTGGCATGCAGAAACCAGCACTGCCCCGAAGTTGCTTGTGGCTCCCACCCAAATGGCATCCCATGTAATCACGGGCTGCCAATGGTAGTCATGAAAATTGGAGGTCAAATGACTACCTCCGGGACTGGGACTGACAGCTATGGTGGCCTGTTAGACCATGACAGGAGCATGATCTATAAGGCATTCTGTCAGTGTAACACTGACAACTGTAACACATTGCAATGCATTATACCAGTGATCAGAGTAATAAAATTTAAGTCCCATAGAAAGACTAAGTAAAAACATTTAAGTAAAACTAAAAAAAAATCCCCAAATAAAAAAGGAAAATACTGTATCAATAAAAACGTGAAAACTTTTTTGTTACCAATGATTCACCATATTAACGTAACAGATAAGAAAGCATGTAAATAATTTAAAAAGTTTATCTTTTATTAAACAACAATTTTAAAAGGATATAGACAGAACAAAGTGAAATGAGGGAACAAATCCTATGGTTGTGCATTAAATATGAAAACAACTCAAGAATGAATGTTTTAAATTTCAAAAAATTGTATACCATATAGGAGATAATATAACCCACATTTTATTGCGGCCTCATATGTGCTTGCAAGGTTTTGTGACTAAACCTCCCATCTAAGTACTAATATTATCAAAAGCAACAGGTCATTATAAAGTAAAGTGAGTCCTGATGATTCAAAAAGTACATCTCCAATGTCCAGATAACGCCTATGCATGTGAATTATCACCAGAACAAAAGCATAAAATTAATTTTGTTAAAAATACCTGTCACTTAGTGAGCTGTTAGTAGCGTCTCCCGAAGAAGCGAAATGCACGTCGGGGCAGAGGGACTCCATGGTCGTGCTACTAACAGCTCACTAAGTGGTGTTATCTGGGTTATTTTATCTCCTATAAAAAATTGCTGTTTAACAAAAGATAAACATTTAATTATTTACATGCTTATTTGTTAGCTTAATATGGTGAATCATTGTTAACAAAATTTTCATGATTTATATGAGAAGTATAATTTTGATAGATTATATAAAGGACACATTTTGTGATTAAATCAATAAAAAAGTATATGTATGTATCTTAAAAAAAAAAAAAAAAAAAAGCACAAAAACAATCTCAATCACTGGGTTAGGTTGAAGAATTTAGCGTTATTACCACTTAAAATGACACTGGTCAGAATTTAAAGAAATTGGCCTGGTCAGAAAAGTGAAGACAGGCTTGGAGTAAAGGGGTTAACAGCCAAATAGATCATGCCAAGAGAAAGATGGTAAAGGGGTTGGAAAAAATGTTTTTGGATTTTTTTTCTTCAGAAATAGCCCCACTCATGAGTTGCAATACCAAACTATAAATGCAATTTCACTTGAATAAGAATGAGCTGCAACACTCAACACAGATAGAATCCCATTCTTGAGCGGTTTCTGGAAAAATCTTTAACAACATGTAAAACCCACCACACACAATAATAAATTTGTTGCGCCTCAATTTTGAGGGGAATAGGTCCAAGACAGGTATGTGAAACCCTTTGAGACTTTTTTTTTTTTTTAAAACAAAGATAAATCATAAGAGTTACTTACTTTTGCAAGAAATACTTTATCATGCCTCAAAATTTGAATTGACCATCTATCTGAGTTTTCACATGCATTTTGCATCTGTCTGCCAGGTTTATCATTAATTAGTCCGTGTTGATAACTGTAATTGACATCAAAAACTCTGCAGGGTTGTATTTATGCTTCAGAAGGCATGAAATTGATTTCATTGGCTCAGTTTCAGCTTTCAGCGCTAGGCTAATTTTAATGGAGTTAGAAAAGTCAAACCTATTCTTCCCAAATTCTTTGTTTTCTGAAATACTCAGAGAAAAAAAACAAAATGGGAACAGTTTCTATTAGAAACCATCAGAAAAAAATACGTTAATGATTATTTCCAATGATGCAGGATTAGCTAATGCCACAAACTGTAAATGAGATGTATGGTCTAAAAACATTCTTTTTAAATTAGAGTTCTGTCAGAAGCCTTTAGTACCTGTTGTTTCCATAAGACTATGTTTAAAACATTTTTTTTTAAATATTCCAGTTTTCACATTAAATCTGACACTTCCTGTTGTCTGTAGCTCCTGTCTAAACTTAGGTGTGTAGATTTGGACAGAGTAAGAAGGCAGAGGTTAGGTGACAGCTGTGTCACTGATGTCTTCACACAGCAGCAGATTTGGTGCAGTGTATGTGTGAGCACTGCATCTCTAATGACACAAATACTGATGGGAGCAGCCTGTCCCAGAATACAGGACGATTTTCCCTCCTCACTAGTTTCACTTTCCATAGAACACTGTTCAGCGTGTGTCTGGGGGAGGAGCAGCTGCTCTCTGCACTGAGGCTGCTAGAGGCAGAGGATTTGTTACTGTGTGATGAGGGCTGCTTCATGTGGACGGGGAGGGCCTGTAGCTATGGAGGGTGGGGATGTTGCTATAGAGGGCATGTTTGGAGTAGAGTAGGAAGTTACGACTAGTTCTCATTTCAATGCCATAACACACCCCCCTTGGACGTTCTGTTCAGAATATCTAGAAAACCGTGCAAACTAGTGACAGAAAGTCAATTACTTATTGTCATAATTCTGCAGCCCAGATAAGTACTGAGATTATGTGAAAAGCCCGGACAACTCCTTTAAGTAGCATGCTCCATCAAAGATGATACACTGATTCTAAAGAAGAACTAAGATCTACATACCATTCCAGCACATACGGAACACACTTGTGGAGGCCACACAGTTCTTGTATGAGCGACCAGTCACATTCAGTGTACTGAATACACTCTTCTGTTCATTGCAGTTCCAATTGAAGGAATTATCACAGATATACAAGGCATATTCACAGTATATGTAATAAATATCTAATAGATTCAAGTTCCTCTTCTAAAACTTGAATCTATGTCCAGAATGGGGGTCTGATTGGTGCCACACCACTGCAACTGGATATATGGGTATATCTCTGTATTCACTTCTATGGCAGTTCTGAAAACAGCTGGAGCCTCCTCTGTTCATATGTCAACAGCAGAGCATCATACTGCTTTATCTTTGGCTTATCTTGGCTCTTCTGAGAAAGGTTAGCAGAATGGTATACAGGCTCATAAAAGATGTACAATAAATTAATTTTTATTTATTATAAAATCAATGTAATAGTAGATATTAAACTGATCTATGGTACTAGTGTTCAAAACAGACCCACTTTTATCTTGCATAATTAGGCAGTTGATAACTCTTACTGCATTGATAAATACTAAAATTGCATATTTATTTTTTGATATTTGACTACTATGATTTTTCACTTAGAGGTTGTGTCATTTTCTGAAACAATAATTGACAATGTTGACAATGTTGACCAACTACAATTTTATTAATGTGTCGTTAACAAGAACAAAGCAATGGTTTCCCATCAGTTGATATTAAGCCAATTTAATAAAGTCTATCATTACCAAAGAATGTACATGTCTGCTGTATTAGTTATAAGAAAATGGAGAGTCCATCTTGTAGTATGCCAAAGATGTGCTACCGTATAAATTGTAGCTTAATACTGCTACAGAAACATTTTGTTTTCAGTAGATAAAAAAAAATGAAAAGGAAATAATGTCACAATTACAAAGATCTGTCTACTGAATGATATTTGATTGCATACAGTAGATGATTATCACAATTGTCCTTGTGCACTGGCAGTGAAAGAATTATAATGAGCACTGACAAAGCCGGATTTATATAATGGGTAAATATCATTACAATTACATGAACACAATGAATAAGAATTTCACTTGAAATAATTTTATTGGTACAGTATCTGATGCTGTCACAACATATACAGTCACGGCCAAAAGTGTTGGCACCCTTGAAAATGAAGCATTTCTCCCAAAACATTATTGCAATTATTGCTTTCCCAGAAGGATTTTGGCTTACTAAGGTACATTTTGGCAAACTGCAGTGTAGCTTTTTTTATGTCTCAGTGTCAGCACTGGGGGTCCTCCTGGGTCTCCTGTCATAGCATTTCACTTTATTCAAATATCAACGGATAGTTCATGCTGATACTGCTGCACTCTTGGCCTGCAGGACAGCTTGAATTTCTTTGGAACAAGAATGGGACTGATTATCCACCATCTGGACTATCCTGCCTTGCAACTCTTCTCTGCTGTCCACGTCCAGGAAGATTAGCTACAGTGCCATGGGTTGTTAACTTTCGGACTATGTTGCGCACCATGAACAAAGGAACATCATTAAGATCACTGGAGATGAACTTGTAACCTTGAAGTTGATGTTGTTCAGCAATTTTGGCTCTCAATTCCTCAGACAATTCTCTTCTCCTGTTTCTGTTCTCCATGCATAGTGTGGCACATACAGTCACACAATGGAAAGACTGAGTCAACTTCTCCCCTTTTTATCTAGTTTCAATTGTGATTTTCATATTGCTCACACCTGTTACTTGCCACAGGTGAGTATGAACGAGAATCACATGCTTAAAACAAAGTTGTTTACCCACAATTTTGGAAAGCTGCAAACAATATTGCCAACCCCATTTTCGGGGTTGTGGGTGAATTTATGTCCAATTTGCCTTTTTTCTCAGTTTTTTTGAGTTGCACACAACGGAAATAAACAAAACAGGTGTATAGCAAAATGTGTAATTGCAATAATTTTGTGGTGGAAATACTTCATTTTCTGTAACAAGGGTGCCAACACTTTCAGCCAGGACTGCATTTATTCTCTTCATATACAGTAACAATGTCAGGATAACAGTATAAACATGTTTAGGGTAATTTTTTTTTACTTAAACCTGTCACCAGGTTTTTGGTACCTCATCTAAGAGCAGGATGATAAAGGCAAAGCTACCCGGAAACTAAAGATCGCATAATTTACTACTGGGTGCAGCAGTTCTGACACAATCAGAGGTTTTAGATGCAGTATGAAGCAGAGCTTAGAAAGCTGACCCTGCCCACATCAGGTTCTGTATTTAAATTGTCTATTGACAGTGAGCTGCTTATCAAAGGAGAGGGCGGAGTTGGACTAGCAAGTGTGTGTCAGCTAGTCTAAGCAATGATAATGTCCTAGTGATAAAACCTCCACTGTAAGTAAACACAAAGCTTGATAAGTGATGCATCGTTGAATCCAGTGTTTTAACAGCTATGTCATTTTGTCCTCAGACTACATAGTAAAACCGGCTGACAGACTCCCTTTAAAAGGAACCTGTCAGACAATTACTTCTGCCCCATCTTCTTGGCAGAATGAATTGCAGCCTGACTGTGTGATTTCAGCAGGTATAGCATTCTCTGGAACACTCTGTTTTTTCAGAGAAAATATACTTTTGAGATACTAGTATGATGCTACCCCTGGCCGGATTTGTGTAGAGCTGCATCTGCAAATTGACAGGCCTATCTTGGCCTATCCTTATGTAATGTCAGGGAGAGACCATTCAGTCCACTCCAACGGCACTGGGAGAAATGTTCCGAGCAGAGCCACATTAGTCTCATATCCGGCTTTGGTCCTCCAGACAGATCTTCAAACTATCTTTTCTCTGAAACACACGTGCATTTTAGAAAATAATATAACTTTCTACAATCGTGCAGCCAAGCAATGATTCATACTGTCCACAGTGCAGTTTGGACATCACAAATCTGACATGTTCCTTTTATATACACGTACTTTGAACAAAAATCATTTTCCAAATGAGTTTCACTCAAATTTTGCAAGAATTAAATTCAAAAACAAAATTCAGGTACATGTCCAGGGTTTTGAACTCTCAATAATATGTACAATTTAATTTTTATATAAAAGAAAAAAAGAAAAAGACAAATGAGAGAGGAGGGGTTACATTTCAAAAGGTAAGAAACAAGGAAAGGACAAAGGGGATGAAGGAAAATCTCTGTGACTTTCTCTTGATGTTTGATTTGTCCAAAGGTGGGTACAGAGATTTCAGCGCTAATAGTGAGGTTTTTTATGACACGTGAGGCCCGGGAATATAAGTGCCGACACAGGAAGTGAGTATAAGGGTTTTTAAAGGGGCCAAACATGGGGATTGAGGCTTATTCTGCAGTCATCTATATACAGTGAAACAGGTTGAAGACGACATATTATTCAAATGTTTCAATTAAATTCAATAGCAAACATGATATTTAGTCCAAAATAACGACATTTTAATAGAAAGATTAACAACTCTGAAGGCGGCTCATACCCTGAAAGTAGTCGGATCCTTAAAGATGTTTAAGAAAAAACAAATATTGTAATTATGGTATGCCATACAGGTGCTTCTTACAAAATTAGAATATCATCAAAAAGTTCATTTATTTCAGCTCAATACAAGAAGTGAAACTCATATTATATAGAGTCATCACAAACAGAGTGAACTATTTCAAGTGTTTATTTCTGTTAATGTTGATGATTATGGCTTACAGCCAATGAAAACCCAAAAGTCATTATCTCAAGTGAATTATAATTAACAAAAAAACAACTGCAAAGGCTTCCTGAGCATTTAAAAAGGTCAATTTTTAACATGGACCAGTAGAAGAGCAAACCAGCGCAAAACGGTCATTGTCAGTCATGTCTCTTCATACGAAATTTCTGCACCTGTCACCACGATGCTAGACACTTTGGCACTTTTTTGATAGGTGTCCAATAATGAAAATTAAAAAGGACTGAAGTCTCTTGTGAAAGAAGGGTGAGTGCTGACTTTCTTTTCATATACATTATAGTGAAACTAATTTTTCCTTGTTTTTGCATAGCTCTGCATTGGAATAATAGAGGATGCAATTGCCTGCTACATTGGTAAAAGTGCTTCAAAATTTGGTGCTTAAACCCTTAAACTGATCACTTGTCATACTCTCCCTAGAAACATTTTGCTAACAGAGGACTGGAGCAACGCCTTGACCGCCCCACAATGTGTTTAATCAACAATAGCAACCTAGTCCAAATGTATATAGTCCATTAATGCTACCTGACACCTAGCAGGTTATATACAATCTGGTCTGAGTCTCTGGTCTGATGAGACGAAGATAGAACTTTTTGGTGATAATTCTAAGCGGTATGTGTGGAGAAAACCAGGCACTGCTCATCATCTGCCCAATACAATCCCAACAGAGAAACATGGTGGTAGCAGCATCATGCTATGGGGGTGTTTTTCAGCTGCAGGGACAGAACTGGTTGCAACTGAAGGAAACATGAATGCGGCCAAGTACAGAGATATCCTGGATGAAAACCTCTTCCAGACTGCTCTGGACCTCAGACTTGGCCGAAGGTTCACCTTCCAACAAGAGAATGACCCTAAGCACACAGCTAAAATAACAAAGGAGTGGCTTCAGAACAACTCTGTGACCATTCTAGACTAGCCCAGCCAGAGCCCTGACCTAAACCCAATTGAGCATCTCTGGAGAGACCTGAAAATGGCTGTCCACCAACCAACCTGATGGAACTGGAGAGGATCTGCAAGGAAGAATGGCAGAGGATCCCCAAATCCAGGTGTAAAAAACTTGCTGCATCATTCCCAAGAAGGATCATGGCTGTACTAGCTCAAAAGGCTGCTTATACTCAATACTGTGCAAAGGGTCTGAATACTTATGACCATGTGATATTTCAGTTTTTATTTTTAATAAATTTGCAAAAATTTCTACATTTCTGTTTTTTTCAGTCAAGATGGATGCAGAGTGTATTTTAATGAGGAAAAAAAATGAACTTTTTTGAATTTACCAAATGGCTACAATGAAACAAGGTGAAAAATTTAAAATGGTTCTGAATACTTTCTGTACCCACTGTAAAATGGTTAGATCTACCACTGAAGATTGCCACAAGTGTGGGGAAGAGGCAGCAGATTTTATACACTTGATGTGGTATTGCACTCCTATTGCAGACTTTTGGAAGGCGGTCATAGCTATCCTCAGAGTGCATACAGACCCCTTGTACCCATTCTGCCATTCTGCCCTAAGGTACGTTTATTAGGAAACCACCTTGATGAGGAGACCTGGCCTCACACTCTTCTTAGGGAATCCTTGTTTTTGGCTAGCAAGGTTATCGCCATGAGATTGATGAGTAGAAGACCCCAGTGAATTTCACACTGTGTCAATATGGCAAATATGGTAAATTCTGTAGCTGCCCATGAGTGGGTGATATATAAAAATAAACTGTCCTCAAAATTTTGATAAGGTATGAATGCCTTATTTTTATTCTCCTTTGACTCACATCAGTCCCCAGGTGATGTTGAGTATTCTCTCATGATTAAAGTATATGATATTTTGTGCCTAACATTGGTGTCTAATGTTTTGGTTTAAGATGTTAAACCCATGGTATGTTAAGGGAAAGGTTAACTTTGACAGACATTATTAATGAGCAATGAGAAATCTTCAATACGAATTTAAAAAAAAAAAAAAAAAACACACACTCAGACCTAATTCAAACATTCATTTTCACATATATGTTCTATCCGCGTTTTTCAAGGATAAAACATGCATCCATTATTACTAGAGAAGGGTGAACCCTAATAGTAAAGTTCGGGGTCCGTACCAAACACCTACACTCCATCAGCCGCCACCTACTCTCGCTGTTATTAGTGGCAGCAGGCGTAGGCTGATGGGACTAGTAGTCCCATCAGCCAAAGCCACTTTTTACCTCCGGACACAGATGTGGACTCACGCTGTCAACTGACAGTGGGAGCCGCGGCTCTCTGCCTGGCAATAATGAGTTTACCGTGCTGACATACAATTGACAGCGTGGCAAACAGTGGATGTTCATGCTCCCCATACAAGTGAATGGGGTCCAGGTTTTGGGTACTTCTCTGGTACCCGAACCAAAACTTTTTTTTACTTTTCGGCCGAACCCGAAGATCCAGGGGTTCGCCCATCACCAATTATAACATATACGGTAGATCTGTTAGAATATTTGTGTTTTTTTGTGAACCGTGTGTCCACAAAAAATCCTCCAAAACATTGAGACATGTCCATTTTTGACACGAGTCTGAGATTAAAAATTACCCATACAAGTCTATGTGTCCATGAAATACACCAACAGCACTTTTTTCTTCAGAATAGAAAATTCAGGAACCAAACACTGCAGAAAAATGGATCCGAAACATTGAAGAAAATCAAGTTTTCTTTGTTTTTTTTTGTTTTTTTACACGAAAAACACTACTAGTGCCTGAATGAAGTTTTAGGTTGTGTAGATGTGTATCATTTGCTCAGTTGCAACCAAAAAAGCTCACTGTTTGCAGCGATTTTCTAAAATCAAGTAAAAAAAAAAGTGTTTTTACCGCAAAAAAAAATGCACCACAAATCCAAAATGTGAGCGAGGCAGTTACACAGGTCAATAGCTGAATTACAAATCTACATAATTAGTGTTTGGAGCATCTAAAAATGTGTTTTATGCAGCACAGGATTGACACCTTACCACAGAAAGAGATGATGTGACTGCTGTCTTCATGCACAAATTTCCTTGTAACGGCTTCTTCCATAATTTGCTTAACCTACAAATGACAAGGAAAAAAATTGAAAATAGATAGGAAAATAAATATTTTGGTACTGTTGGACAATGCATCTGTGCAGCAATGGTGACACGTAGCAGAATCACAATATTTTCTTATAAATATTCAGCATGCCGTAACCATATCTTTTCAATCGATTCCTAAACATTCAGCACATGGGCTCGCACTGGTACAGATTGCTAAACTGAGGTAATCATTTCTCTAGTTTATGACCAAGGAATTTTTCAAATACAAGGCGGTAGATAGACCCGATGTACCACAAGAACCTCACTCTTCTCTCTTTTCAGTAATATTTGTAATTTTTCCTTATGTCTAGCAATTAGAGGGTTATCGTCACCCCCCAAAAAAATCCACTATTTATAGGATGAGGTATATCTTGCTGAGGATATGATCACTAAAACCCACAGCGAAACTCGTCCTGAATTGAGCAGAGAGGTGAAGTGTCTACGGTATTGCCGAGTAAAGCACTCTGCTTTTTCAGTCAGTCCCTCACAAAATGAATGGAGCAGAGATTGATCGCGCAAACCGATACTCTACTGAAGACAAGATTTCAGGATAGCTGGGGGTCCAAGCGGATTGCCAGAAATCAGAAGGTTATCCCTTATTTGTTCTCACTGAGGATAAACTCCCAAAGATGTATGCTAAAGTGCATTCCACACATTTAGAGCACAAAGATGCTAGGCCATCTCAAGAGGACGTGTGTATAGGGAGTCAGGAGGAATGATTGTCATCCAAACCATATGTCCATGCCCTAAAAGTGTAGCATCGCATCAGTCTGACAGCGACTCCCTTCTAAAGAAAAATTAACTTTCAGAAAATATTTGCCCCATGAAGAGCCCCAATTTAACACAGCCATCTGAACCTAAATTACTAACTTCTGATTAAAAATCCACACATGAAGAACTTAAAATATTCTTTGAATAGGCTTCTTATTCATTTCAAAAGGAATACAAGCCAATAATGCACATGTGCTCTTTTCTCCACACGGAAAAAGAAGCAACATGACAGTTCCAAAAGGAATCTTTGTTTGAAAATGCTTCACACTCGACTTTTGAAACAACTGAAGCAAAAATAAAATGAGTTTCTGCTTAAACGCACTAAAAACTCATGTAATTCACACTTGACTATATCAATAAACTTTTATGAAAGAGAAACAGGAAGCATCAAAATCAAAGCAGTCTAACTTAAAAAATACATACCAAAAAGAGACAAAAAAAGCATTAATAACGTGATAAAAAGGAATGCAGAAAAATATTAACCACTGAATGTAAATCTCACACAGAAGCTCCCTGATGAAGAAAGGGTGAAACGTGCTTTGGGCAGGTGGAGACTGCACACTTTCACAGCTACTGTGATATATATCAACACATTAGGTTTTCTTATGCACTGGTACATGATTTGCTTACTTAACTGGTATAGTGTATGGTTTATCCCCATATTTAAATAGCCTCAATTTGCTAGAAGTCAGCTAAACCCTAACTAAAGGTTAACACAAAACATAACTTTTAATTATCCTCTTAACGACCAAGCCATTTTGTAGGTTAAAGACCAGGCCTTAATTTTGAAATTGGACCACTGTCACTTTATGTGGTTATAAGTCTAGAATGCTTCAACGTATCCCGCTAATTCGGAGAGTGTTTTCTCGTGATATATTGTACTTCATGTTAGTGGTAAAATTTCTTTGATATGACTTGCGTTTATTTATGGAAATATGGCAAAATTATTTAAAAATTTTGCAATTTTCAAACTTTTAATTTTTATGCCCTTAAATCAGAGAGATATGTCACAAAAAATAGTTAATAAATAACATTTTCCACATGTCTACTTTACATCAGCACAATCTTGGAACCAAAATTTTTTTTTTCTTAGGAAGTTATAAGGGTTAGAAGTTGACCAGCGATTTCTCATTTTTCCAACAAAATTTACAAAACCATTTTTTTTTAGGGACCACCTCCCATTTGAAGTGAGTTTGGGGGGTCAATATAACAGAAAATACCCAAAAGTGACACCATTCTAAAAACTGCACCCCTCAAGGTGCTCAAAACCACATTCAAGAAGTTTATTAACCTTTTAGGTACTTCACAAGAATTGAAGCAATGTGGAAGGAAAAAATGAACATTTAACTTTTTTTCCCCAAAATTTTTATTTGGACACAATTTTTTTTTATTTTGTTAAGGGTATCAGGAGAAAATGAACCACAATATTTGTTGTGCAATTTCTCCTGAGTACACCGATACCCCATGTGTGGAGGAAGACCAATCTTTAGACGCACAGCAGTGCTCAGAAGGGAAGGAGCATCGTTTGAGATTTTGAATGTCAAATTGGCTGGAATCTTAAGCGGACGCCATGTCGCGTTTGGAGAGCCCCTGATGTGCCTAAACAGTGGAAACCCCCCACAAGTGATCCCATTTTGGAAACTAGACCCCCCAAGGAACTTATCTAGATGTGTGGTGAGCACTTTGAACCCCCAAGGACTTCACAGAAGGTTATAACGTAGAGCCGTAAAATTAAAAAAATCATATTTTTTCCACAAAAATGATCTTCAATGAGCTATAATTTTTCCATATTTCGGCCGACAGAGTCATGTGCAGGCTTGATTTTTGCGGGAAGAGCTGACATTTTTATTGGTACCATTTTCGGGCACATAACGTTTTTTGATCGCTTTCTATTCTTATTTTTCTGTTCATTTTTGAATGAACAAAAACCAGCAGTTTAGGAATGCTTTTATTTTCTCCTCCGTTCCGCATGTGGTAAAATTAGTATGGCAGCTTTATTCTTCGGGTCACTACGATCACAGCGATACCTCATTTATATCGTTTTTTTATGTTTTGGTGTTTTTTACACAATAAAAACTTTTATAGAAAATATTTTTGCATCACTTTATTCTGCGAGCTATAACTTTTGTATTTTTTTGCTGATGACGTCGTATGGCGGCTTTTTTGTGGGACAAGATGACGTTTTCAGCGGTACCATGTTTATTTAGATTCGTCTTTTTGACCGCGTGTTATTGCACTTTTTCCAAGCGGTATGATGATACTGCTTGGAAAAAGTATAATTTGCTACTTTGTTTTTTGTTTTGTTTTTTACAGCATTCACTGAACGGGTTAACCTGGGTGATACTTTTATTGATGGGATTTTTACGGACGTGGTGATACCAAACGTGTTTTTTTTCCTTTTTTTTTTTTACATAAATGTGTAATTTTTAGGGGATTTTTTAGGGAATTTTTATATTTAATTTTTTTTTTTACATTTTTTTTAAAAAATTTTTAACCTTGTCCCTTTATGGGACTTTCACTTTCACTTTAGGTATAATACATTACAATGCTTCAGCATTGTAGTGCATTATACCAATGCTGAGAGCTGCTGACACCATGCTGTGAGCATGATCTCACCAGCTCTCCGTAGGTAAATGACCCGGAGGTTGTCATGACACCTCCAGGTCATCATGGCACAGGTCGGGCCCCGCGATTACATCGCAGGGACGCCGACCCGAGACAGAGGGAGCCCCCTACCCTCTGCCTCCCTCTCTGAACGCTGCGATCACGCTCGATCGCAGCAGTGAGGGGGTTAACAGCCAGGGGCGGTGGGGGCTCCGCTCATAGCTGTCAGTGCAGGAGGCTCAGCCACTGCAGAGCTGGGCTCCTACACTGATCAGGCAAGGAGAAGCTCAAATTTCAGCTTCTCTTGCTGATCTGTGGGCGCAGGGACCGAGTGCAAGGGTCCCTGCCCCCCTTCCTGTGCCTCTCAGCTGTCATAGACAGCTGTCGGCACTGAACTGAAACCGTGTGTTTACACGCAGTAACAGTTCAAAGGCAGGACGTGCAGAGTGCGTCATGGTGCTGAAAGTTACCTCCTACCATGACGGACTGTGCATGTCCATAGACATTAAGGGGTTAAAGTATTAAGGAATTGTAAAATTAAAATCTGCAAAAGTTAGTGGGTATATACTACTAGGATAACAATTGGGCTATCCAATCCTCTGAATTTATCGCCAATATCCTGCATATAAAATACTTAATAAGTAACATTTCTCACATGTTTACTTTACATTAGCACAATTTTGGAACCAATGTTTTTTTTTAGGAAGTTATAAGGGTTAAAAGTTAAACAGCGATTTCTCCTTTTTACAACACCATTGTTTTTTAGGGACCACTTCATATTTGAAGTCACTTTGATCACTTTGAGGGGTCTATATGATAGAAAATATCCAAAAGTGACACCATTCTAAAAACTGCACTCCTCAAAGTGCTCAAAAACACATTCAAGAAGTTTATTAACCATTCAGGTGCTTCACAGGAATTTTTGGAATGTTTTAAAAAAATGAACATCTAAGTTTTTTTCACACAAAAAATGACTTCAGATCCATTTTTATTTTATTTTCCCAAGGGTAACAGGAGAAATTGGATCCCAAGAGATGTTGAGCAATTTGTCCTGAGTATGCTGATACACCATAAGTGGGGGTAAACCACTGTTTGGGTGCATGGCAGAGCTCAGAAGGGAAGGAGAGCCAGATTTTACTGTTATGGTTTGCAGGTGCCATGACTCACTGGGAGAGCCCATGAGGTACCAAAAAAGCAGAACACCCCATAAGTGACCCCATTTTACAAACTACACCTCAATGAATTCATCTAGGGGTGCAGTGATCATATTGACATCATGGGTGTGAAACAGAATTTTATATCACTGGGCAGTGAGGACAAAATAACTACATTTTTACCACCAAAATTTTGTTTTAGCCAAAGATTTTATATTTTCACACAAGAAGTGGGTAAAAATGTCAACAAAACTTGTGTCATGATACCAGTGCTGGGTGACCGGCACTTCTGGGGTTAATGTTTTGATCTCAGTGCAGACTCTTACCTGCACACCTGGGACCTATTATGGTGGCCTCTCATTGGTTCTGGGAAAGCTTCTTATAGCCTCAGGAAGCTCCCATCACCCGTCAGTTATACTTTCGCCCTTGGCATTGTGTGGTGACCCCTGAGTGTGTTTGTGCTGTGTTCTGGTTGCTTGATTATCGGTGTACGACTCGGTCTGTTCTCTGGATATTGATTTGGATTCTGCTTGGTACCTTCTATGTCTGTTTGGTTTTGACTTCTGCTTGGCCCTGACTATCCGTTCTGTCTCATCCCTGGTGCTTTACTGATATCTCTGTGTATGACCTCCGTTTTGCCTGACTCTGAGTATTTCTGTATAGTGTCCTGCCATCTCTAAAAGCAGTGCGCTAAGCCCCGCCACCTTGCAGCACAGGACCCTAGGTCCTGTGACTGCTTGCTAAACTCAGCCTCCACAGGTCCTGTGTATCTGTACTTTCCGGCTGTACCTGACCCCGGGCCCCCCTACAGTGCGGGTGAGTCCCTTTTCACATGAGGCTGCACGCCGGTGCTGACAGGATCCTGAAAACTTGTCCCACAATTTCTACTGAACGTGGCAATACCCAATATGTGGCTTTGGGGAAGTGGCATCATCGCATGGTTTAGGTAAGGTATTTTTATTACACTCATTATGTCAATGTAGTATTTAATGGTTTCCACACCTATGTTCCAGCAATTTATCCAGTGTGAATTGCAGGCACTGTAGCCATAATTTGTAGAGATACAAGAATATGGCTAATACACTAAATGTTTTTTCTTTCCTCTGAATACAATTTTTACTATTGTTGGTGCTTAGTTGCGTTATTCATTTAGACTGTTGTTCATCAGTATTGGGATTATATAATGCTCTTGCCTGCCATCTGGTAGTAACACCCATCATCTTTGACTCATCACCATGCACCATATTGGCATTTTTAATTTACGGTTTGTCTTTTTAACCATTTCTAATAAAAGTAATAACAATGGGCTAGAGCCCAAGCCAGCTCACCATCTGCCACAGGTGCTCAGAACTCCGCTCAGATAAAACATAGAGACAATAGAAGAATCAAAAGAAATAAAATTTCTTGCTTTATTCTGAATATTTTAAAACATAGTGAAAAGGCAGAAAAAATCCTCCATAATAAAGAAATGCGCACAGAAGTGCTAGTAATAATGCAACGCGTTTTGATCACAGGTGGATCTTTATCATAGCTGACCTTAGGTTAACAGAGTAGGATATATAAACGTAGCAGTGACCAACAGAACAGCAGGAATGTATCAGGTGACTTATTTCATTTAAGGTCCTAAATCGGAACTTATTGCACAAGATACAACAGATAAGGTGCTGTTAAACCTACAAATAAAACATGCACATATATAGACAACATATAAATAAAGCATGAAAATTAATAATGAAACATTAGCTCATTTCTTTTGTTTAAACCTTTAGGATACCTTGTATTCAGATTGTAGATCCAGAACGCTTCTCTGGTTAGCAAACGTCTACGCATGTCACCTCCTCTTTAAAATATTCAGAATATAGCAAGAAATTTTATGGAGCTGGAATATCAATCTTGTGATTCTTCCATTTCTAATAAAGTATTATACTTTTGTTCATTTTACGCCCCTTTTTATATGTTATCTCCGTTATAGCGTAGAACAGCCCTTTATTACATAGTCCAACTTTTATGCTTAATTTCCTTGTCCTTTTGGGCTATATAATTATTTAGATTACTATAAGCATTATTTGCTAGGGATTCAATCTTTGTTTCCACCCCATATGTGGCTGTGCAGTGCTACATTTTCAGCCTACCCCTGCTGCTGCGAACAACAGTGACAGCAGGAGCGGCAAAAGGGATTATTCATCTGCCGCTCCTGCACTGTAAATAAATACGGTAATTTAAAGTAATTAAAAAAAAAAACAACGGAGTGAGTTCCCCCTATTTTTGATAACCAGCCAGTCAAAACTCACAGCTGGGGCCTGCAACCCTCAGCTGTCAGCTACAGTAAGGCTGATTATCATGAATAGAGGGGTTCCCACGCTGTTTTTTAAATCATTTAAATAAATCATTTAAAAAAAAATGCCATGGGGTCCTCCCTATTTTTTACAACCAGCCTTGCTAAAGCTCACAGCTGGGGGCTGGCATTCTCAGGCTGGTAAGGGGCCATGGATATTGAACCCCCAGCCTAAAAATAGCAGCCCGCAGCTGCCCAGAAAAGGCACATCTATTAGATGCACCAATTCTGGTGCTTTGCCCGACTCTTACTACTTGCCCTGTAGTGGTGGCAAGTGGTGTAATATTTGTGGGGTTGATATCACCTTTGTATTGTCAGGTAACATCAAGTCCATGGCTTAGCAATGGAGAGGCGTCTATAAGACACCCATCCATTACTAATCCTATAGTTGTAATGTAAATAAAGACACAGCCAGAATAAGGCTGTGTGCACACGATGCAGATTTGCAGCGGATCCGCAGCGGATTTTACCGCGCAGAAACGTTGCATATCCGCATTGTGATGTACAGTAGCATTAAAATCAATGGAAAAAAACCCGCTGTGCAGACGCTGCAGATTTTTGCGCAGTACAAAATCTGCAGCATGTTACTTCTTTTGTGCGGTTTTCCATCTCCCCTGTCACCAAATCCGCAGGGGGAAAACCGCAATGGAAAACCGCACAAAAACCGCATGAAAAATGGAAGAAATCCGCAGGAAAAATGCAGGTCATTTGACCTGTGGATTTCTTCCATTCTGCACGGAAAAATCCGCAGGGCCAAAAAGACCGTCTGCACTCAGCCTAAAGTCCTTTATTTGAAAAAATGACTCCTTTATTAATCTCAATTAAACCATACTTTCAATGACACCTAATCCCAGCGAAGCCCTCGATCTATTGTAATAAAAATAAAATAAAAAACAATAATATATCATACCTGTCCGTCGTTCTGTCCCAGTCAGTAATCCATGTCTGGGGGATAATTAGTTTTCAACCTGTATGGTACCAAGATGAGACTGTCTCGGCTGACAACCACTGGTGAATGAGCTCCTGGGAACGCAGCGTCAGTGACCAGGGGTGGCATCATAGATGTTACCTTCGGTCACTGGGCTCCGTTCCCAGCCAGTCTCCGATCGTCGGCAGAGCAAGGGAGAATGATGAGAGCCGTGTTCAGCATCTGCCGCCAGGGAACATCGCTTACTGTAACGCGTCTTCCCTGGTACCCGTCCTTGTGGTACTGATGCAGCACACACGTCACACGTGTGCCGCAAGTATTACACACAGACACTGACATTTCCGGTACTAGAAATATTAGGACGTGTGAAAGAGGTCTTACAGCGGGTTTTTATGTTTGGCTGCTGTCACACGCTAAAAGACGCTTTTTATTGTAAAAAAAATAGCTTTTGCATAACCACATTTTGAGAGCTATAATTTTTCCGTATTTTGGCCCACAGAGTCATGTGAGGTCTTGTTTTTTGTGGGACGAGATGATGTTTTTATTGGTGCAAGTTTAAGAGCACGTGACATTTTTTGGTCGCTTTCTATTCCGATTTTTGGGAGAAAGAATGAGCAAAAACCAGCAAATCATGAATTTATTTTTGGGAGGGGTTTTATACCGTTCCGTGTGTGGTAAAATTGATAAGGTGGTTTTATTCTTTGGGTCAGTACGATTACAGCGATACCTCATTTATTTTTTTATGTTTTGGCGCTTTTATATAACAAAAACTATTTTATAGAAAAAATATTTTTGCATCAGTTTATTCTGCGAGCTATAACTTTTTTATTTTTTCACTGATGGAGCTGTATGGCGGCTCGCTTTTTTTGCAGGACAAGATGACGTTTTCAGCGGTACCATGATTAATTATAACCATCTTTTTGATTGCGTGTTATTCCACTTTTTGTTCGGCAGTATGATGATAAAACATTTGCTTTTTTTGCCGTGAGCGTGGCCGATCGCGATGACGTAATGATCCATCCATGTTCAAATTGGCCCAGGTCACATGGACAGATCATTACGTCCGATGTCAGAGGGGGGTTAAAGAGAACCCTGTCAGCCGGAATCAGCACAGTAACCTACAGTGTGAGGAAAGCACCGTTATACTGATTAAGATGATACCTTGGTTGATGAAATCAGTCTTGTGGTTTTATTTTCAGCTTTGAGTTAATGATATTCTCGTGCTTCGAGGCGGTCTGTAGGGGGGGTCTACATGTGGTACTCTGCTTAGGCCTGTTTCACATTTCCGTTGTCGGCGGTCAACTGAAATCCGCCAAAGGTAAAAAAAAAAAAACAAAGGATCCGCCTCCGTTTAGTGATGTACGGATGTCAGCGGACCACTTTTCAGTACGGATCCGCGGAAGATGCAAAGTGCCGAAATTTTAAGCGACCGCGGCGAGAGAGAGATTTTACCGCTTCCAGGATGGTATTTCAGGGTTAAAATGTTTCCCGGACCAAAGCGTCCGGGCATGAGCACTAAAAAATTGCGGACAGTCAACCGAAAAAAAACATTACAGGGTCCGGCTGGTCTGCCCGGGAACTGCTAAAATTTTCACGGATCCCTCAAAAAACGGATCCAACGGACGACAGTCAGTCAACATCCACCACTAATGCAAGTCTATGGGGGAAAAAAATATCTGCCAAAAAAGGGGTGGATCAGTTTTTTGGTTTTTTTCCAGAAACTGGCGGATTTTGACTGACATCAAAAAACGGAAATGTGATAAAGGCCTTAGGTATTCAGAATGCAGGCTGCTGACAAGTCACTAATCCCTCAGTGACCTGCCCCCTAGTTAAAATAATGAATATAGATACATACTGGAAAAAAAAACCTTCTGCAGGCAAGTCGTGACACCTGAGCTGCAGCATAATCGCAAGTGCACTTTGTTAATAATGAATGTGGTTGAGGTTATCCTGATAAAAGCATTTGAAAATGGCACCTGCTGCGCCTGCGCAGTAGCAGCTATTGTTGTGTATAGAGGTGATCCGATAGCTGCTATTGAGCAGATGCTGGAGACGCCATCTTACTAGGTGAATGGCTAATCAGAGCACCACATGAAGTTCCCCCCCCCCCCACAGGCCCGCCCCGAAGCACAAGCATATCATTAACTCAAAACTGAAAAAAATTAAGCAACACAAGACGGGATACCACAGTGAAAGGGGAACTGCGGAACTTAGTCCTGCCTCTGACGTTTCAGCAGTGACAACCGACTCCACTACAACCGGGCTGTAGGATCCTGTGGAGGAAGAGTTATCGTCACTGCCTGAAAACTGCTATGATTCAGAGGTGAACGCCTGCTCTGCGGTGAACATTCTGTGGGCCATTTTTATATTGTATATGCCTGCCTAACAAAATTACTAAACATAATCTAACAGTAACAGACCTTTCTAAAAATTTTTCATTTTTTTACTTTTGAAAAAACTATGTAAGCCTAAGGCCGGGGTCACACTTACCGACGCAAAATACGGTCAGTATTTTACATGCGTAATACGGATGACAGACCCTTAAATAGTGCTCCGTATGTCATCCGTAATCAAGGTGTGGTCGCGTATTTTGCGCATGTAAGCATCCGTATGTAATCCGTATGCCATCCGTATAGCGAGATTTTCTCGCAGGCTTGCAAAATGGACATATAATGGAGCCCTATGACAGGGTTTATAACAGAAACCAAAGAATAGATATAGACACATAGAATGCATATATATATACATATATATACATATATATATATATGTATGTATATGTATTCTATGTGTATATATCTATTCATTCGTTTCTTTATTAAAACTGTCAGTGTGAGTTTACTGTATAGCGCACTGAATTGCCGGCTTTGCTAAAAGACACCGGGTGCGCATTTCTCGCAAGTCACATGTGTGGTCCGTGTGTAATCCGTATTTTTAGCGCACCCATAGACTTGCATTGGCGTACTACGATCGTAGTACGCTGACAATCGCAGCATGCTGCGATTGGCACGGAGCGTAGAATACGGATGAGAAATATACGGCTGGTGCGAGGGACCCCATAGAGAATCATTGGTCCGTGTGTAATGCGTGCTTTTAGCGCCTCTCACTCGGCCGTATTCCTCGCCAGTGTGACCCCGGCCTAACTAACAAACCTAACCCTAGTAAGCCTAATCCTAACTGCAAAGAATGGAATAAAAATTTTAAAAAAATTTAACCTGACAAGGGGGATGACAAAGGGGGAGGGGGTAAGGAGATTGCAGAAGGATTTACAGAAACAGAGTTGTAAATTTGTTTTGTTTATTTTCTCTAACAGGACAGCACTTGGAAGAAGTGTATCTCTGTTTTCTCCCAAAACAACTACAAGAACAGAAAAGAGAGGCACAGCCCAAGTGCTGTCATATTTACTACTATTGAGGGCTTTTGATTACTGCGATAGACCCGATCATAGTAATCGAAAATGATCAGCCAATGAAAAAAATACCTGCTGTTGACAGTGCAGGTAGGCAGATCTTGGCCGGGGAATCATGGATCCAGTACAAAGGTACCAAGTGGTTCTCAGGGACATCATTTCTCTCTCCTTACTTACAATTGGTATTCAGACCCCTTCACATTTTTCACTCAAGGTTTCATTACAGCCATTTGGTAAATTCAAAAAAGAGTTCATTTTTTTCTCATTAATGTACACTATGCACCCTATTCTTGACTGAAAAAAAAAAAAAAACAAACGTAGAAATTTTTGCAAATTTATTAAAAAAGAAAGTGAAAAATTTAAAAGGGATCTGAATACTTTCTGTAACTACTGTATATTAATGTCAGAGGAGAAATTATTTTTTAACCGGATCACATTTTTTTTTTTACTTGATCACCGTTTTCATTGAAAGGTTCACATGAAGGGGTTGCACTGCATTTTTTTTGCTAAAATTGTTCAAAAATTGCTGTAAAACTGTATAATTTTTCCCCGATTTTGGAAAATCACAAAAATGCTGAATTGGCCTTGGGGGGCGCCTACTGTAAAGTCATAATGCATAGCGCCAGGAGTCCCGATGTAGAGAATGTACATGATAGAAGTAGAGAACCAGATGACAGGCCGTGAGGCACATGTAAAATGAAATTATTATTATTATTAACCTTTTGCCAGCCATCTTTGGTTCAGCAAAATGCCAACCACAAATGCCCGCCAGTTTGCTAAATTTGCAGAGTGAATTGCAAAAAAATATGTATTTGAGAGAATATGAATTTATTTAATACTTATACATAGAAATTCTATGAAAAAAATAGTAGAAAAAGAGCTAGATAAACCATGTGACCTGTTTCTGACGGCAATGTTCTGTTTTTAGGTCTGTTTCATGTAACAATTATTTATGCACATCAAGGCTTTACATTGTATAAACAAAATTATCTAGAAGAGGTCTATAGCACAGGTGTCTTCTCAGCCGCATTCAAACTAAAACTGCTATTTTTCATTACAAACGAGATTTGTGATTTCTTGTGAAAGAACTATTATTAGTCTTAATCATTAGTGTTAAAAACAATTACCGTAATAGAATACAGAATATACAATGGGTAGCAATTAGGTTATAAAATATCTTGCATCCATTGTACAGACATTCATTACATTACTATTATAAAACATCAGTGGTTGATACCTTTTAATGGCTAACTGAAAAGATGGTAACACATTGCAAGCTTTCGAGACTACTCAGGTCTCTTCATCAGGCATTTACTAGTACAACATCTGAAGAATCACATACATATGCACAACACAGCACAGAAAAAATGCAATAGATAAGACAAGTGACGTGAAGCAGAATTATCATTATGGGATAGGGAGAAACATAAATATTGGACCAGTTCATAGATAAGGAGTCTGGATGTTTTATTGTCCTCTGATTGGGGTCTCCTAATGTGTTGTGATGCCCCCACAAGGTCTTAGGAGCAAATTCCTTAATTGATGTAAAAAGACAAATCCATGCGACACATTCATTACAGCACTGAGAGTGTAAAGGTTGTCGTAAATTTATACTCCCAGACCCTCCGGTCTCTCTGAGATGTGAAGTTACTTTTCAATACCAATAATTTCATATCCATGGTGTTGTTGTGATCAGGCATACAAAAATATTTTGCCACAGGTAGATCCATTCTTTGTTCTCTTATTGTGTGACGATGAGTATTCATCCTTGTTCTAAGCTTTTGCCCTGTCTACCCCACACAGACCCCCAGTTGGACATTTAGTACAAATAATTTAGTACACCACACTAGATGTAATGCAGCTGAAAGTATCTGGGATCTTGTAGTCCTGATGTGAATTGGGGGTCTTTATCGGGTCCGTGGTCATTATAAATGGACAGGTTTTACATTTTTTCTGGTTACAAGGAAAGGTTCCTGCAGCTGTTGGAGAGGACAGGGAGCTTCTGACAATGAGGCTTCTTAGATTTGGGGGCTGCCTAAAGCACAGTAGTGGGGGGTCTGGAACAATGGATTGTAATCTGGCATCTTTTTGTAGTAAAGGTTGTAATTTCCGTGCAGCTCCCCTTAGCGCTGTGTGTGTTTAGTTCGTCATCATTTTCTTTCAATTTCACAGTTAAAATTTTTTTTAAAATTTTTTTTTGGTTCTCCTCCTTTTCTAGGTGGGTGCCCTCTTCTTTCAACTGATCTCTTCCGTTGTTATCTTTACCTTTTTTCCCTTCTCTTTATCCTTTTCGCCGTTGATCCTTTTACTCCCTGTGCCGGTCCAACTGGTAATAAAACTTTTCTTCGTCATATGGGTGTTCTAATAGATATCACTTTTTTGGTGGTGTCAAATCAGATGAAGTTCTAGTGGAGCCGCGGGTTAGCGGTGTCAGTGTAGATTGGAGTGTGGGCTCTCTTATATGAGTTCAAACCCCACCAATGTTCTTTTACCTAGATGATGTAATCATGGTGCTGAAGCTTTAAAGTTACCTTAGATGATGACTGCAGAAGCTAAAAGCAGCTAGAATTGGTAATTATGTTCTTAATCCATTGTTTAGCCGCTGAAATATGGGTTCTAAGCTCCAATCATTTTTGCAGAATTGCACATCGATTTACATAATTTTATATTTTTATATATGTAAGGCTGGTTTCACATTCGCGCTTTTTAAGCGCACGCACGGCCGGGGGTAGCTCCGCCCCCGAGCCGGCTCTCTGCCCGGCGTGCCCGCCCCTTCCTTGTAGCGCCGCCTCCTAGCGCACAGCGGCGCCTGCGATCGGCGCACCCTATCTTTAGCATAGGGTGCGCAGATCGTGCGCAGGCCGTGCGCTAGTTGCGCTTTGACCTGCGCTGCGCACTTTTGACGGTGCGCCGTGCGCGCCAAAATCCGAAAAGTTTGATTTTGGCGCGCACGGCGCACCGTCAAAAGTGCGCAGCGCAGGTCAAAGCGCAACTAGCGCACGGCCTGCGCACGATCTGCGCACCCTATGCTAAAGATAGGGTGCGCCGATCGCAGGCGCCGCTGTGCGCTAGGAGGCGGCGCTAAAAGGAAGGGGCGGGCACGCCGGGCAGAGAGCCGGCTCGGGGGCGGAGCTACCCCCGGCCGTGCGTGCGCTTAAAAAGCGCGAATGTGAAACCAGCCTTAAATATCAGTTTCAGCATTTTAGATTAGATAAAAGTTTTTATCTACAGTTTTATAATATTTTTTCATCAGGATGATAACTTTCAGGGTTTTCAGTTCAACGTGGGTGTTCCCACAGGAACTGACATCATTGAGATGTCATCTGTGTAATGTAATAATGGTTTCTTGTTAACTGACTAATATTGCTGCCCTGATATCAGCTTTAGCATCTTATATTACATAAATGTTTTTATCTACAGTTTTATAATATTTTTCATCAGGAAGATAACTTTTAGGGGTTTCAGTTCAATGTGGGCGGTCCCACAGGAACTGACATCATTCAGATGTCATCCGTGTAATGTATGTAATGGTTTATTGTTAACTGACTGTAACATTGCTGTCCTGATGAAGTGGCCAAGAGGCCATGAAACGCGTTGGCTTGAGTGTGAATAAAGGTTTGCTTGCATCTTCGGTTGGTTCCTTGTGGTCTAGCACGGACGAACTCCGGCTTTTTCTTCTCTACTGTTTTATCTGCATCCCAGGATCTGCAGCAGCCAAAACTTCCTTAGGTGGTTGTGACCCTTCACAACCACATCAGGTGAGTGGATTACCTTTGCTAAACATGCTGGTGTCCCTCATTTACCGCCTTAGTGCGCTCCCCCTCTCTTTATTTTTTGCAGCAGGGATAGAGGGAGTAGGCCGTCTTAAATCCCAATCTCAAACCCCAGATCTCCAATTGTCGTCATCATTATCAGGTGGCAAGCCTCTGTCAATCAGATCAGCTCCATTACCTCCAGAAACCACCAGAGGGAGCCCAGAAAGAGAACTCGCAACCTCTCTGTCGATCTGACCAGCTCCTCTACCTTCAGCAATAACCGGAGAGAGGCCAGAAAGCGAATTCACAACAATGCTCCATAGATATATATGCCCCATATGCTGCTCCATAAAGGTTGAGGCCCCATAAGATGCTCCATAGAATATGCCTCATATGCTGCTCCATAAAGGTAGACGGCCCCATAAGATGCTCCATAGATATATATGCCCCATATTCTGCTCAATAAAGGTTGATGGCCCCATAAGATGCTCCATATGCTGCTCCATAAAGGTTGATGTCCCATAGATATATATGCCCCATATGCTGCTGCTGCGATTAAAAAAATTACATACTGACCTCTCGCAGGGGGACAGGTGCCAGTGTCCTGAGCAGGCGAGGACACCGGTGCGCTATGGGGGCCACGTGCCAGTGTCGCGTTGGCTCAGGGCCCCAGCACCTGCGATATTCACCTGTCCTCGTTCCACTGCCGCTCTGTCTTCCGGGTCTCTGCAGTGACTGTTCAGGCAGAGGGCACGCACTAACCACGTCATCATGCCCTCTGATCTGAACATCACAGCCAGAGGATCCGGAAGACAGAGCGGCGCGCGGCCGTGGAACGGGGACAGGTGAATATTCCATGGCTCCCCCCGTCCTCCCCGTCACACTCAGCGCCTCCTGGCGCGGTCTCTGCAATTCTTGCTTCTCCGATGGTCTCCGGCGCCGGCAGCTCCTTCCAGTGTTCAGCGATCACATGGTACCGATCATTAAAGTAATGAATATGCGCTCAACGCCTATGGAGTGGAGTCACGTACATATTCATTACTTTAAAGAGCGGTACCACACACAGGAAGAGCTGCGGCGCCAGGGACCATCTGAGAAGCAGGGAAGTGCAGAGACCACTCCAGGATGGGGGTGAGTATGATCTGACAGCCGCCGACTCCTGTGCTCCCCCTCCCCCGCCTACCCCCTGGGACAATGACTCGAGTATAAGCCGAGAGGGGGCACTTTCAGCCTAAAAAAGGGTTGAAAATCTTAGCTTATACTAGAGTATATACGGTATATTCACTTATATTTGTTTTGTGTGAGTAAACATTATATTTGAACATGGTATGTAATGATATTATGGTCTTCAATGGAGAATGTAAAAGAGGTTGGACAAGGAAATGACATCACAATTATTTTTTTTTTGTTAAATAATATATCTTTATTTAGCTTACAAATCCGCATACAAATCCATATGAAAAATAAGCATCAAATCCACGCGGATTTCCCTCTGCGTTTTCTGCCGAGAGGAAGAATCTGCGCAGATTTTTACGAAAGCAAATCCGCAACTTGTGCTCATACCCATAAAGGGAAAAATCAGACAAACTGAAAATTTTGCAGTGGTCTCTTAATTTTTGCCAGAGCTGTATGTCTTTTTTATCTTACAAATTACAAGAAGAAAAATAGAATTAGACTTACTGGTAATTCGGTTTCTAGGAACCTTCCACGACAGCCACCTTGGAGGTTGTCTCCCCGCCCTAATAGGGGACAGGAACACAAAGAGGTTAAATAACCCTCCCCTTCCTGCTACCTCAGTGTTTTTTCTGAACATACTAGCATGAATAGTTACCGCCAGTAGAGCAGGAATCATCAGGTAAATATATCGTATAGGGAGGGAAATTAGTGCTGTCGTGGAAGGTTCCTAGAAACCGAATTACCGGTAAGTATAATTTTATTTTCTCTAGTCACCTTCCACGACAGCCACCTTGGAGTCATGCCAACGTTAATTTTTTAGGGAGGGACTACGGCTTGCAAGACGCGTCTGCCGAACATCAGATCCCTATTGAAATCCAGTCTATAATGTCTAGTAAAGGTGTGCACAGAGGACCAGGTGGCTGCTCTGCATATCTGCTCCGAAGATGTATTTCCCCTTTGTTGCCCAGGACGTGCCAACTGATCGAGTGGAGTGGGCCTTTAACAACTCTGGAGGAGAGAGATGTCTTGCAGAATATGCCAGAGAGATGTACTGCTTGATCCAGCCCGCTATCATGTTCTTTGCCGCCTTCTTCTCTTTATTTCTTCCTGAATACTGAAGGAACAGGTTCTGATCAATTCTCCAATCCATGGTTGCTTCGAGGTAACGGAGAACTACCCTGCGGACATCCAGGGTATGAAATTTCACTTCCTTCGGGTTAGAAGGATTTGGGCAAAATGAGGGCAACACGATATCCTGGCTTCTATGAAAGTCTGACACCACCTTGGGCATAAAGGAGGGGTCTAGGCGTAGTACTATACTGTCTGAATTGAGTAGGAGATAAGGTTCCTGTACTGAAAGGGTCTGTAGCTCCCCCCCCGTCTAGCCGATGTGATCGCCAAAAGAAACACTGTTTTGAATGTGAGCATTTTTAATGGAACTTCTGACAGGAGCTCAAACAGGGCCTGTGTTAGGCTATTAAGCACTAAATTAAGATCCCAGGGGGAACCCGGCTAGGGAGCGAAGGGCGAATCCTGCCTGCTGCTATCATGAACCGCTTGACCCAGCGGTGTTTGGCTAGGTCTTGGTCAAAAAAGGCACTTAGAGCAGACACCTGTACCTTTAACGTACTCGGAGTAAGCCCTAGATCTAACCCTTTCTGCAGGAAGTCTAGTATTTGGGCAATATTTGGATGGGCGGGGTCAGGGACCCGCGGGAGGCACCAGGAGGAAAATCTTTTCCATATTTTGCCGTAAATTGCATTCGTTATCTGCTTTCTACTCTTTTGAAGGGTTCGAATTACCTCATCCGATAACCCTTTGGCCTTCAAAATGTTGGCCTCATTGGAGCCACCAGGATCGTCTTGACTCCGTCTGCCTTGATCTTTTGTAGGGTTTTTGCCAGCATCGGGATTGGTGGAAAGGCGTAGGCCAGTCTGAAGACCCATGGATGGGCAAATGCATCCGTCCCCATGGCTCCGTACGTGGGACTGTGGGAGAAGTAGGTCGCAGCCTTAGTATTTTGTGCATTCGCGAACAGGTCAACTTCTGGATCCCCCCATCTTGAGGCTAGACCCTGGAACACCTCTTGGTTCAGACACCATTCTCCTGGATGGACGTCCTTCCTGCTCAGGAAGTCTGCCTGGATGTTTTCCGACCCCTTCAGGTGTACCGCGGAAATGGATAACAGGTGCTTCTCTGCCCGGAGGAAGATCCTTGCTGCTACTTTCTTTAGGCTGGCGTACCTTGTGCCCCCTTGATGCCTGAGGTATGCCACCGTGGTCACGTTGTCGGAGTATATCCAAACATGATGGATCTTGACAAGGGCTGCTGCGGCCTTCAGTGACTCTACCACCGCCGTCAGCTCCCTTAGGTTTGAAGATCCGGCCCTTACGTTCTGGGGCCACTGCCCCTGGAAGTATGAATCTTCTACCACAGCCCCCCAGCCCCTCAGGCTGGCATCGGTGCATAGTATTCTTAGAGGAAGCTGATCCCAGCTTACTCCTCGCCTCAGGTTTCTGTAGCTCTGCCACCACCAGAGGATCGATTTTACATGTCCTGGAAGTAGAACCCTTTTTGACAGGTTGTTTTTGATATTTCTCAGGACATATGACTGGAGGACTCGCGTGTGAGCTTGTGCCCAGAATACCGCCTGAATGCACGCTGTCAGAGAACCCAGGATGGACATGGCGTCCCTCAGCGTCGGCGCCCTTTGGTTTCTGAACCGGATTATTTTCTGCCGAAGGTCTTTTTGACGATCTTCGGGAAGAAAGGACGTCCTCTTCTCTGAATCCAAGAGAATCCCTAGGAATTTTTTCCTCGGGGAAGGACAGAGGGCCGACTTCTGGAGATTTGGTATCCACCCTAGAGTTTCGAGAATTTGTAGGGTTCTTGATACGTCCTGGTTCAGCCGGTCTATTGATGGGGCGACGATCAGCAGACCGTCCAGATATGGTACAATGCATATCCCCTGAAGCCGAATGAAGATGACTGCCTCTTTCATAATCTTCATGAACACCCTTGGTGCTGGGGATACCCCAAACGGCAGGGCGTTGAACTGAAGGTGGCTGATTCCTCGGTTGTGTGTGACCGCAAACCTCAGAAACTTCCGGTGGTCCGGATGAATGGATACGTGGTAATACGCATCCTTTAGGTCTATTGTCGCCATCTGCCAGTCTCGTCCAATAAGAGGAATCGCTGAACTTACTGACTCCATCTTGAACCTTCGGTACTTGATGAAGTGGTTCAGGGGTTTTAGATTTATAATGAGCCTGTGCTTTCCTGAGGGTTTCTTTATCAGGAACAGGCGAGAATAATGTCTCCTGCCCTCCTCTTGTGGAGGTACATATGAGACAACTTGTTCCCGTAGCAGTTCTTCTATCTGAAGCCACAGAACTTTTTGCAGACTTGGGGATTGCGCTGGGGTAATCCTTAGGGCATGCGGGGGGTGCTCAAACTCCAGTTTTAGCCCAAACTGAATAGTGTGCAGGACCCACTGGTTCGAGGTCGTGGCCTGCGATTGGGCAAAAAACTGTGTGAGTCGACCCCCTACCCGGGAGTCACTGCTTTTCCGGGAGCTGCTGCTGTTGGGGCATAAGGATGTTTCTTCCTTTACCCCCTTTCGGGTAGCTCCATCGACCCGTTTTGCCCTTCCCTCTGAAAGCCCTTTGCGAAGTCTGTTCCCTTGAGGGACAAAAAAAACCACCTTTTGGTGGGTTTCTGTTCTGGCAGTGATTTATTCTTGTCAGAAGCCTTCTCAAGGATGTCATCGAGGACCGGCCCGAACACGTGGTGTCCCTGGAAGGGGATGGCACAAAGTTTCGTCTTGGAAGTGATGTCGCCTCCCCATGACTTCAGCCACAAGGCTCTCCTGGCCGAGTTTGAGAGGACTAGGGACCTTGCTGCCACCCGTACCGTTTCTCCTGAAGTGTCAGCTAAATAGCCTGTTGCCTTTTGGAGGATCGACAGGGAGTCTAAGATTTCCTCCCTTGGAGTGCCCCCCGACAGGTGGTCTTCCAACGTACGTAGCCAGAAAAACAACGATCTGGCTACGCAGGTGGATGCAATATTTGCTTTGAGCAGGTTCGTAGAGGCTTCCCAGGACTTCTTAAGATGGCTCTCTATTTTGCGATCCATCGGATCCTTCAATTGGGAGGCATCCTCAAAGGGCAAGGACGTCTTCTTAGTGACTTTAGACACCTGGACGTCTATTTTAGGGATCTCCCAAATGGAACTATCTCCCTCTAGGGGGAACCGATTTTTTAGCTCAGAGGGCACCGTAAGTGCTTTCTCGAGGGAGGACCACTCCTGAGCTATTAAATCCTGTATAACCTCATAAACCGGGAAACCCTTTCTACCTCTGGGTTTCAACCCTCCAAACATCTCATCCTGGACTGAGAGCCTAACCTCCTCCTCCTCCAATCCCATGGTATTTCTTACCATGGAAACTAACTCCTCCATATCCTCCGAGGAGAAATAGTATTTTTTTGCATCATGACTGGAGGTGGACGTGGAGCCCTCATCTTCCCAAATCTCCTCCGACCCCGAGGAACGGACCTCTGCCGAGTCTGAGTTGGCTTCTATAGGTACCCTTTTCCTCTTTTTTGGGGCAGGGCCCTGAGCCGGGGTTTGGGCTGCTATGGAGGTTTGAACCTCCTGTCTAATGAGTCTTTATGCTGTCAAACAGGGAGGGTTGCTCGGTACGCAGTATATTTTGCCACCAGACCTGTGCCACCAGTCATCTGACAGGCAAGGGACCGGCCCCGCTACTCACTGTAGGAGGGGGAACGCTGGGCTCCGCAGATGCTGCAGTCGAGGGCTTCTCACCGTCCATTCTGCACACACACTCTGCGCTTACCTGGAGCTGCTGCACCCTTTTAAGGTTGATTGAGGCGTTCATTCCTGGTGCTCCTCCCTCCTCCCTGGGGAGGATATGCTCGACCCCTGCCACCATTGCGATAGTTTCCCGGGTCTCCCCGGGTGCCGGCGCGCGTTTCCCCTGTACAGGACGCCGGAGGCCGCAAACCGGAAGTGCGCGTCACTGCCACTTCCGGTCGACTGCCCGCCCCCTCTGACGCGCGCCCGCCCTGGCTCCAATGTGGCGCTGGGAGGAAGGAGGAAGCCTGGGAGCTGTGCAGGACCTTGGCAGGCACCGTACCACCCCGCTTTACCCCGGAGGGCGCGGGAGGGGCGGCCGACGTCCCGAGTCACACCAGCGGTGGAGACGGGAGCAGCCCATGGAGGAGGAGGCGAACCCCCCGACCTCGGCTGCCCAGCTCTAAGTACCTAGGGGCTCCGCTCTCTGGCCACGGCAGCCCCTTGTGACCTCTTCATGCCCCGATAGGGGACAGGAAAAACTCTGAGGTAGCAGGAAGGGGAGGGTTATTTAACCTCTGTGTTCCTGTCCCCCAATAGGGCGGGGAGACAACCTCCAAGGTGGCTGTCGTGGAAGGTGACTAGAGAAAATGGGCTGATGTGAAAGTTTGGACACCCTTGGAGATTTGTGTGCTCAGATAACGTTGACCAATGTTTCAAACCTTGTTATAAGTTTATAATAACGTCTAAGAAGCCCGATGACGTGGGTCAGAAATGAAGACAAACACGGTATATCACAGTTCAAGATGTATATATCTATTGAGAGATGCAAACTGCGACTCTACAGATAGGCAGGCAAATAAGACAGTCTCAAAGAGTGCAGATGTAGTAGTACAGACCAGGGTGCAAGTACCAGTCCAGCAATGCAGGGTCCAGGGCCTAAAGCCCGGGCCAGCTCCTAAAGGAAAGCAGACCGTAGCGGAGGTGGGTGCAGAGCGGATGTAAAGCAACAGAGTCCTTCCGTGGTACGTAGATCCAAAAGCAGGCAGGGTATCCCGAAGATTAGAAGAAGCAACAGGTTACAGGTCCTTTCAGCTTGACAGCAAGTAGAGAACAAGATACACAAGCAAGGTACAGAGTGCAGAGCTCCTTTATATACACCGCAGACAGGAAACAAGATGGCCCCCCCGTGAAGCCAGCAACTCCATTTTGGTTAAGGGCAGAATCCAACCGAACTAAGGGCAAGAGCAGACAAAACAGGTACACAGAGTCCTTACACCTTAGCTAGCCTGTTAGGGTTAATGGCTTGTTTACCATCATCCTTAGGAAAGGCCAGGTGATGCAAATTTCCCAACTTTCCAAAAACACAGCCTCTCCTAACCCTGTATCAAAAAAACAGCAGCCATGGGTTCTTCTAAGCAGCTGACTTAGCACTCTGAAAATGAAAATGGTGAAGGCACACAAAGCAGGAGAGGGCTATAAGAAGATGGCAAAGTTGCCTTTTCCTCAGTTCAAAATGTAATTAAGAAATGGCAGTTACCAGGAGCAGTGGAGGTCAAGATAAGGTCAGGAAGGCCAAGCAAAGTTTCAGTGAGAGCTGCTGGTACGACTACTAGAGGGGCAGAATTATGCAAAACAATATCTAAAGCCTGATGCATTTGGGAAATAAGTCCTGTGGAATGATGAAGTTAAAATAGAACTCTTTAGCCGCAATGATCAAAGATGTGTGGAGAAAAATGGCACAGAGTTTCAGGAAAAGAACATCTAGCTAGCCATTAAGCATGGAGATGGATCAGTCATGCTTTGAGGATGTGTTGCAGCCATTGGCACAGGAAGCATTTCACGGGTAGAGGGAAGAATTTAATGACATATCAACAAATTCTTGATGCGAACATAACACCATCTGTAAAAAAGCTGAAGTTGGAAATAGGATGGCTTCTACAAATGGATAATGATCCTAAACACAAATCAAAATCCACAGCCGCCAATCCATCTATCTCAAAAGGTGCAAGCTGAAGGTTTTACAATGGCCTTCACAGTCCCCTGATCTGAACATCTATGCAAAACCTCAAAATAGCAGGAGAACTGGAAGAATTTTCCACAGAAGAATTGAGGAAAATCTCTCAAACAAGAACTGAAAGACTCTTGGCTGGCTACAAAAAGCATTTACAAGCTGAGATACTTTCAATTAAAATAATGTCTAGAGTCAGATTCTCATGCAGATGTCTGTCTGGCCCAATCTGGAACAGCTCATTTACATTTAAGGAAAGACATGGATTTCTCTGGAATAAAACATTGGATCAGAGATGTCAATGTATAGTTCTATTTGGCTTCTTATGACCAGCATGCCCATACAGACAGCTTAGGAGGGTGGATCCTACTGACAGATTTCCTTTAAAAAAAAAAAAAAAAAAACAACTATGATTGCTTAGTGTCTGACGCCTGAAACGCTCACCAAATCATGAAAATAGGGTACCATAGCATATCTGCTTCAATGGGACATTAAGTAGTAGCTGCTCAGACATTCCCATAAAAATGTGTGGAGCTTAGCACTACTATTCCAATCAGAGCATGGGCTTCGGGACCTCAGGGACCTCTTGGGATTTTGGGCGATCTCAGTGGTTTGGTGGAAAGGCGATATATGCATTTAATTAAATCCATTAAAAGCCAATTAAATTGTTTTAGTTAGGCTGCTGTCACACAAAATAAAATAAAATTGAGCTGGCAGTAGAACTAAACTTTATACAATCAATATGGTTTAATGCGTCGAATACAAACTGACATTTGAATAAATTACTGCACGCAGCTCACCTTTTATGGTACACAACTGAAATTACGGCTAAGGCTAGTTTCACACTTGCTTTTTTTTGCAGCGCGTTTTTCCCGCAAAAAAAACGCATTGAAAAAACGCATACAAAAGCATACAACTGCTGCGTTTTTTTCAAGCATTTTTATGAGCATGCATGAAAAAAACGCAGCGTTTTTATGCGTTTTTAGTGCGTTTTTACCGCGTTTGCGTTTTTTTCCAACATTAGGTGGGCCCCTCACACTAACCCAAACCATGACTTTACTAACCCTGACCCTAACCCTGACCCTAACCCTTAACCAAACCATACTTAACCCTAACCCAAACCCTAAACCCTAACTAACCCTAACCCTGACCCTAACCCTAACCCCAACCCCGACCCTGACCCTAACCCTGACCCTAACCCTGACCCTAACCCTTAACCAAACCATACCCTAACCCTGACCCTAACCCTGACCCTGACCCTTAACCAAACCATACCCTGATCCTAACCCTAACCCTGACCCTTAACCAAACCATACCCTGATCCTAACCCTAACCCTGACCCTAAACCCCCTTAACTAACCCTAACTCTAACCCAAACCCTAAATTCCATTGTCTAAACTAATGGTAAAAAAAAAACGCATGTGCAAAAAAACGCATACATAAGCATGCCAATGCGCACATATGCTCACCATAGACTTATAATGGGTGTCTTGCTGTAAAAAAACGCATTGCGCGCGCATGCATTTTTTTGAGGCAAGTCGGACGCTCAAAAAATGCAACAGGTTGCATTTTGTGCGCCCGAGCGCATACCGCAAAAAAAACGCATGCGCGGTAAAACGCGTACAAACGCATGTGTATGCGCACATAAGCGCATCCCATGCAAAGTATAGGGAAAAAAAACGCATGCGCTATTTAGTGCTAAAATACCGCGAAAAAAAACGCAAATGTGAAACCAGCCTAACAATGAAGAATCACAAAATGATAGAAGACTTAATCTTACCGGCTACTTAAAAAGAAGAAAGCTCTAAAAAAAATAAAAAAAATAAAAAAAAAAAGTGACTTTTTCAATCAGAAAATGTAAAGTGAAGGCCCTGTAAATGTATTATGATCAATGTTTTAACATAAGGTTCTATTGGAACTGTTTCTCTTTTCAAATATAAGGCACGTTTCTACTACAGCATCTCTGCTTTTCTACAGGTCAGCAGGACTGGAGCGCTGTTTATGGGCAGATGATGATTAGCAAAAAAATAATCTCACATTTATAAGTAGACAAGTAATCCTGAAACTCTTCTAAAAAGAGAAGTCTAAAACTCATCATATAAACCAATTTCTTTAATAAATGTTTTCATCATTTTCAAATATTGCTAAGGTGATACCTTTGTATTCTTCAGTAATATACCCCTCACATGATCACTTTCAAAATATGGTTCAAACTGAATTTACCCTTATGATTGAGATTCACAACCACTTCTCTTTCATAATTATTTCAAGTAAAACCACCAAGAGTAAATAATCAAATGCGTTAAGAAGGAATACGCCGCATTAGACAGATTTATTAATATTGTCTAATTCTTAGATGGTTCAAACTTAGGACAATCTTAAAATGCCTCAAATTTATTGCAGTGGTCCATGCTGTTTGAAAAATATAGAGTATTTAATACTGTCTATTCTATATGTTCATTTACACTGTGCGATACCCAGTGTTCAGTGACTTCCAACTGTCAGCAAGCTGCTATTGCTCTCGGCAGCACAAGTTCTGGTAATTTTTTATTAAACACAATATGCTCTAGTTATGTCATTTCTTTCAGGTTTTTACTGAAAAAAAGAACATTTAAAAAAAAAAAAAATGTGAACGAACATAAGCTAATAAAAACACATTAAAGAAAAAAAAAATGCCAAAAAACTGTGTAAAGGAAGCCTTATGGTGTCTTAGAAAAATAATTCTCAGCAAATTTTCATTAATTTGCCTTTAGTTATGAAAGCAAAAACTGACAGACTGACACAAATTAACTAATTGTGATTAATGCACTCAAAATGTAATTAAAAAATGCTTCATCACTCAACAGTACATAATAACATTATTTTTATTTATATAGAGTCAACATATTCCGTAGCACTTTACAATTAAAAGATTAGCCGATTACCCCAGTTGACACCCCAACAAGGACAATTCTTACATAAAGTGGGAAATCTTGAACTGCTGGAAATAAATTAACCCCTTAGCGACCGCCGATACGCATTAAAACATTGGCCGCTAAGGCCTGTTTCACACTTCAGTTTTTTGACGTCAATCAAAATCCGGCAGAGTGTGAGAAAACAGATCCGTTTCCGTTTTGTGACAAACGGATCCGTTATTTGTACGGATCCGCTTTAGTCGCTAGTGCATGAAATGTAAAGTAACGAGAGAGAGAGAGAGAGAGAGAGAGAGAGAGAGAATTTTAGCTGCTAGAACGGGATTTGGGGTTAAAGATCATGAAAGGCAATTCTCCCGGGCATGCTCAGTATAAAAAGGTGGATCCGTTGGTGGATCCCATCAATTAACGGCTGGCAACGGATCCGTCGCCCATAGACGTCCATTATAACACATGGCTGACAGAGACGGATCCGTTGCTATCCGCTGTTTTAACGCACACAAAAAAACGTTTCATTGTCCGTCCACTCAACACAGTGGACGCCAAAATTATGACGGATCAGTCAAAAAAACGGATGCATCCGTCAAAATCCGCTGCAATGCAAGTCGATGGGAAAAAAACGGATCCGCCAAAAAAATGGAGGATCCGTTTTTTTTGCAAAACGGCGGATTTTGACTGACGTCAAAAAACTGAAGTGTGAAACAGGCCTAAGGGTACTTATTCCCTCATTGCCGTTTTAAAATTGGGAATGAGGCTGTAGCACTTCTCGGTGACGTGATCACTGTTATTCAGTGAGTAACGGTGATCATAAAAAAAAAAAAAAAAAAAAGTGTGCCCGCTGAAATTATGCCACGCACGACCCTCCTCCATCCTCCAGTCCATCCTGATCCCTCCCTCAGTCCGGCGTCATCTTCCTGGGAAAAAAATGGGAGGGCGCATGCACAGTGTGCCTGCCGAGATCTGCCGGCCAGTACCTGACAATAGGAAATTTTTTCTATTGGTTCCTTTTGATCACTGTGATATGGTCTATCACAGTGATCAAAATAAATCAAAGTCAAATCTTCCTTTTTCACCCCCGTAGTTAGATAAAAATTATAAAATACATTTTTTTCCCGTTCTTTGCAGTTGGGCTGAGGGTTACAGTTATTGTTAAGGCTAGAGTTGATTTTTTTTCAAAAGTGAAAAAAATGATGATATGATGGTTAGTTTTGAGAACCAGTGCTCGCTACTCGAGTATGCATCGGGTGGTCAGGTATGCAAAGAGCATTGCAGATCCCCACATGTATTTTTTTGGGTGTCTAACAGCTACAAAACATGCGGGGCAGGGACTCGAGCTTGTCACTCGAGCATCCACGATTTTCGGTGCATATCCAAACACCCAATGAAAACTGGAGTAGCGAGCACTTGTGCTCAACACTAATGGCGACATTCAATATGATGACCTTATGTTATCAAATTCTGTGCCGTACCTGTGGATTCAAAATGCTCACTATACCCCTGGATAAAATCCTTGAGGGGTGTGGTTTCAAAAATGGGATCACTTGTGGGGGGTTTCCACTGTTTAGGTACATCAGGAACTCTCCAAACGCAACAATGCTTTTGCTAATTATTCCAGCAATTTTTTTCCTGTTACCCTTATGAAAAAAAAGTTTGGGTCTAAAGTAAATTTTTTGTGAAAAAAATGAAATGTTCATTTTTTCTTCCACACTGCTTCAGATTCTGTGAAGCACCTGAAGGGTTAATAAGCTTCTTGAATGTGGTTTTGAGCGCCGCACCTTGAGGCGTGCAGTTTTTAGAATCTCACTTTTGGGTACTTTCTGTCATATAGGCCCCTCAAAGTCATTTTAAAAATGGTTTTGTAATTTTTGTTGGAAAAATTAGAAACCACGGGTCATCTTTTAACCCTTCTAACTTTCTAATAAACAAATTATGTTTCCAAAATTGTACTAATGTAGAAATGTGGGAAATGTTATTTATTAACTATTTTCTTTGACATGACTCTCTGATTTAAGGGCATAAGAATTAAAAGTTTGAAAATTGTGAAACTTTCTAAATTTTCGCTAAATTTTTTTTTTTTTATAAATAAATGCAAATCATATGGAAGAAATGTTACCACTATCAAGAAGTACAATATGTCACAAGAAAACATGATGCAGTGTTGTGACACGTGATGCCGGTGCCCAATCAGAGCTGGTGTCAGCGTCTCCAACTTCGTATGAACTTAACAGGGAAGCGGTAGACAGGGATCAGCTGCAGCCCGGACTTCCTCTTCATGATCAGTATCATGGCTCTGTTGTCGATATCCCGGGACCAGGGGTGCCTTCCCTGTCCCTAATGCTAGGGGCGTGCTAGGACGATTTTCCCTCCTCACTAGTTTCACTTTCCATAGATCACTGTTCAGCGTGTGTCTGGGGGAGGAGTAGTTGGGTGGTCTGCTCTCTGCAGTGAGGCTGCTAGAGGGGGAGGATTTGTTACTGTGTGATGAGGGCTTCTTCATGTGGACAGGGAGGGCCTGTAGCTATGGAGGGTGGGGTTGTTGCAATAGAGGGCATGTTTGGAGTAGAGTAGGAGGTTAAGACCAGTTCTCATTTCAAAGCCATAACACACACCCCTTGGACGTTCTGTTCAGAATATCTAGAAAACCGTGCAAACTAGTGACAGAAAGTAAATTACTTATTGTCATAATTCTGCAGCCCAGATATGTACTGAGATTATGTGAAAAGCCCGGACAACCCCTTTAATCCACCCTCAGTCTGTACCCTTCCACCACCCAGGGAAGGAGTTTAAGTGATAAATTTACTGTAGTAAAATGGCAACATCAGGCTTTTAATCATTATTATGATACAATAATCAAGCCATTTAGATGGAAAATAAAGTATATTTATTGAAATAAAACTTTAGAACAAAAAACTTTTGCATAGTTACAATTTATTACACAATATGCAGCAAGTGGAAAAAAAAAAGTTTTCAACAAAAATGTACTGAACAACATTTATACAGTCTAATAATTTGTTCTGAGTAAATAATATCACCTCCATCAAATTCTCCTTCATAGATGACCTCAAATCTGACCTAATTATTTTAAGGCTAGAGAACCTCTCTAAACTAACTTGGGTTGGTGGCAAAGCAGTAACCACATGGGCAACATCTTTAAGGGTATAAAAGAATTGCCTTGTGCACAGTCAGCTTTGATGAACGATAGAACTCTTCTACTTCTTTGAGAGCAAGTGAAAAATGTTGCTGAAATATGGTCAATCTGTTTTCTATGGGAGTGGAATCTTTTTCCCTGCGGCAACGCTTCGCCTGTTCCATGTCTTCCAAATACTTTTCTAAGGCTGGTGTCACATTAGCGTAGGTGGGCGCATGATCTAGCGTTTGCACGCGCACATATGCGTTTTCGTGCGCATGCGTTTTTTGTAGTGTGCGCTTAGGCGCGCCGGACGCAACCTGTTGCATTTTTGGGTCCGTCCAACGCCGTCAAAAAAACGCATGCGCACGCTAGAGCACAGAATGCTCAAACAAAAACACATTGCAGTCTATGGGACACCTTTCGTGTCTACCTTTTTTCCTCCTAGATTGTAAGCTTGCGAGCAGGGCCCTCATTCCTCTTGGTATCTGTTATGATCTATGTGATTATTGTTATGCTGTAATGTCTATTGTCTGTACAAGTCCCCTCTGAAATGTAAAGTGCTGCGGAATATGTCGGCACTATAGAAATAAAATTTATTATTATGGGAACGCAGGCGTGCGCATGAACATGCGCACACCTGCGTTTAAAATCGCATGCGTTTTAAGAGTTAACATGGCTACAAACTGGTTAAAACGCATGCGCCTAAAAAACGCAAACGCATGCAAAACGCATGATGCGTTTTTTGCATGCATTTCTATCGCGCACGAAGCACAGCGCTAAAAAATGCTAATGTGAAACTAGCCTGAATCAAACTCCCCATCAGATGAGGATGACGAAACGGCAGCACTGGCAGGACCTGAGTCCTCTTGCTCTTGGCTGTCCTGTAGCCCACTCATCCTAACTGCTACCGCAATCATAGCTTCCTTTCATTTAGTAAGCTGTGGATAATCCAGCAATATACAATGATTCGGGTCCACATAAACAGCTGCGAGAAGAATTTTATTTTCTAATAGCAGTGTCTCTCTCCGTTTCATTGAAGCAGCAATGTCATTTGCGATTAAACCTCCTCTTTGTGACAAGCAAAACAACAAACTCTTCAACTCCTTTATAAAAATGCCAGGAGTTAAATTCTCAGTTTGTAACTTTTTAGTCACTGTAAATGGGTGATGAAGCAATTCCTTCAATTCAGCCAACTGTGTCAATTGACCTTCATGTAACGTTACCTGAAGGTTGGCCATATCAACAAGGAAGGGATTCAGCGAAAGCAACTGCTCAATCATTAAATAGGTGCTGCCCCACTGAGTGGCTTGATCCACAATTGCCCCTTTTCCAGCTAGTCTCTTCAAAATGGAATCAATTTTAGGAGTTCTGGCAACAATAGCCATTTTCCGCACTTAGCTAATCAGAGTTCCAGCATGTCCCTCTTGCAGACTATTTCTTATTGCCAGCTGCAGCGTGTGCACAACACAGAGCATGTGATGAATAGGAAAGAGGTGTGAAGCAGCTTCAACAAGATCATCTAATTGTAAAGAATCATTTTAATGTTCTTCTGCAGTAATATCTGTTTGTTCCTCCGTTATGAGAACAGGACTGTGGCCTTCCAACTCCAACATACAGATTGTGAAATTGTGAAATGTTCTTCTAGCTGCTGTTCACCTTCATTATTCTCATTAATCAGTTTAATTGTACTTATGTTTGAAGCATTCAGTTACAATAGCAAGAACCTGTTTTTTTTTTAGTTCATAATCTTGCAGAACTTTTTCCACTAAGGTCTGGAGAAACTGGCTGTTGTGATGAGTTTTAGTATCTTTTACTGCCAGTGTCTTAGTAACAATTTTTTGTTGCCACAAACATATTGAAAGTTGATAGCAAAAAATAGTTCACTCTGTGACGTGTGCAGGCATCGATTTTAAGAAACACAAAGTGTCCTGAGAGTCTTTAGTCTTCCTTTTGGTTAAGGGCTTCTTCTATCACTAATTTTCTAATACTTTCTCTTTCCAGAGAAACTCCATGTTTGCGGGCCATTTCTCCATTAAGAGCTGTAAAAGCTGGTCGTGCAAATAAAGATAATGGTACACTGTCCTTCACAACAAGTTCGATGAGCTGTCTATTAAACACATCTGCTGTCATTGTTAAAGTAACTTTGTCACTGACAAAATATCTTGTAACTGTTGTTTGAGACACTCTTTCCTCCTCCTTTGTCTGACGGGAAGTGCTGGGCTCTAGTTTCTTTGTGCCGCTACCTTTTTCAATCATAGATTTGTAAACTTCTGGGTGGCAGCGTTGTAAATATCTTTTTAGATTGGAAGCTCTTGAAGGAGCACTTTTATCACTGCCTGAGTATGCACTGATTTAGGCATTACAGCATTTTTCATCTGTGTCACTTACACACAATGTTTTTTTATCTTGAGTCACTGTTTAATGCTCAAATACAGCTGACTTTATAAGATGCTTCTTAGACATTTTGTAATAATATAAATTCACTCAAAATAATTTTGTCCTGTAAAAAAATAAGGTATATTGTAATTCTTGCAAGAATATGGAATCATACACTGTATAATTTAGGATAGAAATAAAATCATCTTTGCATAAATCAATAGGATAGATGATAAAATATAAAGTTTGTAAAAAAATGTTGTTGCATAGTTTTACTCTGAACTTTCAATGTCAGGCTTGTCTCAGGGTACAGCTCAATAAATGCTTCACATCATATTTCTTCACAGTCAATGAAGAGGGGAGGAGAGAGGGAGGATGTTTGTGCTTTACCATATTCCAGAACACACACACAAAATATATGTGTCCTCATCGATCCTGTTACTGTATTTCTGAACTTGAGAAAACAGTTTTTCCCTTTATATTCTATGTATAGTGTATATAAGTCATCAGAGCAGCTAATTTCTCCAAACATGAGCTAAGAGGAAAAACAAACTAAAACTTCAAGCAGAGACAACATATACTGGACTACTGATTTATGCAGTTTATTGAAAATTTAGATATGCTTTAAGAAGTACTTACCTTAATCCTGTGTTAGGAATCTGTGTCCTGCCATACATATGCAGAGATCCAGATCCTCACATTTGTCTCCAGAGGCTAAGTCCTTTCAGCCAGCTTCTGAGCATGCTCATGGAATGAGCTCCCATTGGAGTTCAGGAGTCAGGTGCTCAGGTCCTGCTCCTGATTCCATTGGTTCAGCTCAGGGCTCTGGAGATTTCTGGCAGGTCCCGTACGCTATAAAAAGTGCGCATGGCCGCTATGCCATGCGCTAGTATTTTCTATACTTGCTGCTGTGTGCTTGGTGATGGATGCTTGGTCTGGTGAATGACTTATTATGAAACCCCTTCCCTCTGATATTACGTTTGTGTGAGTGATTGGGTACAGCCAGTATTGCGCTAGCGCCAGCGCACTCAAGCATCACCTGTTGCAGCGTTTTTGTATTTATGTTATTTGTGCAGCTCTGAGAGTCCTAACAGATCTTGCTTAAGTGCACTAGGTGCAGTTCAACCCTGTGCACACTACCACTGTAGTGCTCTGCCTCCCTTAGCAGCGGTTTTGCCATCTGCCGCACGATGGACCCCGAGTGGCGAAGGCACTTTAATTATTTATTTTTTTAGTGCCTTCGGCCACTCATAACATCCTGTTTTCCTGTTCACTCCAGAAGTTCTGAAATGAACGCAGGCATTCCTTCCTTGTGTGTTTATTTTTCCCCTTATCTGTAGAGGAGGAGCTTCACTACTTATCATAACCATAAACTGCAGCACAGATTCATCTCAGCTAAAAGTCTAGACCTTAGATCAGGAATAGGACATTTATAGGACATTTCATAACTTTCCCAAATTCTTATGAAAAAAAATATTCCCCACAAACTGCATTGAACTACTGTACCCAATTTATTCTATATTTTAGGAGTCGGTCCATTTTATACCAACTCCACGACTCCAACTCCACAGCCCTGCCAACCAGACTAATAAGGCAATAAAAACAGGGAAAGAAAAACACCAATCATACAAATATACTCACACATACAACAGAGGAATGCACCAGGGAGTGGAAGATGGGGTAAAACTGAAGTAGGAGAAGAGGAAATTAGCACACACCTAAAACTTAGCAACAGTCACAGATAAATACACCAAACGCCTTCTCAAACAACCACCAACCAAAAACCTCCAACTATGCAAAAAAAAACCAGTTCTGGCAATGAGCTTGCCAGGGCCCAGATTATATAGGAGATGGGAGTGGCTAACAGTGCACAGCAATAAGTCTTAATGCAAGAAAACTTCCAGGAGCTCTCAACTGTGACTCCACAGGCAAATGTGAAAAAATAATGTAGTTGAAAAAATAGTTATTTCAATGGTTTAAATTGATGTGCACAATAAAGATTGTTGTGGACCACCTCTTTGCTGCACCCTCTTCACGCTTTTTCCCTTCACAGAGGGGTTAATCCCTCAGCTGTGCAAAACAAAGTGAGGAAGTGAATACTGCCAGCTGGAATTCCCTGCACAAATAGGAGGTGGGAGCGAGACAACCGTGCACTAAATGAGCTCTGCTTCCCATTCATTCTCAGCATCATTTAGTCAGACCTCCTCTGATTCTGAAGTTTTACATAAATAGGCCACATCCCTGTTACATACTCAACTCTCACTACTCTGTTTCCAGAGATTCCTATATAGGGGTTAAAGGGTGAATACCATAGTGCGTCTGTTCCCTGCTAACTAAACTTGGTTGCACAAGCTCTGCCCAAGTAAGCCCACTTTTGAGCTGACAGATTTCTTACAAGCGGATAATACCCATCTGCAACTCACGAAGCTGACCTGAACCATGCTTTGTGCTGATACAGACAAAAACATATTGTCAACAGATTGATGCCTCTGATTATCTAATACTCAAATTATGTGCATGGACTCCACCTGTGCTTTTTTTCTAATAAACAGTATAGGTACACTTCACTTCTGAATACAGGGCTTCTGAGCTCTGGAGAGTAGGTCATAAATATCAGATAAAAAAGGGTCAGACATCCGGCACCACCACCAATCAGCAGTTTACAAAGCAACAGAGGCCAGATGCAGTGTGCGGAGCAGGCAGTGTAGTGCCTACTGCAAGGTATTGTGGCTCAGCCCCTTTTCATATAATAACAGATTATCTGCAGTACCCAGCAGCTGTCACCAAATAGTGTGACATTGCTGGAATGTTGTGGTAACAGCTCAAATTTAAATAAAACTTGTATTACTCCATCATGCAACTACTATGATCATCAACCATGTTTAGACTGCTTTATTCCTCACGTATCTAGCGGTGTAAACAATTTTGAGGCATCACTACTGATAAACTCACCTTAAAAGGTTTTTCTGCCATCAGATCTCACCTTTATTGGTTAGTCCCCTCCATGCCCCACATCAATCTATAATGATATCTGATGACACCCTGTTGACAGGGCTTCAAGTCTGTGCAAAGCTACACAGTCATGTGATGGGTTAATAGGAAGAGTGATAAGGAACCACTTACAGTAATGTAAGTATATTGTAAAGTTGAAGTGGGGTATGAAGGTGTGACTAATAAACAGGATGTCTGATTGCAGAAAGCGCCTTCAGCTAAAACCCAAAAGTAAGATCACATTTACCCCAATGTTACCGTTGACTTTGAAACATGTCTTTTATATTCTTACTGTAAAATACAGTTTCCTGTCTAGCGGCATATAGTAAATCCAGAAATTAATACCTCACCCAAGGTCTGAACACAAGATAAGGCGTCTGTGGGGTAGATGTCTTATGCAATAATTTTTTATTATAACTACCTGTTCGTCACCAGGCAACTGGTGGTCTTTCAGTGCTTGGCGGATGTGTGTTAGATTTAATAACAATGATGATTGTTGCTAGGGAGCACTACTTATGAATGTTTCACATTTATAGGTGTCTGTAAGAGTTATAACATTTCTTCCAAACAGCATGCCAAAATATTTATTAGTCTATTTACAAAAATTTTTTAGTATTTAGAACATTACATATAATACATTTGATAGGAACTAAGTCAAAGAACATAAATTAATGCACTGTTCACTAAAGCTTACAATTTATGAGGAACAAAGGAGGATTTAGAAGGTAGAAGTGCTTGTTTTGTGTGTCCTGCATGTGAAGACTTCCGGGGTATAGACCGCGCTGGAAAATACCAGCACTTGCGCAGTAGCGATTATATGCTTCGCCCACAGTCGGGCAAAGCATACTGCGCAGGCGCCGGGGGCCTTCATATTGCGCAAGCGCGGAAACCAACGGTGTCTGTGGTATTCACAGACGAAGATTACGTGAAGCAAGTCGATGAGGTGGGGGGGGGAAAAGACTCCTAAGCCACGCCCATTGGACCGGACCGCAGCAATTTGCATGCACCCACAACAAGCTAAAAAAGGTATTTATGCCTCAAAGATGCAGGGCCGGGGGGGAGTCAAAGGCCCGACTAGAATCCTTATGGGACGCACAATTTAGTGATATCTTTACATGATATCACTAAATATAGGTGACAGATTCCCTTTAAGTAGACAATCAACAGGATAATACACAGTCTGTTTCATCGTCTCTTAGGGTATGTGCAGACAATCCGAAACTGGCAGCGCTTTGCACGCAGCGCATGTAAAAAAACAACAATATCCCTCACCTGTCTGCCGTTCTGTCCCACGCCGTAATCCATGTCTAGGGGATAAACAGCGAGCGCAGCATCAGCGACTAGCGGTGACATCAATATCATTAAACTCATAAACATGCGCATAGGCAGCCTCAATAGTAAAAAGTTGGTCACACTCGTCAAACACTATGTTTGATGAGTGTGACCAACCTGTCAATCAGTTCTCCAAGCGATGCTCCAGATCGCTTGGAAAACGCTAGCATTCTGCAAGCTAATTACGCTTGCAAATCGCTAGTTTTTCTGCGGGAAATTGCGGGAATTTAAAATGCGATTTTCCCGTGGAATGGAATTCCCGCGGAAGTTACCGCGGGAATTCCGCAACGTGTGCACATAGCCTAAGAATGAAGGGAAGATTAAGGAGTGGTCAGCATTTAGTAGTCAATAACAGGTCAAGAGATGGCTTTGTTAGTAATCTGGTTATACTAGCATATTTATGGGTAAGTTTACACAAGGCGCTTTTTTTTCTGCACCAAAACCTGACCACTTAGCAGGAAAGGAGCAGCAGAAAAAAGCCGGATTACTTACCGGTAATGCTCTTTTAATGAGTCCATGACAGCACCCACTTGGAGAGAAGGATCCGCCCATAGGAACAGGAAACCTACAGAGATAAAAGAGGGCGGTCCGCCTCTCCTCCTCAGTTGGATTTCAGAGTACCCGGAGGACCGCCAATTATTAGGCCATTATATTATTCAATATTCTAAATTTATTAATTTTACAACTAAGGTGTATATACATTATGTTAACTTCTAGGGAGGGTTAGTGAACGGGTGCTGTCGTGGACTCATTAAAAGGGCATTACCAGTAAGTAATCCAGCTTTTTACTCTTCGCCATGACAGCACCCACTTGGAGAGACTTTCAGAGACCTTCACCTGGGAGGGACCACCGTGCTGAGGACCGCTCTACCAAAGGCTAGGTCAGATGAGCATGATAAATCAAGCCTATAGTGGTTATAAAAGGTAGAGGATGTAGACCAAGTTGCAGCCTTACAAATCGACTCGATTGCGACGTCTCCCCTCTCTGCCCAAGAGAAAGCCATAGCTCTGGCGGAATGTGCCCTGATACCCTCCGGAAGATCTTCATTGCTCTCGGAGTATGCTAGACCAATCGAGTCTCTGATACACCGAGACAGAGTACCCCTTGTGACCTCATATCCCTTCTTTTGGCCCTGGAAGGAAATAAATAGAGCCCTACTCTTCCTCCAGCTGCTAGACCTCTCAATGTATTGTAATACTGCTCTTCTAATGTCTAGTGTATGGAACTTTTCTTCCTCTGGAGTAGAAGGGTTACTAAAAAAGGAAGGGAGGTGGATCTCTTGTGATCTATGTAACTTCCCTGCTACCTTTGGTAAGTATGAGGGGTCTGGTTTTAATATTAGCTGATCCTGGAATGTCAACATAAAAGGGGGTTCTATTGAAAGTGCTTGTATGTCGCTAAGGGTACAGTTACACGTAGCGATGCACCAGCGATCCCGACAACGATATGGATCGCTGGTGCATCGCTAAGTGGTCGCTAGTGAGCTGCCACACAGGCAGATCTGACCAGCGACATCGCAGGGGTCGGGGGTCGCTACTTACCTGTCAGACGCGGCGATCCTGGCGTCCTCCCGCCCGCCTCCACCCCTCGCTCGTCGGCGCCACAGGAAGCCCAGCAGGAAGTGGCCGACGAGGAATGGTCCAGGGAGTTCTCGCGCGACCAACGATGAGCAGCGGGGGAGCGGGTCGGAGGTAAGTATCACATGCAGCGATATCGCTAGCAATATCGCTGCAACGTCACAAAATCGGTGACTTTACAGCGATATCGCAGTGTGTAATGGGGGCTTAGCAGTGTGTAATGGGGGCTTAACTCTCCTGGCTGAGGTTAGTGCAACTAGCAGTACTGTTTTGAGAGATAGACTCAATATCCCTTAAGCACCTAACGGTTCAAAAGGCGGACGTGTTAGGGCCTCCAGCACCAGATTCAAGTCCCAAGGAGGAACTCTGGGTATGTGTACCGGTTCGCTCCACTCACAGGCCGAAATGAATCTAGCTATCCATCTATTGCCTGCCACGTTATAACTATAGAGGGCCCCTAGAGCCAACACCTGGACTTTTAGTGTGTTAACAGATAGTCCTAAATCTTTCCCTTTCTGTAGAAACTCTAGGATTGCCGTCATAGGAATTTCTCTGGAATCAGGAGCTGTGTGAAAGTCCAGGAATTTTCTCCATACCCTGGTGTAAATTTTTGTCGTAGCCAATTTTCTACTTTGCAAGAGAGTATTGACTAACTCCGAGAATCCTCTTGCTCTCAAATTTCCCTTTCAAGTTCCAAGCCGTCAAGAGGAGATTGTCCACTTGAGGTTGGAAGAATGGCCCCTGCGAGAGGAGCTTGGGGGTTGAAGGAAGCACCCAAGGGTCTGTCACTGACATTGCTTGCAGGCATGAAAACCATGGCCTCCTGGGCCAGAATGGCGCTATTAAGATTATTCGTGCTTCCTCTGTCCTGATCTTCCTGATCACCTGTGGTAGTAGTATGATTGGGGGAAATGCATATGCCAGTTTGAATCGCCATGGGGCTTGGAGGGCATCCAGGATTTCTGGCCTGTCTGTCAAATTCAAAGAGGCGAATCTTTGCACCTGCCTGTTTTCCCTGGTGGCGAAGAGATCTATCTGGGGAAAACCCCATAGTGACACGATGTGTGTGAATATTTGCCGGCTTAGGCACCACTCTCCTTGCCGTAGTGTATGGCGGCTTAGAAAGTCTGCTTCCGAATTGTCTTTCCCTCTTATGTGGAGGGCTGAGAGACGAAAAACGTTTTTCTGCCAAGGACAAGATCTTTCTTGCGGAAGACATTAATGCAACTGATCGAGTCCCGCCTTGCCTGTTCAGATATGCGACCACTGTGGTGTTGTCTGACAGGATCCTCACGTTTTCTCCTTGTAACTGTGGAAGAAAATGATATAATGCATGACCAACTGCTTTTAGCTCTTTCAAGTTTGATGAATCCTGATCCTCACTTATATCCCATAGGCCTTGGGCGAAGGTGCCTCCCATATGAGCTCCCCATTCTGTGGGGCTGGCGTCAGTAGTAATTATACGGGAGGGTGTTATTACCCATGGTACTCCTCCCAATAGGTTATCCTCGTCTACCCACCATGCTAGGGAGGTTAGGACCGTCTGAGATAAAGTGATTTTCTTCGTCAAATTTCCATGGTCCTGAGTCTCCTCTAAGAGAATTTGATGTTGTAATTCTCTCGTGTGGAATTGGGCCCACCGGACTGCATGAAGTAAGGGACCCCAGGAGGGACATTGCCTCCTTTAAGGATATGTGTGGTTTGTCTATAGCTAACCTGACCTTTGTTTTAACTGCTGTAATCCTTACCTGTGGTAGCAGACATTTTTGGCTTATGGAGTCTAGCTGGAGACCCAGGAAGGACTGAACTGACTGTGGCTCGATTCTGGACTTCTTGAAGTTTATTATTCAAACAAGAGCCTGTAGGGACAAGATTTCATCAGCTACCCGTTTATTACATTGTCTAGTTGAGTTCCCTATTATCAAAAAATCATCCAGATAGGGAACTATCAGTGTGTCCTTCTGTCGTAAGAAAGCCATCACTTCCAGCATCACCTTTGTAAAGACTCTTGGTGCGATAGAAAGGCCGTGTGATGACTCCTGGAGTGGACCCTCTGGGTCGTGACACCAACCCTTCCAGGGAGAGCTGACCTAGTGAAGACCACCCCCTATACAGGGAGTGTCAGGGGCAAGCCCCAGGGGGTGAGGCACCACGACTGCTGGCACCAGGCGGCCGGCTCACAGGAGACACGAGTGGGTGAGTGTGTCTGCAGGAACGTGTGAAGCGTGGACACGGGAACACGTGGTATACAGAGACTTCGTTCGTCCGGGTGTGAGTGAAGCAGGATGCGTGCAAGGGGCACGTCAGAGCACTGAGTCAGGCAGCAGGTGTGCCAGGAGGTGTAACAGAGTACAGGAGCAGGGTGTGTGCCAGAGGGCACAACTGAGCATAAAAGACAGAGCGCAGGATTGGTACGTGTGCCAGGAGGCACAACAGAGTAAGAGACTGAGTACATGATCAGAGCATGTGCCAGGAGGCACAACAGAGTATGAGACAAAGCACAGGGTCCGAGTGTGTGCCAGGAGGCACAACCGAGTATAAGACAGAGCACGGAATCAGAGTGTGTGCCAGGAGGCACAACGGAGGATGAGACAGAGTACAGGGTAAGAGCGTGTGCCAGGAGGCACAACCGAGTATGAGACAGAGTACAGGGTCAGAGCATGTCCAGGAGGCACAACCGAGTACGAGACAGAACACAGGGTCAGAGCGTGTGCCAGGAGGCACAACCGAGTACAAAGCAGAGTGCAGATTCAGAGCGTGTGCCAAGAGGCACAACAGAGTGCAAGGCAGGGGACCTGAATACAGCGCACAGCCAGGCAGGGACACGGCAGACCAAGCCAGGAAGCACAATAATAATCAGGCACCTCCCCTAGGGGGAGGTCGTCTGATATAGCACATGACTACTACTGGTTCCGGGTCAGGACCTATCCAGAAAGCACATGACCACTGCAGGTTCCGGGTCAGGTCCTCCATTACCATAGAGAGGACCGAGCCCTATACAGCACTGACAGGAGCGCGCAAGCGCAAACGAGACCCGGGGACGAGAGCTGCGCGTGCGCACCCGACGGGACCCCCGGAGTGACCGCGGCTCCGGAAGAGATGACGTTGGGACCGAGGTCCCGCCCCCAGGTGAGCATGGCGTGACAGGCCGAATGGCATGGCTGTGAACTGAAGGTGTTGTATGGTGCCCTCAAGGAAGACCGCCACCCTGAGGTATTTCTGGAATCTGTAATGGATGGGAAGATGATAATAGGCATCTTTCAGATCCAGGCGTGCCATCATACAATTGGGAAAAAGGAGCTTAATTGCAGATCTAATTGACTCCATTTTAAATTTATGATTTATTACAAATTTAGTTTCCTCAGGTTAATTATCGTCCTGAATGAGCCATCTGGTTTAGGAATCAGAAAAAGAGGGAAGTAAAATCCTCTCCCTTACTGTCCTTTAGGCACCTGGACCAAAACTTTTTTGTCCAGCAGACTGACAATTTCAGTCTCTAAGGCCCGCTGTTGGACTGGTGAGCTGAGGGATGTTACAATGACTGAATTACGGGGTACGTGATGGAACTCTAATTTTAATCCTTCCCTAATAATGCCTAGGACCCAAGGGCTGGCCGTGATTTTCTCCCATTCCTGATTTAGTCTCCCCCCTACTGGAGGGACTGGCTCCTTAGTTCCGATCTCTGCGGAAGGAGGATCCTCTAAACATAGCACCTTTGCCTTTTTCTTCCTTCGTGGGCCAGCGAATTTGATTCTCTGCTGGTCTTCCCCTGCCAAATGGTCGTCTCCTAAACGCCCTCCTATAAAATGGGAGAGAGGGGTTAGGGAACCCTTTTTTCCTTTCTTTTGCTTTTGTAAGGATTTCGTCTAAGGTTTTCCCAAACAAAAACTCACCCTCACAAGGTATGGCACAGAGCTTTGCCTTGGATTGGGTGTCACTTTTTCAGCTCTTAAGCCACAGGCTATGTCTGGCGTTATTAAGCAAGCCTGCTGTTCTGGCCGCCATGCGTAGGGAATTGGCCCAAGCATCTGCTATATATGCCGCTGCCCCACGAATCAGTGGTATAGCAGCTCGTAGCTTGTCTCTAGAGACTCTGTTCTATTTGCTGGTCTAGTTGATCAATCCAGACAAGCACAGAGCAAGCTGTGCACGTACTGGCTATTGCCAGTTTAAATGTGCCCGTAGCTGCCTCCCATGCCCTCTTTAGTGAAGCATCTGCTTTCCGGTCCAGTGGGTCTTTTAGAATCCCTGCGTCTTCCACCGGTAAGGCCGACTGTTTTGAGGCTGAGGCGACTGCCGCATCGACCTTCGGGACTTTAGACCACGTTGACAACTCCTCGTCGCTGAAGGGGTACCTTCTTTTTGATGCCGAGGGAAGATAACCACTCTGGTCCTGCTTCTCCAATTCCTTTTTCACGAAGGCTTTTATAGCTGGTATAACGGGAAAGGCTCTCCTCCTTCTATCTGTTAATCCCGCAAACATAATCTCTTGTGTCGTTTGCGGTTCTTTAGTCTCTGCGCATCCCATGGTGTTTCTCACAGATTTCACCAAGTTGTCCATGTCATCTAACGGAAAACATGAACGCCCCTCGATATCAGAGGAAGATGATGATGTGGATGTATTGGAACTGTCAGAGACTATTGCTTCGTCCTCATCCGTATCTAAGCTAACGGTAGCTGTCTTGCTAGTCTTAGTTTTCTTAGGTAAGCCGCTAGACTGGGTTAGGGCCTGTAATTCCTCCCTTATTATAGCCCTTATATCTGTGGCTGGTGTTGAAGCCTGTTTTGCGGTTTCATTAATACATTTTTTGCACAGCCTCTGTGTATAAGAGTCCGGTAAGGGATGTGTACAGAGGGCACATTCCTTATTTTTTGATTTTTCCTTCCTCTTAGCCTACAGTGGACATAGCGGAGGACGGAGAGAGAGAGAGAGAGACAAGATATTTAACAGCTTGATAGGCAGAGAGTCATCCACTCACCCAGAGAAGCTGTAGGTACCGGCTCAGGAGGTTGAGAAGGGGTTCTGTTGGCATGGCTTCTATCCGAGGAGCCTCGACGTGAGTGATATTTGGCTGCCGCTGTATCACCTGCCTGGGGATGCGTGTCCTGTCTTGGGGAAGACATGCTTGCACGCTCTATCCATATCCCCACAGGTATTTTATTGCCCCTTTATTACCTGGAACCCCCCCCCCCAGGTGCGCCTGCCTGCGGCGCGGCTAATTAGCATGCGACCGGCCTGGAATACAGCCACAGGCGCCGCCATATTAAACAACTCCTCCTTTTGTTTTTTTTCTCTCTCCCTGGAGGGGGCGGGGAGTGCTGCTCCATGCTCTAATCTCGCGCGGCTCTATGAGACCGCGCATGCGCAGTACACTGAGGAACCTCTGGTAACCCAGAAGTTCCTCATTACCTCCTGGCAGCGCTGCATATGCGTCCTCCTGAACGCTGAAGCCCCGGGAACGCCGGAGATTACCGCTTTCTCTCAGCTCCGCACTCCCACACGGACCGGGATGTGTTGTGAGTTCATTTTCCCCTTCACAACTGATGCCAGAGGAACTCCCTCTTCTGGTGAAGAAAGGTAGTGAGCCTGATTGTCAAACACCTGGGGCTGATGATGACTGGCTGAGTGGAGTTAATGACTGGATATAAGGCTGCCGACGCCCTTCTGGCCTGCGGGTGATTTCTCTGTGGACTTCTAGGAAACCAGTCTGATTCCTCCTCATCTAAAGCTAAGATTTCTGCTTTGCCTTTTTGCATTAGTGTTTTGTTTTCCTTGCTTTTCTGGATTCTGCCATTCCCTGCTGGGGTTACCTGAATCTCCTTTTGCCTGTTGCTCTGTCTTCAGAATATTCCTGAGTACTGACATAGCTTTTTTGAAGCCTAGTGTCTTCAGGGCCTTTTTTACTGTCAGTTTAGATTTCCCTTTCTGTCTTTAGGCTATGTAGTCCTCCGGCTGTGATCGAGGGGCCTAGGGCATCTTAGGAGCCCCCCACGGCTACTGCTAGTTGTGTTGATAGGTTCAGGGGTCTGCAATCCGATTGCTGCCAACTTCTCTGGTTTTCTGGACTTAGCTAGCATTACTATTTTTGCCTCCTACGGTGACTCAATCATAACAGAATCACCCGCCATACCGCAGATTCTAGGGTACTCAATAGCAGGAAAGAATTGTATATAAAAAAGAAAAAAAAAAGTGTGTATATTTTTTCCTCTATATCTCTGAGGCAGTAGGGGGAATTTCTTTTTTTTTCTCTCAATGGAGATAAAGCAATTGTCCGTGTGGAGCAGCTCGCTGCGGAAGTGCAGGGAATTTCCGCCTACCTTGCTCATTCACATGCTGCTGAACCAAAGATTCCTACACCTGATGTATTTTTTGGGGATCGGTCTAAATTTTTGAATTTCAAAAATAATTGTAAATTATTTTTTGCCTTGAAGCCTAACTCGTCAGGGAGCTCCGCGCAGCAGGTTAAAATTGTCATCTCTTTGCTGCGTGGCGATCCCCAGGATTGGGCGTTTTCTTTGAAACCAGATGATACTATTCTGACTAATGTGAACGCATTTTTTCAGGCCTTGGGGTTGTTGTATGACGAACCTAATGCCATTGATCAGGCTGAAAAGACCCTGCTGGCATTGAACCAGGGTCGTGATTCTGCAGAGTTGTACTGTCAAAAGTTCCGAAAGTGGGCGGTACTTATTACCTGGAATGATTGTGCCTTGGCTTTTCTCTTTCGGAAGGGGTTGTCAGAAGCCGTAAAAGATACTATGGTGGGATTTCCTGTTCCCTCTGGTCTTGACGATTCTATGTCTTTAGCCATTCAGGTTGATCGGCGTTTACACGAACGCAGAGCTGCACGAGAGGTGTTGCCACCTGTTGAACAGATGTCTGAACCTATGCAATGTGATAGAGTTTTTTCCAGAGAGCAGCGTCAGGAGTTCAGAAGGCGTAATAAGTTGTGTTTTTTCTGTGGAGATGCCTCGCATATTATTTCTGTCTGTCCTAAACGCGAGAAACGCTTTGCGCACACGTTTTCTGTTGGTGGTGTTCAACCTAAGTTTATTGTGGCTATTACTCTGATCTGCTCCCTGTCCACATTTTCCGCCAAGGCTTTTGTGGATTCGGGAGCAGCTCTAAACCTAATGGACTTGGATTTTGCTAAACGTTGTGGATTTCCGATGACACCTTTGCAGACGCCTATCCCTTTGAGGGTGATTGATGCTACTCCTTTGGCTAAAAATAAACCTCAGATTTGGACCCAGGTGGTAATGCGGGTCGCCCCAGACCATCAAGAAAATTGCAGGTTTTTGGTGTTACATAATCTGCATGATACTATTGTTCTGGGGTTTCCCTGGTTACAAATTCATAATCCAGTTTTGGATAGGAAATCTGTGTCTGTGGTGAGTTGGGGTTGTCGGTGTACCTTTAGTGAGGCTCCGGTATTTTCCACCTCTCCTCAGTCGCATGATGTTCCTGATTATTTGGCGGACTTTTATGATGTATTTAGTGAGAATGAGTCTGCGTCTCTGCCTCCTCATAGGAGTTATGACTGCTATTGAACTGAGCCCGGGGTGTAAATTTCCCAAGGGTCGGCTCTTCAATTTATCTGTACCCGAGCACGAGGCTATGCGATCCTATATTAAGGAGGCATTGGAGAAAGGTCATATTAGACCATCCTCGTCACCCTTAGGTGCCGGTTTTTTTTTTCTGTAGCCAAAAAGGATGGATCATGAAGACCTTGTATTGATTATCGTGCTCTCAACAAAATTACTGTTAAATATCAGTATCCGTTACCCCAGATTTCAGATCTGTTCTCCAGAGTTAAAGGTGCTTGCTGGTTTACCAAGCTTGACCTCAGGGGGGCGTATAATCTTATTCGCATTAAGCATGGGGATGAATGGAAGACGGCGTTTAATACTCCGGAGGGACATTTTGAGTACCTGGTGATGCCTTTTGGGCTCACTAATGCCCCTTCTGTCTTCCAGTGCTTCATGAACGATATTTTCCGAGATTTTGTCGATACATTTTTGATTATCTATCTGGATGATATTTTGATCTTCTCCAAGGATTGGGATTCTCATGTGGAACATATTCGGACTGTGTTCCGGATCTTGAGGGAGAATTCCCTGTATGTCAAAGGATCTAAATGCCTTTTTGGAGTACAGAGGATTTCTTTTTTGGGATTTATTTTGTCCCCGTCAACTATTGAAATGGACCCGGCCAAGGTACAGGCCATTTACGATTGGGTTCAGCCCACTTCTTTGAAGGCCCTCCAGAAGTTTTTGGGTTTTGCTAATTTTTATCGGAAATTTATAGCAAAATTTTCTAGTATTGCCAAGCCATTGACTGATTTGACTAAGAAGGGTGCTGATGTGTTAAATTGGTCTCCGGAGGCTGTTTCTTCCTTTCAGGAGCTGAAGCGAAGATTCACCTCCTCCCCGGTTTTGCGGCAACCTGATGTCTCACACTTCCGTTTCAGGTAGAGGTGGATGCTTCTGAGATTGGTGCAGGAGCTGTTTTGTCCCAAAAGGATCCTGTAACATCTAAAATGAATCCCTGTGCTTTCTTTTCCCGAAAGTTCTCTCCATCTGAACGTAACTATGATGTGGGGAATCGGGAACTGTTAGCCATGAAATGGGCATTTGAGGAGTGGAGACATTGGTTGGAGGGAGCTAAGCATCAAGTCGTGGTCCTCACTGACCACAAGAATTTGATTTACCTAGAGTCGGCTAAGCGCTTGAACCCTAGACAGGCTAGGTGGGCCTTGTTTTTTACACGTTTTGATTTTGTGGTTTCTTTTCTTCCTGGAACTAAGAATGTCAAGGCTGACGCCCTCTCTAGGAGCTTCTTTGCTGATTCTCCTGTGGTGACCAAGCCTGCTACCATCTTAGGCGAAGGGGTAGTTCTTTCTGCCATCTCGCCCGATTTGATACGTGCTCTGGAAGAGTTCCAGGAGGACAAACCTGAGCGATGTCACAGTGGAAAGTTGTATGTTCCTGACCAGTGGAAGAAGAGAGTGATGTCTGAAGTTCATTGCTCTGCTTTGGCTGGTCATCCAGGTATTTTTGGTACTAGAGATCTGGTGAGTCGGTCTTTTTGGTGGCCCTCCTTGTCTCGTGATGTCAGGAATTTTGTGCAGTCCTGTGAGACGTGCTCCCGGTCTAAATAGTGCTCTCGCTCTAGTGGGTTGTTGATGCCTTTGCCTGTCCCCAAGAGGCCATGGACCCATATTTCAATGGATTTCATCTCTGATATGCCTGTCTCTCAATGGATGACTGTTATTTGGGTGATTTGTGATAGGTTCTCTAAGATGGTTCATCTTGTACCACTCCCTAAGTTGCCGTCTTCCTCTGAATTGGTGCCCCTGTTTTTACAACAGGTGGTTCGCTTGCACGGGATTCCTGAGAACATTGTATCTGACAGAGGAGTCCAGTTTGTGTCTAGATTTTGGAGAACTTTCTGTTCCAAGCTGGGAATTCAGTTGTCCTTCTCCTCTGCTTTTCACCCTCAGACCAATGGACAGACAGAGAGAACAAACCAGACCTTGAGTCATATTTGAGATGTTTTATTTCCGCTGATCAGGATGATTGGGTTTCATTTTTGCCCTTGGCCGAATTTGCTTTAAATAATAGAGCTAGTTCTGCCACTTTGATGTCTCCTTTTTTTGGTAACTTTGGGTTTCATCCTCGATTTTCTTCAGGGCAGGTGGAGCCCTCTGCCTGCCCAGGGGTTGACACTGTGGTGGAGAGAATGCACCAGATCTGGGACCAAGTGGTGGATAAGTTCTCTCTCTCCCAGGAAAAGGCCCAGCGGTTTTCCAACCGACATAGGACCATTGGTCCCCAATTTAAGGTTGGTGATATGGTGTGGTTATCATCAAAAAATATTGCTATGAAGGTGGCTTCTCCTAAGTTTAAGCCTAGATTTATTGGACCTTACAAGATTTTGGAGATTATTAATTCGGTCTCTTTTCGTTTGGCTCTTCCTGTCACATTTAAAATCCATAACGTGTTCCATAAATCTTTGTTGAAGAGGTTTGTTGAACCTGTTGTTCCGGGGGTTGCACCTCCAGACCCTGTATTGGTTGAAGGTAACATGGAATATGAGGTAGAGAAAGTACTGGATTCCCGTCTGGCTAGACGGAGACTCCAGTATTTGGTTAAGTGGAAGGGTTATGGTCAGGAGGATAATTCCTGGGTCTCTGCCTCTGATATTCATGCCAAAAGATTGGTGCGTGCCTTTCATCGGGCTCACCCTGATCGCCCTGGTGGCGTGGTTGAGGGTTCGGTGACCCCTCCTCAAGGGGGAGGTACTGTTGTGAGTTCATTTTCCCCTTCACTACTGAGGCCCGAGGAACTCCCTCTTCTGGTGAAGAAAGGTAGTGAGCCTGATTGTCAAACACCTGGGGCTGATGATGATGACTGGCTGAGTAGAGTTAATGACTGGATATAAGGCTGCCGACACCCTTCTGGCCTGCGGGTGATTTCTCTGTGGACTTCTAGGAAACCAGTCTGATTCCTGCTCATCTAAAGCTAAGATTTCTGCTTTGCCTTTTTGCATTAGTGTTTTGTTTTCCTTGCTTTTCTGGATTCTGCCATTCCCTGCTGGGGTGAGCTGAATCTCCTTTTGCCTGTTGCTCTGTCTTCAGAATATTCCTGAGTACTGACATAGCTTTTTTGAAGCCTAGCGTCTTCAGGGCCTTTTTTACTGTCAGTTTGTTGGCTCTTATTTTCATAGGGTTTTTCACGGATTGCAGACAGCAGCCTTCCTGTCCTTTCCTATCTAAGCTAGCGTGGGCCCCATCTTTGCTCAGTCTATCTTTCTGTCTGTGTTTTGTTCTTTCTTCTTGCTTCACCGTCATTATATGTGGGGGGCTGCCTTTTACTTTGGGGTCTGCTCTGGGGCAGTTTAGATTTCCCTTTCTGTCTTTAAGCTATGTAGTCCTTCGGCTGTGATCGAGGTGCCTAGGGCATCGTAGGAGCCCCCCACGGCTACTGCTAGTTGTGTTGATAGGTTCAGGGGTCTGCAATCCGATTGCTGCCAACTTCTCTGGTTTTCCAGACTTAGCTAGCATTACTATTTTTGCCTCCTACGGTGACTCAATCATAACAGGGATGGCTGTCCTCCAAGATCCCGGTGGCGTGTATGTTATCAGAAAACCCCCAGTCGGCCCCACCTGGAACCAGTGTTTCTCATCGCGCTGCTGCTGTCTCAGTCGAGGAGGGAGCCGGATTCCAGCACTCCCCCATCGCTGCTTCTGGACCGGAACCCCTGCTGTTCCCGCAGACACTGCACAGGCGGTTCCTTGGCCCAGGTATGTCTTCTGTAGCGAATCCTGCGGTTCCCATAGGAACAGGAAACCAACTGAGGAGAGGTGGACCGCCCTCTTATCTCTGTAGGTTTCCTGTTCCTATGGGCGGATCCCGCTCTCCAAGTGGGTGCTGTCGTGGCGAAGAGTAAAAAGCAGATTTTGCTTGGTTCTTCTAGCATCTCTGCCACGTTTTTTGCTGTGCTTTTGTCCTGTTACAGTCGTCTCTTGTGCATAAAGTTTTGTGCAAAAAAAAAAATCCTATTCTACAGAATCAGGTTTTGGCACAAAAAAATGCAGCAAAAACCTGATAACTGCTTTTTTGCTGTGTATTTTCAGCGTTTTTTCACCACCCATTCAAGTAGTGACATGCTCTATTGTGCAAAAAAAACATGCAAAGCACAAAATACTGATGACAAAAAAACCAAGGTGTGTACGTGAGATTTCTGAAATCTCAGACATAGCTGGTACTGTAAGGCTATGTGCCCACGTTGCAGAAATGCAAGTGTTTTGCGAGCGTTTTTATCTTGCAGAAAGCTAGCGCATTTCCAAGCGATTTGAAGCATCGCTTGGAAAAGTAACTGACAGGTTGGTCACACTTGTCAAGCATAGTGCTTGACAAGTGTGACCAACCTTTTACTATTGATGCTGCCTATGCAGAATCAATAGTAACTATAGAATGTTAAAAATAATAAAAAAAATATAAAAAATAGGGATATACTTACCCTCTGTCGGCCCCCGGAGTCCTCCCGACTCTCAGCGGTACTGCCAGCAACTTCCGTACCCAGGGATGCATTGCGCGAATGACCTCTGATGACGTAGTGGTCACGCGATTGCGACGTTATCAGAGGTCATTCGCGCAATGCCTCCCTGGGAACGGAAGTTGCAGGCAGCACCGGTGAGAGCCAGGAGGACTCCGGGGGTCGACATAGGATAAGTATATCCCTATTTTTTATTTTAATTCTATTTTTTACAAGAATATGGTACCCAGGGCATGGAGGAGTCTCCTCTCCTCCAGACCCTAGGTACCATCCGCACATGAAGCGCTCACTTTACGCATGGTGGGCATAGCCACATGCGTAAAGTGAGCGTTTCAATGCACTCCTATGGCAGCGGCATCACCGCGATTCTGCAAAATTAATGGACATGCTGCGGATTTTAGCGCTATGCGATTCTGCAGCGGAAAAATCCGCAGCATGGGCACAGCAACTGCAGAATCCCATAGCATTGCATGGGAATGCATTTTGCTAGCGTTTTTAAGCGTTTCCGCAGTGGCGGAAACGCTTAAAAACGCAACGTGGGCACACAGCCTAAAACGCAGCTGAAAAATTGCATTTAAAAAAAGCATTAAAGACAAAAGGTGAAAAAACGCCAAGTGTCAACTTACCTTTAAGGTAAAGATATCAGAAGAAAAAGATTTGTTATATGATAAGAACACCACAGCTCCAAAAATTTATACTTCCAGCTGCTGCAGGACCTGGTAACTAATGATCTTGGGGGGTGCCAAATGTTGGAAACCCAACAACCTAATATTGATGATGCATTCATACTCGCTCATCACTAATGTGGATGTCAGGAGACCAACTGCGGACACAGTACCAAATGCAGAGGAGTAACGGAGCTCCAAATAGTGAGTATAGGTTTTCTTTTACAAGTTTTTTTTACCACCTTGGCCCATTAACATAGCTCTCAACGGTCCCGGATTTGGCAAAACCGTCCCAATATGTCTAAGCTGTTCTCCCGATTTCTAAACTCACCTCTCCGATGTTTTCATCGCTCCCATAGCTCTTCAGGGGCGGGGCCACTTCTCTCTGGGTATGCCCGCGAATCAAACTCCGTGCCCACAGGATGTTGCTTTACCAGTGAGCCACAGCTCACAATGCATAAGTTGCGAGAATTTGGTTATCTTGACCTTTATATTGCAGTCAATGAACCCAGAAGCAGAGTATACATATCCATAGAAAAACAACGGGTATATAACAATGTATTTTTATGGTGCCTGTATACTGAGGTAAAGAAATTTTTTTTTTTGTTCCTATAAAAGTATTAAAAATAATAAGCAAATACCATTTTTTTTTTCTGTGAGTTTCAAGACCTGCTTGAACTCACGACTTTAACATTACATACACACGGGGAGTTTAGGCTGCTGGCAGAAATTTGCGCACTTGTCAGATCCTGCAGAGATCGACAGGCAAATTATACTGATAGAAATACACTGCTGTGTACAATGGATGTATTTATATTGTAGAGGGATAATAAGAGATTTTTTCATCCTATAAAATTACTAAAAAATATTAATGAAAAACATTTGATAATGAAAAAATAATGTTATTTTTTAATGCTTTTTTTAAATAATAAACATCACAAATCAGCACATAACATGATAAACACAGACATCTATGGTGTCCCTATAAACTGTAACGACCTGCACAGAACAGCGGTCAGATTTACAGCAATCTGTAAATGACTTAAAAAAATGTTGCAATTAATATTTTTCTCAATTAAATCAATACAAAAATGTTATAAAACTGTAATGCTGAGGCCGTGTTCACACGTAGCTTAAATGCCGCTTTCTTTCTGCTGCTTTTATCAACAGGTGTCTGCACTAGATGATGCAGTCACAATCTTCTCTGACTATTGAATATTTGGTGTGTTTCTTTTATGCATTTTCCCCTTATTTCATGCAATTTTTGAGCAGCTATGACGCAGAGTTTTAATGCATTTTTAATAGTACAGAAAAGCTTTGATTCTGCGCTTAAAAATGCAACGGCTTTTTTTTCCATACTTTGTCAGAAAAAAAATGCACCAAAACTGGAGATTCCAGCAGCATCTTCAAACCACATAGAGCAGAGATTCATGGAATGACATCCACTTTGCTTTGAAATTTAGACCGTGCTCATATGTAGCATAAATGCTGCTGCTATTTTTGCACAAAAATTCTGCTGCGTTTAACTGTCAAACAAAAGTGGATGTGATTTCATGAAAACAGTACTGCAGTGCGCAGACGCCGGACCTCTCTTACCTTTCCCGGCGCCTGCGCACTGCAGGACTCTGCTCTGCCCTCAACAGGGCAGAGCAGTACGCCTGTGCCAGAGCCGCGATGGGAAGCAAAGAAGAGGACGTCATCGCTAGAAGATGGGAGGCGCCGGACCCGGACCGCCCCCCGGTAAGTATAATTTAACTCGTATTTCTTATCTTTCAGGTTACATCGGGGGCTTATCTACAGCATTACAGAATGCTGTAGATAAGCCCCTGATGGCGGTGGCCGCATCTTATATGCCAAAAAATAGGTGACAGTTTCCCTTTAAATGTTTTATATATAAGGTATTTTATATATGTATCGTAACCCCTTTCCCTTGCCTATCCAGTACATAAAACTCTTTTTTCATTTTCCTTCTATTTCTTTAATTTTTCTTTTTCCCCATTTTGCTTAAGCCATATTTTTCCTTCCCCCATATCATCCTTAAGTCTTTCAACCCTTTAATTTGCCTATATCTTTCATCCTTTCAAAATTTGCTATTTTGCTTTTATTTGGTTCTTGTTTGCATCTATATTACTGTGTATACATAATAAACGTTTCCCCCTTTTTCTTTACCCCATTTATGTAAAAAACAATGATTAAGTGCAAAATCAATGCTTTTCTGTACTATAAAAATTACATTAAAAACGCGGCTTCAAATCTGCACTAACGCATCAAATATGGGAGAGAAGATGGTTAATGTGTAGTTTGGTGTGGACATCTGCAGAAAACAAAAAAACAGTATTTCTGCAGTGTGTGAACACGGCTTTAGAGAAGACAAAAAACCAGGATGTCGTATAGTCACACAACATAAAGATGAAAAAGTTCTGGCGGCTCCAACTGTGAATAAAGGAACAAAAAATAAATCCACAGGTCCCAACTAGAGTTGAGCAGGACGCACAGATGACGTCCCGCGAGCCCAGGGTGATCAAGAGCCACACCAGGGTTGCCGGAAGGTTAGAGGTTACTGGCCTCCGGTCCAGCTGCCAGGTAACACTGACCTTTACGCTGGACCAGACACCTGTGAATCCATCTGCTTATCTCTAGTCCCAACTGTCCCAGATACAGCGGACAGTCCCAGATTTGGGTCTGCGCACTGCAGTCTCAGGCATCTGCTGAATTTCCCTCACTACCAGTGCCCCCTCTGACAACTCCTCCTGCCAGAGTAGAAAGAAATGGTAAGGCCTCTTTCACACATCAGGTTTTCGCCGTCAGGCGCGATCCGGCGCTTTTGACAAAAACCGGATCCGGAGAAATGCAATGCTGGATCCGGTTTCCCCCCCCATTGACTTGCATTAGAGCCGGATCGAGCCGGATGGCCATGCGTTTCATCCGATTTTCGCAGGATCCGGCAATGTGACGCGATCCGGCGTCTGGAAAAAACGGCTACTGTAACGTTTTTTGTCTCCGGCGAAAAAGCCGGACACGACGGATCCGGCGTGTCCGGCTTTTTCATACAATGAAAGCCTATGAGCGCCGCAATGCGCCTGATCCGGCGACATCCGGATCCGGTGGCCGGATCCGGTTTTTTTGGTCTGAGCATGCTCCGTAGCTCTGCCCACAAGACATATATAAAAGCAAGACAGTGAGACCCTCAGCCACACCCAACATGACACCCAAGCCAAAAACCAGGAGCAGGAGAAGGCAGCAGACATCTGCAGCAGCACCATCAGCACCACCCCAAATGGAGCAGCATGCTGAACAACGGGAGGGGAGTCCAGCAGCAGATGAGAGACGGTAATTATCAAATCCCCCATTCCTCCAAACTAGGGCTAAGGAATATCAAGATATTCATTGGCCCTTTGTTTCTCTTTATTCAACAGCCGCCCAATAGATGCAGCAGCAGCAGCAATGGCGGCAGCAGCAGGAACACCACCCACAGCCATGGAGTCTGGCCATGAGGAAGACAGCACATCATCTTCTGGGAGCCCTCCCTCGCATCGTCAGCGTTTGACGGTAAGTTTTTATTTCCAAAATCCATCATCTCTGTAATATATGTCTATTCATTGCCTTTTATTTCAAAACAGGAATCACAAGATGAAGAGGAGCTCCCAGAAGAAGAAGGAAGGGGTGGACAGACACTTGGAGTGGGCTCACAATTGGTAAGTTTTTTGCATCAAACGCAGAAACACAACATCACACTACACACAACACATAGAAAACAATGTTCTGCAGACCACACACAGCAAACAAATGCCTACATCCAAAGACATAACATTTGTTGTTTTCTTCTCTAGTCTTCCCAATCTGGTGCTCGGCCAAGAGGTCCTCGCAGTGCCTCTCGGGGTCGTCGGCGACAGCAACGCGGCGGTCACCAGCGTGTAAGTATAAATATTTTTGCTTTGTTTTTTATGCACTTTTTATTTCATTTCTTTTGTGGAGGCTAATTATGTTATTTTTGTCTTTTTCTTTAACAGCCTTCACAGCGTGCTCCCGACTCTGACGGTGAGGATGGAGGGATTGATGTGGACCACCTCATCGATCTCGTCAGAGAAAGGGAGCCGCTCTGGAATATGGCTGACCGCCGCCACGCTGACCTTATCGTTACTCGACGACTCTGGGAGGAAATCTGTTCGCTCCTTGTGGACCGCTGGGAAGACCTCGAAGCTCGGGCCCAGATTAAAGAGCGTAAGTATATACAGTACCGGTTGCTTGATTTAAACCAGTGTTTCCCGAACTCCAGTCCTCGTGGTCCCCACGGATCATGTGTTCAGGATTTCTATTTACTTTGGAAATCCTGAAAACATGACCCCTGGGGACCATGAGGACTGGAGTTTGGGAAACACTGATGTTGTATACTAACCACATTGTCCTTTCTCGCTTCAGGGGAGAGAATTGTGAAGCGGTGGCGGTCTTTGAGGGATCGTTTCAACAAGGAGTTCAATAAAAAGATGCGGGCCCCGAGTGGATCTGGAGGACGCAGGAGCAAGTACCAGTACGCACAAGCCCTGTCGTTCCTCCGGGAAACAATGGTCACTAGAAGGTAAATATTACCCACATGTGAAAAAAAATGTTAGATGTAACTTTTTTTTTTTCAGCCAGGGCCATAAATGTCAGTATTTTAATTGTTTTTTTTTCCTCTTTATTCCACAGCACGGTGAGCAGCACTCGGGAGCCTCCACGATTGGACCCTTCTGAGGCGATCCCTGAGGAGACCGGCACCGAGGGACACTTCGACCGCCCCGGTACATCTGCACCTTCCCAGCCTTCCCACACATTCGACCCATCTGTCCCATCCACCAGCACAGGAGCATCGTGGCCGCCTACATTACATGAAGCTGCTGGTGAGGAGATCGCTTTCCCTTTACCCCACCCTTCTGCCCCTGCCACCTCTAGTACACCTGCGGGTACTGGGCGGCAGCGGCAGAGGGGTCAGGAAAAGAGTTATGTGCAAGAGTTCTTGCATCTGAATGCATCTTTCCAGAACTGTCTAAAAGTCTTGTCAGAGCAAATCTCCGCAGGCTTTCAGCAGATCAACTCCAGCATTCTGTAGGTGAAGACACTTCTGCAAACCATGCATTCAGAAGCAAGATCTTCGCCAAACCACACCTTTTTCAGGTCTGTTGTGGAGCGCATGGCAACACTATCTCCTACCCAGCAGATGCATGTAATGCATTCGTGCCACGGTGCTCTACAGCAGGTTACCTCCCAACCTCCACCTCCCACCACTGTAGTTCCTCCACCTGCACCCCCTCCAGCCACTTTCCATCCTCCCCCTCCTATTACATCTGCAACCCCTCCAGCCACTTTCCATCCTCCCCCTCCTATTACATACCAGCAACCTGCCCAGTACCAGCAACCTCCCCAGTACCAGCAACCTCCCCAGTACCAGACATCTCCCCACTTCCAGCAACCTGCCCCGTACCAAACTCCTTCCCTGTACCAAACTCCTTCCCCGTACCAAACTCCTTCCCCGTACCAAACTCCTTCCCCGTACAACTTTCCATCAACATCATCTGCTCCTACAGTCCCTGCCCAACCCTCCCCTCCACCGCCCACCACCTCTTCTGCCTCCCACATGTCCACCCATTCTGTAGCTTTTTCCACACCATCACCTCTAACTGTTCCTTCCCCACTACGATCCCAGTCCTCTCTCCACACTCCCATTGTCGAAGTGTCCCGCAGCCCCTCCAGCAGTATTTCCACCCCACACTACACAGATTTATGATGTGTTTTGTAATAAAAATGCCCTGTTGGTTTCAAACCTTTATTTTGAAAAAGTTTTTTTAACTTTAAAAACAGTTTACAAAAAAAAAACATTTTAAATAAAAGTTAAATTATTGTTTACACTGGTTGTCTGTCATTTCTTTCTGCGGCGAAATGTTTAAAAAAAAGGTTAAATACAGGGTATTTAAAAGGTAAAAAGGTATTCAAAACCAGGTATATAACTGTGGGTAAATTTTAGCTTTTTCCCCACAGTTGTGTTCCTGGTTGTGTTTGAAGCAAAGTATTTCACCTAAAAAGTTGTGTTTATTGTTGGTGATTTCCTAACAATGTACACAACTTTTGTTTAAAGGTGAAATATTTTGCATAAAACACAACCAGGTACACACCTGTGGCCTAAAGCTAAAAATAGAGACCATGACAAGATAGCCAACTTTGGTTGGCAAAGGTATATACTGTTGGTACAGAAGGTACACAAGTTTGGTTAGGGCACAAATCTTTCACACTCTGTCATCCTGCCAGTGTACTCTGCCTTGAGGTGATATAAAGTATAGTGCAAAATTGTCCCTCATTACTGAAACCGTCACAGAACTTCTAGTGGTAATGTCATGGTAATCTTGCAAGGTGGTTTCTTCAGAGGTGTCCTCAATGGAAATGGGTTCCTTGCAGATAACAAAATTGTGGAGTACCACGCAAGCTTTGATCACCTCGTCAACAGTTTCTGTCTTGAGGTTGATCGCAGTCAATAGGACCCGCCATTTGGCTGTCAGAATACCAAAGGTACATTCAACCATTCTTCTTGCTCTTGTGAGGCGGTAATTAAAAATGCGTTTTGGTCTTGTCAATCCTCTGCTAGAGTACGGTTTCAAAAGGTGTTCTGACAGCTGGAAGGCTTCATCCCCTACACAGACAAATGGCATAGGTGGACCAGATGTTTGCGGCAGCGGTCTAGGTGGTGGGAACTGGAAGGTGTTTCCATACAGTTTACGCCCCATGGCAGACAGTTTGAAAAATTGAGAGTCATTGGAGCGGCCATAGGCCCCAATATCAACAGCAATAAATTTGTATTCCGCGTCAGCGATGGCCATGAGGACAATTGAAAAATATTTCTTGTAATTGAAATATTCCGATCCCGATCCGGCTGGCTTTACAATGCGGATATGTTTCCCGTCCACAGCGCCCAAGCAGTTGGGAAACTGACATATCTGTTGAAACTTGTCAGCAATTTCAATCCACCTCTCTGTTGTGGGCTCTGGTAAAAACTCTTCAGCTAAGGAGTCCCACAGTGCACGGCATGTGTACTTCACTATTCCAGATATGGTGGAAATCCCGAGTCTGTACTGGAAATGCAGTGACGAAAGGGATTCTCCAGTTGCAAGAAATCTGTGGGGAATTAAAAAACAATCAATTAGTTTAAAATCACAGCATTACATACCAAAACTCAGCTATAACACTTGGAGATACAAACTACCACCAACAAGATTGCAGTGAAAGTGTGCTCTGATGCGATCACATCCAATAAATGTGGCTTACCTTAAAGTCAACATCAGACGCTCTGCGGGTGAAACAGAGAAGCGGCAATAGGTGTCCGCTTTTCTTATGAGGTGTGCAATGCGCTCCACCAAGTAATCAAAATTCTCCATTTTCATCCGAACATATCCAAAAAATTTATCCGGGTTTCGTCGAAGGTCCATGCAGAGTGTAGAATAGACCCCACGCGTCATTCTCTTGGCTGTGATGGGGTGGATCCACAAACGTCGTCTACGATGCCTGATGCGCTGCTGTCTCGCTCTCTCCTTCTCCAGAACAATCACCCTCAAACGATTCGCCTCCGCTATAAAATCCGCCAAATTCTTCAAAATATTTCCAATCACAACATCCATCTTCGCCAGTAACTTGCTCTTCTCTCCAACCTGCACTTTCTCCTCTACAACCTGTCAAAGAAGGGCTGTAGGAACACGCTATATATAGTTTTCCAGTAGCCAATCCCGTTCGGAAGGCCACAAGGGTCAATTTTAAAAACCGGATCCGGCGTAATCCGTCGAAAAACGGATAGAAAAACGGATGAACCGGATGAGACGGATCCGGTTTTGTCTGTCAAGAACAAGACGGATCCGGCACATCAGGTTTTACAAAACATTTGCCGGATCCGGCGTTCCGGCACGACGCCGGATCGCGCCTGACGCCGAAAACCTGATGTGTGAAAGTAGCCTAAGTGGGTGTGGATTGGGGTGTGGCCAAAATTTGCCATGGGATGCGCAGCATGATCTGTCCCTCTTTCTGTTCTTAAAAGGGTTGGGAGGTATGCATTAAGTTTTACATTTAAAGTAGGGGTCAGCACCATCAATGCTGTTTTGTTAAACATCAGTGTTCTTGCACATTGTGCTCATATTCTATAAAGTTATGTTTCCACAGTCAGTAAACGCTGCGGACTGGACACTGCGTACAGCCGCAGCGTTCAACCTGCAGAGGCCAGATGTTGCAGCACAGTGGAGGGGATTTTATGAAATCCCATCTCTACTATGCGTGCAGGGCCACCCGCGGCGGCCCTGCGTGACCGGACAAGTGACGCGTCTTTCCAGACCGCAGCATGTCTATTTATCTAGGGAAGACGCTCAGTCTCCGCAAGATAAATATCACAGTTCAATGTATAGGATGCGGTGACTCCGCATGGTTCAATGAATGTGGAAACATACCCTAAGGCTATTCAGATGCCTATTTTTTCTTTACCAAAGTACCATTTTTTTTTTTTTATCAACTCAGCATTTAGACATATACTGTAAGGGAATGTTCTATAACATTAGGAATACATGTTGGGACTTGGGTCTTCTACAATAATAGTATGCTGTGTTGAGAAATGTTTGAAAACTTGTATAGTGAATAATAAAAAAAAAAAAAATAGCATGAATCCTATAATTCCCATGGGAAACTGTCCACCTGGAGCTAAATACATAACACACTTCACTGTTGAATGTGCTTGATAAAATTATTTTGTCTTTTACAGTACAATCCCATGCAGACTTTTTAGCTAAACGGATGTAAAAGATTAAAAATATATGTGATTTAGATACTTTGAGCCTTTTCCAACAAAAGATGTGGCCTCTCTAAACGAGAAGTGGATTCCTGTAAAAGGAAGGTGGTCTAACAAATGACAAAAAACACCAAAAATGAACCAGAACACTCCTAAACCATAGGGACATGTAGGTCATATGAAGCTGAAAAAAATTATATCCTCATATCTGTGCTAATATGCCTTATTCCAGTAATATCCATGTTTTTCTTAAAATGTATATGAACTGTTAAGCTGTTAAGATGTATGGGCTGAACACAGATCTCCCTGACAATCTATGAAACCATTAAAAATAATAATCTGTGTTGCATGAACACCATACATTAATTAACCCCTTTACCCCCCCAAGTTGTTTTGCACATTAATTACGAGGCCAATTTTTACAATGCTGACCAATGTCACTTTATGAAATAATAACTCTGGAACGCTTCAACGGATCCTGGTGATTCTGATATTGTTTTTTCGTGACCTATTGTACTTTATGATAGTGGTAAAATTTCTTTCATATGACTTGTGTTTATTTGTGGAAAAAAATGGAAATTTGGCAAAAATTTCGCAATTTTCAAACTTTGCATTTTCATGCCCTTAAAATCACAAAATAGTTAATGAGTAACAGTTAATGAGTAACATTTCCTACATGTCTCCTTTACATCAGCACAATTTTGAAACCAAATTTTTTTTGTTAGGAAGTTATAAGGGTTAAAAGTTGACCAACGATTTCTCATTTTTACAACAAAATTTACAAAACCATTTTTTAGGGACCATATCACATTTGAAGTCACTTTGAGGAATCTCAATCTATATGATAGATTATACTCAAATGTGACAGAATTCTAAAAACTGCACCCCTCAAGGTGTTCCAAATCACATTCAAGAAGTTTATTAACCCTTCAGGTGCTTCACAGGAATTTATTAAATGTGGAAAAAAATGAACATTTAACTTTTTTCACACAAAAATTGCCTCCCTCTAATATGAGGGAGAAAACCACTGTTTGGGTGCACAGCAGAGCTCAGAAAGGAAGGAACGCCATTTGACTTTTTGAATGTAAAATTTCCTGTAATCATTAGCGGATGTCATGTCCCATTTGGAGAGCCCCTGATGTGCCTAAACAGTGAAACCATCCC